>NW_024589918.1:645123-1290246 GCF_018446385.1 Zingiber officinale | reverse complement strand
TGCTATGACTATGGATGATTCAGTCTATGGAGCATAATTAGGAAAGTGACTGATTAGAATGAATAAATTCTAGCTAAAAAAGAAGATTAAATATATTTGCATCTTTTGATATTATTCACTAGTCGACCCATTTTTATTATATATAAAAATGATTATGAATATTGAATATGGAACATACTCTTGACATAATAGTCATTATGAGAGATTTGAGATGTTAATATTGATGTAAATGAAGATTATTTAATCTAGGTAAATAGTAAGACATGAATATCTCCAAGATAATTGTTGTGTACCACTAGGAGATTGGATGTTTCTTGGATAACGGATATGTACCGTCAGGAGAGAGGCTATGTGCCATTATGAAAGTATCTTTAATTCATTTGGAAGAGCGGCTAAGCAAAGTGTAATAACTTTGTTAGCATTGATCGCTCAGAAAGTAACTATGATGGATGTAACAATCTTCATAGCGACTATCGTTCAGTGTGCTTGCTATCGTACGAACTATTTTCTCTAAGTATGGATTGGATGGTCTGATATGGTCTTTGTGACTAAACTCTTATATAATCTATGTGACTTATTTAGTCTTTGTGACTTATCTTAGACGAGAGGGAGATGTAGGAAATGGGAACGTGGGCATGCCCATGTTGCCCAATTGCTTTGGGATAAAATGTCTCTTTTACTCCTGGAATAATTCTCATTATAAAGGGTGCATCCAAGGTGAATCAAATTAAAGGGGATTTGTTCAGAACATGAGATTCATTTCTCATCACAGGAAAACATCCAAGAGCAGAGGGATTTGGTTTATGAAAATTGTGGAGAACTTTTTGATTCTGTGATCACTCTGCCGACAATAAGCAAATAAGAAATTTGTTCTTCGTCTTTAAGAGACCACTTATCTTTGGTAGATAACTATAAGTTTTTACATATTAAGAAATTTTTGATATTCTTATTTCCATGCTTTAGTTCCAACAAGAGCATCCTATGATCCACTCTTATCAATTATTAAAAGAATAAGAGTGAAGATTAGTGATGCGGTGATTAGGCGGGGCCCCACCCTGCTGCAACGATGGAAGTCAAAGTTAAGATGGTCGACGGGTGGATGTTGTTGGCCGGTCGGGTGAGTTATGCGTCGATCGGGGGTTGAGCACCAGCCCATCGTCTTGGGCACAATGAGTAATCAAATCGACGATTAAGAGACACGCAGAAGTCGAGCCGAGCGGCTCCCTGCTCAGCCTAATAGCAGACTCGACACTAGCTGGGCCCGCAGGCAGTGAGCTACTCGCCGAGCATATGGACAGTGGGCTTTAGGCTAAGCGGATATCCCGCTCGGCTCGACAGCAGGTGACACTGGGATAGTGGACTTTCAGCCAAGCGACCCTATCACTCAGCGCAACAATGGACTTTTTGCCGAGTAGTTATCCCGCTCAACATGATAGCAGACACCGCAGGGATAGCAGAATTCCGGCCGAGCGGTCATTCCGCTCAACCAAGCCACATACACAGCGGGATATTCTTCAACATCATCTTGGGAGCTAGTGTCGCTGACAAGCGACATAGTCAAACAAAAGATCGTATGACGAAAACTTCCACTGTCACTTCAGAGATATGCTCGGTCCATTAAGGTTAGGGAAACTTTACCGACACGTCTTTTCAGGCAAAGCTTTGAGATGTGTGCTTACCTTGGGAAGCGTGCACGCACACTCCCGGGGCTCTATATAAAGGGGGTCTAAGTATCGGCGGAGGTATGCTTTTCTCGCGATTTCTACTGTTGCGCTACAGTTCTCTTTACTTCTTCTTACTTCGCCGGAGACTGACTTGAGAGTCAGAGGGTCATCGCCGGGGACCCCTTCTCTGGCTCGGCACTGACGTTGCTTGTGTTATAGACGGGAGCGGAGTCCATCGGAGGTTAGCAGTGTTGGTGCAATATCCCTCAGGTCAAGGTTGACCTGGGTAACCAAGCTGAGTCTTGGTTTGGGTTTAGATGTTTGACAATAAGATATTGATTGTAGAAGAGTCAAGTAGGTCAAGGTTGATCGGATACTTGACTGGGAAGTCCTAACTGGGATGTTAGGCAAAATGAAAGACCTAGTGAGTGAAGCTAGGCAGATGGAAATCCTGGTGAGTGAAGCCAAGTAGGAAAGTCACGTAAGTGAAGCCAGCAAGAAAAGTCCCGTGAGTGAAGCAGGTAAGGAAGTCCTAGTGGTGAAGCTAGGATGGAAACTCGTGAGTGAAGCCGTGAAAGTCCTAGTGAGTGAAGCTAGGCGGATGGAAATCCTGGTGAAGCCGGTGAAAGTCCTAGTGAGTGAAGCTAGGCGATGGAAAACCCTAGTGAGTGAAGCTAGGTGAAAGTCCCGTGAGTGAAGCCAGCAGGAAAATCCAGATGGATCAAGGATGATCCGACATCCGGTGTTGAGAAGTCTAAGTAAAGGGATTGACCGGATACTTGGCACAGAGAAAAGTCCAAGTGGGTCAAAGGGATTGACCGGACTAAGGGAGTCCTAGCGGTCAAGGGAGTGACTAGATGCTAGGCATGACATACCAACAGTCGTTGACCGATGTTGGTTTGGGAGGTTTGGGACTTGTTTTGATAAAATCAGCGTCGGATCGATCGGATCGATCTCAGCTCAGATCGATCGGTGGATCGATCCGCACTGCCCCGTCAGCAGAGCTCCGGATCGATCCGTGATCGATTCAGAGGTCCCAATCGATCGATGGATCGGGACGCCGCTGCCGCGACGATAGCGCCGGATCGATCCGTGGATCGATCCGCATGTTTCGAGCATACCGGATCGATCCGCGGATCGATCCAGCTCCCCGATCGATTGGGAGCAATCCAATCGATCGGGATCCGACCGTTGAGTCGCGTGCGATGGCTGCGGCAGATCTCTTCTCCGATTCACCCAGATTTCTCGCCACCTCCACAGACTCAAAGCTCAGATCGCCCTGAAGGATCTTGAAGTTTCCAAGTCAAGAGGCGGATCAAAGCCAAGAAGAGAAGCTAGGGTTAGGGTTTATTACTCATTGTAAGTTTTGTATCCTTTCCCTCTCTCCTTGTATTGAGTCTTGTAGGGCTTCTCCGCCCTTGGTAGTTACCATAAAGGAGAGTTTTATTTAGTGGAGGGTGTGTGTGTTGGTGTGGATCCTTGGATTAGTCACCTCTTGTGAGGTGGATACCAAGTAAAACCAACCGTGTTAGCGTTGTGTGTTTGTTTCTGTATTTTCCGCTGCACATCTTTGAAGAGACAAGCAATGCCGAGCAACGAGCGAACGCGACGAGCTATTCACCCCCCCTCTAGCTACTTTTGGTCCTAACAAGTGGTATCAGAGCAAGGCCGCTCTTCACCGGAATCATTGCCAGAAGGGTCAAGCATAACAAGAAAAGCTAGAGGGTGTAGAAGTTGGAGCAAATTCTTCAAGTTCAAGACTTTATCAAGCTCAACTTCAAGATGCAATTCCAAGATTGGCTTGGATTTGACACAAGGGTGGCTCCACCATACACTTCTACGAGTTTCGATTCTTGGAAATCAAGAATCGAAAATTTTCTTATGATGGAGATAGAGCAATGGTTTGCTCTAATGGAAGGCTTCAAGGCTCCAAGAAATTCAAAGGGCAAAGTTCTAAAGAAAAGCAAATGGAGCCCGGAGCAAGTCCAAAGGTGCGAGGCCAATGACAAAGTGACCAAGCTTTTGGTCAATTTATTGCCAAGCACCATCCTTTGCAAAATTGGAGAGTTTGAAGATGCAAAGGAGCTATGGAGCAAATTGGCCAAGCTTCATGAAGAGATCCCCTCCACTGTACAAGATCATGAAGAATCCAGAGAGGGTGACTCTTTGGAGCAAGACCAAGAGGAGGACTCCGAGGTTGAGAGATGCTCAACCTCCGAAGAAGAGGAAATCCAAGAAGCTTCATCCTCAAGGGAATGCAACGAAGGGAACAAGGAGGGAGCATACTCCTTGTTTCATGTTCAAGATGATGAAGCCTCCACCTCTAGGATTGAGGGGGAGCAATCCTTGGTGACGCCGGATCAAGAAGAAGGAGAAGCTTCTACATCCGGGTCAAGTGAAGAAGAAGAAGATGGTGCCACCTCCGAAATTCAAGAAATATCAAATGGAGGAGCAAGTGTCATCCCTATACAAGAAGGTATAAATGTTTCAATTAAAAATAAAAATCATATAATATGTTTTGAGTGTAGGGAAAGTGGGCACTACAAGAGCAAATGCCCTAAATTGACCAAGAAGAAGGGCCAAGTGGCACAAAAGGGCAAGGTGAAGCCCAAGGAGACCATCCCCGGAACGAAGAAGAGCAAGGAGCATATCATATGCTTCTCTTGCAATCAAAAGGGGCATTACCGAAGTCAATGCCCCAAGGGGAAGAAGGTGGTCACGGCTCAAGGAGGCACTAGTCAAGGGGGAGCCTCCAAGGTAAAGAAGAAGGTAACATTTATTGAGCCTACTCCTTTACATTATGGTAAAAAGCATGATAGTTCTAATTTTTATCATTTTAATGCGATTTACCATAAGAATAGGAAGCATGAGGGCTTTAAGGAAAAGCATGTGGCCCTACATGCCAAAACTACTACACCTAAGGCTAGGAATGTAGGTAAAAGTCTAGGCAAGAACTCTAAGGATTGTAGCTACAAGCCTAGAAACAAAAATGCTCATGGATCAAGTACTAAGGACTTAGTGAGAGAAAATCAAGTCTTGAGGTCAAGACTTGATAAAATGGAGAAGACCCTAAAAATGATGGAAAATATCCTATTAGGGCAAAGTGAGCATAACTTAGGTTTAGGAAAATCAAAGCCATCCAATGGCCATAAAGGTTTGGGATACAAACCAAAAGCTAAGAAGGATGTGCCTAGTTATCATAGGGTTCCATATAGTTATGAAACGAATCCTAAGTCTAGAGGTCAAGTCAAGGATACAAGGGAAGATATCCCTAGAAGTATCTTTGCAACCAAAGTGACTAAGACTTCTAAGAAGTCTAAGAAAGTCACGAACAAGGTTACAAGGGAGGCTATCCCTAGAGTTGACCTAGAAAATGTGACCAAGGCTTCTAAGAAGCCCAACAAGGTCACTAGGAAGGTATCTAGGGAAGTTATCCCTAGTGAGTACCTAGAGCATCCAAGGAGCACCAATAGGTGTTGGGTTCCTAGGAGCATCTTCTCTACCCCATAGATGGGTTAGAGAGTGTCAACTCCGATTAGAAGGGTAGTTAACCCAACTTTGAGGAAATTGACACTCAAGGAGCATTTTCAAGGTTTTTGTTAACCTTTGAAAATGAAATGGAATGATTATTTACTCCTTGAAAGAGTAAAATGTGTCAAGTTGGAGAAGTATTGATTTTATTTTAAAGTGGCACAAATTTGAGAAAACATAAGAACTACCAAGTTGGGATTTTGGTATGTTCTTAGGAAATTAAAGGCAAACTAAGCCTTAATTTAAAAGTGCTACTCTTGTGGAAAAATGAAATATGCCAACAATTGAGGACATACTTATTTTCAATTGGCATACATTAATCAAGGAAATTAGAAATGCCAATTTAGGTTTTAGCATTTTCTTGAAGCACTTTAGGGCAATCTAGGTTTAAGTCGTAAGTTTAGCTAAGATTTTAAGGATACTTAGATAGTTAATCTAGGTATATTTTATTTATGCTAAACCTTGCCATGATTGTTTGCCCATCACATGTCATGACATTCATACATCATGTAATTATAGGAATCCTTCTTTTGAAAGTTATTTTATTTTGATGTATGCCATAACATTATCATGCATTAGTTTAATTCCCTTGTAATTAAGGACAAATGGCATTTAACAACCCTTATTAACAAGTGACATTCTAGGTGGATGTCTAATATTTCTAAAATGCCTAGATAGATATGCATGATCCCTAGATTAGGGCAAAAACCAAAATCTACATCTCACAAAGACCTATAAGATGACTTGTATGTGTTTTGTCCACAATAGATACAAGTGAGATGTTAGGATGATGAACAAAACTCAACATGTTGATTTAGTGCATTCTTTTGAGTTTTAGGTTCATCAAAACACATAGTTATGTGTTTTCCCATCATTGGGAAAGCTAATGTACAAGTCATGTGCATTAAGCCCAAGGAATGTGATGGGATATTGGTTTTGAAAATGCTTTTTAAAATGTTTTTGGAAAACCTTGGTGAAGGCTATCTTTTGATAGTAATCACCATTGAATAGTTAGACACAAACTTGAAGAAAAACACTAAAGTTTTGCAAGTTTTCAAGTTTGTGTCAATCTTTGAAAATATGATGTATTTTCATAGAAAACTATTTTTCTTTGATAGTATATGCCCTAAATAATGTCTACACGAAATTTCATGATTTTTGGATTTTTGTAGAATTTTCTAGGGTTTCAGTTGACTGAAATGGAATTTCAGCAACTATCGACTCGATCGATCCATGGATCGATTGAGTTCTGAATCGATCCATGGATCGATTCAAGCATTCCAATCGATCCATGGATCGATCGATCCAGTCGAGCCGAATCGATCGCTGGATCGATTCGAGAATTAAATCGATTGGAACCCAACTTCAATCGATCCAAGTTGCTGGTTTTGGCTGGGAAGGCCTGATTTCAGCATCTTTGAACCTATTTTAGTCTAGGTAACCATTCCAAACCCTTAAATACATTTGTATACATACAAAGGGTGTTTTCATGTTGAAAACAAGGATGGATTGGTTAACGAAGACTAAGTAGAAGTTTAGGTTGAGGTTGTTTCAAATTTTGAATATTTGAACCTCAAAACTTCTAAATTTGGGTTTCCTAATGTTTTAGGGATTCCAAGTCATTGTTGGTGCAATGACAGAAGTTACCACCATGTCTTTAGGGGGAGGGACTCTTTAAAGACATGAAAATTATTTTTCATGAACCTTGGAAGGTGGTTAATCTTCTGTTGTGAACTTGCTCAAGGTTGAGCATTTAAACTTGAAATGGGGAGAAATGGGGAGTGGATATCCTCATTATTTCAAGTGGACACTCAAGTGGTAGATAATGCTCAAGGTTGGGTAGTTGTCTACATTGAGGGAGAAGTAAAGGATAAATAAAGGGTATGGGACCTTCATTATCGTGTTGATCACAACGAGTGATGTTGTGAACAACGATGAGCAGCTCTTCAGGGGGAGAGTCTTCAACAAATGGATTTGTTGAAGTGTGCCCAGAATTGGAGCATAGGTTGATGTGTGTCCAACGATGGGTTGATGTGTGCCAATAGGGGGAGAATGTATGGTTAAGCTTAGGCCTTCATTACCTGTGGGAAGGTCATAGGGGGAGAATGAAAGGACTCATGAAAGGGAGTAAGTTAGGCTTTCATTACCTAGAGGGAGTTTGCCCTCTTAGGGGGAGAATGAAGAGCTTAATTTATTCCTTCATTACCTAGTGGCATGAAGAAGGAGGCTATGGGATTAGCCTAACTTACATATGGGATTGTAAGTGTTATTGTGGTATTGTCAAACATCAAAAAGGGGGAGATTGTTGGTGCAATATCCCTCAGGTCAAGGTTGACCTGGGTAACCAAGCTGAGTCTTGGTTTGGGTTTAGATGTTTGACAATAAGATATTGATTGTAGAAGAGTCAAGTAGGTCAAGGTTGACCGGATACTTGACCGGGAAGTCCTAACTGGGATGTTAGGCAAAATGAAAGACCTAGTGAGTGAAGCTAGGCAGATGGAAATCCTGGTGAGTGAAGCCGGTGGAAGGAAAGTCAGGTAAGTGAAGCCGAGGCAAGAAAAGTCCCGTGGTGAAGCCAGGAAGTCCTAGTGAGTGAAGCTAGGCGGATGGAAATCCCGGTGAGTGAGGCGGTGAAAGTCCTAGTGAGTGAAGCTAGGCGATGGAAATCCTGGTGAGTGAAGCCGGTGAAAGTCCTAGTGAGTGAAGCTAGGCGGATGGAAAACCCTAGTGAGTGAAGCTAGGTGAAAGTCCCAGTGAGTGAAGCCGGGCAAGGAAAATCCAGATGGATCAAGGATGATCGGACATCCGGTATTGAGAAGTCCAAGTAGGTCAAAGGATTGATGGATACTTGGCATGAAAGAAAAGTCCAAGTAGGTCAAAGGGTTGACCGGATGCTGGGATAGAGAAAAGTCCAAGTGGGTCAAGGATTGACCGGACACTTGGTAAGGGAGTCCTAGCAGGTCAAGGGGTGACTAGATGATAGGCATGACATACCAAAGTCAAGGTTGACCGGATGTTGGTTTGGGAGGTTTGGGACTTGTTTTGGACAAAATCAAGTCTGGATCGATCGATGGATCGATCATCGGATCGATCGGTGGATCGATCGGACCTGTCAATGACGAGCCTCGGATCGATCCGTGGATCGATCCGAGGTCCCAATCGATCGATGGATCGATTGGAGCCGTCGCGCGATAAGCGCCGGATCGATCCGTGGATCGATCCGATGTTTCGCGATAAGCACTGGATCGATCCGTGGATCGATCCAAAGCCTCCCCGATCGATTGGGAATATTCGAATCGATCGGGATCCGACCGTTGGCGTCGTTTATAGCTGCAGGCGTGTGATGGCTGCGATAGATCTTCTCCGATTCACTCCAGATTTCTCGCCAGCTCCTCCACAGCACTCACAAAGCTCAGATCGCCAGTTCTTGAAGGATCTTGGAAGTTTTCCAAGTCAAGAGGCGGATCAAAGCCAAGAAGAGAAGCTAGGGTTAGGGTTTATACTCATTGTAAGCTTGTAAGCTTGTATTTCTTGTATCCTTTCCCTCTCTCCTTGTATTGAGTCTTGTAGGGCTTCTCCGCCCTTGGTAGTTACCATAAAGGAGAGTTTTATTTAGTGGAGGGTGTGTGTGTTGGTGTGGATCCTTGGATTAGTCACCTCTTGTGAGGTGGATACCAAGTAAAACCAACCGTGTTAGCGTTGTGTGTTTGTTTCTGTATTTTCCGCTGCACATCTTTGAAGAGACAAGCAACGCCGAGCAACGAGCGAACGCGACGAGCTATTCACCCCCCCCTCTAGCTACTTTTGGTCCTAACAAGCAGGAGCGCTGTTGGGTTTTTCGGGCCGCGAAAACCGCTTTTCGCGTCGTGGAAACCCCGAATTACCCAAAGCCGTAGATCCGTGCAAGGAAAAACCGAATGAAATACAAGTACGAGTTTCAAAAACTTCTAGATCTACTCCTAGATCTATGTGTTAAGAAGTATACCTTGAAGCGTGCCCTTTCGCGTTCCCGCTCGTCCAAGGAATTGCTGGATCTCTAGACCGTCAAGCGTCAGTCCTCTAGAAGTATCCACACGGACACGTAGGTGGAGAAAACCTCACCCAAAGGTGTGCTAGAACCTTGGTAAGATTCGGCCAAGCAAGGAGGAGAGGAAGAGGGAGAGCTTGAGAGGAAGAAGGAAGAAGATACACCCTTGAATGAAAAATGAATTCCCATTCAAAACCAAAAGTGGTCGGCCACTTCCCATAGTGTAACTCCCCATTAAATGCAATTAATGTGAAGTTATTACGAAAATGGCTTTGTAACTTCCATGAGGTGGCACCCATGATGATGTGGAGTAACATCATTGGTCCATTTCAATGCCAACTCACCAATGAGGTGGCATAAAGTCAAGTCTAACTTGACTTTTAATCTTCCTCTCAAGTCAAGTCAAACTTGACCAAATCTCTTCCATGGTTAATCGAATCCAACCATTTGATTCAAGCCAACTTAATATAATGAATCTAATTCATTTAATTAAATTGATTCAATGAGTCAAAATCTAAATTAGACTCATTGAACACATGAATCAACTTGAGTCGAACTCAAGTTAGCCCAATTAGGATTACTCTTAATCCAATTTGATTCATCAAATGAATCTAATCCTCTTGGTTCATCATATGAACCTAATCTCCATCTAATTGTCCTAAGTGTGTGACCCTATAGGTTCTTGTAACGTTGGCAATGCCCTAAACCCATTTAGGAGCATAAGTAATGAGCGGTATCTAGCAACACATCATTACTACCCAAGTTACAAGAATATCGAGATCCGACATCACCTTGTGACTACTAATTGTGACTCCTCACAATATATGACAAGTGCCCTTCTATCATAGACATCTAGATTGATCAATGTGAGGCATAGACCGTGTTATCCTCTGACCAATCTAAATCTTGAACTCCAAGTAGACTCACTAAATCAAATGAGCTCAATATCCCATATTGACTCATTTGGGCATGGCCATGCACTTCGTGGTCTCACTCTATCAAGAATACCGATGTCTCTCCCGTCATATAGGAGGGATAGATCCCATCTACATCACTCACATCCCTCTGCATAATTTGTTATATACCCAGTAATCGCCTTTATAGTCCACCTAGTTACGGGTGACGTTTGACGAAACCAAAGTACATAACTCCTTATGTAGGGATCTATGGTGACTTCAGGTCTAAGGACTAGTAGTCATACTAATAGCCACATGAGAAAGTATATGACACTCATATAACGATCCATGATACTTTCTCATGGTGGGTCATTCAGTATACATTCTCTAATGTATACCCATGTGTCAACTTGATATCTCTATATCCATGACTTGTGAGATCAAGTCATCGAGTTGACCTACATGCTAGTCTTATTGCATTAACATTGTCCCTGAATGTTAATACTCGACTAGGAATGATTAAGAGTAGTGTTCCCTATATCATCTCACTATCGGTTCAACTAATCGATTGATATAGGTGAGAACCATCTACTCAAGGACATTATTATACTTAGTTTATTTGGCACCAATACAAGTAAGTATAATAACCAAAATCCAAATGCCTTTATTAATATACAAGAATATGATACAATGAGTCCATACAATCATCAAATGATTGACTCTAGGGCTCTAACTAACAAGCGCCACGTCCCTAGCATCCGTCTCTTCGACTTTCGGACAGGATCATATTTGGTGTCGTCTGTGGGAACGTCACCTGCATCCGAGCTGAGAAGATGGAAGACATTGGACAACTAACCACCGTGACGCTCACTCAAGAGGAGGTGGAGATGCTCATGCAAGCATGGGTAGTAAAAATGATGGAGCAACAACAACAAGCGCAAGCCGATCGGCCAGCACCATAGCCTGCAACATCGATGGCCGATAGGTGAGCGGGGCAAGAAGACCGAGCGAAGCAACTCTCCTTATGGGGGCAGAACCGAAGGCTGACCGACACCCAGGGGAAGTGTCGCTCGTGCCGATCCCCTTCCATCGAGCTTTGTTCCAAACCCCCTTGAAGATAGCCCAAGTGCATCAAGAGGGGGGATCATCTTCTAACGACGCACCCGTTCGAGATGCACGGAAAGGAAAAGTGCCCCGTCCCTCGAACGGATCAATAGGCAGTTCTCAGAGGAGATTTTACAAGACCATATGCCTCAACACTACACCCCGTTGGTAATCGAGATGTACAACGGATCGACCGACCCAGATGATCATTTGGATCGGTTCGACAATGAGGCTACACTACACCAGTACACGGACGGAGTAAAATGTAGAGTCTTTCTCACGACTCTCTCCGAATCGGTGCAGCTCTGGTTCAGAAGGTTGTCGGACGGCTCTATATGAAGCTTCAAACACTTCCGAGCCGCATTCCAGCACCCTTCGCTAACAGTAGACGCTACCAGAAGACGAGCGTCAACCTCTTTACCCAGAAACAAGGGCCCAAGGAAGCGCCCCGAGCGTACATCCAACGCTTCAACCAAATGACCATGGACATCCCCTCGATCTCGTCTAAGACCATGATGAATGCCTTCACCCAGGGGCTCACTGAAGGGGACTTCTTTCGGTCACTCATCAGGAAGCTGCCCCGGGACTTCGACCATATACTGAAGAAGGCCAATGAATACATCAACGTGGAAGAGGCTAGGCGGCCAGAAGAAAGGAGGCGTCGACCGAGCACTCGACTATTAGTTAGAGCCCTAGAGCCAATCATATGATGATTGTTGTATGGACTCATTGTATCATATTCTTATGTATATAAAGGCATTTGTTTTTGGTTATTATACTTACTTGTATTGGTGCCAAATAACTAAGTATAATAACGTCCTTGAGTAGAAGGTTCTTATTTATATCAATCGATTGGTTGAATCGATAGTGAGATAGTATAGAGAATACTACTCTTAATCATTCCTAGTCAAGTATTAACATTCAAGGACAATGTTAATGCGACGAGACTAGCATGTAGGTCAACTCGATGACTTGATCTCACAAGTCATGGATATGGAGATATCAAGTTGACACATGGGTATGCATTGGAAAATGTATACTGAATGACCCGCCATGAGAAAGTATCATGGATCATTATATGAGTGTCATATACTTTCTCATGTGGCTATTAGTATGACTATTAGTTCTTGGACCTGAAGTCACCATGGTTCCCTACATAAGGAGTTACATACTTTGCCTTCGTCAAACATCACCCGTAACTGGGTGGACTATAAAGGCGATTACTGGGTATGTAACAAATTATACGGAGGGATGTGAGTGATGTAGATGGGATCTATCCCTCCTATATGACGGGAGTGATATCTTAGTTCTTGATAGAGTGAGACCACTAAGTGCATGATCATGCCCAAATGAGTCGATATGAGATATTGAGCTCATTTGATTAGAGTGAGTCCACTTGGAGTTCAAGACATAGATTGATTCGAGAATAGCACAGTCTATGCCTCATTTGATCAATCTAGATATCGTGGATAGAAGGACATTGTCACATATTGTGAGAGTCACAATTAGTAGTCACGAAGGTAATGTTGGATCTCAACATTCTTGCAACTTGGGTATAAATGATGTATTGCTAGATGCCGCTCATTGCTTATGTTTCTAAATAAGATTTAGAAACATTGCCAATGTTGCAAGAACCTATTGGGTCACACACAAAGAACAAGTGAATGGAGATTAGGTTCATATGATGAACCAATTAGATTAGGTTCATGTGATGAATCAAAAAATTAGATTAAGAGTAATCTAATTTAGGTTTTTTGAGTTAGACTCAATTAGGTTGGATTTAACTCACCAAGGAAGATGAGTGATCAAGTTTGACTTGACCATATGGAAGTGGAAATATCAAGTTTGACTTGATGCCACCTCATGAAGGATAACTTATCCTACACGGCATGGCTAGCCAACACATCCTTGCCAAATCATCAAGGGAGAGCAAGATTCCTAGTGTGGTCGGCCATATGAATGGAAGATTCATTGGCCGCCCAAATGAATGCATTAAGATTCATTGAATGCAATTAATTGCATTCCTAGTGTGGCTAGCCACATGAATTGAAGTTTCATTGGCCACCCAAATGAATGCATTAAGATTCATTGAATGCAATTAATTGCATTCCTTGTGTGGCTGGCCATATGAATGGAAGATTCATAGGCATTGAATTAATTCATTCATTTTTGTATCATCTTACTTACTTCTTCCTTGCTCCTTCTCCTCTCTTTGCTGAGAGCTCCAAGCAAGACAAGAAAGTTAGTGAGTTTATCCAAGAAGAAAGGTAGAGTGATAGTCACATAGAAAAAATAAGAGGAGTGTTTGAGATTATATCTTTCTCTTTTCTCCTACCTTTCTTCCAATCCCACCCGAGAGCCCTAGGGAGTGCTAGCACACTTGTGGTGCTCTCTTCTCCATCCTTGAGTGTTAGATAACACTTCTTATTCGTGTGGATACTACTAGAGGTGTGTACGCTTGAACACACTCAAGATTCGAAGGACCTTGGACGAGCGGGATTTTCGAAGGGCTTCGCTTCAAAGGTATAACACTCACCATGTAGATCTAAAGTAGATCGATCTAGAGTAGGAAATAAGTACAAGAATTTTATTAATTTTTCGCACGGATCCGTGGCTAGCATTCGGGGTTTCCGTAACACAAAAAGTGGTTTTTGCGGCTCGAATTGCTAACATCGACGCCGACCGAGCGTCGACCGTCAAGCAGCCATCAACCACCTAAAGGGCCAAGGGCTGAAGGAGTACGACCGCATCAGGAGACCAGGGTACACGCCGTGCAGCATGTGGCATCCGGGCGGCCCAATGCGTCAAAGGGCAAGGTATGGATGCCTATGTTTTGTTCATTCCACCAGTCGGCGATGCACAATACACGGGACTTCCGAGGACTGACGCCAATTGTCAATCGACCGACCCCCATGGGTATCGTCGTCGCTCCCCATCTCCTGATCGACGAGATCGTCGCCCTCGACCGAGCGACGAGAAGAAAGAAGGGAGCCCGAGCGCCATCACCATCAGTTGAGGGAGGAATTTGATCCCTCTAGGATCCCGGCCGAGCGAATTAGGCTGTTTGCTCGGGAAGAGGAAAACAGGAACAACGCTTCCCGGGGAGAGATAGGTATGATCGCCGGATGGCCGACCGACGGTGACTCCAACCATGCCAGGAAATCATACGCTCAGCGATTGGAGATCCATGGCATAGGGTGCAGTAAGGAGAAGGTCGAAGGCCTCAAATCAGCTTCGGCCCCAGTGATTTAGAGGGCGTCGAAATCCCTCACGATGATGCTTTGATCATTCGAGCGATGATCGCCAACTACACCATTCACTAGACCTTCGTCGACATGGGGAGTTCAGTGAATATCATTTTTAAGAAAGTATTTGATCAGCTGTAGATCGATCGCAGTGAGCTACTGCCCATGGCAATCCTGCTTTACGGATTCACAAGCAACGAGGTTTTGCCGATTGGCCAAACAAGATTGGCCATCTCACTAGGAGAAGAGCCGTTGAGGAGGACCCCGACTACTAACTTCATAATAGTAGACGTGCCATCAACTTACAACATCATCTTGGGTCGACCGACCCTCAATGAGTTCCGAGCAATAGTGTTGACCTATTGCCAGAAGGTGAGGTTCCCAGTGGACGATCTGGTGGACGGGTCAAAGGCGACCAACTGGCCGCTCGGCATTGCTATATGGAGATGGTCAAAACTGAGGCCAAAGCAGCTCAGAAGACTTCATGATTAGAGGTAAATGCTATTATTGAAAAACCTCCTACCTTTATATATGAAGAAAAGGAGGAGGTTTAGATCCACCCAAGCCGATCGGAAACCACGACCTTTGTTGCCGCCAACCTGGAGGAAGAGAAGAAGGCAAAGCTGATATCCGCCTCAGACAGAATCATGATGTGTTTGCTTAGTTGCCCGACATCTCCCCTAGTGTGGCCCAGCATGAGCTCCACATCCGACTGGACGCTCGACTGGTCAAACAAAGAAAAAGAGTTTCAGCGCAGAGCAGAACACGATCATCCGGGTGGAGATAGAGAAGCTATTGGAGGTCGACCACATCAGGAAGTCCAATTCCTGAGCTGGCTAGCCAATGTTGTGCTAGTCTCCAAGTCAGGCAACAAATGGCGGGTCTGCATCGACTTTCACGATCTCAACACGGCCTGCCCAAAGGATTTCTATCCCCTGCCCAAGATAGATCAAATGGTGGACTCGACGACGGGCTACGAGCTTATCTGCATGCTCGACACATATCAAGGATACTACCAAGTGACGCTCGCTCGGGAAGATAAAGAGAAGGTCAGCTTCATTACGGCTGATAGAACATACTACTACAATGTCATGCCGTTCGGATTGAAGAACGTCGGAGCCACCTATCAGAGGCTAATGAATAAGGTGTTCCGATGGCAGATCGACCGTAATATAGAGGTATATGTCGATGACATATTGATTAAATCCCTCTGAGCTACTAACCTATGTGCAGATATCGACGAAACCTGCCGGACTCTAAAGACATACAGAATAAAGCTGAACCCGAGTAAGTACCTGTTTGACGCAAAGAGGGGTCACTTCTTGAGCTACATCATCACCGAGTGGGGTATCGAAGTCAATCCAAGCAAAGTCCAAGCTTTGTAGAACATGTCTCCACCTCAGAATTTGAAGGAAGTTCAAAAGCTGACCAGTCAGATCATGACACTATCCAGGTTCATATCCAACTCGTTCGATCAGAGCTTGCCATTCTTCAAGATACTGCGCCGAGCTACAAAATTCTAATGGGACGCCGAGTGCGACCGGACGCTGGAAGAGCTGAAGGAGTATCTGAACTCATTACCTGTATTAGCTAAGCCAATCATGGGTGAGCCGCACAGGATCTACTTGTCATCTAATGAACATGCGGTCGAGTTAGCTCTTGTCAGGGAGAACGACCCAGAGCAGCAGCCTGTGTATTTTTTGAGCCACGTATTAAAATATGCTGAGTCACACTACACTGGTCTCGAAAAGTTGGCTTACGCCTTAATACTCGTCACGCGGAGACTTCGCCTGTACTTCCTGGTGTATTCAATAATAGTGATGACCAACAGCGCTTTGGGAAAAGCCCTCAATTCGGAGGCGTCAGGGTGGTTGATCAAATGGATGACCGAGTTGAGCGAGTTTGACATTCAGTATCAACCCTGATCAGCGATCAAGGCTCAGGCCTTGGCGGATTTCATCACGGAAGTCCAGAGTGATGAGCCGACCACAACGTGGAGGATATATGTGGACGACTCGTCCACTCGGCAGGGTAGCGGGATCGACATATTGTTTATCTCACCTCGAGAGGATCAGATGCAGCTGTCCGTCCGGCTGGACTACGAGTCACTAATAACGAAGCATAATATGAGGCGTTGATAGCCAGCCTACAGGCAGCTCGGCACGTGGGAGCCATTAAAGTCCTCATCCACTCGAACTCCCAGCTCATCGCCTAGAAATTATTCGGGACCTTCAAGATAAGCAGCACATAGCTGAGGCTCTATGAAGAAGCTTTCGAGAAGCTGAAGGCCAACTTCTAGGAGGTTGTTATACAGAAGATCCCCCGATCGGAGAACCAAGCGATGGATGAACTAGTGTTATGCAATTGCATGTGTACGGTTTCATCGTCAGTAATAAAAATATCGAATCTACAGGGACTGTTGATTAAGCACTAGAGATATTGCAAAGTACGTTATCTAGACAAACCTAAGATTGGTGAGAAAAGAGAATAAGAGAGAGAGAAGAGGAAAGTGAGAAGAGAGAGAAGAGAGAACTGATCTTGGAGGGAATGAGCTTCGGGAGATGGATTCTAGGATTTCGGTTTCATTATAATGCTAGGAGATACTACATAGATTGCTTAGTTTCCATCCTCTATGTCAATGTTCTTATTGGAAGTTAGATTGGCCAGTATCCCTAAGCATCATGTAGAGACATTTCCTGTGAAATCCTGTAACGGTTAACCCCCTGTCACGAGGGCGCCTCGGTAGATCACTGAGATACATATATAGTAAAGAACAATAAGGATAAGGGTAGAGGTTCGGTACGGTTACCTACTTCCTTATGGAGGAATTGCCTCTCCTTTCAAGAGAATGTCCTAGATGTCCGTGAACGGGTTACCCTTGTCACTAGGGCCCCTCGGGTATGCGATCTAGAGCACACTCTTTACGAGAGCAGCAGTTCCTAAGGGATTGTTTCTCCTTTTGAGGGAACGTCTTAGACATCCGGAAAGGGTTTCCCCTGTCACTAGGGTACCATGGTCAATACGCTCTAAGGTATCCCCTTTGCGGGATCAACAATCCTCCACATCAATAAATTAAAGCATAGAAATATAAACATCTCACACAAGCATGAACAAGACATTAACAAGTCATCGTATAGAAACAAAGTGAATCTACATAGTCCTACATCTCCATCGCATTACAAATATTCCCTAATCCTGGAAGAGGGCGTTTACTCCATTGTGGGGGAAGAACAACTCCAAAACATAAAGAAAAGTATACTTACAACCCTAGAAGGAAAGGAAGAAGAGATGCTTGATGATTTCGATGTCTTGGGGATGCTTCCTTGCTCCGGAGATGGACGGATCGTGAAGAGACGGCGGTGGATGAAGCTCGACGGCTTTCCTCGAGGGGAGGGACGAAGTCCCAAACCAAAGATCTCCCAAAAATAGGTTTCTTGACCCTTTTATAAGCTAGGGTATGGGCGCCGCACGACCCGTGGCACGACTGTGCAAGGTTGGCACAGCCACGCCCATCCTCTCCTCTGGCGAAGCTGCACGGCCGTGCCAATTGGCACGACCGTGTGGTCTTTGGCTTCTGCTCCCTGAGGCACGGCCGTGCAAGGATGCACGACCAGGCATTCCCTTGTCTCAGCCTGGAGTGGCACGGCCGTGCAATGATGCACGGTCGTGTGCTGCTTTGCCACTGTCATGGAGGCACGACCGTGCATGGTTGCATGACCATACCTTGCTTGGCTGCTGGTGGTGAGGCACGACCGTGCAGGGTTACACGACCATGCTCTGATCCCTCTCTGGATTGGCCACACGGCCGTGCAAGGTTGCACGACCGTGCTCTCTGGTTTGTCCTGGTGCGTCGACAATCACCGTTTTCGCTCCAAAAGTTATCCCTGTCAACACAAAATCAAAAAAAGAGCAGATATCTGAACAAAAGAGTATATATAGTGAATACATGCTAAAAGAGGCGATCATGCAAGGAATATATACGTATAAAGCAAGTGAATGTGCATCAAAACATGCATAAATGATTATACTATTTACGCACATCATACCCCCAGACTTTAACCTTTGCTTGTCCTCTAGCAAAACCTGCAATCTAGATTCATGTGGTTAAACAGTGCATCATAATCTCTAGTGAGTCAATCTAATTCTATCAAATGATTTCATTGGTGAGCAAGATACAAAAGTAGTTTGAGTATGACCTAAGTAGTAGTCCTCTGTGCTCAGTGCGAAAGTGGCCTAGATTTATCAAGTTTCAATCCCTAAGTCTAGTCAAGTCGTCATAAAATTGTGTTCCTTATGCTTCCGGCGATAGACACTTACCTGCCACACGCAAGGTTCGTTCCCCTCAAAATGCTATGCATCGTCTATATAAGGTCTCAAAGGAATACTCAGTATCAAGAGAAACATAGCATTCATTTCCCCAGTAACCTAACTCGGTCTCAAAGGGGTGAATTGCTAGTTTCCACTCACGACAACTATTTTTTTATCCCTTAGTTTTTTTCCATTTTTTTTCTTTAAATGTTTGCAAAGTATCAAACTTGAACAAACCTTCATTTTTTCTATTTTTTTTTAAATTTTTTTGGGATTGATTTTTCCAAATGAGTTTACATGATCTGAGTTTATTCGGTAACCAAAATATAGTTGAGAGGTCATCATAGAAACACAAGTACTAGTCCAATTCTATGAATTATGACTATTTTAGAGTTATCAACCATAAAAAATAGGCATAGTGTATAGAGATCCTAAAACAAGGCCAATACTTAAACTCTTATAGTAAAAACATTGCTCACTTCATGTTATCATAGATAGAAAAAGATAGATCACTAAATATACTAGTACATGAACCATATAAAATCTAGAATAAATGTGCTAGTATTTTGCAATAAGGAACAAATAATCATAATATGATGTAAAATGCAACTACTAAGCTAAAAGAAATAAGTAAAAACTGAACTAAACTAAATGCATCTAATGCATCCCCCCAGACTTAAACTTTTCATTGTCCCAATGAAAACTAAAAACCATGTGGAGGAGATTAAAAGTAAGAGAAGTTACCAAATGATGCGTGCCAAGTATCCATGCCATTAACTTCTCCATCATGTAGTTGCACTTCTCCTAATCTTTGAGTCCTATAAAAGAAGATAAACAACAAAAATTAAGTAGAGGATACATGTTTATTATACAGAAAGAACTAAAGATATAAAAGAAAACAAGGAAAATGAACTTGGGTTGCCTCCAAAGAAGTGCTTGTTTAAGGTCATTAGCTCGACCACCTCATTAGATTCATCGAAATCTCACTCTTGGAGGGGTAAGATATTTTAGAACCCTCTTACCAAGGGCTCTTATTATGGAGAGAGCTTTCATCAAAAGGTGAAGAATAACTCTCTTCATCTTCGTCTTCTTGGAAATTCTTTCAGAAGGTCGAAGACGGTTCAGATCGAGCTTCCAATTATAGGCCCCATGAAAATCTGCACACCTAAAAGAAAAACATGCCTCTCCCAAGCATGCTATATTAGATAGAACTAGAACCTTATTAAGATGAACTGAGTTTGTATAAAAAATTGAATCACTTCCAATAAAATCAATTATAGGTACCTCTATAAAGTTTTCCAAAGGATCGCTAGAAATACTAACCTTGCATTGTTGAGATATACCTGAAAGTTCTAAACATGTGGATGTGACTTCTTCAGAATTAAGCACTGGTTCTAGCTCTGACTCAAGTGGTGGTGCTTCTGAAAATGGTGATTCTTGGGGCTTTGCTTTCATTGCACAAGGTGCTACACATTTATCATCAACCAATTCCATTCTTACAAATTCTATAGCATCAATTGGTTGTGTCATCAAAGTAAGTGATTCTTGGGGTGTTTCCTCCATAGTACACCTCTCTACACTTTTATCCACCACATTACCATCAAAAGAATTGAAGAGTCCACTAACATCAATAGCATCAATAGAGGAATCAACAGCTTTATTAGAAGTTTGTAGTAATAGTTGTAAAGCTAGGATCTCCCGTTGCACCATTAGCTCTTCAGAATCATGTGTTGTGGTCTTCATTTGGCCTGGAGCAGGAATATTTGGGTTTTGAGAGTCATCCAAGTCAATCGGCTCATCTGGTTGTGAAAGATGTGGTCTGTCCAATGAAAAGCCATCCTGAAACTCTGACAGACTCTGATACACATGGAAAGAATGCTCAACATTTTTTATGTATTTGTAGTCCAAATCTTGATGGTTCATCCAAAATTGATTGTAATGTTGAGACGGGCCAGAGATCTGTTGTTGGAATAATAACTGCTCACTCTGCTCTTGAATTAGTTGGGGTTGAAGGATCTGAATTTGATGATCTTCCCAGTCATAGCTATAACTATCAAGAACTTGCTCATATGTATCTTGATGTTGAGGTTGAACCAAACACTGAAGTTCCAGAGTCTTAGCAGATTTTTGGAAAAAATGGCAAATAACAGCTGGATGAGATGTGCTACCACACACTCCACAAAAGAACTCAAATTGATCATCTTCTGAATCATAATATTCATCAATGGAAGATCTTGCTCTTGCACTCATAGGTGTGAAAAATTATTTTGAAGCCCTTCTTGACATGCTAGTGCTCATGGAAATCTAAAAAAAAATTTGAGAAAAAAATAAAAATGAAGAATTAAAGAAAAGAAATAAAATGCTATATGAAAAACAAGAAAGACAATGCATAATTTAAATTGTAAAAAAAAATACAGAATTTAAAGACAAGAAAGAAAATGTAGATTTTTTTTTTGAAATATGAAAATGGAAAAATAAAACTATTCATATGTTTAAATTAACTAAATTGCTAATCTACTAATGTTAATGCGAACAGTCCTCGACAACGGTGCTAAAAACTTGTTACATAACCGCAAGTGTACGATTTCATCGTCAGTAATAAAAATATCGAATCCACATGGACTGTTGATTAAGCACTAGAGATATTGCAAAGTACGTTATCTAGACAAACCTAAGATTGGTGAGAAAAGAGAATAAGAGAGAGAGAAGACGAAAGTGAGAAGAAATAGAAGAGAGAACCGATCTTGGAGGGAATGAGCTTCGGGAGATGGATTCTAGGATTTCAGTTTCATTATAATGCTAGGAGATACTACATAGATTGCTTAGTTTCCATCCTCTATGTCAATGTTCTTGTAGGAAGTTAGATTGGCCAGTATCCCTAAGTATCACGTAGAGACGTTCCCTGTGAAATTCTGTAACGGTTAACCCCCCTGTCACGAGGGCGCTTCGATAGATCACTGGGATACATATCTAGTAAAGAACAATAAGGATAAGGGTAGAGGTTTGGTACGGTTACCTACTTCCTTATGGAGGAATTGCCTCTCCTTTCAAGAGAATGTCCTAGACGTCCATGAACAGGTTACCCTTGTCATTAGGGCCCCTCGGGTATACGATCTAGAGCACTCTCTTTACGAAAGCATTAGTTCCTAAGGGATTGTTTCTCCTTTTGAGGGAACGTCTTAGACGTCTGGAAAGGGTTATCCCTGTTACTAGGGTACCTTGGTCAATACGCTCTAAGGTATCCCCTTTGCGGGATCAACAATCCTCCACATCAATAAATCGAAGCATAGAAATATAAACATCTCACACAAGCATGAACAAGACATTAAAAAATCATCGTATAGAAACAAAGTGAATCTACATAGTCCTACATCTCCATCACATTACAAATATTCCCTAATCCTAGAAGAGGGCGTTTACTCCATTGTGGGGGAAGAACAACTCCAAAACATAAAGAAAAGCATACTTACAACCCTAGAAGGAAAGGAAGAAGAGATGCTTGATGATTCCGATGTCTTGGGGATGCTTCCTTGCTCTGGAGATGGACGGATCGTGAAGAGACGGTGGTGGATGAAGCTCGACGGCTTTCCCCGAGGGGAGGGGCGAAGTCCCGAACCAAAGATCTCCCAAAAATAGGTTTCTTGACCCTTTTATAAGCTAGGGTATGGGCGCCGCACGACCCGTGGCATGGTCGTGCAAGGTTGGCACGGCCACGCCCATCCTCTCCTCTAGCGAAGCTGCACGGCCGTGTCGATTGGCATGATGGTGTGGTCTCTGGCTTCTTCTCCCTGAGGCATGGTCGTGCAAGGATGCACGGCCGGGCATTCCCTTGTCTCGGCCTGGGGTGACACGGCCGTGTAATGATGCACGGTCGTGTGCTGTTTTGCCACTGTCATGGGGGCACGGTCGTGCATGGTTGCACGACCATACCGTGCTTGGTTGCTGGTGGTGAGGCACGGTCGTGCAGGGTTGCACGGCCGTGCTCTGATCCCTCTCTAGATTGGCCACACGGCCGTGTAAGGTTGCATGACCGTGCTCTCTGCTTTGTCCTGGTGCGTCGACAATCACCGTTTTCGCTTCAAAAGTTATCCCTGTCAACACAAACCAAACAAAGAGTAGATATCCACACAAAAGAGTATATATAGTGAATATATGCTAAAAGAGGCGATCATGCAAGGAATATATACGTATAAAGCAAGTGAATGTGTGTCAAAACATGCATAAACGATCATATTATTTACGCACATCAACTAGCGAAGTTATCTAGTTCGTTAACGTCGATCGTCATAAGTCAGCCGATTAAGTAAGTATCACTGGTGGCCCACATCGACCGTATGGAGGGAATCACCTTCCCGAATGACTGGAGGGCGACCCTAACAGAGTTCCTGCATGCGGAAGCTGCACCGGCCGATTCGGAGGAAGCTCGCTTTCTAAAGAAGAGAGTCAGACAGTTCACGTTGATCGGCGACTAGCTCTACAAGAGGGCCTTCTCCCGACCCCTCCTCAAGTGCATCGGACCAGAAGAAGTAGAGTACATCCTGAAGGAGGTACACCAAGGCTCTTGCGGAGGTCATCCGGGCGGTCGCACGTTAGCCCCAAAAATACTTCTAACTGGATATTTATGACCGACCCTCGAGGAGGATGCCGCTCGGACGGTAACAACTTGCTTATCCTGCCAGAAGTATCACAGCTTATCGCACCTGCCGACCGAGGAAATGAAGGTGTCCACGGTATCATGCCCATTCGACCAATGGGGCATGGACATTGTCGGGCCTTTCCCCATGGCGACCGGTCTACAGAAGTTTCTACTCGTGGTGGTGGACTACTTCTCAAAGTGGGTAGAAACCAAGCCACTGATAAAAATCACTGAGCAGATGGTCATCAAGTTCGTGTGGCAAAACATCATTTGTCGGGTCGGTATCCCACACCGACTCGTATCCGATAACGGGAGACAGTTCGCCGATCGGAAGCTCAGAGAGTGATGTGAAGGATATGACATCCAACAATCCTTCACCTCTGTAGCCTACCCTCAGGGCGACGGGCAGGCCGAAGTCACCAATCAGGAGATCTTCAGAGTCTTACGAGCTCGGCTCGACCACATGGGAGGCAGCTGGGTAGACGAGCTCCCTAGTGTGCTATGGGCTCTCCGCATGACTCCGAAAGAGGCGACCGACGTTACCCCATTCTAGTTGGTGTACGACAGCGAAACAGTTGTCCCCATGGATGTCGGAGTCGAATTCTACCGGGTGCAGCACTACGACGAAGGGAATGCTAAACGGAGGCTGATGAAACTCAACCTGGTGGACGAAGCAAGAGCCAAAGCCGCCATTTGACCAACGACATACCGGCAGTGAATGAAGCAGAACTACAATAGGCGAGTGATCCCGAGGTCCTTCCAGGTCGGTGACCTCGTTTGGAAGGAAGTGAAACCGGTTGGCGACATTGCCAAGCTCGAGACACCATGAGCAGGACTGTTCAAGGTTGTGCAGAAGCTCTGATCGGGCACGTACTATCTAGAGGATAAAGACGGGAGGCAAAGGTCATGGAGTGCGAACCATCTTCAACCCTATAGGATTGGATGAGAGGTGCGTAAGTGAATCCTATACTTTGTATCTATCGTGTGATTGCCAAACGCAGGGCTAAGTTTGAATAAAAAAGCGAAAGCCTCCAAGTGCATCTTCCTCAACGGTCGAGCGGTGACCTTAAACCCGAGTGCGCGAGTCTACATCAAATCATCCAGCGATGACGTTAAACCCTCGTCTCCACCGATCGTTAAGCGGCGACGTTAAATGTGAGTCTACATCAAACCATCGAACGACGACGTTAAATGCGAGTCTATATCAAATCGTCGAGCGGCAACGTTAAAACCTCGTCTCCACCGATCGTCGAGTGGCGACGTTAAACTCTCATCTCCACCAGCAGTCGAGTGGCGACCTTAAACCCTTGTCTCCATCAACGATCGAGTGGTGACCTTAAACGTGTGTTCACAATGGTTGATGACTACATCAAATCATCGAGCAGTGACATTAAACCCTTGTCTCCATCGACGGTTGAGTGGTGACCTTAAACACTTGTCTCCACCGACGGTCGAGCGGCGACCTTAAACTCGAGTCTTCGCATATGCCTCAGTAATGGTCGAGCGGCGACCTAAAATCCAGGTCTTTATCAAGTCGAGATGTACTAGTCACAAATCAGCATATCGAATCTCCTATCTCCCCTAGTCCCGAACCAGCATGCGAGATTCCTCGTCTCCCTGTTCGGGGTTAAGTAGCCTACGAAAGCTCAGTGAGCAGGCGAGCATTGATGCACAACCGACCGTCAACTCGGGCTTCTCAAAATCTCAAAGTCTTTAGAATGTAGCAGTCGCTCAGCACTATTCTCTCAAATACTCCTAGGGTCGAGCAGGAGATCATAGAATCACAACTCTAAATAACAGAGGGGTCGATCGACTGATAGAAAAATTATGAACAAAACTAAGGGGTCTGGAAAACAATCAGAAGTCGAAAAATATGCACGGAGGTAAAGCTCATCCGAATGGATGAGCATACATTGCAACTTCAAAATTTTTTACAAAACATCAGAACTACAGGGACTCTCAGCCTCACTCAAGATAGTTTAAGATGTCGTCTGGCAGAGAGGCGGTGAGTTTGTCTCGGCTGCTGACGTTGCTGGTCAGAGCGGCTGGTAAATGGCCCCTTCATGGAGCTAGCTGATCGTCTCATCGATCGCCAAGTCAAATAGTTGGAGGGCTCGGTCGGTGACTTTATTGCAGAATGCGTCCGAGCGGATGTAAGCTTGCTTCATGGCCTCGAACCTACTCCCCTCGGCATCTTGATAAATTCTCAACGCCGCTCGGGAGCCCTCCAGCTCATCCTTAGCGGTGGCAATTTGGCCAGGAGGGACGTCTCTTTGACCGAGCGGCTATGCCGTTCGGCGACCAGGAAGTCTTCATCTTCCTTCTGAAGGTGCTGGAATTCCGTTCTTTTTAAATTTCCCTGTACAAAAATTGTACAAGTACATAACTTTTCCTAGTAACCCGCATGTTCGATCAGACATGTCTTTGATCAATCAAGTAAGTTCTTGATGGATCAAAGCACACCTTGATAGAAGTACAAGATCGCTGGCCTCTTGTGTTGATATTCAAAATTGATACAAAGAAAACTAAACTAATTACGCAGCGGAATCAAAAAACTAGTTGTACATTTCCTTTGTAGCAAAAGACCTCTTGATCTTCTGTTGTATTCCTCTCCTCTTCTTGGATGTCGTGTGGGTAACGATCTACCAAAACAAAACCACCCTTCTTCCCTTCGGATCCAAACCGCCAGCCACCAAGGAATCTCTAGGATGAGCCGCCTACTAATCTTCTTCCTTCTCCTCTTCTCCAATCCGCCGCCCACCAAGAGATCCTAGCAAGGAGGGGTGTCGGCCCTAGCAAGGAGGGGCATCGACCCTAGCAGGGAAGAGGGGGTGTCAGCCCTTGGCAAAGAGGAGGGGCGTCGACCCTAAGTAAGGAGGAGGGGAGGGGCGCCGACCATAAGGAGGGAGGAGGTGAGGGGTGCCTGCCACAAGGAGGAGGATGTGTGCCGCCGACCCTAGGAGGAGAGAAGAGAATTATGGGAAAATTAGATTTTTGAGGCCACCACCTACTCCTTTTATAGCCTTGCTGCCAGCCCTAGGAAGGTAAGAAAAAACCAAACCAAAAACCAAGTTGTGGATGGGTGGATGTGAGGCTTTATATAGAGGCTACAACAGGGACCTAGAGGAGGAATTGGTTTAGGCCTCCTAATGGGCTTGGGCTTCCTGTGTTCGGTCCGAACACCCAACTCAAGTCCATCAATAATAACCCATACCACTAAAGGATTATTATTGAACTACCGCACCAATCCCATATTACAATATGGGCTCCTTCTTATCATGAGTGTGTTAATCTCTCTGTGTTTAAGATATCATATGTCCGTTAATTAAATGAGTTATTGACAACTCAATTAATTAACATCTTATTCCAAGAGTAGTACCACTCAACTTTATTATCATACTGGACTAAGTCCACCTGCAGGGTTTACATGATAATCCTTATAAGCTCCTCAAGGGGGCATCATCAGTCTAAATAATTAGGACACAGATTCCTTCTATAATCAACAACACACCATATAAATAATACTATCTCCCAACTTATCGGACCTATTAATTTAACGAATAAATCTCACTCATTGATAAGTTAAAGAAATAAATACTAAGTATACGTGCTTGTTATTATATAGGGATTAAGAGGATGCACATCCATAATAACAGAGGTTCTGTTCTTTTATGTAGTCAATATAAATCAAACAACCTCAAACAGTCCTGCTCAATACACACATAGTGTACTAATGTAATTTTATAATCAAGACAGACTAATACCAAATTACACTACAACTGTTTCAATGGTTTGTCCCAATCCATCTTGGTTGTGAGCTACTATTTATAATTTATAAGAAACTGATAACATGATCTTCTGTGTGGCACCACACACCATATTATCTACAATATAAATTAAATGGACAACTGCATTGACATATATATAAATGTAAAATGCAAACATTTGACCAAAGTGATTCTCATTTCAAAATATTTCAAAACAGATGTTCATACAAAAGATAGGCTTATAGTATACATCCCAGCACCTTCAGCTTCTGGACGAGGGTCCGGGTCGCCTTATTCTTCTCGTCTAAGTCGGCGATGGCCTGGTTCTTCCTCATGTTTGCCAACTCGATCTTGTTGTCAAAAGTGGCAACTTGTTTGTTAAGTCACTCCAGCATGGTGGCTTGACCGACGCTCTTTGCTCGCTAGGCCTCAAGTAGTTTCTCGTTCTCTCCAGAGCAGCTCGAAGCTTGGCCACCTCGGCGTCGATCTTCTCTTGAGCAGCGGAGGATTGACCGCTCGACGCCTTCAGTTGTTTTACCTCCTCCTCCAGGTACGTGAGCCTGTGGCACATGACCAAGCTCTCCACCCAGTACTACAAACAAACAAAAAGGAGTTCGTAAGTGCTGATAGGAGGTAAAATCTGAATTTACATTAAAATACTTACTCCAGTGGATATTTGGGTGTGACTGTTCGCAAGGGCACCCGGACGCATCATCGCCGCACGGGCTCAGGCGCCCTCCCAGATTTTGGCGAGAGACCCCTGAATGACAATTTGGTGCTCGGGGCCTTGAGATCCAACGCTTGGCTTGCTGTATTCCTTGGTAGGCAAGTGGAGGATCGTCGTGATATGGTGCTGGCCGCTTGGGGGAGACTGTGTTGAAGTCGCCCGGCCAAACAACCGGAACGTGGATGTCGGACTTCCTCACCTTCGAAGGCTTCAAATTCAATGGCATGAAAGCCACCGGTCGAGCGGCTAGAGTCCCTTGCGGCAACTCGACAAGGGATGACGTCCGATCAGAAGATGCGGAGGCTGCCATTGGTTGAGCCAGAGTTGGGGTCGAAGTTTCGACCTGCTCGGCTGACTGCGCCCCCGAGGTGGCAGAGCATAATGAGGGTGCGGCTCAGCGCCTCTTGCGTCGATTCAGGGGCACGTCAGAGGAGCCTGAGCCTGATGGTTCCTCGACATGAATGATGGGGTGTTGCTCGGTCGAAGGCTGTGAGACCTGGGAGGCTCCTCCGCTCGGCGCATGGCTAGACTCGCCTTCGGCCACCACCACGGGCGTCTCCTCACTCAGGCCGAGTGGATCTTCATGGGAGTCAAACTGTTGTCGGCCCCGGCTCGCCAGCTCTTCAGTAGCCACCACCTCGATCATGGTGTCCTTAAGTTTCACCTTACCGATCATACGTGCTTGCATCATGACTTTAGCTACAAGAGAAAAAGAAAAATCAGTTAACATCAAAGGAAGAGGTAAAGAGGTTTCTTATCTCGGCTGGTCGGCAGCCGGGTGCGGATCAGACTGAGGCCGAAGATGTAGAGGACACCCTCAAACAGCAACTTGTGGATATCGTACTTCTGATCGACCAACATCGCCATAACATTCAAGTAGTCCGATAGGCTCCTATATGCCTTCAGTTGGGGCTGAGGCACCACTTTGAGCTGCCAATGGGTTGAAAAATCTGGCCGCTCGGGAAGAAGCAGGAAGAAGAAATACTCTTTTCAATGTTTATTGGAAGTTGGTATTTTATCAAAAAATACAAAGTTGACCCGGGACTAGAATAGGAAGGTCCCCGATTCAGATTGCTTCAGGTAGTAAAAATAATGAAAGACCCGAGGGATGAGAGAGATGTTGTGCAGCCGGAACAAGACAACGATGCGGCACAACAAACGAAAAGATTTCAGCACATATTGGGGAAGGGAAATGCGGAAGTATTTACAGACGACGAGAAGGAAGGGATGAATGGGGAACCGTAGACCGTCGATGAAATGGTCTCTGAACAGACAGATGCATCTGGTCGGCGGGGTATTTGGCCAATCGGACGAGGAAGGCAGAATAATTTCATGGTCGTGCTGAATTTGGAAAGCGTTCCTAAGGCCCTCAGTGTCGTCCTCATCGAACCTGGACTCCATGGTGTGTACCATAGCCCAGGGATGGAGGCCGATGGTTGTGAGGAGCTGGCCATTGCAAAAATAGGTAGAAAAAGGGACTAGAAGGAAGAAAGGTGGCCACCAGAAGGTCACTGGAATAGAGGAAGCAGAAAGCTCGAAAGCAAAAGTGATGGGAAAGTGAGCTTACTGGAAAAAGATCGACGGGAAATAAATGCGAGGAACCGCCGGAGCAAATCACGCAGAAGCACAGAAGGGTTGCTGGAAACATAGAGCGACGAAAGCGCAGAGAAGGCGGTGATGCAGCGGGTTCATATACCCCGGGCTCGGCCGACCGGAGCCGTCAGATCTAGGTCGCTGAAACCTAGGTCAAGATCCGACCGTTGAATTTAAACTGTCAAACGTCGCAATTAATGGCTGTCACGTCAAGCATGCAGTTTCGACGGGCGCGACATGTGGCACATTCCCATGGAAAATTCCAAGAGCATTTAATGATAGCATGGAAGCACGTTCAACCTTAACACGTAGCGATTTACATGATTTCCAAGAGATCTGGATGACGTCAGCCAGACTAGCCCGCCCTAGACAACCCAAGGAAAATTCTACAAGTGCAAACCTTCGTCCATCCGGTCAGATCGAGGAAGCACACTTATGCCCAAACGACAAGCTTCAGCAGGCCGATCAGCGAGAAGCGCCACATCCCGTTTGGAGTCCATACTACGATGAAGGCCGATCGGGAGGGAATCTGCTCACCTAATGGTCCAGTCAGTCGGACTACAGTCTCCTTCGACTAGACTTGAAGGGAAGGCTTATGATGCGGTAATTAAGCGGGGCCCCACCCTATTGCCATGGTGGAGGTCAAAGTCAAGATGGTCGATGGGTGGAGGTTGTTGGCCGGTCGAGCAAGTTATGTGCCGATCGGGGGTTGAGCACCGACCCATCATCTTGAGCATAGTGAGTAATCAAACTGATGCTCAAGAGACGCGTAGAAGCCAAGCCGAGCGGCTCCTCGCTTAGCCTAACAACAGACTCGACACCAGCTAGGCCCGCAGGCAGTGAGTTACTCGCCGAGCATATGGACAGTGGGCTTCAGGCCTAGCGGATATCCCGCTCGGCCCAACAGCAGGCAACACTGGGATAATGGACTTTCAACCGAGCGACCTGTTATTATTCCGCAAGTGTACAGATTCGTCGTCAGTAATATAAGATTATCGTATCCACAGGGACTGTTGATTAAGCACTAGTTAACTTCGCACGATGAATTATATAGACGAACATAAAAGTAAAGGAAAGAAAAGAGGGAAGAGAGAAAATAGATCTTGGAGAGAATGAGCTTCGGGAGATGAATTCTAGGATTTCGGTTTCATTATAATGCTAGGAGATATTACATAAATTGCTTAGTTTCTACCCTCTATGTTCATGCTCTTGCAGGAAGTTGAATTGGTTAATACCCCTAAGTATCGAATAGAGATGATTCCTGTGAAATCTTATAACGATTAACCCCTGTCACGAGGGCTCCTCGGTAGATCACAGGGGTACATGTCTAGTAAATAACAATAAGGAAAAAGGTAGAGACTTGGTATGATTTCCTACTTCCTTATAGAGGAATTGTCTCTCCTTTCAAGAGAATGTCCTAGACATCCGTGAACGGGTTACCCTTGTCACTAGAGCCCCTCGGGTGTACGATCTAGAGCACTCTCTCTACGAGAGCGGCAAATCCTAAGGGATTGTTTATCCTTTTAAGGGAACGTCCTAGACGTCCAGAAAGGGTTACCCCTGTCACTAGGGTACCTTGGTCAATATGCTCTAGGGCATCCCCTTTGCGTGATTAACAATCCTCCACATCAATCAACAAAGCATGCAAAGAAATATAAATACGTCACGTACACAATGCACGAACAAGGCAATAACATGTCATTAAATAGAAATGTGGCGAATCTACATAGCATCTCCATCACATTACAAATACTCCCTAATCCCAGAAGAGGAGATCTATTCCATTGCAAGGGAAGAACAACCCCAAAACATGAAGTAAAGCATACTTACAACCCTTGATGTGAGAAGAAGGGGAAGAAGAGATGCTTGCCGGGGTTTCCGATGTCTTGGAGATGCCTCCTTGCTCTGGAGATGGACGGAACGTCAAGGGACGGTGGTGGATGAAGATCTAGGGTTTCCCCTGAAGGGGAGAACCATTTCCCAATGAGAGGGTCAAAGTCCCGAATCAAAGATCCCCCAATGAATAGGGTTCTTGACCCTTTTATAGGGTAAGGTACGGGCGCTGCACGGCCCGTGTCACGGCCGTGTGAGATCCGCATGGCCATGCCTATCTTCTGCACTGGTTAGGTGGCACAGCCGTGTGAGTTGGCATGACCATGCCTATCTTCTGCACTGGTTAAGTGGCACGGTCGTGCGAGTTGACACGGCCATGCTTATCTTTTGCATTGGTTAAGTGGCACGGTCATGCGAATCTGCACGGCCATGCTCTTCCTCTCTTCTGGTTAAGTGGCATGGTCGTGCGAATCCGCATGGCCGTGTCTTCCTTCTGCTTTGGATACACCTCACGGCCGTGCGAATTGTCATGGCCGTGAATCAAGGGAGTGTGAACTTGTAGACCATTTTATCACATCTTAACGTGGTATTCTTGAGTTGGGGTCTTCATCAAAGTTGTAGGTCTTGACGTTAGCTACAATTTAGTATAAAGAATAGCCCAAAACTCTAACGCACCACAACGTTATGCCTATCTTTCTCTTCGTGTGCAGTGCAGGATTTGACACGGCCGTGTGCCAAGGCCATGTCTCATAGAAATGAACTTTAGACCTTCAAGACTTGGTTTTCTCTGGTTGAAGTCTTCATAAGAGTTGTGGATCTTTAGGTTATCTACATTTTGAGATCTGGAATGACTCATAACTCCAATTGAGAAGAAAGTTATAGTAATTTAACTTTTGATATGTAGTGCTGGAAATCTCACACGGCCCGGACACCTTGGAAGCTCTAGACTTCACTTAAGCTCATTTTTGCTCCAAATCGTGTCCTATCAACAAGAAAACATACAAAGAGCAGATCTCCGAATAAAAGCGTATTTATGCAGAATATATGCTAAGAGAGATGAACATGCATAGAATATACATGAATAAAGTAAATGATTGTGCATCAAAACATGTATAAATGATCATAAGATCTACGCACATCACACCTCAGACTTGAACCTTTGCTTGTCCTCAAGCAAAACCAGTAGTCTAGATTTATGTGCATAGATGGCATGTAATAATCCCTAATGAATCAATATAACCCTATCATATAGTTTCATTGATGAGCATGATACAAAAATTATTTGAGTGTGGCCTAAGTAGAAGTTCTCCGTGCTCAGTGTAATAAGTGACCTAACTTTTTCAAGTATCAATCTCTAAGCCTAGTCAATTTTTCATTTAACCGTGTTCCTCATTCTTTCAGCGATAGGCACTTACCTGCCACACGCAAGGTTCGTTCCACTCAAAAATGCTATGCATCGTCTACACAAGGTCTCAAAGGAATACTCAGTATCAAGAGAAACATAGCATTCATTTTCCCAGTAACTTAACTCAGTCTCAAATGGGTGAATTGCTAGTTTCCACTCATGATAACTATTTTTTAATCCCTTATTTTTTTTCCTTTTTTTATTATGTTCGCAAAGTATCAAACTTGAACAAACTTTCATTTTTTATTTTTTTTTCTTGGGATTGATTTTTCCAAATGAGCTTACATGATCTGAGTTTATCCAGTAACCAAAATGTAGTTGAGAGGTCACCCTAGAAGCAAGAGTACTAGTCCGGTTCTATGAATCATGACTATTTTCAAAAATATTTAACATCAAAGTCAAACATAATGTGAAGAGATCCTAAAACTAGGCCAGCATTCAAATTCTTCTAGTAATAATAATGCTCACTTCATGCTACTATGGATAGGAAAACATAGATCAATAGACATACTAGCATACCAAATCACACAACATAAATATCTAGATGAAACATGCTAGTATTTTGCATTAAGAAACAAACAATCATGATGTGATGAATGATGCAACTAGGAAAATTTTATTATGCAAAAGAACAAAAGAAATAAGAAAAAAACTAAACTGAACCATAAACCAAATGCATCTAATGCATCCCCCCAGACATAAACTTTTCATTGTCCCAATGAAAACTAAAAACAATATGGAGGAGATTAAAAGTAAGAGAAGTTACCAAATGATGTGTGCCAAATGCCCATGTCATTAACTTCTCCATCATGTAATTGCCCTCCTCCTAATCTTTGATTCCTATAAAAGAAAATTGACAATAAAAATGAAGTAGAGGATACATGCTTATTATAAAGAAAGAAGTGAAACTAGAAAGAACTAAACCAATAAATGAAAACAAAGAAAATGAACTTGGGTTGCCTCCCAAGAAGCGCTTGTTTAAGGTCATTAGCTCAACCACCTCATTAAATTCATCGAAATCTTGCTCTTGGAGGGGTAAGATATTTCAACACCCTCCTACCAAGGACTCTTATTATGGAGAGAACTTTCATCAAAGGAGCTACAGAGTAAAGCATAACTCTCTCCATCTTTGTCTTCTTTGAAGTTCTATCAGGTGGTCGAAGACGGTTCAGTTTAAGCTTCCAATTATTGGCCTCTTGAAAATCTGCACACCCAAAAGAAAAACATACCTCTCCCAAGCATGCTATATTGATAGAACTAGAGCCTTATTAAGATGAACAGAATATGTATAAAAAATTGAATCACATCCAACAAAATCAATATTAGGTACCTCTATAAGATTTTCCAAAAGAACACTAGAAATACTAACCTTGCTTTGCTGAGAGATACCTGAAAGTTCTAAACATATGGATGTGACATCTTCTGAATTAAATGATGGCTCTAGATCTGGCTCAGGTGGTGGTGCAAGTAAATGTGGTGATTCTTGGGACTCTGCCTCTATTGCACAAGTCCCTACGCATTGGCCCACTACATGTTCAATCCTTGCAACTCTCATAATCTCAGCAGGTTGTGTGGGTAAAGGAGGTGATTATTGAGATGCTGCTTCCACAACACAACTCCCTACACTTCCTTTCATAACATCATTATCAACACAAGCATCAAAAAATAAATCAACACCAATATCCTCAGTGGGAGAATCATTTATAAGAGGATCACTAACTTTATTTGCAGTTTTAAGTTGATCTACCATATCACATTCATCATCTGAAAATTCAATTTCATCATAACACCCTGTAAACCCAAAAGGTAGATATGAAAACTTGTTATCCACTGCATTATCATCATAATCCTCATCTGAAGAGTCCTCATCTTCATATACATCCAAAAATCTATACTCAACCATATTTGTGTCACAGAATTTGCCAAAGTCTTCGTTTTCATTGACCCTCACTAGTCTTTGTGGAAAATGAACCCTTAGTGAAGGTCTTAGGAAAGGTACTTCCTTTTCCCCATATTCCCTTTGAGCTTGCAGAGGAGGTCCAACTTGCTTATCTAGTGTTGGTGTGATTAATCGTTGAGGAAAAGGTACTTGTGTCCTTTGTGAACTTCTTGGAGTAATGGAACTGAGTTCTTGAGATCTTCTACTATTCTTCTCCTTAATTCTGTATAAGTCCTTTTCAGAAGTTCTTCATGATTCTTGTCACTTCTCAACTTAATATCATTATCATTTACACTAGATCTTGTCTGTGTAGGAGGAAGGTCTTCTTTGAACCATTTTGAAACTATGCTATTAACTTTTTCCCCCAAATGTTTCAACTCCTCATTCTGTGACTTGTGGATTTCAAAACTCTTGGATGGTTGAATGGTATTTTGTTTGACAGGATCTCTTGTATATATGGCTTGTACTTCTTGAATTTTTTAGGGAAATTCCATCCAACTTTTGCTTGACCATTCATAGAGGTTCAATGCTACTTGATCAATCAACATGTATGCTTCATCTACACTCTTGTCCATGAAAGAACCTCTAGTTGATGAATCTAACAAACATTTATCTGTGAAAGAAATTCCCCTATAGAATATGTGCAGGGTCAGCCATTTTTCCAAATCATGATGAGGGCACTATCTTTGTAGACTCTTGGATCCGTTCCATGCTTCAAATAATGATTCTCCATATGCCTGAGCAAAATTTGTGATGCAATTCCTCATATAAATTATTCTACTTGGAGGAAAAAAAAATAATCTAAAAATTTCTTCTCTAATTGTTTCCAACTTGTGATGCTTTGAGGATGGAGGGAATATAACAAGTCCTTGCTTTATCCTTGATACTGAAAGGAAATGCTATCAAACGAACTGTATCTGCTGACACTCCTTCACAGTTCACCATATCACAAAGCTCTAGAAATGTCTTAAGGTGCAGATAAGGACTTTCTAATACTTCTCCTCCAAATTTATGACCTTGTATCATGAAAATTAACTCTGGGTCTAGTTGAAAATTTTCTGCTTCAATATGAGGCTGCACAATGAGAGACATAAATCTTGCAGAAATGGGCACAGAGAAATCTCTTAAGGGCCTGCTTGACATGTTAGTGTTCATTGATATCTAAAAAAAAATTATGAGAAAAAGCAGAAATAAAGAATTAAAGACAAAAAATAAAATGCTATATAAAAAACAAGAAAGACAATGAAAAATTTAAATTGCAAGAATGAAAGTGCATAAAGAAAACAAGGAAGAAAAAACAAAAGGAAAAAGAAAAACGTCTAGAGTAACTCATATACTAATCAACTAATGTTAATACGAATAGTTCCTGACAACGGCGCCAAAAACTTGTTATGATTCCGCAAGTGTACGGATTCGTCGTCAGTAATATATAAGATTATCGTATCCACAGGGACTGTTGATTAAGCATTAGTTAACTTCGCACGATGAATTATCTAGAAGAACATAAAAGTAAAGGACAGAGAAAAGGGAAGAGAGAGAATAAATCTTGGAGGGAATGAGCTTCGGGAGATGAATTCTAGGATTTCGATTTATTATAATGTTAGGAGATATTACATAGATTGCTTAGTTTCTACCCTCTATGTCCATGCTCTTGCAGGAAGTTGAATTGGTCAATACCCCTAAGTATCGAATAGAGATGATTTATGTGAAATCTTGTAACGGTTAACCCCTATCACGAGGGCGCCTCGGTAGATCACAGGGGTACATGCCTAGTAAATAACAATAAGGATAAAGGTAGAGATTTGGTACGATTTCCTACTTCCTTATAGAGGAATTGTCTCTCCTTTCAAGAGAATGTCCTAGACGTCCGTGAACGGGTTACCCTTGTCAATAGGGCCCCTCGGGTGTATGATCTAGAGCACTCTCTCTACGAGAGCGGCAAATCCTAAGGGATTGTTTCTCCTTTTAAGGGAACATCCTAGGCATCCGGAAAGGGTTACCCCTGTCACTAGGGTACTTTGGTCAATACACTCTAGGGCATCCCCTTTGCGTGATTAATAATCCTCCACATCAATCAACAAAGCATGCAAAGAAATATAAATATGTCACACACACAATGCACGAACAAGGCAATAACATGTCATTAAATAGAGATGTGGCGAATCTACATAGCATCTCCATCACATTACAAATACTCCCTAATCCCAGAAGAGGAGATCTACTCCATTGCGAGGGAAGAATAACCCCAAAACATGAAGTAAAGCATATTTATAACCCTTGATGTGAGAAGAAGGGCAAGAAGAGATGCTTGTCGGGGTTTCCGATGTCTTGGAGATGGCTCCTTACTCTGGAGATGGATAGAACATCAAGGGATGGCGGTGGATGAAGCTCTATGGTTTCCCCCGAAGGGGAGAACAATTTCCCGATGAGAGGGCCGAAGTCCCGAACCAAAGATCCCCCAATGAATAGGGTTCTTGACCCTTTTATAGGGTAAGGTACGGGTGCTGCACGGCCCGTGTAATGACCGTGTGAGATTCGCACGACCATGCCTATCTTTTGCACTGGTTAGGTGGCACGGTCGTGCGAGTTGGCACAACCATGCCTATCTTCTGCACTGGTCAAGTGGCATGACCGTGCGAGTTGACACGACCATGCCTATCTTTTGCTCTGGTTAAGTGGCACGGTCATGCGAATCTGTACGACCATGCTCTTCCTCTCTTCTGGTTAAGTGGCACGGCCGTGCAAATCTGCACGGCCGTGTCTTCCTTCTGCTCTGGATACATCGCACGGTCGTGCGAATTGTCACGGTCGTGCATCAAGGGAATATGAACTTGTAGACCATTTTATCACATCTTAACGTGGTATTATTGAGTTGGTGTCTTCATCGAAATTGTAGGTCTTGAAGTTAGGTACAATTCGGTATAAAGAACAGCCCAAGACCCCAATGGACCACAAAGTTATGCCTGTTTTACTCTTAATGTGCAGTGCAGAATTTGACACGGCCGTGTGCCAAGGCCGTGTCTCATAGAAACGAACTTTAGACCTTCAAGACTTGGTTTTCTCTGGTTGAAGTCTTCATAAGAGTTGTAGATCTTGAAGTTATCTACATTTTGATATCTGGAATGACTCATAACTTCAACTAAACAGAAAGTTATGGTCATTTAACTTTTGGTCCGCAGTGCTAGAAATCCCACACGACCCGGACACCTTGGAAGCTCTAGACTCCACTTAAGCTCATTTTTGCTCCAAATCGTGTCCTGTCAATAAGAAAACATACAAAGAGCATATCTCTGAACAAAAAGGTATTTATACAGAATATATGCTAAGAGAGGTGAACATGCATAGAATATACGTGAATAAAGTAAATGATTGTGCATCAAAACATGTATAAATGATCATAAGATCTACACACATCATGGCCCTCCGGCTCGGTGTGACAGTGGACTTTCAGCCAAGCATCTATCCCGTTCGGCATGATAGCAGCCCCCGTAAGGATAACAGAATTCCGGCCGAGCGGTCATTCCACTCAATCAAGCCACAAACACAGCGGGATATCCTTCTATATCCTTTTGGGAGCTAGTGTCGCTGACAGGTGGCATGGTCAGATAGAAGATCGTGCGGCGGAAGCTTCCACTGTCACTTTAGATATATGCTCGACCCGTTAAGGTACTATGTCAGGGATACTTTACTGACACATCTTTTCAGGGAAAGCTTTGAGATGCGTGCTCGCCTTAAGAAGCGTGCACACATGCTCCTGGGGCTCTATATAAAGGGGGTCCAAGCATCAGCGGAGGTATGCTTTTCTCGCGATTTCTACTGTTGCGCTACAGTTATCTTTGCTTCTTCTTGCCATTGTCGGGGACCCCTTCCCTGGTTCGACACTGACGCTACTTGTATTGCAGATGGGAGCAGAGTCCATCGGAGGTCAGCAAGAGCGCCACGTCCCCAACATCCGTCTCTTCGACTTTCAGACATGATCTATTAGTATAGTTGTTATGGGATATCCTTTCGATAATAATCTAAATAGAGGCATAATTAAGGTTTGATAAATTTCCTATATAATATTTTGTTGGTTGTTTTATTCCTTGTAACCCCTAGACAAAGTTACTAAAAGGATGCAAGAGATAAAATAGATTTTACCTCCATTAGAAATTACCCTCAAGACCAATGGTTATGTTAAACAGTAAGTAAGGAAGAGTTAGCACTTCACATTCGCGGTATGTCCAATCAATTTATTGTATTGGGGTGGAAGCCTTAGCTTGGTGAATATAATGACCAACTGACTATATAGAAAAGTGGCAACAATAGATTTTTATTAGAAGGGGCCTTTTGTTGCGGCCCATTTAGTCCCGTATGGATTAGTTAAACTAAAAATAGAAACTCTCTATTTAAGGCACAAAGGAGATCAAATCTTCTAGTCCATACAAAAGTGAATCAAGAGATGAATTATTTATAATTACGGTTGGACCGTGGTTATGAAAGACACTAGTTCAGGCAACAAACACCTTGCTTTGTGTAGGATTATAGAAGTAATATCCCTTTGTTTCCTTGGGATATCCAATAAAATAGCACTTGTCTGATTTGGGTCGTGGTTTATCTGAGACTTGTCATCGAATGTAAGCCTCACAACCCCAAATCTTCATAAAAGACATCTTGGGACTCTTCCCTGTTTATATCGTATATGATGTCTTTATGACGTCCTTGGATGGAACACGGTTAAGTGCGAAAGCGGTCGTCTCTAAAGCATGTCCCTAGAAGGAAGAAGGAAGATCTGTATGACTCATCATCGATCATATCATATCTAATAAAGTACGATTTCTCCTTTCTAATACATCATTCTATTGTGTTGTTCCAGGTGTAGTGAGTTGAGATATGATCACACACTCAACGAAATGGTCATGAAACTCTTAGCTAAGGTATTCCCACCTCGATTTGATCAAAACATCTTAACACTCTTACCAAGTTGATTTTGTACTTCATTCTTGAATTCTTTGAACTTTTCAAAGGATTCTGACTTATGTCTCATCAAATATACATAGTCATATCTATTGAAATCATCAGTGAAGGTAATGAAGTAATAATAGCCTCCTCTAGCTACTATTCTGAAAGGGCTACATACATCAGTATGTATGAGTCCTAACAGATCATTAGCTCTTTCGCAGTGTTCACTAAATAGAGTCTTTGTCATCTTGCCTTGAAGACAAGATTTGCATGCCTCATATGATTCAAAATCAAATGAGTCCAAAAGTCTATCCTCATGGAGTTGGGATATGCGACTCTCATTTATGTCACCCAAGCGACAATACCAGAGATATGTTTGGTTCAAATCATTAGATTTGAACCATTTGGTATTTATGTTATAGATTGAGTTTTCAAAGTTTAGAATATAGAGGACATTTATAAGAGGTGCACTACAATAGAATATATCATTAAAATAAACGGAACAACATTTGTCTTTTATTACAAATGAAAACCTTTCTTGTCCAAACAAGAAATAGAGATAATGTTCTTTGTCAAAGTGGGCACATAATAACACTCTTCTAGTTCTAAAACAAGCCTAGTGGGCAAAGATAAGGAATATGTTCTTACAGTGATAGCAGCAACTCTTGCACCATTACCTACTCGTAGGTCTACTTTGTCCTTTGTAAACGCTCTACTATTTCTCAGCCCCTGCACATTAGTACAAATGTAAGACACACATCCGGTATCTAATACCCATGAAGAAGAAATAGATAGATTGACTTCTATAACATATATACCTGAGGCAGAAGTCTCACTTCTCTTCTGTTTCAGTTCCTCTAGGTATACCTTGCAGTTCCTCTTCCAGTGTCCGGTCTCACCGTAGTGGAAGCAAGTTCCTTCCTTAGCAACTCCACCTTTGGGTTTCAGTGCATGAGTCTTTCCCTTGCCTTTGGCTTGGGTCTTACCCTTACCTTTAGGCTTTCACTTGCCTTTGCCTTTAGACACCATCAAAATGGTACTAGGATTTACCTTCTTAAGGTTGAGTTCAATAGTTCTCAACATGCTCAACATCTTAGGCAGTGGTTTGTCAATTTCATTCATGTTGTAGTTTATGACAAATTGACTATAGCTATCGGGCAATGACTGCAAGATAAGATCAGTGGCCAATTCTTGGCCTAGTGGAAATCCCAATCACTGTAGGTTTTCTACATACCCAATCATTTTGAGTACATATGGCCCTACGGGACTTCCCTCTTGCATTCTGCATTAAAACAACGCTTTAGAGATCTCAAATCTCTCATGCATTGCTTGTCCTTAATATAGTTGGCTAAGGTGTTCAACTATATTATAAGCATCCATGTTCTCATGTTGATTCTGAAACTCAGAGTTCATGATAACGAGCATAAGGCATGACACATCTAATGCATCATCTTGATGCTTTTTATAAGCATCCCTATCAGCTCTAGTGGCAGTAGCAGGGGGTGCTTCAGGAATAGGCTGCTCTAGGACGTATAGTTTCCGTTCTTGCTTGAGAACTATTCTCAAGTTTCTGTACCAGTCCAGGAAGTTAGCTCCATTGAGCTTGTCTTTATCAAGGGTAGATCACACACAGAGAGAGAGAGAGAGTGTGTTCGACGTATTTGACGACATGATAATCTACAACAACATAATGCAAAACTTAGTATCATATATCGATCATTTAATTAAGCCTTAATTAAATGATTCTCCCACAGAATTGTAAAGCTTGGTAGGAGCGAGTCATGATTATGGTTTTACCCAAACTACTAGCTCTAAATCCAATCGCAATTATATTCATGTGGGACAAGATCCATATTATACCTCATGTTGAGTTAACTTTGGCTAATCGCCTAAGACTCGTATAATGTAGGTAGGCATCATATACCAATTTCATTAAATGCAACTCTTGGATAACTAGATGAACAATACTATTTGTTCATTTGCCCATCTTATGAAATTCATATTATAGCTCATCTTGAGTTAGCTTTGGCTAATCACCCAAGATTAGCACAATTTGAATTCCATCTTATGGGATATGCCTTTAAGCTCTCAATCTAAATGAGATAACTTAGTTAAGTCGCACCCAAGTTTAATAGTTGGACATCACAATTGTCTTGTCGTACTCTAGCAAGATAAATTGAGTCACTTTACTTTGGCAAAACCTGACTACAATTGATCGAGCTAGAAGTGAGTACTAAACTTTGGTAGGCATATATTAAAAAGACCTAATTACATTTAAACTAGACATGTATCGAATACAATCAAAGCACACATCACATATATGCATAAATTAAAACGGGGGCATGATTATGGCCCCCATAAACTACGATCTTCTCAAGCCAATGAGAAGAGCAATAAGTCAACCTAGGTCAAAGCAGCTTCTCCAAGCGCTTCCTTGGTCATCATGTGTTGTTGTCCTTCCTTCCTTTTCACCTGTCGTCCAGTAGACTAACTCCTTTCTAATTTGTACATTACAAAATCTAAAGAAACTCGAGTTACATTCGAGTGTAGTCTAAAATTACAACATGAATAAAAGGATGAAGGCACGACACGCAGGCCGTATTATGAATTACAACATCACACGCAATCACATAGGGGTTCAAGGGCCATAACCATGTACCATGTCATTTATATTCACAATATACTTAAGACATAAATCTACTATGATGTGAACAACAAATTATGAGCCGCAACGCCACGACAGTCCTGCTAGTCGGTTAGTGGGCAGGGTCAAGGGGCAGCGCCCCCGAAGCAAAAAATATTTTGCATACTCATTTATGAGTTGCTGCCATACCCGAGACCCTACTACCCTCAAAAAGCAACTAGGTTTCATTCTGAACAAAACACCTTTGGCCGAGACCTTGCTAGTCACATACCAACTATGTTTCGTTCTCAACAAAATACTAATTTTTTGGCCAAAACTCATAATTTGCAGATCATCGTAAACCTATCATGCATTTCTATATCACATATAAAAATTCTAATTACTTAGTATATCCCTTCGCAATTGGCTTTGATACCACTTTAAGGAACTAGAGTGTTAAACACGCTTATGCGCAGCGGAAACCATCTAATTCCTCTAGGAGATCCATGCGAAGGGAAAGAAAATATACTAAGATTTGAACAACAACATGATAGTATACCTTTGATGCGTGCTCACGGACTCCAGACAACTTGGATCTCAACACGATCACATGTTTGCGCCTTTACGATATCCACATGAACAAGTATCTCCGTTTGTCTCACAAACTCACAAAATGGAGTAGAAAATTACCTAAGGTTGTGTTAGCAACCAAGCAAGATAATTTCGGCCAAGAGGAGTAGAGAAGAGGAAGGAGAATGAAGAATTTCTCAAAAATGAGAGAAAAAATTGCTTAAGTATTTTCATCCAATGAAAACACTTAATGAGCATTAATTTAATCAATGAGTCTTAATGAGCATTCACTCTGCATTAAAGACCACACTTGAAACTCCTCATTTTTTAATTCAATTTCGAAATTGAATAACTTATTGAATTTAAAAAATTCAATGAATTAATCTCTATTAATCCTCACTTAAGGCTAACTCAAGTCTAATTCCCTTGAGTCTAACTCAAGTCTAATTCACTTGAGTCTAACTCAAGTCTAATTCAATCGAGTCTTACTCTAACTCAAGTCTAATTCCCTTGAGTCTAACTCAAGTCTAATTCACTTGAGTCTAACTCAAGTCTAATTCAATCGAGTCTTACTCAATTAATCTCATGCAATTTCAAATTCAATGAATCACTATTTCATTAATTTGAATTGACTCCTTGAGTCTAGTTTGAATTAGATTTAATCCAATAATTAGATCCAATTGAGTCTAACTTAATAAGTCCAATTTAGATTAAACTTAATCCAATGATTCATCATATGAACCCATCTCTAAATCTACTTATTCTTTGTGTGTGACCCAATAGGTTCTCGTAACGTTGGTAATGTATCTAAATCAACATTTAGATATATAAGTAATAAGTGACATCTAGCAAGACATCATTGCTACCCAAGTGACGAGAAAGTCGAGATCTGACCTAACCTGTCATGGCTATTATCTTGTATGACTTGGTCCCTCTATCCTTGATATCTAGATTGATCAATGAGGTATAGCCCGTGTCATCCTCTTATCAACCTTTGTGTTTCTTGATCTCTAAGTAGACACACTAAATCAAATAAGCTCAATATCTCATATTGACTCATTTTAGCATGATCATGCTTTCTTGTGTCCTACTAATCAAGGGGCCCACATATATCGCTTCCATCATATGGAAGGGATAGATCTCATCTACATCACTCACATCCCTCTGCATAATTCATTGCATACCCAGTGATCGACTTTATTGTCCACCTTGTTACAAGTGACGTTTGCCGATACCAAAGTACACAACTCCTTATGTAGGGAACCGTAGTGACTTCAGGTCTAAGGACTATTCATACCAATAGTCACATGAGAATGTTTATGACACTCATATAATGATCCATGAAACATTCTTATGGCGGGTCATTCAATATATATTCTCTAATATATACTCATGTGTCAACCTGATATTTCATATCCATGACTTGTGAGATTAAGTTATCCGTTGACCTACATGTTAGTCTCAAAGCATTAATATTGTCCTTGTATATTAATGCTTGACTAGGAATAGTTAAGAGTAGTGTTCGATGTATATCTACAATATCTCACTATCAATTTAACTAATTGATATGCTGTAGATAAGAACCTACTACCCAAGGATATTATTATACTTATTCAATCGACACTGATCTGAAATAAATATAATAACCAACTTTGTCTTTTATTAATAATGAAATATGATACAAAATGAGCTTTTATAATCATCTCATAATTGGTACTAGGGTTAATACTAACATTGCTTTCCAGGAAGATCTTCACTAGAGAGGCCACTGCTGGCGCATCGCAGCTACATTCTGTTGTCGCACCTTTGCTAGATCCGGTTGGGCTACCACTACATGGAGTGGATGTTGTTGATTCACCACAAGGAGGCTGTCATGACCGTCGGGTGCATAGAGGAGGTAGTGGCGGTAGGGGCATTGATCTTTTACAGTAATTTTAGTCAATCTTTTCAGAAAAAAATGACAAGGGTACAAATGACCAATTTAAAAAGTTGAATGGCTAATTTGTTTAAAAAAAAGTTGGAGGGCCCAAAGTAGAAGATTGAAAAAGTTTGAGGACCACATAGTTAATTTAACCTAGATTTAACGATAAATTTTCACGACAAAATTCTACAATGATATTAGCGACAACAATAAATTATCTCTAATTAGTAACAAAATTAGTAATAAAAAAAATTATCGTAAAATTAGCAACTAAAAACTTTGATCGTAAAATCCATTATTAAAATATTATCATTGTAAAATTTGTTATAAATTAACAATGAATTTTAAATTTGTCATAAATATTATGACTAATTAAAATTTCATTTAAATTCATCCCAAAATTTAAGAATAAATTCAAAATTCATTGCAAATGAGGTCGTCCCTTTGTCGCAAAAAGCGTTTAAAAGCCCGACAAAGGTTTAAATGTAGGCAAAGTTGAGGAAAAACTCGGTAGCGGATTCCAATTGCTACCAAAAACGGCGTTTAACCAATCCGTAAACCTAATTTCCCCATCCCGATCTTTCTCCTTCGATTCCTCCATCCCGATCCTGATCTTTCTCTAACGCGCTGGTGATGTCTGCCGATGCTCTCCAGCACGCGGCGGCCAAGCGCCGCCTCGAGGCCACCTCTCCGTATGGCCGCGAGGCCGGCCGTGAGCTTAGACCGCCCACAAGCAGGGCTGGCCGTGACCCCAGCCCGGCCGCGAGCTTCCTGGGCCTACGCTTCAACCTGGCCGCGACCTCCCTTCCCGGCTGCGATCTCCCTCCCTGCGCCTCTCCCTGAATGAGGTTGCAACACCAACAGACTTCTCCTTCACCACAAAAGTTTTCATTGTGAGCATGGATTTTCAGGGATTGGGCTCGAGCTGGAGCTCATTTGATGCTGCAATGGTGGGAGAGGAAGAATCCCAAGTCATGGCGCAATTGTTCGGTTCTCAGGAGATGTTTTGCTTTGATCACAGTTCTCACTGTGATCTTTTTGATTGGAACCAAGGCAGCTATGATGGCACCAGCTCTGCTAGTGTTCTTCCTCATGTAGCTGCCAATTATGCAGAAGATAACTACTTGATAAAAAATGGTGGACCTGCCTCCACTTTCACAAACCAAGAAGAGAAAGTTGAATGGCAAGGATGGCGACGATGTTTAGAAGTTCCTAAGAAGAAGGTGAGCATTTCCATTCCTTGTTTCAATTGCGAAGCATTGGTAATATACCAATTGTGTTGTGTATGATAAAAAATGATGTTGTTTCTTAGGGTTCTAAGAAGGGGAAGAATTCACTGTCCAAGAGGACCGAGAAGAGTGACGACAATGTGTAAGTATTCCGTGATAGTTTTAATGTGATCAACTAAGTAAAGTTAGGTAATGATAGTATTTAACTCTTGTGTCTAAGTTGCAGGAACATAGGAGTACAGGAAGTCGAGCGAAAGACGCAGTTAGCGAGAAGGACAACACGGGAGAGAGTCGACGAGCTCGGTGCATCCGAAGGATGAGGTGCTGCGGAAGAATACGCTGACGGACGAGAAGGAGGCGCACAACATTTCCAAGGGATAAGAAGTCGCAATGAAGATTGCTTAAAGATAAAAAAAATGGGTTCGGGCGAGTCCTATTCTGGATTGCCGAAATCACCCAAGCGAGCAGAGTTTGAGCGGAAGATCCGGACCAATGCGAGTGGAATCGGAGCAGAAGATCGGGACAGAAAGTCAACCGAATGGTGACTTTTGAATTCGGGTGCCCGGAACCCTTCCTAGCGCCTGGAGCAAGTTTTTATTCGGAACGTGACGCGACGCATTCCGTTGTGACGAAGATAAAAAAATTTTCCTCCAGGCGCCTAGAATTCTTCTAGGCGTCCCGATTAGGGTTATAAATACAGTCTTAGTCTTAGAAGCTTAGACAGAACACTTGTGATTATTTTTCTTTCGATTTAGTTTTCTGATCTAGTGCTTTAATTGTTATAATGAGGCTTTTCCGCCTGAAGGAGAATTTAGTGAGCGTTCAACTTTCTTGGATTAACAACCTCCTCGGTTGTAATCAAGTAAATCTCGTTGTGCCTCTTCCTTTTTTGTTTCTTATTTCATTTATGTAAGTGTATTATTGTTAAACTATAAAGTCGAGAAAAGTATTTTTGTGTTTTTGTTGTGCAGGCTATTCACCCCCTCTAGTCGGTCGCCAAAGGGATCAACAAGTGATATCAGAGCCCAACAGCTTCAGGAGAACTAACCGTCGAATGAAGCACACGAGATGGCCGGACCGAGCATCTACCTACCAAAGTTTGAGGAGGAATTCACGAGTTGGAAGAAAAGGATGGAGGTATTCTTTAAAACATATTTTGATTTGATTTTAATAATGAAATTTGGTTTTGTAGCACCTAAGGGTAAAGAAGAATACTAATGGACAAAGAAGGAGTAGGTCGATTTCATGGCAAACGGCAAAGCAGAGTTCCATCTGCTAAGCGTTTTACCATCACAAGAAGTCAATCGGATCGGAGCCTTCGAGTCAACAAAGGAGCTCTAAGAGAAATTCCTGGAACTACACGATCGGAGGCGAAACTCACAAGATGGGATCTGCTCAAGAACTAGATCAGCAACATCAAATTAGAAGAAGGATAAACTGTTTGATGGAGTCAAAGAAAGAGAGCAACAAGCTAACGATATGAATCATGGTCAACCCACTCTAGATATTAATGATGATCCATTATGCATCAATGGAGGTCCAATTACAAGTGCTAAGGCTAGAAAGATGAAGGAAACATTTTATGTACTAATTGAAGATATGAAAGCTAAAGCTATCATTGAAGAAGGTTTGACCAAGAGCAAGTCATTCGACATAGTCAACCTAATTCAAGCTTTAGATGAGCTTAATTAGCACTTAAGTCTCATGTCTATGTAGTGGGGGTATGTAGGCTCAATTTAGACTCAATTTCTACTTTTATTTGGATTGTAATAAAGTCATAAGTTTAAAATGGTTAAGTAGTCTAATAGGCCTTTACTAAATGAGCTTTCTTTTGACCTTTTAGGATTTTTTGGTCACCTTATAGATATAAAAGTAAAGGGGGTGACTGTCACACATGTATCTTTGATATATTTTTCAATCTAAAGCACAGTGAGACTCTCACTTGTTGGTTCTTCATTGAATTAAAAATTATCAAGACATTTCCTTGTAGCGTTCGAAGACTTATCAACCTCCATCCCAAGGTTACGGCGTCTACCATCTTCTATACTAAGGTTCATGTTTTTCTAAGCATTAGGTCGAGGTTCTTTTCATCAATTTTGTCGGTTTAGTTCTTTCTTTCTTCTTCCATTCGTTGTGGGTTCTTGAGATATCTTTTTCTTTGGATTCACATCATTTGGTATCAGAGTTTTGGTTTTTCTAAATTAATTTCGTTATCCTTGTTCTTTTGTGCTTGAATATTTGTTTATTTTGTTCAAAATTATCTACTTATCATCATCATCTCAATCTTAGTGAGTTTTAGTCATCTTGTTACTATAAAAAAAGGTTGAAATTCAAAAAAAAGGGAAAAAATATTTTCAGCAAAAAAAGGGTCGATAAAAAAAGAGAGGAAAAAAGAAGAAGGTGGGTATAGAGAATTGTTATTTTTATACTTCATTTTCCAATTCTGCATTTTCTTTAAAGTCTTGTTTAGTATACTTGCATCTTCCAATTCCGTATTTTCTTTAAAGTCTTGCCTAGTATATTCCACATCTTTTTTAAAGTTTTGCCTAGTATACTTACATTTTCCAATTCCGTATTTTGTTTAAAGTCTTGCCTAGTATACTCCGCATCTCCTTTAAAGTCTTGCCTAGTATATTTGCATTTTCCAATTCCGTATTTTCCTTTTAAGTTCTGCCAAGATTTAATTCTGGTAAATTTCGTTTTAGTCCTTAATATCAATTTTCAATTCTGCAACTTGTATTTTTATATCAATTCCTATCTTTTATCCTAATACCTTTGGGAGTTTAAATTAGTCAATGAATGCTTATAGGGAAATTGCCACAATTCTAATTTCTTTAAAGAGCTAACATTAGTGAGTTGAGTGATTGAGTGTTAACAGATTGCATTAATGGTGACAAGTGGAGAGGAAGCAAGACCTAGAGAAATACTTAAACAACAAGCCTTGAGACAATACTTGGAACGCATGGAAATTAGATTCAATCAAATTCTCGACAGATTAGAGAGACAAGATGCTATAATTTTAGGATTGCAAAATAGCCAAGCTAGTAGAGTTCTTACATGAAATTCAAGGCAATATAATCGTGATGACAACAACGATAATGATGATGATGATGATAATGATGATGGCCTATCTGAGGACATTGATGATAGAGTTTCTAGTGACAGATCTGGTCATGCTAGAATTAGTGGTAGAAGAGGAAGAATGAATAATTATGTTGATAGAAACTTGGGAAATATCAAGATGAAGATTCCTTCATTTCAAGGCAAAAGCGATCCAGACGTATATTTAGAGTGGGAAAAGAAAGTTGAATTAGTGTTTGATTGTCACAACTACTCTGAGGAGAAGAAGGTAAAACTAGCAACTGTTGTATTAATTGATTATGCTATTATTTGGTGGGATTAAATTATTCTAAGCAGGAGAAGAAACTACGAGAGACCCGTTGACACTTGAGAAGAGATGAAATCTATTATGAGAAAGAGGTTCGTGCCATTACATTACTATCGAGATTTGTACCAACGACTACAAAGTCTAATCCAAGGATCCAAAACTATGGAGGAATATCACAAGGAGATGGAGATTGCCATGATTCGAGCCAATGTGGAGGAGGACCGAGAAGCAACCATGACAAAATTTGTATAAGGTTTGAATCCAGAAATTGCAAATGTAGTGGAGTTGCAACATTATGTGGAGTTGGAAGATATGGTGCATATGTCCATGAAAGTTGAAAGGCAACTCAAAAGGAAGGGCTCAATCAAGCATGGTCAAAATTCATCCACTTGGAAATCTAGTTGGAATAAAAGAGATGATAAATTTGCATCAAAGAGTAAGACCGAGTTTTTGAAGAATAAAGATGCTGGGTCTCCATGGTCAAAGGTAAAGAACTTATCCAATCTTCAAGAAATAAAGATATTAAATGATTTAAATGTTTAGGAAGATGACATATTGCTTCATAATGTCCAAACAAAAGGATTATGCTTTTGAAAGAAAATGGTGATATTAAAACTGAGAGTGAGTCCGAAGATGATAATGTCGTGCACCATTGATGGAAAGTAATGTAGAAGAGTATCTTGTCGAAGGTGAAGCCCTTGTCATTAGGCATGCTCTAAATGTGCAAGTGAAGGAAGAAGATGAACAACGAGACAATATATTTCATACCCGTTGTCACATCAAAGACAAGGTATATAGTATGATTATAAATGGGTGAAGTTGCACTAATTTTGCTAGTGCTATCTTGGTTGAGAAATTATGCTTACCTACCACTAAACATCCTAGACCTTATAAACTACAATGGTTGAATGATTGCGGGGAAGTTAAGGTCACTAAACAAGTGTTGGTTTCATTATCCATTGGTACGTATCATGATGATGTTCTTTGTGATGCAGTATTAATGCATGCAAGTCATTTGCTTTTAGGTAGACCATGGCAATTTGATAGGAGGGTCATGCACAATGACTTCACAAATAAATATTCTTTTTAGATGTATGGTAAACTTGTAACTCTTGTACCATTAACTCCTAAGTAAGTATATGAAGATCAATTGAGGATAAAAAAAAGAGTGAAAAAATGAAAAATTGTGATAGAAAACAAATGAAAAAGAAAAGGAGTGTGAGAAAACAAAAAGTGTGGATGAGAGGAGTGAAAAAAAAAGAATGAAAAAGAAACAAAAAATCTAGAGCAAGAGAGTAAAAAAGGGAGTTTTATACACAAAAAAAAAAAGAGGTTAAGAAAGCTTTTTATTCTCAACAGCCGATGATTGTACTTTTGTACAAAGAGGTTTATTTCAATACTAACAATCTTAACCCTTTTTTGCCTAGTGTTGTTAAATCTCTTTTACAAGAATTTTATGATGTCTTTCTTGAAGAAGTCCCTGATGGATTGCCACCACTTAGGGGAATAGAGTACCAAATTGACTTCATCCTAGGAGCAACCACTCCTAATCGACCAGCCTATAGGAGTAATCCTATGGAGATGAAGGAACTTCAAAAGCAAGTTGAAGAGTTGATGAGAAAAGAGTATGTCCGAGAAAGTTTGAGTCCTTGTTCAGTTTCTATTTTGCTTGTGTCTAAGAAGGATGGAACTTGGAGAATGTGCGTTGACTGCAAGGCTATCAACAAAATTACGGTAAAGTATCGTCATCCTATTCCTAGATTAGATGATATGCTAGATGAACTATATGGTTATTACATTTTCTCTAAAATTGATTTGAAGTCTGGCTATCATCAAATTCGCATGCGTGAGGGAGATGAATGGAAAATTTCTTTTAAGAGTAGGTATGGTTTGTACGAATAGTTAGTTATGTCATTTGGGCTAACTAATGCACCTAGTACTTTCATGAGATTAATGAATCATATTTTGCGTGCTTATATTGGGAACTTTGTTGTAGTATGTTTTGATGACATCTTGATTTATAGTAAGAATTTAGATGAGTATGTCAATCATTTACAAAAAATTCTACTTGTTTTGCGAAATAAAATATTGTATGCTAACATTCAAAAATGTTCTTTTTGCACTAGTCAAATAGAATTTTTTGGTTATATTGTTAGTGCTAAGGGAATATCCATTGATGAAGAAAAGCTTAAGGAAATTCGTGAGTGGCCAACACAAAAAATGATAACTGAGGTACCTTTTACGAGTTGGCAAGTTTCTATAGGAGATTTGTTAAAAATTTTAGTTCTATAGCTGCACCCTTGACTGAAGTTGTTAAAAAGAATGTTGAGTTTCGTTGGGATAATGAATAAGTTGCATCTTTCAACTTACTCAAGGAGAAGCTAAGTTCTGCACCATTACTTGCATTACCTAACTTTGTTAAAACTTTCGAAATTGAGTGTGATGCATCAGGAATAGGTATTGGAGTTGTGCTAATACAAGAAGATCGACCTCTTCCTTATTTTAGTGAGAAATTCAGCGGAGCAGTTTTGAACTATCCAACTTATGACAAGGAGATGTATGCATTGGTGAGGGTTTTAGAGACTTGACAACATTACTTGTGGCTCAAAGAGTTTGTCATTCACACTGATCATGAATCGTTGAAGCATTTGAAGAGCCAAAGTAAGTTGAATAGACGTCATGCAAAATGGGTGGAGTTTAATGAATCATTCCCTTATGTGATCAAATATAAACAAGGTATGAAAAATATTGTTGTAGATGCTTTATCTCGAAGGTATACCTTGATCTCTACTTTGAACACTAAATTGTTAGGATTTGAATACATTAAAGATCTATATTCTAATGATCCTAACTTTGGAAATATGTTTGATGTTTGTGAGCATATTGCATTTGGGAATTTTTATAGGCATGAGGGATTTCTTTTTAGAGTGAATAGGTTGTGTCCCTAATTGTTCATTAAGGGAATTATTAATCCAACAAGCTCATGGTAAGGGACTAATGGGACATTTTGGAGTAAGAAAAACTCTAGAAGTGTTGGTAGAGCATTTCTTTTGGCCACACATGAAACGAGATGTAGTCAAGTTTTATTACATGTAGGCAAGCAAAATCTAGATCTTTACCTCATGGATTATATACACCTTTACCAATTCCTAGTGAACCTTGGGTTGATATTTCCACGGACTTTGTTGTAGGACTACCAAGGTCTAAACGAAGTATGGATTCTATTTTTGTCGTTGTGGATAGATTTTCTAAAATGACTCATTTGATTTCTTGTAGGAAAACAGATGATGCTAACCATATTGCTGATTTATTTTTTAGGGAGATTGTGTGGCGTCATGGAGTACCGAGGAGTATAGTTTCAGATCGTGATGTAAAGTTCCTAAGCTACTTTTGGAAGACATTATGGGGAAAATTGGGAATAATGCTTTTGTTTTTTACAACTTGTCATCCACAAACAGATGAATAAATTGAGGCAGTAAATCAAACTTTATCTACTTTATTGAGAACTATAATTTAAAAGAATTAAAAAGGTTGGGAAGATTATTTACCACATGTTGAATTTGCTTATAATAGAGTTGTGCATTCTACTACTAATTTTTCACCTTTTGAAGTGGTATATGGGTTCAACCCTTTAACTCATTTAGATTTATCATCTTTGCCTGTCTCTGAGTGTGCCAGTTTAGATGATATTAGAAAAGCTAAGTTTGTGAGACAACTGCATGAAAAAGTTTGATTGCAAATTGAAAAGAGGACTGAACAATATGCTACGCAAGAATATCATAGATCCATCATTATATTTGTGGAATAGAGACAAGTTAGTCTTTGATCCAAAAAATTCTTGAGCTTGTAACCAATTAGATAGTCGATGAAGTCATGCACGAGGAGCTTGTTGAAGACCATATAAGGGTTTTTTGAGTTGACAAGCAAGAAATAGAAATTGTGGATAAATGAAATTAGGTGGTTACTCTATAAATATAGTTTTCTCAAGATGAATATGGAGAAACGTATTTGAAATGTCTAATTGTCGTACAAGCCAATTAGAACTAATAACTATCGATAATAAAGTTTAACTGATGTAATTTTGATAACTGGGTTAAAAGTATCATTAAATCTTGATGCTTATGATGGAATACCCATTTAGAGTCTACAACATTCATGGAGGGAGTGAGAGAAACTAGACTCCAAGTTCCATTGCGAAGAAGTGCATCAAATTTTGTAGCCATTGCACTACACCAATTTAGATCCTTGTTCGCTTATGTAAAACAAGTTGGTTCAATAGATTTTGAAGAGACCACTAGAACTCATGGAAGGGGATGTGGAGTTATCATTGGTGGACATCGTGCATATATGTCACTCAAGGGAAACATGCGTCGAGGAGGATTATCATCTGAATCACTTGTTGATTGTGACGAGGAAATAGACAGACATGGTGATTTTGATGATGGATTTGTATTATCTTTGACTTGTGAAGCTTCAGAGACTAGATCAACAATTTGTGGTGATTATGTATTAGAGAGTCCTGGAACAAAACCTAGAATGCCATCATTTCTGACAATATTAGGTGACATCAAGAAGGTGCCACCTGTATTTGGAGGAGAGATTGAAGAAGCTATTGAAAAAAAATAAAGACTCATCAAAAGTAACATGTCATGAAATATAAATTTGTCCTGTTGCTATATGCAATCAACGATAACTATGGTATAACACATTGTAGTGAACGAGAGTCAAATTTGTGTTTAGAGTAGGGGTGTAACCATAGATAACATAACATGCGCAACAAAAAATTTGAAGGAAAGTGTAATAAGGAGTTTGATTATAAAGTTTTTCAAAAGGACACTTATGATTTAGCAATGGAGTACGAAGTCGATTTATTAGATATACGGCAGTGCTAACAGCTTCATTCCAAAATTTACGCAGGACTTATGCATGATGAAGAAGAGCTAAGGTAGTTTCAACTATATGTCTATGTTTTATCTTAGCAGAGCCATTTTATCCTAGAATGTGAGGATAAGAGACTCGATGAACAATTTCATAAAAGACAAGATGATGATGAAGAACTTGATATTCGCCTCCCCAATCAAAATGAAAAGAGAATATTTTACGATTAAAATATCATTCTAACTTGATTTTAAAAATTACAGAATATATCTAATAATTTAGATTTCCTTATCATAGGATAAAGCCAAGTATATTTACTAAAATGATCAATGAAGATGACATAATATTGGAAACATTGGTTAGACAAAATAGATGCAAGACCCTAAATATCTAAATGAATTATTTCAAATGTAAAATTAGAAATATGATCGGATGAAGAGAAAGATAGCTTATGACTTTTAGATTTCATATAGGTCCTAGGTAAACCATATCTATTGGTAATTGACTAAATAATGTGAATAGAAGGACGACCAAGTCAAGCATGTCAAGCTAATTTATTTGTATGTTCACCAACAAAAATTTTGATTGAAGAACTTTGAAGATAGTAGAGGTCATTTTTTATTCTCCCATAAAACATAATAGTATTTGTTCCTTTATCTTTTATAAGAGAATGATTATGATGAAACTCAAAAATGACATTGTTATCACTTATCAAGACAAAACTGACGTGTAGAGAGTAAATTTTTAATAAAGATGGAACATGAAAGACATTGTGTATGTGAAAAGTACAATTGGATAAATGAATCAATGTGTTTCCAAGATATATTAGCAATTTATGAACTTGAACCATCGCTTACTTGAACCGTATTTGAGTTATAATATGACATTACATCTGTAAGGATATTATAATCTGATGTGATATGATGAGTTATTCCAATGTCAGTATATCAATCAGTAGATAAAAACTCTTGGATTTTACCATGAGTAAGCACAGATGAAAGGACTTTAGGATATACTTGTAAAACAGTTAGTTGTCTTGAAGCTGCAGAACTACCAATGAAATTTGAGTCAAATCGTCTAAAACATTGAATACTAAAATGTCCATTTCTAAAATAAATTTGATATTTTCCCTAAGTATGTGATCAATCAAATCTTCTGGAGCATTAATTTCCGGTATGTCTAATGATGTGATAGATTTGACATTGTTTTTAACTTTGTCTTTGGCCATGATGTTGTTGATTATCTGACATTGCAAATAATTTTTTTTTAAAAAAAGAAAAGGTATGAGAAGGAGGGTGGTGTTGCCGAAGAAGATGGAACAATGATGATCTTCTTAATGACTATGGTGAGATTGAAAACTGTAAGGAAATAGGTTGCTAAGCACGCAAACACGCAGCAGAAAAACCTATTTCCTCCAGAAAATCCATGCGAAGGGGAACAAAACTATATACTAAGTTTATATCTAAGAACATGATAGATTATACCTTTGTAGCATGCACACGATCTCCCGATAGCTCGAATCTCAGCATGATCAAGCGTCTGTGCCTCTTTCGGTATTCACACGAACAAGTGTTCCTCCGTTTGTCTCACAAACTCACAAAAATGGAGAAGAAAAACACTTATGGTTGTGCTAGCAACCAAGAGTGATTTCGGCCAAGAGAGAAAGAAGAAGAGGAAGGATAATGAAAAATGAGAGTAAAATGACTTAAGTATTTTTCATCCAATGAAAACATTTAATGCCATTAATGTTGGACCCCGTGGTAGTTTTGATGTGATCAACCAAGTTGGTTAGGTCCTGCTTTGTGTTTGATCCCTGTGTCTAAGTGTGCAGGAACTTAGGAGCGCAGGAAGTCGAGCGGAAGACGCAGCTAGTGAGAAGGACAGCACGGGAAGGGAGCCGACGGGCTCGGTGCGTCCGAAGGACGAGAGAGCTGCGGAAGAGTACACCGGTGGGCGAGAAGAACATGCGCGGCGTTCGAGGGACATTAAGCAGGGGAGGAAGACTGCTCGAGGAGAAGGCCGGGAATTGGGTTCGGGTGAGCTCTATTTCGGTTGGCCGCAATCACCCAAAAGAACGGAGCTTCGGAAGCCAAAGCGAAGAAAAGGAGTCAAAAGAGGCTGGAAATTACTGTAGCAGAAAGTTACTGTAACAGGAACTTGAAGGTGCCTTAAACATGCATTGAAGGTGCCTTCAACATTGAAGGCACCTTCATTGCTTGTTGAAGGCGCCTTGAGCCAGGTCAGAATGACCGTTCGAGCACCGGATAGAATTCTATCCACTCACCGAGCTGGAGGCGTCTTGGACCTTGTTGGAGGCGCCTTGGACCCTCGGGATAGAATTTCCAGAGGCTATTTAAAGGCCCCTGGAGCTAGGAATTAAACAACAACTCAAGCAATCAATCGTGTAGCCATTCCTAGCAATAGTTCTAAGCTTCCAAAGTGTAAAAGGCTTCTCCGCCTTCAGTAAAGGAGATTTTTTTTAGTGTGCTTCTCATTGCCCTGGATTAACAACCTCCTTGGTTATAACCAGGTTAAATTCCTGTCTTCTATTTAATTTCTATCTCTTTATTTGTTATTATTATTTTACTATTACTTTTCTGAGTTGAAATCCGAGGAGGGTATAGTTTATTTTTGTTTTCAGCAATTCACCCCCCTCTTGCCGGCCTCCGCTGCACCTACAATTAATTCCATTAATGAGCCTTAATGGGTATTCACTCTCCATTAAGGGTCATTTTGAAACTCCTCATTTTTTCATTCAATTTCAAAAATTGAATATAATGATTCATTGAATTTCGAAAATTCAATGAATGACTTCTCGTTTATCCTCACTTAAGTCTAATTCAAGTATAACTCACTTGAGTGTAACTCAAGTCTAACTCACTTGAGTCTAACTCAAGTCTAATTCAATCGAGTTTTACTCAATTAATTCTCATGCAATTCAAATTTAATGAATCATCATTTCATTAATTTGAATTGACTTCCTCAAGTCTAGTTTGAATTGGACTTGATCAAATAACTAGATCCAATTGAGTCTAATTCAATAAATCCAATTCGGATTAGATTTAATCCAATGATTCATCATATGAACCCTTCTCCAAATCTACTTGTTCTTTGTGTGTGACCCAATAGGTTCTCGTAACGTTGACAATGCACCCAAATCAACATTTAGATACATAAGCAATGAGTGACATCTAGTAAGACATCATTGCGACCCAAGTGATGAGAAGGTCAAGATCCGACCTAACCTGTCCGTGACTATTATCTTGTATGATTTGGTCCCTCTATCCTTGATATCTAGATTGATCAATGAGGTATAGACCGTGTCATTCTCTTATCAACCTTTGTGTTTCTTGATCTCTAAGTAGGCACACTCAATCAAATAAGCTCAATATCTCATACTGACTCATTTGAGCATGATCATGCTTTCTTTGTGTCCTACTAATCAAGGGGTCTACAGATATCGCTTCCGTCATAAGGAAGGGATAGATCCCATCTACATCACTCACATCCCTCCGCATAATTCATTGCATACCCAGTGATCGACTTTATTGTCCACTTTGTTACAGGTGACGTTTGCTATATCAAAGTACACAACTCCTTATGTAGGGAACTGTAGTGACTTCAGGTCTAAGGACTATTCATACCAATAGTCATATGAGAATGTTTATGACACTCATATAACAATCCATGAAACATTCTTATGGCAAGTCATTCAGTATATATTCTTTAATATATATACCCATGTGCCAACCTGATATTTCATATCCATGACTTGTGAGATCAAGTCATCCGTTGACCTACATGCTAGTCTCAACGCATTAATATTGTCCTTGTATATTAATTATCGACTATGAATAGTTAAGAGTAGTGTTCTCTACAATATCTCACTATCAATTCAATCAATTGATATACTGTAGATAAGAATCTACTATCCAAAGACATTATTATACTTATTTAAATAGCACTGAACTGAAATAAATATAATAACCAACTTTGTCTTTTATTAATAATGATATATGATATAAAATGAGCCTTTTACAATCATCTCATAATTGATATTAGGATTAATACTAATAAAAATCACTCTTCTCATTGCTTGCTACTGTCAAGGAAGGAGGGAAAATATGAAGCTACTGTTTGGTGTGTTGTTAGGTGGCTGGAATTGAGGAAGAGGAGAGTAGATGTAATTGTTGTTGTTGAGAGGAGAAATACAAAAAGATTGGGAATAAAGAGACTGCAGGGATGGTGGGATTGACAGGAAAAAGCCATGCAAACGGAGGCGGATGCAGTTCGACGAAGTGAATATTCTGGTGAGAAGGTCCTGTTTGTTCTATTGCCTACCTGATGATATATCATCCCGTCGATACTCTACTATCTCAATGCCTCCACTGAGCGCCCGTCAAATCTGGTCAGCATAATGAAAACATGCAGGAGGATGAACTGATTAGGAAAGAATCCTCTAGTTCTTGAAAAGGTGACGCTGAAATCTATCTCTATCAGGGTTGAGAATTGGTTGCCTTAGACACATAAGTTCCATTGCATTTATGATGAAGCGTCGTAGCAAAGCAGAGAGAGGATTTTATGTGTCGGTGTTGTTGTTACGATGAAGGAAAAAAGAAGAGCAATGTTTTGATAAGATAAGAGAAAAGAGATAATAAAATAAATTTACCCATGTAATATATATATATATATATATATATATATATATATATATATATATATATATATATATAAATTTGATGTGCTAGGCGACGTTTTGTGCGCGATCGTGAGTGACGCGCAGACGTGGCGTTGTCAGCTCGGTTTTTCTACAAATAAAATATTCCTTTTATTTTCTCTCCCCTTCTGGCCTCTGGTCAAAATTTCAACTGCGGAAATTACCCAAATTAAAATCTCTCTCCCCGCTCTCTCTCTCCCCCTCGCTCCCGTCGTCTCCCTCGCCGCTCGCTCTCTCTCCCTCGCTCCCTCTGTCTCCAGCGTCCGGTCGACCTCGCACTCCCGTCGGGAAAGTTTAATATTAAAATCTCCCTCTCCGCTCGCTCTCCCCCTCGCTCGCTCTCTCCTTCAACGTCCTCCGTCGAAACTCGTCCCTCGTCCCTCGCGCTCCCGGCGGGAAGGTTTCTCCGACGTCTTCAATCGCACAGCTGCTGTGAGATCCTACCATCTCACTCCATTTTAATTTGTTAATCCACACCGCTATAGCCTACAAAAATTGGTCTATCATAATAGCTGAAATAATTGTATAAAGATGTACTGCACCTTTGCTTCGCTTCTAAACGTTGCATCAACTACTTCGCAGGAAATCGTCCTTGTAGCAGCTCATCTTGGATTGGTCGTTGTAGAAGGTCGGAAGGAATTATGCTACGACGTGGAAGGCCGACGGCTGCAACAACCGCCTGCTCTACGTTGGACCTTCCTTTGCTGCGACAAGGTGTAGTAGCTACATGGAAAGGTAGCTACTACAACGTGTAGCAGCTAACTCTCCTTGTAGCTGCGACACCTTGTAGCAGCTAACTTGGTAAGTCATGTTTCTAGCAGCCCTATTTTCTAGCAGAGATTAATCCAGTATCCATAGTTTTCATATTATGTATATCAACTTGATTCAAGAATCATTTTTGCTCAGTCTTTCCGTTGCTTCAGCGCCTTTGCTTTGCTTTGCTACTACACCTTGCGAATGGCTACTTTGACTCATAACTGCTACACCTTGCAGCAGTTATCTTAGTAAGTCATTTTTCTAGTAGGCCTATTTTCTAGCAAAAATTAACCCAGTAGCCATATTTTTGTAGCAGTGTATCTTCGACTATATAACAGCTACACCTTGTAACAGCTACTTCGACTCATAACTGCTACACCTTGGAGTAGCTAACTCCCCATGTAGCTGCTATAACTTGGGGCAGCTAACTCATTTAGTCATTTTTTTAGAAGCCATATTTCTGTAAAAAAGATTAACCCTAAAAATATTTAATTGTCGTGCCCCTATTTAAACTTGCATAAATAATGATTATAAATTTTTTCCGCTGCTGCAGCGCCTTTGCTTTGGTTTGTTGCGACGTGTTGTAGCAGTTACTTCGACTAATGACTGCTAGACCTTGTAGCAGCTACTTCGACTCATAACTGCTACACCATGTAGCAGCTATCTCCCTATGTAGCTGCCACAACTTGTGGCAGCTAACTCGGGAGGATATATGCTACAACGACGTAACATCTCATTCTTCGTTGACGCTTCACCAAGATGTATACTCTGCATTTTTAACCAATAATTGATCATAGCAATCGTAGTTTTTTAGATAGATCAAGTAAATGAGGTTTTTTACATTTCGTTGTCAAAACAAATGCAGCACGGTGAAGTAGCTATTCGTCAGAAGCTGCTACACGTTGTAGTAGCTAACAGTCCAAATAACCTTTTCTTACCAATTACCCTTTTTGCAAATACTGTGCAAATATATATAGTGTCCAATTACATTTTTACCCTCATCGGATAAAGTTTTAACCCCTATACTCGCCGTGTGACAAATATTTCGAAGGAATTTCATTGATAGTTGATCGGTGCCCCACGGAGTCTTCCTCAATCAACCTAACTGCAACGATTTGTTTCTCATCTATAGCTACACCTTCATCGTGAGTACTATGGTAGGGTTTCTCATCCAAAGCTTCGCCTCCATTGATAGGTAGAATCTTTAGGGTTTTGAACCATCATTAGCTGCTACAATTGGGTTTAATGTCTTTAGTTCGTTAATGATTGAGCGTTTTACTTTGAGCGAATCAAGCGTTTAAAAGACATGTTTATCTTTTCTGTCGCAGCTACTGTAGTTGAACTGCTGCAATCTAGGTAAACTCTATTGATTGATACGTTGTGGTTAAACCCTACACCACGATTGACTTCTCATTATTATAGCAGCTACTTGACCTGAACTGCTACAACGTGATCAGTACCTATGTTGTATAATATACTAATCACATTGTACTACCTAAGAAAAAGAATAGACATTGTAATGTATCTAATTATGGTATAAAAATAACAGTTTCATGTATTAGGTATACAGAATTAAATGGCGAGCCAAAGAACTGCTACGTCCTGTTCATATCGCAAGAAAGTGTACTGGAAAAGTAACTACCCTCACTTTAAGGGGTTTATATCATCACTACACATAAACGACCGACAGATGGAGATGATCAAAAGATCCCCATTTGCTTGCGCAGTAGCCATGCTTGAAATTGCAAATATTCGAAGCTTTATTCAAAATATGTTTGACAATTGGGACGTGCAAGCCAGATGCTTCATCTTTCATAATAAGGAGATTAGCTTCGCTAGGAATGATGCTTCATTAATTCTGGGACTCTCAGACCAAGGCGTTGAAGTAAATTTGTAACAGCATGCAGCCACCACCCCACTATTTCTTCAACACTTCCATAATGTGGAGTGTACACAGAAGGAGCTAGAGAACAAGATGACCACCCTCAACAAACAACCTCCTTCTGCTAAATCTGATACTCTCTTTTTCCAATTATTAAATTGTATTTCTTTGTTACTATTTTATTTACTACTACTAGTAGTATATCTAGATTACTAGTACAATCACTAATAGATTGCGTAAATGATTTTGCCAATTTAGGAAGGTATAATTGGTGTAAGGTTGTATATGACTATATCAGCCCACAGCTGGGGGCCATTGGTCCGATGCTTTCATAGAGGCCAAAACCAGAGGGCCTTGTGGGAAATCAAGCTCCCATGGTAAGAGGGTTCACACATCTCCTTGTTGTAAGTCTCTAAATATAATGATAGTCTCATAATATTTATGCATCATATTTAAACAATTTTTATTGTATTACAGGTTTGGATGTGTGAACATGTCAGAATAATGGATCCTTACAGACAGCATGTCCTTCCAAGAATATGCAGATGGAAGTGGTCAGGCTCCCGCGTTGAGACAATAAAGTCTAGGATAACTGAATTACCTCCTGTAAAAATAATTATTGATTTAAGTCCATCGGACCTAGAGACACACCTGCTCTCAAATGATTCCCTAGAAGATCTTGTAGAGAATATTGATCAACAAATTGCAGAGGGGATTTTACAATTAGCTGCTGAGGGAAATTATGAACAAATTCTAGAGCAATTTACTAAACAGGCAGCCGATGCTCAGGAAATTCCCCACCAAGTTCCTGCATAGGCAGCCGAAGCTTTGGAAAAACCTGAACAAGTTATTGAGATATCAACTCTAGAATATATTCAGGAGAAAGAGGCTTGCACAAATTTTCAAGCAAGGGAGGTTGAAATTTCTCGACTGGAGTATATGGTTGAGGGCAAGGACCAGATCATTGCCCAAATGAAGACCACAATTAGTGAGTTAATTTAGGAGAATAAAAAATGTGTCAGTGATTTTGAAACTTTAATAGATTTCCATGGCAAAATGATTGAGGAAAAAGACAAAATTATAATTGTAAAAGATAAAATTATAGCAGAACAAGAGGAAAAAAATCAAAGATCTTCAAAGTCGGTTGATTGCCAAAGATATAGTGGCATTACCTGCTAAACGACCAATAACAAGGGAAAAAAGGAGTGCTAGAATGAGATTCCCACCCCCAACTACAAAAGAGATTAAGTTAGTGTCATTGGCCAAAAGAATTTAAAAAATCACTTTCTAAGATGATCATGAGCAAGAGATTGCTAAGGGCAGTGGAGAGGAAATTATTGAAGTTCCTGGTAAAGTTCAAGAGGCTCGTGACTCATCTACTGATGTAGCGGCCACAACTTCATCATCTAAACGCTTGCATGCGCTTGTCAAACACAAATATAAAATCATGAAGGTACGATTTAGGTTGGTTTAATCTTTTGTCTTTTACTCCTATATCCCATATAATTAGTCTCTCGCTGAAAAATGTTCTCTATGTATTTGTTCAGCAAGCGAAGTCATATTTTAAGAAAACCAAAAATGATGTGGTAGTAGAGGCATTGCTGAAACTGAGTCAGCTCAAGTGAGTTGAAAGTTTGTTGAGTTACACATTGACCGTAATGCAATTATATGATGGATTATATGTGTATAATTATATTGGTAACACAAGGATAAATTACTTTAGAAGTGTATTATTATTTAATTGTAAAACAAACATTTCATTTTGTTGAATAAATAAACCATAGTAGATATAGAAGTTGGTATGACACATATAATTTCCGTAACTGCTTCAATTGTAGTAGCAATAGACACTATTGTTGTAAACACATAATTTATGGACATGTTTTAATTTTTTATGTAGGGCTACGACAAAGGCAATATGGTCCAACGGAACAATTTCATTGGATATGTCATCTTTCCTATGTGTTTTTGATTGGACTATAGGCATAGATGGTGATTGCATCAACGCACATTTTGCAATCATTGAAGAGGAAGCCAAAACCTTTGGCATACCATATTGGCCATCTTTATTTTGTGCTGTTGGATTTGTTGTGAGTATAATGCCAACTCCTACTACCCAATTTTTTATTCTCAATATATTCCTTTAACAATACTTGTTTACTGGCACAGGAAATGTTTGAAATGTTATCTTATGAGGCATTTGGTCTATCAGCAAGCACTGACACTGACAAGCCAACCACTTAGGTATATATTCTGTCCATTAAATAATGCAGATGATCACTGACACCTACTTATAATAGACCTCCAAGAAGCTCAATACATGCATTATAACTCCCTTGAATCCTAAGAACTATACACATCAAAGTTTCAAAATTTTGTGAGTACCTGCCATGTTGAGTAAATCATAATCTACTGGATGTATGTGTATAATGGTTACAAACTTCATACTCGTGCAACTTGATTTTTTTTAAAAAATATGGACCCATCCTACTATGAAATGTGGTATCGAGGGCTACATTCTTTAATATCAAGAGACTTTGAGGTATCTACGATCCCGGATCTAACACAAGTAAAATCATAAGTACATCTGTTTATTCATAATTTTTATACATCTTCATACTTCCTCTAGCAATTATAATATTAACAGTGTGAAATCAACTCTATCTTTCAGGTTAGATTGTGAATTTTTTGTGATGCGATACGCCGAGAGTTTAATATACCGAAGGCCAACAGATTTTGGACAAGCTGGAATCAGAGAATTTAGTTTTCATGTTGGTCATAAAATTTTTAATAGCAAACACTGGATTAATGACAAGGTGGGGGTATAAACGTATTGATACATTGATTGTAAAGGTTTTCTGATTCCCATAAAGTTAGCCTATGTTGTGTAAATGTTTTGTAATATACTGCTGACAATGCCTTGCGAAGCTAATACAGGGTATAGCAGCCAAAGACTAAGTATATGCTGACAGATTGTGATAGTTAATCGGTAGTAGCTGCTACAACGTATTGCAGTCCATCAGCAATAGCTGCTATAAGGGACAAACAAAAGCTGGATTATTCTAATATAAATCACCGGTAAATGTACTGTGAAGCTGCCTAGTCCACCTTGTAGTAGTTTACTGTAGGTGCAACGGAGGTCGGCAAGAGGGGGGTGAATTGCTTGAAAAAAATAAAGTATACCCTCCTCGTCTTTCAACTCAAAAAGATTGTAACGCCGAAAAATTTCCAAATAAATTATTAGAAATATTCTATTATTTTCTGGGAATTTTAGGATATTTTTATGGAATTTTTAGAGTAGCGGAGGTAGCAAAAACAAATAGAAACGTAAAATGGTCTAGGAGGGAATTGAACCCGAGACCTACGGGCCCTATGCCTTATAGAGGACTCTAATAACCAAGTGAACCCAGCAAGGTCGTGCTGAAAGAAGAGGGAACCAATTATATTTATATTTAAGTTGGCCGAATTAACCACTTAATATAAATAGGAAACTTAAGTGGGGATTGGTTTTACATGTTTCGGCAACTTCTCCTCAACCCTCATGCCACCCCCTCCTCTTCCTCACCTCACGGCAAACCAAGGCCCCGAGAGACCTAGGGTTTCACTCCTAGAGACGTAAGGGCACCTTCCGGCAACAACTCCGGCACGAGGACGCTCTTCTCCGCGAGAGGAACACGTAGACGCGAGGAGATCAAGGAAGGGATCTTCTCCACCGGAAACCTAGCGTTTAGATTTGTAAGAAACTCTGAGCAGGAGGTAAGAAACCCCTCACCTGCAGTATAAGTAGCTCTTTTCGAGGTTTTACGTATTAGTTTAGTCGTATGCAGAATTTTAGTATGTAGGGTGTGAACTAGTGCACACCATATGTTTGATAAAATGTGTAGCCCAGTTAAGTGCTACCATAGACATTTTAATAGCTCAGTAAATGCAATAGAAGCATTTTTATAGCATGTTCAGTTTTATTACTGCTTTTATCGGACTACGGTCCAATGGGTGGGCTCCCACAGTCGCCTCTAGGTTCAGACAACCTAGTTCTAGGTTCAGATAACCTAGAAATAGCAAGATAAGAAAAATTCAGCTATAACCAGTATTTTATTTTCAGCAGTGGCACTGTACTGAACTAGATGTCCATTGGGTTGGGCTCCCATAGTCGTCCCTAGGTTTAGATAACCTAGTAAGCCCTACTAGATTCGGAATTTGCAACCCCGGGTTTAGTTAGGGATGCGCGCACAGCAAGTACAGTTGCCGGACCCATCAACAGCATGATTTTGTATTTTTATCTATTTATGATAAATAGTTTTCAAACTTCACGAATTAGTTATGTGAATGCAGTGCTGCTTTAGCATTAGTTTGATATTAGTTCAGCTCAGCTTTCATTTCAGTTTAGTTTTCTTATGGATTCACATGATAGTTCTATGCTTAGTTTTGAATGTCATGTATTGTATGTGATTATGTCATGTTTTAGAATCCATGTTTAGCAATGTCAGCATATATTTCAAATAACATGTTTTAAAAGCATAAATTGCATCGAATGCATGTTTTGTGAGGTAGATGGTTTCTTACTAAGCGTAAGCTTACAGATAAGTCTTTTCCTTATACTGCAGATAAAAGTAAAGGAAAGATGAACTAGCGGAGGCTGGAGGACAATGCTACAAAGATGTGTGTGGACAGGAACTTGGAATGAAGACCCTTGGTGTAACACCCACAAAATTATAAGATAAGTATATGAGTATTATTTGCTTTAGAGCATAAAAGAAGAATCAAAGAAAAAGAAATAAGAGAAATAAAAAAAAAGAAGAGGTGAAGGTTTGAACCTTGAACCTCCCACCAAGGATAGAAATAAAATTATGTATGATAACCACTAGGATAATGAATAATATGTGAAAGGGAAAGGATAGAAATTATAGTTAAAAGTAAAGATATAATTTAGTAAGGGAACAAGAGAAAAATCAACTAGTTTTCTTCCTCTTGTTTACCTCTTGGTTAAGAAAAGGAGAAGCAAAAGACAAGTTGTCTTTCTCCCTTTTTCTTCTCTATTTTCGTGGAGTTTAAAGAGGATAATGAAGAGAAGAGTTAAGGGGAATGAATGAGGACATCTTTTCATTAAAAAAAAATATACATGTATGCATTAAGGAGGAAGGGAAGCAAAGTTCATCTTTGTAACTTCCACTCACTTAGCATAAAAAGGAAAGGAACTAAAGGATTTCATTTTTTTTTCCCTTCTCCCCTACCTTTGCCGAGACTAGCATCCTCCTCCCTCATCTCCACAAGCCAAGTTTAGGTTTCTCCCTAAGAGAAAACTAAACTACAAGAAGGAGCCTTCAAGGTGTACTTTTCCAAGCAAGAGAAATCGAAAGGAGTGCTAGAAGAAGAAACTCCCTATTTCCTCTTCACCAAGGGTACCATTTCTTAAGGATTAACAAGTGAACATTAGGTAAGCTTCCCCTCACCTGTGGTACAATAGTTTGTATGGTTTTCCATGGAGATAGATCGCTTAAAAACTTAAGTTTTGTTTTAAGAAAATTCGGTCAAAAACAAGAAGAAGAGTTTAAGGAAGTTGTAATTAGATATGCTTTCTATTTTTCTTGTGATATGTATTTTATGTAAGAAGTTAATCTATGGTTTCCATGCTAGAATAATTAATGAAAAAATTAGTTTCATGATTTACATGTTTCGGCCAAGCATGAACAAGAAGACTAGGTAAGTTCAAGACTCAAACTAAGCATGTTTCCTTATTCTTTTGGTTATGTACCCTATGATAATGAGGTTGTTAACTTTTCTCTTACTTGTATGTTGTTTGAAACTCCATTTACATGCTCATGAATATTCGGCCAAGTAAGGAGTAAAGGCCTAGGAGAGTTTTAAACCTAAGACCAAGCATGCTAAGATTTTTCCTAAGACAAGACATGAAGCTAAAATGTTATGCCATGATTGTATGTTAGTTATGAATCTTATTTCATGCTTATGAAGGTTCGGTTATGATGAGAGTTGAAGTCTAGGAAAGTTGAAACCAAGGCTAAGAGGTTCATGACCTTCTTGATAAAATAATATGAAACTAGTTGATGTGTTATGGTTGCTTGCTATATAGAATTTTGAATACATGTAACTTTCGGCCACATTGGGTTTTAAAGCTAGTACGTGTAAGTTTTTAACTAAGTTTACTCATGTTGTTCCTTATTATGAAGCCATGAAAATTGTGTAGGGTTTCCATGCTCTTATGCCACTAGAAACTTAGTTTCATGCTTGTTAAGTTTCGGCCACTACAAGTTTAAAGGGCCTAGAGAAATTTGAATCCAACTTATATATGCTTATGATGTCCTTGAGATATATGCTATGAAATGTAGTTGTGGTTCCCAAGCTCTTATGTCACTAAAAATCTAGTTCCATGATTTACATGTTTCGGCCACTACAAGTTTAAAAGCCTAGAGAAATTAGAACCCAACTTATATATGCTTATGATGTTCTTGTGATGTATGCTATGGAATGTAGTTGTGGTTTCATACTCTTATGCCACTAAAAACCTAATTCCATGATTGTTAGGTTCGGCCACCTTGAGTTAATGGGTCTAGGAAGTTTGAAATTTGAAACAAATGTGCTTATGTTGTTCCTTATGAAAATGTATAAGATATTGGCTTAAGATTCAACACTTCCATGCTACTTGTAACCTAAGATGAGCCATGCTAGGGTTCGGCCATGATAAGATTAGGAGCTTAAGGGACTTAGAACCCAAACTAAACATGCTTAAGTAGTTCCTTATGAAATATGATATGATATGAGTTTAGGGTTTACATGTTGCATGTTGCTTAGAACTTGATTTCCCTTCATGAAAGATTTCGGCCATGAAAGAATTAGAAACTTAGGAGGGCTTAAAAATTTAAGTTAACATGCTTATGACCTTCCTTATGCTAGTATGTGATGATATCATGAGATGTTTGTGTTTGTATGATTGTCTAGAGATCATGCCTCTACTTATGACTTTCGGCCATATGGGTTTAGTGACCTAGATGTACCTCACATGCTATGAATGAATCAAGAGATGTTATGTAATGAATCCATGAATGGTTATGTCTTTTATGATAAGTGATATGTTCTTTCATGTATGCTTATGACCCATGTATGTGCTATGTGCTAAAAAAATGCTTGTTTTATGATATGATAAAATGATATGTTCATTATACAAGCCTATGATTCATGCATGTGCTGTGTGCCCATATATGCATGCTTTATGATATGATAAGTGATATGTCCATGATGTATGCCATGATTCATGCATGTGCTGTGTGTCCAAATATGCATGCTTTATGATAAGTGATACGTTCATGATGTATGTTATGATTCATGCATGTGCTGTGTGCCCAAATATGCATGTCTTTATGATATGTTAAGAAATATGATATGCATGAAATGATATGAACTAAGATATGTAAGACATGCTACTTTACTTTATGTATGGCTTGTACCAAGGGTGAGCTCCATAAGTGCCCCTAGGTCGATGGACTAAGAAACGGGCCTAGTATGTATGCCTTGTAGGGTTCAAGACTTGCTACCTTGGACCTACATAGGACGCGCGCATTTATGTATGTGGTACAAGCCGGGGCCCCAATCATGTTGAGATTATGTTTAAGTATGTATTGTATAAGTTTTCAAAAGACATGTTGCATATGTTGCAAGATATATGTTAGGAGTTTACCATGCTTATACCTTATGATTATGCCATAATAGTTATTGATGATGTTATGCTATGATAGGATATGTTTGATGATCATGTTATGTTATGCCATGATACTTTATGTTATGTTACGATATGCCATGATATGCTCTTGACATGATACATTTGTCTTTATGCCTTATGACTTGTGATTTTAATATGCTTTACGATTTTTGTGAGTAGGAAAGGAACTTACTGAGCCATGAGTGCTCACAGCTTACTTTCTTGTACCACAGATAAAGGCAAGGAATGGATGTACTAGGGGAGCAGCAGGAGGGGCTAGAAGGATGTGTGCGGTAGTGGACTGGCTAAAAAGAAAAGACCTGCTTTTGTTTAATAAGAAATTTGCCATGTTGATGTTTTTATCTTATGACTCCATGACCTTAAGTATGTGTTGGGTATTAAGACTCAAAAATTATGATAGGTATGCTATGTGGTTCTTTTATGTCTATGGTGATTTTTAAGTAAGAAAAGTTTTTTTTAAATTCTCTAAGTAAGTCTTCCGCTGTGTTAAGTAAGTATGTGTCGCAAGTAACCCCCGTCGCCTTAGCAGGAAGGGACGGGGCGTTACACTTGGGAACTAGCAAATTTAAAGAATTAGAACCTTTTGTTCTTTTAATGTTTATGCACTTTTAGTATGTTTAAGAATGTTGAATTGTGAAACCATGCTTATGCCATGCCTAGGACACTAGCTAGCTCATTGATGAGTAGTAAATTATGCATAATGTTAGTGAAGACTAATTATAATGTTCTCTAGGCATTTTAGGTTTATTATATTGAGTTGTGTATGATCGGGCTCTGAAATCAGAGTTCTGCAGCGAAATCAGAAACTTCAATCGATCGATCAATCGATTGGAGGGACCTCAATCGATCGGTTGATCGATTGAGAGCTGATTTCTGCGAACAGTAAGCTCTCGAATCGATCACTGGATCGACCGGGGAATTAGCCTCGCGAACAGAGAGCTTCTGAAACGATCGCTGGATCGATTGGTAAGTCTGGATCGATCAGTCGATCGATCCAAAATATTACCCCGCGCATAGTAGCGCGCTGAATCGATCAATGGATCGATTAGTCAGGACGGATCGATCAGCTGATCGATCTAGAATCTTGTCCGTACACAGTAGCACGCTGAATGATCAGTGGATCGATCAGATGGCTCCAATCGATCAGCTGATCAATTGGAGTGTAGGATTTCAGCTGGGAGGGTCTCAATTTAGTCTTTTGAGTAAATAGAAAGTATGAGTTCCTTCCCTAGTGTATGTATGTCAATGGAAAGGTCTTTGAACCTAATCTTACAGGCTGTAATAGTCACTAGCAGAGTAAGATTTTATTTAGCTCAGATTTCCGCACCTTATAGTTTAGCACAGCATAATGTGACGATCCGGCCTTACAGCTTAGCCAGTAGGAGGCGTGCCATTACAGAGTGGTATCAGAGCAAAAGTTCCATACTTCCTCACACACACATCAACATTGAACCTGCAGCTTCCAAGTAAGAACATCTCTCACTTCATTTATGTTTTGTTTGTTTTCATGTTCCTAGATAACTAAAGCATGCTTATATATGTATGATAGTACCTAACATGATAACAATAGTTATGCAATATGATTCTGTTAGTTATGTATGTCCTCTGTGTCTTTAGAAAATGGTACGAGGACGCCCATCTAGAAAGACACCAGCTACGGAGCCACTACAAGAAAAACGTCATTCAACAACACTCAAACGACAACGGTTTTATACCAAACCGTTGTCTTTTTGCCTTTTAACAACGGTTTTAACAAAAACTGTTGTCTTTTAGTAATTTTTTTGGCCTATGACAACGGTTTTTAAAAACCGTTGTCTATTTATGTTTTTTTGGGGATACAACAACGGTTTTTAAAGGGTACGACAACAGTTTTTTAAAACTGTTGTCTATGTGCGCTTTTTTGGGATTACGACAACGGTTTTTAAAAACCGTTGTCTATTAAGTGTTGTTAAATGCAATTGTTTTTTCTTTCGCCACTTTTTCTCCTTCGTCATTTGTCTGTTTTACGCTTATTTTTTTCTGTCTCTTTCCCAAAACCCTACTCTTCGCCGACTCCTCCTCACCGCCCTCTTCGTCGCCTCCCTCCTCACCAGCCTCTTCATCGCCTTCTTCGCCGCCTCCCTCCACACCGCCCTCTTCGCCTCCTCCCTCCTCACCATCCTCTTCGCTGCCTCCTTCCTCGCCGCCTCAACTTTCGGCCTCGCCACCTCCTCCTCGCAGCCTCTACTTTCAGCCATCTTCACCGCCTCCTCCTCCTCAAGCCTCGACCTTTCTCGTCCTCCTCCTCCTCCTACTCCTCGTCTTCCTCTTTCTCCTCTCTCTGGGTTTGATAATTACTTAAAGTACATTGATTGATTGTTCCATCCATAGACTAGTCAGTTATCTTGAATGTGCTTTAGGTTAAATGGATCACAGATTTTCTCATGTTTCGAGTCTCGAATCCATGTTTACAGGTTTCATATGGCTCTCATTCTGTGCACAGGCTTCTCAGTTTACCGTTTCCATAGCCCTTGTATTAGTAGTAAAATATTTGCCAATTTTCTTCCCTCAGATTCAGTATTTCTTCTTCACCAAACCTTTATGCTTCATTTGATATTTTTGTTCAAATAATGTTTCTTGACCATTCTTTGAACACAGCAAGGAATTTTTGATGCAATTTTGAAGGGAGTCATTGATTTTGAATCAGATCCATGGCCGTTGATCTCAGACAGTGCCAAAGATCTCATAAGGAACATGCTATGTTCTAAACCTTCAGAACGCTTGACAGCCCATCAAGTACTATGTATGCTATTTGCCAATCACAAATTAACTAGTGTTTCTTATCGATACCTTAGTTCTATTATGAATAATTTTTTGTGGATTGTGGAGTATTATGAATACACAGCATGGCCTTAGTTTTCATTCTTTATACAGTGATTTTGTTGGCAACTTTTCGTATTAAAGCATTAGTGGATCTGCTCTAGATTAAAAGATTTAATTGTCATATGCCAGTTGCCGCTAACCTTTCACTAAGCAACAGCAATAGTATGGCTCATGTGAATGTATTACTAATTTTTAAATTGAATATAATCCAGTCATCATATATTAATAAATTTGGGCATCTGAAACTTCTTCAGCATGCATAAACTAGACTTTCTTTTTTTTCTTCTTGTGTTTAGTCACCTTTGTGTAGTTTTCACTTGACAAAAGGGCTACTGTACCTGTTTCTTGTGAGAATTAGGCATCAAAAGATTGGTAACTTTTGTCATCTGATATTCTGATTGGAGTTTTACATTTACATTTACAGAGTGCAGAACTGCAGATCTTAATTTCTTGTCTTGGTTTGAGTAGGAAAGTTTTAGTTTTGGAGTAAAAGTGTTAAAGGCTTATGCTTGCAAGAATCAAGACCTAGTTGATTAGTCTATGGATGTTATCTAATAAATTCAATTATATTATACATTCAAATTTAAGTAAAATGAGTGTTATCTTGGTTCTGTGCTTACTGTTTTTCTATGGTCAGGTCATCCTTGGATATGTGATCATGGAGTTGCTCCTGATCGAGCACTTGATCCGGCAGTTCTTTCTCGCCTCAAACAATTCTCTGCAATGAATAAGTTAAAGAAGATGGCTTTGCGAGTGAGTTCACAACCTAAAATTTTCGTGACCTTTATTATTGGGATGAAGTTTCTTGTTGATTCCCATAAAAGTTTGCTCTATTTTGCATTGCTAGATTATTCAAACTTTACTTTCACATTTATTAATTAATTTATTTGATTTAACACTGCCACAACCCCTCTTTTATGATTAAGTACACTGGATGGATAGATATTCCAAAATTTGAAGAAAAAGGAATTAGATTATTCACAAGGGCTTTTATTTTTATTATAAATATTTCCATGGATGCTCTGTACAAGCCTAATAATTTTAGATTGTGAAATAATTTCTCTATTTTCTATCAGGTTATAGCGGAAAGCCTTTCGGAGGAAGAGATTGCCGGATTAAGAGAAATGTTCAAGGCAATGGACACAGACAACAGTGGGTCAATTACCTTTGATGAGCTTAAAGCAGGTTTCAGAAGATATGGTTCGACTTTAAAGGATACAGAGATTCGTGATCTTATGGAAGCAGTAAGACAATGCTACCTTGAAAGGAATAGCACAATTTGATAATTACTTAAAGTACATTGATTGATTGTTCCATCCATAGACTAGTCAGTTATCTTGAATGTGCTTTAGGTTAAATGGATCACACATTTTCTCATGTTTCGAGTCTCGAATCCATGTTTACAGGTTTCATATGGCTCTCATTCTGTGCACAGGCTTCTCAGTTTACCGTTTCCATAGCCCTTGTATTAGTAGTAAAATATTTGCCAATTTTCTTCCCTCAGATTCAGTATTTCTTCTTCACCAAACCTTTCTGCTTCATTTGATATTTTTGTTCAAATAATGTTTCTTGACCATTCTTTTTCTTTTTGAACTTCTTCAGTGCAATTGTTCCATTCGAATAGAATTTACTTTTGAAGATCTAAACTTGTGCCCTCACTTTAATCCTCTTTTGGAGTTCATCTGAAATTATGGAGAGAACATCTTGAACTTTATAATGCTCGGTACATTCTATTTAAAGATACCTTTTGATATACGAAGACTATCGCTTGTAGATTAAAGAGAATCAAGTTTTGTGCTTCCTTTGACATGTTAAACTACTTTTAGGCAGATGTGGACAACAGCGGAACCATCGACTATGGTGAATTCATTGCTGCGACAGTACATCTCAACAAGCTAGAGCGCGAGGAACACTTGGCGGCGGCTTTTTCATACTTCGACAAGGATGGAAGTGGTTATATCACAGTTGACGAGCTTCAGCAAGCTTGCAAAGAGCATAATATGACTGATGCTTTTCTCGAAGACATCATTAAAGAAGTGGATCAGGATAATGTGAGTACTATATTACATGATCTACATGCAATTCTATAGAAATCTCATTCCTTATAAATTAACAGAAACCAAAATTAAGTATTCTTTTGTTCATCAGACCTTGCATGCTCCTACTTGATAAATTTTAGTCGCTAATTTTTCATGGCCCTGGCAACAAGCTTATAGTGAACATATGCTTCCAAATCTGGGTCTCAACACAAAAACTAACAGAAAGTGACTTGGTCTTTCAGGATGGTCGCATTGATTACGGTGAGTTTGTTGCTATGATGCAAAAGGGTACCATGGGATTGGGACTCGGTCGGCGGACAATGAGGAATAGTTTAAACAAAAGCATGAGGAATAGTTTAAACATAAGCATGAGGGATCACAAATACCGTTGCAGTTGAGTGTTGTTTCGTTCTTACTCGTCCTTGTAAATCGATACAATATGTCTCATTATTTACTTACATTTCTGTCTCTTCTCTTGCATGGGTTAGACAAAGGCCGATACTCCTACAAGTTCCACCGACTCTAAACCTGGGTAAGTTTCTTTTCTTATGCAGTGCTGTTTTTTGGCAATTGATTTTTTTTGGAAATTGCAAAGGATTCCTCATGTTGAGTTGTTATTTTCTAAATTCATTTGTGGATTGGAAGAGACGTAGGACAGGGAGTTGTTACTCATTATAATCTTGGCCCAATCTGGAACATTGTATTTATAATAACATCCACTGTCTAGTGTTTCCATGTCCCTTTTCCTTGTTGAAACTTTTATCCAGCAGGGCGCTAGTATTTTCTAACTCATATAAACATTTATTTGTTGAAGCTTCTGCTATTGTCAGAATTCTCGTTGATCAAAATCAATGGTATTTTGGTGCAAGTTACTCCAAGTATCTGTTGTCAGATTCATAAAGTGTTCTTATAATGTTGAAAGAAAAATTTATAATGTGGACGTAGGAAGTTTCAGAATATTTATTGAACTAGGGTGGAATCTGGAATTTAATTAAATGCATCATCATGTAGAGATGCTGATAAAGTGGACATGATTAGTCAGATCAGTAGAGCTTCTGGTGTGTACAATCGTTGTATGTCATATCTTAATTTGCCAACTTTATACTTATAAAATGTAAGATGGAGTATGCGCCAAAGGATGATATGTTTGCTTGTTTGTTGCTTTAGGCTTGTGAAGGGCATAAAGATACTGTCGCTTTACATTTGATTTCATCATGCCAGAAGTTTTTATTGTATGAACATGGAACATTAAAGTCCTTGAATGGCTAAGCACGCCAATGAATATTAAATTCTACAACAATTTTTGCAGTGTGATTGGTCCAATTGTTTTTGGACACAACAAAAACAACTAATGATCAACTAATGCTCTTCACTCTTCAGTCCTTACTAAAATGATTAAGATATTCTAAAGTTAGATTTCAGCCTGATGAAGAATATTCTTTGTGACTGTACAATAGTGCAAGCAGAGCAATTAAATGTGCTAGTTGTTGTAAGATTTTTACTGAAAATGTGTGATAATACATATAGTTTGTCAGGAGTAGGTTTATTTGCTAAAATCACTCATTTTACAATTTAACAACATTTAGGAAGTGCATTTCTCGGTGCTCTAGCATTATGTTTAGGCAAACTTATGGAATTAATTTCTTTTTTTTTATCTAACAGAAGTGTCAAGTAATTATCTTTGCAACCTTTTATTCTTGGACTTTCGTTTACAAAGCCGGTTAGCAATAAAGCTTATCAAGTGTTTAATTCTTTTAGTATTTATTTCTTGATTGACCATAAGTTATGATGTAGGTTATTGAGGACATGTCTATACAAGTCAATGTACCTGCTCTAGCAATGGAAGAGGTAAAAATATCTTTTGGAGTTGTCTTTTAGTTTATGGTAAAAACAGTTTCGAGTCACTGAAATACAATGGTTTTGCAGGTTGCTCCATTGGCCGTCTCAGATGTGGCTATGCTTGCCCCTGAGGAGATTTTTCATGGAAAAGGAAACATCAAAGAAGAGGCAGAGTTAACAAAAGAAGAGAGGAAAAGGAGACGGGCCAACCAGAAAAGAAGATTTCGAAGATTGAAAGGTATCCTTTATTCGCTTATATTTATGGTTCTGCTTATTTTCATGCTTGTCTACAATCTGTGCATAATGGTCAAAAAAATTAGTGGCGAACTTGTGACAGACATGATCCACCACTTAGAATTACATAGTTCTTGTGCACAGGATTGTATAATTTCATTCTGCTCTTTTTAGGTGTCCTCAAGAGTATTGGGAAGAATGCCAACAAGCTAAAAAAATGAAGAGACTTTAACAAATTAAGGAGCACTAGGAGCTGCAATCCCTCCTCTTCACCGACATCTAAGTAGAAAATCTTGTGTTATATTGTTCTACCTTTGTTTTAATAGTGTTATCATTTTGTTGGTTGCTTATGAAATTTTGTTGGTTGCTTATGAAATTTCTTCAGAATGTTATAAATATTATTTTTGAATGTTAGAAATTGTATATTAAATTTTATTTTGAAATTTAGTATTTTGAATGATTTATAATATTGGAAAATTGTGTATTAATTTTTTTATTTTTTCTAAAAGACAACGGTTTTTCACCGTTGTCGTAGATAGTTTAAAACTGTTGTTGAAGACCCTGTTATTAAAGGTAGACGCTCAAAGACAACGGTGAAAAACTGTTGTCTTTGAAGGAAAAGACAACAGTTTTTCACCGTTGTAAAAATGTTGTCTTTGCCTTCAAAGACAACGGTTAAAAACTGTTGTCTTTTGCCACCCCTTTTAACAACCGACCTTTAACAGCAGTTCAAAATGGCCTCGACAGCGGTGAAAAACGGTTATTGTTTGACTTTCTTGTAGTGAGCCCCAGCATGAGGCAGGCAGCTCAGTGCCTCCTCCAGACCTTGTGGAGGTAGTGGCTCAGTTACAGAAGCAACTTGCTGAACAGCAGCAGGAGATAGCCAATTTAAGGGCTAATCAGCAGATCACTCCCACTGTCACTCCAGAACCTAATTTAGCAACCCCAGTAGTGATAGAGGTTCCACCAGTCCAACCTGCAACACCAGTAGCCCCAGCAGCAGGGGCAATGAGGGAAGCCTATCTGATCGAGTGGCAGAAGATCAAGCCAGAGAATTTCTCAGGCACCAGTGAACCATGGGATGCTCAACCCTGGTTCAAAATATTGGAGAGTACGATGGAGCTTCTGGACTGGCCAGAATATGAGAAGGTGAAATGCGCCTCTTTCTGTCTGACAGGAGACGCACGTATGTGGTGGGAGAAAATTAAAGCGAAGCGCCCAGTGAATCAGATGACATGGGTTGACTTCGAGAGGGAATTCTTCGAGGAGTTTTTCCACATGCGGGTCACATACCGCCACTACGATGAGTTCACTGAATTTCGTCAGGGTAACCTTTCAGTTGAGGAGGCCATGATGAAATTCAACAGACTGGCTCGTCTATGCCCTGAACTAGTCAGCATTGAAAGAGAACGAGTCCGGCTGATGCTCAAGATGTTAAGGCCGGAAATAGAAATGAATGTGGCCAGCGGTGTCCGTAGGCCGCAAACTATAGAAGAACTAGTGAGCAGTGCTCTGACCACTGAGCATTATCAGAACAGCATCAAGCAGCAGAAGCAAGTCCTCTCCGAGTCCAAAGGCCAAGGAGGCTTAGGTACTCAAAAACACCAGGGCCACAGCTCCCACGGCTCTAACTGGAAAGGGAACTCCAGCCACAAACGCAAACCAGGGAGTTACCCAAAAGGAGGACTAGCTAGTAAACAGCCCAGCTATCCCAAGTGTTCCACTTGTGGAAAATTTCACCCAGGAGTTTGTCGCAAGGGCACACGGGGATGCTACGAATGTGGACAAGAGGGGCATATGGCTAAGCAATGCCCAAACAAGACCAGTTTTCCTCCACCACAGCCAATTCAGTACGAAGTCAAGCCAGCCCAGTTGCACCAGATGCAGGCCGTTTTAGATGGTCCACACATCAGTCAAGGCAGACTAGAAGCCCCCTCAGCCACAACGAACGCAAGGATCTATTCACTCACCAGAGAGGATGTCGCGAATGCCTCGACAGTTGTTACAGGTCAGATTAGTATTTTACAGCAAAGTGCAACTGTCTTATTCGATACTGGGGCAACCCATTCTTATATATCCAGGGCATTCGCTGAAAAGTTAGCAGTACCCCCAGAGGTATTCAGTGGTCAGTTTCTGACAACACTACCTTCGGGAGAAATTATGGCATCTACACACTGGCTTAGAGCAGTGCCAGTCATTATAGCAGACAGAGAGATTTTTTGGCGATCTGATAGTGCTAGATATGGCCGACTACGATGTCATCATGGGAATGGACTTTCTGATCAAGTACGGCGCCTCTATAGAGTGCCGTAAACAGAGAATTGTATTCCAACCCGAAGCAGGAGTGCAGTTTGGGTTCGTTGGAGAATCAAAGAGAAAGGCCAAGAAGTTTCTCTCAGCTCTGAAAGCACAGAAACTATTGGATTCAGGATATAGGGGATTCTTAGCACATATAGTCAGTACCAGACAAGACAAGGACCGAAAACTAGAGGAGGTCCGAGTCGTATGTGACTACCCAGCAGTCTTTCCTGAGGAGTTACCAGGCCTAGCACCAGATAGGGAGATAGAATTTGAGATAGAACTTATTCCTGGTACAAATCCCATCTCCAAAGCACCCTACCGCATGGCTCCAGCAGAACTGAAGGAACTTCATGAGCAACTACAGGAGCTGCACGACAAGGGCTTCATACGCTCTAGTCACTCACCATGGGGAGCACCTGTACTGTTCGTGAAGAAGAAGGACGGGAGCATGCGCCTGTGTATAGATTACAGAGCACTAAACCAAGTCACGATTAAGAACAGCTATCCTCTTCCCAGAATAGATGACCTGTTCGATCAGCTAAAGGGAGCAGCAGTGTTCTCTAAAATAGATCTCAGATCAGGATATCACCAGGTTAGTAAAGAAGGTGATATACCTAAGACAGCCTTCAGGACTAGATACAGACATTATGAGTTCGTAGTCATGCCCTTTAGTGTGACAAATGCTCCAGCTACTTTCATGGACCTCATGAACAGAGTATTCAGAGAATACTTAGATAAGTTCGTTATCGTATTCATCGATGGCATCCTTATCTATTCCAGAACTCAGGAAGAACACGCAGAGCACCTGAAGATAGTACTGCAGACCCTCCAGCAGAACCAGCTGTATGCCAAGTTCACGAAATGTGAATTCTGGCTCGATCAGGTAGCCTTCCTGGGTCACATTATCTCCAAGGATGGTATTATGGTAGACCCCAGTAAAATAGAAGCTGTGAGTAACTGGAAAAGACCCAAAAACGCCAGTGAGATCAGGAGCTTTTTGGGACTAGCAGGTTATTACAGAAAATTCGTAGAGGACTTCTCCAGGATAGCCTCCCCACTGACAGCTCTTACCAGAAAGAATAGAAAATTTCAGTGGACAGAGGACTGTGAGAACAGCTTCAGCGAGTATAAAAGGAGATTGGCCAGTGCACCTATTCTGACTCTACCAGAAAACACAGATAGCTTTGATATTTACAGTGACGCCTCTAAATTGGGACTAGGAGCAGTACTGATGCAAGAAGGTAAGGTAATTGCCTATGCCTCCAGACAACTCAAGGATTATGAGAGGAACTACCCTACTCATGACCTCGAGCTTGCAACAGTCGTGTTCGCTCTCAAAATTTGGAGACATTACTTGTATGGAGCTCAGTGTAGAGTGTATACAGATCATCAGAGCCTGAAGTACTTCTTTACTCAGAAGGATCTGAATATGCGACAGCGTAGATGGCTCGAACTGGTCAAAGATTATGATGTAGACATACTCTACCATCAAGGAAAAGCCAATAAGGTGGCAGATGCACTTAGCAGGAAGTCCAGCGTCACCTTACTATCACTAGCAGCCATGTCACCGCCCTTACAGAAGGAGATCACAGATTTCAATCTCGAACTTATAGTGGGACAGCTCTCTACTATGACATTAGAATCCACCTTGCTTGGTGACATCCAGACAGCTCAGGGACAAGATCCTGAAATTCAGAAAATCAAGCAAGGGTTAGCAGAATCAGAAAGTGGAGAGTTCAGAGTATCAGATAGTGGGGCATTATATTTTGGTGATAGACTTTGTGTTCCAGATCAGGAGGAACTACGGAGGAAGATCTTAGACGAGGCTCACGGAACTCCCTATGCGATGCATCCGGGTTCCACCAAGATGTATCAAGATGTAAAGAAATATTTTTGGTGGCCTGGGATGAAAAGAGACATCGCTAGATATGTTAGCACTTGTCTGACTTGCCAGAGAGTCAAGGCAGAACACTAAAGACCTGGAGGAGTTCTGTAGCCTATCCAGATCCCAGAATGGAAGTTGGAAGACATTTCTATGGACTTCATAGTGGGACTACCCAGAACCACGAATGGTTTTGATACCATCTGGGTAATAGTTGACAGGTTAACTAAATCAGCCCACTTCTTAGCTATCAGGATATCCTACTCCATGGAACAGCTAGCTCAGTTGTATCTCAAGGAGATCGTTAGACTGCATGGAGTCCCACGGACCATTATTTCAGACAGAGACAGTAGATTCACATCACACTTTTGGGAGTGTGTACAGTCAACATTGGGCACCAAGTTAAAATTTAGCACAACTTTCCATTCTCAGACAGATGGTCAGACGAAGCGAGTAAATCAGGTACTCGAAGATATGCTCCGAGCATGTGCCCTAGACTTCAAGGGAAGTTGGTGCAAATATCTGAGTTTAGCAGAATTTGCATACAACAACAGCTATCAGGCCACTATCGGTATGACACCCTATGAGGCTCTCTATGGGCGAAGGTGTAGATGTCCAATCTGCTGGTATGAGAGTGGTGAACAGAAGGAACTAGAACTTCAGACAGACCTAGTAGCAGACACCACGGCAGTTATACAGCAGATCCGCCAGAGGATAGAGACAGCTCAGAGCCGCCAGAAAAGCTATGCTGATACACAGCGCAGACCCTTAGAGTTTTCAGTTGGGGATTCAGTGTTCCTCAGAGTAGCTCCCATGAAGGGAGTAATGCGTTTTGGGAAGAAGGGCAAATTAAGTCCCAGATATGTGGGACCATACCTTATCACTAGAAGAGTGGGCAAGGTAGCATATGAGCTAGAGCTACCCCAGGAGATGTCAGCTATCCACAATGTATTTCATGTCTCTATGCTGAAGAAGCATATCCCAGATGCCACCCAGGTGATTGAGCCCAAGTTGGTACAAGTCTGCGAAGACCTCAGCTATGACAGTCAGCCTATTCAGATAATAGACCGAGCAGTTAAGAAATTGCGGAGTAAAGAAGTACCATTAGTAAAAGTTATTTGGCAAAGTCACACAGCAGAAGAGGCAACTTGGGAGACAGAAGCCAGTATGAGAGAGAAGTACCCAGAGTTATTTTAAGTTCGAGGACGAATATTTTATAAGGTATTGGGGATTGTAACGCCCGAAAATTTCCAAATAAATTATTAGAAATATTCTATTATTTTCCGGGAATTTTAGGATATTTTTATGGAATTTTTAGAGTAGCGGAGGTAGCAAAAACAAATAGAAACGTAAAATGGTCTAGGCGGGAATTGAACCCGAGACCTATGGGCCCTATGCCTTATAGAGGACTCTAATAACCAAGTGAACCCAGCAGGGCCGTGCTGAAAGAAGAGGGAACCAATTATATTAATATTTAAGTTGGCCGAATTAACCACTTAATATAAATAGGAAACTTAAGTGGGGATTGGTTTTACATGTTTCGGAAACTCCTCCTCAACCCTCACGCCACCCCCTCCTCTTCCTCACCTCACGGCACACCAAGGCCCCGAGAGACCTAGGGTTTCACTCCTAGAGACGTAAGGGCACCTTCCGGCAACAACTCCGACACGAGGACGCTCTTCTCCGCGAGAGGAACACGTAGACGCGAGGAGATCAACGAAGGGATCTTCTCCACCGGAAACCTAGCGTTTAGATTTGTAAGAAACTCCGAGCAGGAGGTAAGAAACCCCTCACTTGCAGTATAAGTAGCTCTTTTCGAGGTTTTAGACATTAGTTTAGTCGTATGCAGAATTTTAGTATGTAGGGTGTGAACTATTGCACACCATATGTTTGATAAAATGTGTAGCCTAGTTAAGTACTATCACAGGCATTTTAATAGCTCAGTAAATGCAATAGAAGCATTTTTATAGCATGTTCAGTTTTATTACAACTTTTATCGGACTACGGTCCAATGGGTAGGCTCCCACAGTCGCCTCTAGGTTCAGACAACCTAGCTCTAGGTTCAGATAACCTAGAAATAGCAAGATAAGAAAAATTCAGCTATAACCAGTATTTTATTTTCAGTAGTGGCACTGTACTGGACTAGATGTCCATTGGGTTGGGCTCCCATAGTCGTCCTTTGGTTTAGATAACCTAGTAAGCCCTACTAGATTCAGAATTTGTAACCCCAGGTTTAATTAGGGATGCACGCACAGCAAGTACAGTTGTCGGGCCCATCAGCAGCATGATTATGTATTTTTATCTATTTATGATAAATAGTTTTCAAACTTCACGAATTAGTTATGTGAATGCCGTGCAGCTTTAGCATTAGTTTGATATTAGTTCAGCTCAGCTTTCATTTCAGTTTAGTTTTCTTATGGATTCACATTATAGTTCTATGCTTAGTTTTGAATGTCATGTATTGTATGTGATTATGTCATGTTTTAGAATCCATGTTTAGTAATGTCAGCATATATTTCAAATAGCATGTTTTAAAAGCATAAATTGCATCGAATGCATGTTTTGTGAGATAGATGGTTTCTTACTAAGCGTAAGCTTACAGATACTTCTTTTCCTTATACTGCAGATAAAGATAAAGGAAAGATGGACTAGCGGAGGCTGGAGGACAATGCTACAAAGATGTGTGTGGGCAGGAACTTGGAATGAAGACCCTTGGGAACTAGCAAATTTAAAGAATTAGAACCTTTTGTTCTTTTAATGTTTATGCGCTTTTCGTATGTTTAAGAATGTTGAATTGTGAAACCATGCTTATGCCATGCCTAGGACACTAGCTAGCTCATTGATGAGTAGTAAATCATGCATAATGTTAGTGAAGACTAATTACTATGTTCTCTAGGCATTTTAGGTTTATTATATTGAGTTGTGTATGACCGGGCTCTGAAATCAGAGTTCTGCAGTGAAATTAGAAACTCCAATCGATCGATCAATCGATTGGTGGGACCTCAATCGATCGATTGATCGATTGAGAGCTGATTTCTGCGAACAGTAAGCTCTGGAATCGATCACTGGATCGACCGGGGAATTAGCCTCGCGAACAGAGAGCTTCTGAATCGATCGCTGGATCGATTGGTAAGTATGGATCGATCAGTCGATCGATCCAAAATATTACCCCGTGCACAGTAGCGCGCTGAATCGATCAATGGATCGATTAGTCAGGACGGATCGATCAGCCGATCGATCCAGAATCTTGTCCATGCACAGTAGCACGCTGAATGATCAGTGGATCGATCAGATGACTCCAATCGATCAGCTGATCGATTGGAGTGTAGGATTTCAGCTGGGAGGGTCTCAATTCAGTCTTTTGAGCAAATAGAAAGTATGGGTTCCTTCCCTAGTGTATGTATGTCAATGGAAAGGTCTTTGAACCTAATCTTACAGGCTGTAATAGTCACTAGCAGAGTAAGATTTTATTCAGCTCAGATTTTCGCACCTTATAGTTTAACATAGCATAATGTGACGATCCAGCCTTACAGCTTAGCCAGTAGGAGGCGGGTCGTTACAAAGATAGTAATAAAAATTAAACTTAACAGAAATAAAGAAAAAAAATCAATGATTTACTTGGTTACAAACAAGACGGTTGTTAATCCAAGACAGAAGAAAAGCGCTCTGAAAAGATCTTCTTCTCTAAAGGTGGAGAAGCCTTTTACACAATGAAAAGCTCAGTCAAGTTGCTAGGAATGACTACAGAGTTGAAGACTTGAATCAATTGATAATTCCTATCTCCAGGGGTCTTTTTATAGCCCTTGAAAAGTCTTTCCCGAAGGCCCAAGGTGCCTCCAACAGAGGTCCAAGGCGTCACCAAGTGAGTGATCGGATAGAACTCTATCCGAATGCAAACGGTCAGTTTGACCCGCTTGAAGGCGCCTTCAACAAGGACTGAAGGCGCCTTCAAGCTGGAGGCGCCTCCAATGCCTGATGGAGGCGCCTCCAAGCCGGCAGCTTTTCCAGCTTGCTTCTTTGCTTTGACTTCTGAAGTTCTGTTCTTTTGGGTGATTCCGGCCAATCGAAATATGGCTCACCCAAACCCAATTTTCGGCCTTCTCCTCGAGCAGTCTTCCGTCTCGGCTTTACGTCCCTCGAACGCCATGCACGTTCTTCTCGTCCACCGATGTACTCTTCTACAACTCTCTCATCCTTCGGATGCACCGAGTCTGTCGGCTCCCTTCCCGTGTCGTCCTTCTCACTAGCTGCGTATTCCGCTCGACTTCCTGCGCTCCTGAGCTCCTACACACTCAGATACAAGGATCAAACACAAAGCAGGACCTAATCAACTTTGTTGATTACATCAAAATAACTACGGGGTCTAACAATCTCCCCATTTTTGATGTGTATCAATCCAAGTTCAAGTTAGGGTAAAAATAGACAAATAGTAATTTTAAAGAAAATTACTAAACTAACATATTAAGCATTAATTTGTAATAAATAAAATTGTGACTATTTAATTTAGAGTTAAACAGAATTTTTTCAAAAATATTGTTAAAACTCAAAGATATGAAAAAAATTCTTTCTCCCTAAACTTGTACAAAAACTCAAAGATTTGAAAAAAAAAATCTTTCCCCCTAAACTTGTACCTTTTCTCTCCCCCTTTGACCACAGCAAAAACGGGATAATAATAAGAGAATATGATATTTAAAAAATATTTAGCCAATTCTTAAGTTAGAAAAAATTCTGAGCAAAATGAATTTTTAGAATTTCCAGAAGAAAAATTTCTAAGTAAACTGAGTTTTTAGAATTTTGAAAAAATTTCTAAGTGAAATGACAAAAAAAAAATTCTAAGTTAAAAATTTTGAAGATTTTCAAAGATTATATTTGAAAGACTTTCAAAGCATTATTTAATTCTAGTTTAATACTTTTTCAGAAAGTTAATTAAACATTTTATTTCAATATTTTAGCTTCCAGGTCGTGGCGAGGCATTTGGTCTTCTTGGTTATTGGAGCAACAACCACTTTCTTAGACAAAGCTTCATAGAGAAATTTTAACGTTTAATTTTCTTACTGGAAGCTTTAATAATAAAAGAAATTTAGTCTAATAAAGCTTTTGGAGCTCAATAGAGGTTCCTTCCTACTGGATTAATCAGAAACTTAGGGGGTATATAATTCTTGGGAATTTTCCTAAGTTGACCTTGATGATGTTTAACATACCAATTCAATTTCCCAAAGATTCTTAATTTGGATTTTTGGAAAAACATTTGAACATGCGACACATTTCAATTTTTTAATTTGTATTTTCAAATCATCATTTTCAGAGTTCAATTTATCTATGATACTATTTAATTCAACATTCTCTTTTTTAACTTAAATAGATCTTTAGAAAGAGACTTAATAAATTGAAAGGACTGAGTAGGGTTTAGACTACATACCTTACTTACCTCACTTGGTGATACTCCCCCTTCATCTTTGTTTTCTTCTTCTGATGATCCTCCCCCTTCATCTATGTTCATTTCTGAGCTTGACTCTTCGGGAAGATGGTTAGCCATCATCGCTAATCCGGAGAAGGCTTCGACATTTGATTCGGAAGAAGACGAATCTGACCAAGTGGCCTTCAAATTCTTGTGCTTGGAGGATTCTGATTTCTTGTACTGTCTTTTCCTTCTCTTTCTCCTTTTTCTTTAATTTTGGGGAGACATCCTTGATGTGCCCTTCTTCGTTGCAGTTGTAGCAATGAATCGTTCTTCTCTTTCGCTCATGCCTCTTTGTCTACGATATAAATTTATTAGAATTAAAAAACTTATTGAAACGCTTTACCAGTAGTGCCGCTTCCGATTGGTCGATTGAAGCTTCGGAGTCAGAATCATTTGTTCTTGCCTTTAAGGTAATGTTCTGACTTGTTTTCTCCACTTTATTGGGATCTGCAATCCGAGATTCGTGAAGTTCAAAAGTTAAAAATAAATTTTCTAAAGTACTTACCTCGAAGTCCTTAGAGATGTAGTACACATCTACTAAGGAAGCCCACTCGGGAGTTCTCGGGAAGGCGTTGAGCGCATACCGGATCGAGTCCCGGTTCGTTACTTCTTCTCCAAGGTTGGTTAGTTGAGTTATTACTTCCTTAATCCTTGCTTGGAGTTGTGCTACCTTCTCTCCGTTGTTCATCCGAAGATTCGTTAACTGAGTCCAGAGGATGTCGCGCCTCGCTAGCTTTGCTTCTGAGGTACCTTCGTGAAGCTCCAAGAATTTTTCCCAGAGGTCTTTGGCGGAGGCGTAGCTTCTGATCCGACTTACCTCTTGTGGTGGCAGCACGCTAAGCAGGTGAAACTCTGCCTTTCCGTTGGCGACAAACTTGGCTTGCTCCTTCTTGCTCCACTGATGCTCTTCTTTGTCTTTCAGAACTTCAAAACCATATTTCATAGTTAGTAAAATATCGAAGTCGGTTTTAAAAAATACCTCCATCCAGCTTTCCATGTCACAAAGTCTCCGTTGAATTTCGGAGGATGAATATTCGCTCCGACCATCATTTTGATCGTTGTGCTTCAGTAGGCAGTTAGTCCTTCTGAGGCGGTCTGGCTCTAATACCAATTGTAGGTGCAGCGGAGGCCGACAAGAGGGGGGTGAATTGCCTGAAAAAAATAAAGTATATACCCTCCTCGTCTTTCAACTCAAAAAGATAGCAACAAAAATTAAACTTAACAGAAATAAATAAAAAGAACTCAGCAATTTACTTGGTTACAACCAAGACGATTGTTAATCTAAGGCAGAAGAAAATCGCTCTGAAAAGATCTCCTTCTCTGAAGGCGGAGAAGCATTTTACACAATGAAAAACTCAGTCAAGTTGCTAGGAATGACTACAGAGTTGAAGACTTGAATCAAATGATAATTCCTAGCTCTAGGGTTCTTTTTATAGCCCCTGAAAAGTCTATCCCGAAGGTCCAAGGTGCCTACAACAGAGGTCCAAGGCGCCTCCAAGTGAGTGATCGGATAGAACGCTATCTGAATGCAAACGGTCAGTTTGACCTGGTTGAAGGCACCTTCAACAAGGACTGAAGGCGCCTTCAAGCTGGATGCGCCTCTAATGCCTGATGGAGGCGCCTCCAAGCTGGTAGCTTTTCTAGCTTGCGTCTTTGCTTCAACTTCCGAAGTTTCGTTCTTTTGGGTGATTCCGGCCAACCGAAATAGGGCTCACCCGAACCCAATTTCTGGCCTTCTCCTCGAGTAGTCTTCCGTCCCGGCTTTACGTCCCTCGAACGCCGTGCATGTTCTTCTCGCCCACCGGTGTACTCTTCCTCAGCTCTCTCGTCTTTCGGATGCATCGAACCCGTCAGCTTCCTTCCCGTGTCATCCTTCTCACTAGCTTCATCTTCCGCTCGACTTCCTGCGCTCCTAAACTCCTGCACACTCAGACACAGGAATCAAACACAAACAGGACCTAACTAACTTGGTTGATCACATCAAAACAATTACGGGGTCTAACACTAACATGAGCTGCCTCTTGGTAAGTCCTATTTATAACAGCTAAAGGAATTATAGCACCACTACAAGAAAAATGTCATTCAACAACACTCAAACGACAACGGTTTTATACCAAACCGTTGTCTTTTTGCCTTTTAACAACGGTTTTAACCAAAACCGTTGTCTTTTAGCAATTTTTTTGGCCTACGACAACGATTTTTAAAAACCGTTGTCTATTTATGTTTTTTTAAGACTACGACAACGGTTTTTAAATGCTACAACAATAGTTTTTGAAAACTGTTGTCTATGTGCGCTTTTTTTTGGGATTACGACAACAGTTTTTAAAAGCCGTTGTCTTAAGTGATGTTGAATACTGGTGTTTTTTTTCCTTCGCCGTTTTTTCCCCTTCGCTAATTTTTGCCCCGCTTTTTTTCTTTCCCTCTCCCCGAAAGTTTTTTGCCGCCGCATTCCACCCTTTTATCTTCTCAATCCGTCCCTCTTTTCTCTTTTCTCACAATCTCTCGCTCACCGGAGTCGCATAGGAGCAGCAGCAGTCCACGAGTCCATTAAGGACGCCCTCACCGGCAAGACCTCCGACATGAAATCCACTAACAGTAAGTGTCCTCTACTTCTTCCTCCTTCCTCCTGCATCTTCTCGTCAAAAACCCTAGATACTCCTGCATCTTCTCGACGTCTGCGGTACTCTGGGCTCGCCCTCTTCGCATTCCTCTATATAAAGCCCCTTCTATCGTCTTCTTGCTCCACACTCTTCTTCTTCGCCTCCGCGAAGGCTCCCCGTGCCACAAATCCTGGTCATCGAACCCTAATCCTCCTCTTATCCCGTTTCTTTCCTGATTCTGCCAGACTCTTGGAGGAGCGAGACGTGATAATGGGAAAGAGAGCGGAGGAGCTCGATATCGATAATCTATTGGATGAGATTCCCCATCTTCGTCATCGTGGTGTCCTCGATAGACCCGACGGTGCCGCTTTCCGCATCGCCGATGAGTTGCCGACGTCGGTCCTCCATGGGGATGGCGGTGGGTGTATCTGGTCTGAGGGGGTTCTGAGCTCGTTAGCGGAGCGTTCGCTTCCGTTGGAGGAGACCCTCCTGCTCCAAAACCTTCGCAATGTCCGTCTCGGCGCCGACCGAAATGGACCGATCGATCGTTCCCTGCCCCATACCAACCATCACCGAGTGGGTTGTTTGTTTGGCTCTTCGCTCGACTCTTTTGGACGAGATTCTTTGGTAAATGGGAATGGGAACGCGTCTCTGCCTCAAATCCGGCAGCGTTATCCTGGAGTTGTAAACTTGTTTGGGAATCCCTCTTTTGGAACAAGAGAGTTGAAAATTGGTCAAGTTTCGCGACCAAATACCCCTTTCCAGGGAAACGATTCTGGCAATTTTAGTCAATCTGGTAATGGGTCTTATCCAATATCTGATATGTTATTTCACTCACAGATGATTAGAGGAGAACCTTTCTTGGTTTCTGGCGATCAGCTAATGACAATGGCACGGAAGATCTCTAAGGGAGACTCAATTCCTCGGCAATTGGGGGGCTTCATTCCCCAAGGAACCAAAGGATTGTTCAGGGAACCATTACAAAGTGTCTCAGCTTTATGAGTAAAGAACAAATATATTGCCTTGCTAAAGACCAGCACGGATGCCGGTTATTGCAGCAGCAGCTTGATGAAGGAAAGGATCAGGTTGATACAATTTTCAATGGCATCATTGAACGTGCAGTCGATCTCATGGTCGATCCCTCCGCATCATTGAATATAGCCTCCTGCTCTATTCCAGCTTTTGGTATATCAAGTTTAAAGATTTTTAAGAGCTCGATTTCAACCTCTAGTGTGAAATTGCATATGGGTTTCGTGAGGTATACAGGCTGCCAAAATGGGAATTTTACCTACTTCGATTTAAATCTATTCACTGCAATGTTTTAGCTCATGATCAAAGTAAACTTAAAGGATTAATCCAGAGCCTATGGGAACTTTCTGAATTCATTTTATTTAAGGTATTCTTTCCTTTAATGGTCATCCCTTTAGTTTTCTTTGTATCAGTATATTGTTATGTTACATATCTTTTTTTTGTGGGAATACTGAAGCTAGTTACATGATTATCTGTCATAATTGCAAATAAAACTAAATTTTTATGTTTGGGGTGTTTTCTGTTGTCAGTCTTATTATTGGGGTACTTTCTGAATTATTTTTAGAGTTCAACCATGTGGAAGGAAAATGCATTTGGTAAATATATATACAACACGACAGAATATGTTGCAATTATGCTTGTCTACAGAGATTTTCAGTTTATTTGTATTTCTTATATTCTCTGTATTATTATTCCTATATTCTCTGTATCACTTATTTATTTTTTATTTTTCTGCCAAGTTACTTTATAATATTTTATTGTTACTTTTTGTGGTGGGACTTTCCGTTCCCAGATGCAATCAACAGACGAAACCAATGAAGGCAAGAAAATATTTTATACTCTATTTCTTACAAAATAGACAAATATTTCTTCACCAATCGTTACAAAGATAACAATTGAAAGTTGTAACTATCTGATTGATAAGTCCTAGGCTATGTGGTTGAGTTCAAGTGATCATTGAAGCATTTTCAATGTTTCATTATATTAATGTTCAAGCTACATAGTAATTTGCATGCCTAGATGTTAAGCCTACCTTGGGCTAGACTGATCTTTGATCTTTAGTATTTTTATATTTCATTCCTGTATTTTGTAATACCTTTTATGCATAGATCTTGATCTATACAACTTTTTATTGGTATGTTAAAAACATTTTGCTCAATTCATTTTTTTCCAATTAGCGTAAATTAAATTCCTTGACGTTTGCAATTGTTGCACCCATTTCATAATTGATGAAATTAATTGTTTTGTTTAAAGCAAATTTTTATTAGATGTTGTCATTTTTCCCTGGTTATTATTCAATTCTTTTTTTTAATGCATCTGTTGTAGTGATGTGGAGATGAACATTATGTTGGAGAGCTCCTTGAATGCAAAGGAGAAAATAATCTCTGAGTTGAATATGGAGCTTCATAACATGGAATCCACATTATTAAAGGGGAGGGAGCAGCATTTGAATGAGATAAAGAAGTTGAATGCACTAATCAATGAAAAGGTTTCAGTTCTTTGTTTATACCTAATTTTTTATACGATAACTGATATGAAGTATAAGTTGCAACATTTTGGCATTTGAGATGACCAACAATTATAGTTCAATTAAAATTTTATCACAATTTCTCGGCACAACAATATGATCTTGGACATGTTTAAAGCTATCACATCCTTTATTAACACAATTAGATTTGATAAAATAGCAATGCTTACAGTTCCTAATCTCTATATCTCTATTTTCTTGCAGGATAGTGCTCTTTTGGAGATAAGAAGAGAACTTCAAGAAAGACCAACCACAAGATTAGTTGATGATCTGCGTAAAAAAGTTAAAATTCTTCAGGTCCATAAAATGCAATTGACCATTGGATTCACCTTCCTAACATTTGTGCACATGCATTCTTCTTTTGGATTCCTTTATACTGTTTGATATTGCATACTCAAGAGCCACGCTTAAACAATTTTGCAATATAACTATACTTTTGAAGATCCACTTAGGTATTTAGCCAGTAGTTGTTTCAGTTCATCTACATTCTTCCTTTCTTTATTCTTAGTAGTTTGTTCCTAATTGATGATGTATTTAGCCATGCTTTGCTCCCAGTGTAATTATTTAGAGAGATAGTTTAACATACTTGTAGTTTGTCCATTGGAGGATTTTTGATGATACAGTTCAATGCTACAAATTTCACTTATTAAGTGTACATATGGTGTTATTCCATACCAATGCAACAGTGAAATCAAAGGTCCATTTTCAATGCTTTGCTCTCAAGTTGTTTCGGTTAGTAATGATCCTAAAGATAACCTTTTATTCTTACAAGATTGTTCCAGATAGCCTCTGTCACAATATTATTTACAATTTTCCTTTATCATGACTATTTCAGATATATAATTTAACATAATTTCAATTTATTAAGTTAAGTCACAGTCTTACTTGAGTGTACTAACAGGCACAATGCATTCAACAATACAATTTAGTTGCTCAGGAAATAGTTGAAACAAATGCATTAGCTTGTTCATTGATATAGGATATGGTGAAACAAATGCATTAGTTGAAACAAGCTATCACATCCTTTATTAAACAGGAAAATACATTTTTATTATTCATAGGCATTTAGTTTAGATCAAGTGACATTTCTTTATCTTCTTCTTACAGGTGGAGTTTGAAGGATTAGGAGAATTAAGAAGCAAGGATGAAGAAGATGAAGGATTAGGAGAATTAAGAAGCAAGGATGAAGAAGATGAAGGCATTTAGTTTATCTTCTTTCTTTATCTACTTGGTCCACTTCGATCCAAGTACGATGCAAACATGGCAAGGATGAAGAAGATGAAGGATTAGGAGAATTAAGAAGCAGTGTTTTGTTACTCTTCTAGTGTTGTACATGGTAAAAGTAGTTCAAATGATCCAACTCTTCAAAATTGGATATCAAGATTAGGATGTTGTGTTACTCTTCTAGGATTAGGATGTTGTGTTGTTCTACCTTTGTTTTAATAGTGTCGTTGTCATTTTGTTGGCTGCTTTTGAAATTTCTTCGGAATGTTGTAAATATTATTTTCGAATGTTAGAAAATTATATGTTAAATTTTATTTACAAATTTAGTATTTTGAATGATTTATAATACTAGAAAATTGTATAATAAATTTTAATATTTTTTTTATTTTTTATCAAAAAAAGACAACGGTTTTTCACTGTTGTCGTAAATAGTTTAAAACTGTTGTTGAAGACCCTGTTATTAAAGGTAGACGCTCAAAGACAACGGTGAAAAACTGTTGTCTTTGAAGGAAAAGACAACAGTTTTTCACTGTTGTAAAAATTATTGTCTTTGTCTTCAAAGACAACGGTTAAAAACCGTTGTCTTTGGGTACCCCCTTTAACAACACAACCTTTAACAACAGTCCGAAAGGGGCTACGACAACGGTGAAAAACCGTTGTTGTAAGGCTTTTTTCTTGTAGTGCACATATCAACCATACCAATATTAGTGTTATTTATATTAAATGTGGAAAAATACAATTATATATTTTTATGATCGGCAGTAGCTACTACAATGTGTAGTAGCTAATCTACAGACTAGCTGCTACACATTGAAGCAACTACAACATAAAATCACTTCCATAGAGGAAATGTTACACATTGTAGCAGATAATCCCTTTTTTACTAGTCGTAGAGTGTAGCATGCTACACGGCCGTTAGCAATTTGTTATTTGTAGGAGATCACTTTAATACTATAGCTTGATAAATTATAATTATATTTCACACCCCACCCGGTTGCCTTTAATGTGTTATGCGGAAATGATGGTTCAGTTACTACAAAAGGGTGCAGTAGTTACTACATGTATTGTGAAGCTAGCGAGTCCACGTTGTAGCAGTACATCTAGAGTTGGTAAAAATAATAAAAATAATATTGTTATGTTTATTAAATTGGTAATAAAAAGTGTTAAATTATTTTAATCAACAGTAGCTACTACAGCGTTGAAGCAGGTATTACACTAGTTGCTGCACGTTGAAGCAGCTACATCATAAAATATAACGCTAGAGTAAATGCTACACATTGTCGCAGATAATCCATGTAGCTACTACAACGTGTAGCAGCTTATTGCCAGTAACTGTTACACGTTGTAGAAGCTAGTCTTTTGTTGCTTCTATCTGTCCTTGCAGCATCTATTTCTTGACGTTGGTGCTGCTAATTAGTTTGTTCGGAATATAGGTTTAGTAAAATTGTCGATTGAAACATGTTAAGCTGCGACATGTTGTAGCAGCCTTTCAACATTAAATGCACGGTAGAATTTAATACCCAACGGTTGATTAATCCTTGTTTTTACTATCTGTCTTATGATCATTATCTTTTCCCAGTTCGTAATGGGTTGTAGTGAGTGTTTCGATGACCCATTGACTCGAAAAGACGCGTCCGTTTGACTTCTCTTTATCAAGCGATAGGGTTTGCTAGCGCATCTTTTCCTTTAAATAGGCGATTAACATAACTGACTCTTCCACGTTGCCTTTGGTCCACATTATAGCTCTTTCATGATCATGTCTAGCTTTAGCAGGAAGACGAAACCCACTATGAGTGGGGTTAAAGAACCCCCTATCCAAAAGGATTCAAGCTCTGCGTCTTCTTCACCGGAAAGATCATCTGTATCAGTAGACTCGTCAGCTTCTCGGTTTGTATTATTCACTCGTCTTGTATTTTATATATATCTTTCTTTCCTTGGAATCATGAATTTTCTAAAATATTCGTAACAAGTATCTCAGTTTAGTCATGGGGTTATATTAAGATTCTCACAGACCAACGGAGCCAGGCAAGGAAGGAGTTAGAAGCTGCCCATTTTCAAGAGAAAAAGAACCAAACTGAACTTGTGCAGCTACGACAACAATTATCCCAAGTTAATGGGGGCATTAGAGGAGGCTACAAAACAAAAGAATGAGTAAAATATCACTTTTGGTGAAACTCAGCCTCACATCTCCATAGTGATGCTGCCTTTCTATGAGAGACAAAGAATAAAACTGTATTTGTCCAAGTGCGACGATAACTATGTCTATTTAATGTATCACTAGAGAATGCTATAAAGCAAATGATTAACACAGTAGTGTTTGTATTAATTTTTTGGCTGAAGATATTGTTTGTCTTATGTTATTATCAAACTCAACTATAGTCTCCAAGACTTCTTCGTTTACGCTGAACAAGAGTTGTAGTCCCTCAATCTCAATTTTGTATTTAGATCACATAAATGAATTTCTTTACGTTTTATCTATTTACTTATAATTAGGCACAAGCTGCTACATTGCTGCATTAGCATCTATGTAATCGAAGATGGTACCACGTGTAGCAACTTATAAACAGTAGCTGCTACACGATATAGCAGTTACTACGGATTAGCCTCTACATATTTGCGAGTAAACTTGTGACACGTAGATCCGACATCGTGTAGCAGTTACAGCGGATTAGCTGCTACAACGTGTAGCAGCTTCTGTTGCACATTGTTGTTGGATCGTGATCGTTCGATAGAGGGGGGTGAATATCGATTTAAAAATTAACGAGAGTTCGCAGCGGAAAAAGTAAAGTAAAGAAAGATGACACAAGTAATTTTTACTTGGTTCAGAGTCTGTGTCGACTCCTACTCCAAGGCCCGCACACAAGGGTGCTTTCGGTGGACAATCACTAATAATTCGAAATGAGAATTACAACGAAAGTACAAGAATTATTAATAAGAAAATGCCGACAATTATGAAAACTAAGATAGCAAGAAAAGGAAGCGTCGCAGGAGCATTGAAGATCTGATTGTAAGTTGTTGTTGGAGCTTCAGCCTTGACCCTCCTTATATAGGAGGTTTGGGGCGCCAGGAACCTTCAGGGCGCCCTGGTGTGACGTAGCTAACCCAACCAGGAGGCTCCACGTGGCGATGACGCGAGGATGATAAAAGTTCGCCTCCGGGCGCCCGGGTACCTCCCGGGCGCCCGGACCCTGTTTTCCAACAGTTTCCTTCCTGCAAAAAAAATGTTACTCCGAGGCACTCATATCTCCTGCAAAACAGATTATTAGCACAGTTCATAATTCAAATAGAAAGAGTATGACTTAGATTCCGTCTTTCCGAGACCAGAATCTAGTCACGATCTCGACTTAGAGTTCCGAAATGGTTCTAAGTCGGATCAGCGCCTAAGTTCCCTTCCCGGGAACGCATCCTCACAGTCACTCCCCTCTAGTGACTTAGCTTTACTTACCTGCCAGACGTTCGGTCAGCCCTTCGACCCGTCTGGACTTCGTGCCAGCTATCCGGTCAGCCCGTCAACCTATCTGGACTTCATGCCAAACGTCCGGTCAGCCCGTCGACCCGTTTGGACTTTGTGCCAGCTATCTGATCGGCCCGTCGACCTAGCTAGGCTTCGTGCCAGACATCCGGTCAGCCCGTCGACCTGTCTGGGCTTCTCCTGCACACTCGGTCAAAGTGTTAAATCAACAACAAAACTAACTTAACCTATTTTGTTATTCATCAAAACCTGGGTTAGATCATTAGTGTTGACCGCACTAACAATCTCCCCCTTTTTGATGGAATGACAACTTGGTTAAGTTAGTGTTAAATGCAAGTTAAAACAAGCATTAACAGGTTTTTAAGTTAGTTTGTATTTTCAATTAGTTTTAGCTAACTTAACCACCTAACTCCTCTTTGGCATTCATCAAATACAAGCATGGATCAAGTAATCATAAAAAAAATACAAACATAAGTCAGATTAACTTGGGGGAGTTTAAATAATTAAAGATTTTACTTTAAAAATATCTCTGAACCTTTTCAAAATAGCTAAGTTATGAAAAAAATAGCTAATTTTGTAAAATAGTTAAGTTTTGAAACATACTTTTCAAACATAAATGTTACAAAGATAATTTTATAAAAGTAAGATTTTCGAAACCAGGTTGATAGTAATTTATAAAACTTATTTTGCAAAAATCCAGATTGATAGTAAAGTTAAGTAAAACTTTAAGCTAAATCCAATTTTCAAAATTTTCAAAACTGATTTTAGAAAATTTAGCTTTTAACTTTTCAAAGTTTAAGTAAAAATCTAATTATCAAATTAAGTTTTGAATCTAATAATCAATTTTTAACTCTAAGTTAGACCCACTATTCAAGTTTAACTTTTAAAACCAAGTAAAAAGTTTTTAAGATCCAAATCTTGTAAAAACTTAGTTTTATAAAAGATAGTTTTTCAGAGATAACTCTTTAACAATTGAGTTGGTAGAGTTCAACTTTCAAATTAACTTTTCAAAACTAAGTAAGATCTAATTTTCAAAGTCAATTTTTAAAACTAAGTTAGATCCAATTTTCAAGACTAAGTTTGTAAAATTTGATTTTCAAATTCAATTTTTTAAAACTCAGTTAAAAAAAATAACTTTTTAAGATCTAAGTCTTTTAAAAATAACTTAGTTTTTATAAGAGTTAGTTTTCAAATATAGGGTTACCAAATTAGATTTGCAAAAATAAGTTAGATTTTTCAAACACATTGAAAATATTTTCACAAAACTAATTTCAGAATAAAGAAAAAATAAGTAGAACCTGACATAATTTTTTAAGTAAATCCAACTTTAGTAAGATAATTTTGAAAAATAGTTTTATAAAAAAAAATTTAAAGATAAGCTTGGTAGAATTGATCAAATTTTCAAAAAGAAGTTTTTTGCAAGTTTTATAAAGGCAAACATAAAATTTTCAAGTCAAAATTTTAAATTAATTTGTATTTAATTTTCAAACTAGGTTTGAACTTGAAGCACTTCTTCAACATTTTTCAAAAACAAATTAAGTTATTTTTAATAAAGGAAAAATAGATATTTAATTAATTTCTCCCCCTAAATTTGATACTCCCCTTGACTTTATTACTCTCCATAATTTATTTCTCCCTCTTAAGTTAACACTAAGGTTTGGGTATATTAATGTTCAAAGCCTTAACACCTTTTTATTTACATAAGTATCTCTATATACTTGGTATAATTGTTTATTTAAGTTTAATTGATCAATTATTCTAAAATTAATTAATTTTAGATTCAGGTCCTTAAACTTTAGTTTAAGGTTAAATAATATAACTTGTTATTAATTCAATAACAATTAATCATGATCCGGCAGTAAGAACAGTGGACCCCCATTTTGAGGAATCAACGCCACGTAGAAGTCAAAGGGCCAGGTGGTCCATCGGAAAAGGATGGACCGACCGAACGCTCGAGAGAAGGTCGGACCGATCGGCCGACCGGAGAAGGGTGGCTGACCGACCGGATGGCCGACCGGTGTTTAACTGACGGCCAAAAGGCGCCCCGATGGGAGTCGGGGTTCCGGCGCTCGATTGAACAGGAACGACGGGCCGAGCGGATGTCACGCTCGGCCGAAGACATAAGGTAGCATATTGCTAACAGTCTCCACAAAGCACATGACCGAGGATCTCCCAAGTAAACCACTATATATGTCCGGCCGGACGTAAGGCGGAGGCTGTCCGGCCGGATGTCCGGCAGCTAGTAAGGGGAAAAGGACAAGGGACATCTTTTTATGACAGCGGGCATGTTCTACGTTCAGGCCATACTCAAAAGCCTACAGCAGAAGGATTCGTTGTCCTATCAGAGACGTGCTCAAAATGTAGCAGTATGGGGTCAGGTAAGCTCCTCTGACAAGCCCACACCACGGTATGGGAAAGGACACGTGTACACCTCGGTATCTGTGCACTTGCTTCTCCACAGCCCTATATAGAGGCCCTCACCTTTTGCCAGAGGTACGCGTTCTACGATTTTCGGAGCCGCTTCTTTGTTGTCTGCTTGCCTGACTTGAGCGTCGGAGGGTCGTCGCCGGGAACCACTTCCCGGCACGACTTCCTTGCAAGTTCGCCGAAGGTTCGTACGACCGGTCGGAGATCTACGTCAGCAATTTGGAGAGCGCCACGTGCCCAGCATCCGTTGATTCAGCGTTCGGACAGGATCAATTTGGCGCCGTCTGTGGGAACGCTCCTGCATCCGATCGGAAGCAATGGATGAAGCTGGACGACAACACATGGTGACGCTTTCCATGGGAGAACTCGATGCTCTAATCGAGTCGAGGGCCGCTAAGCTGGTGGAACAAAAACAGAAGGCACAAGCCGAGCGGGCGGAGGAGCAAGCAACATCAGCATCAGGAGGCCGAGCGGAAGCACCGCAGGCCACAGTTGTATTTCATCGGGCTCTATTCCGCACTCCTGATGCCGCGGCAGTTAATCGTGATCGAGGATCTTCCTCAGATGAAATGCCAAGGCGAGATAGTAAAAAAGGGAAAGCCCCCCGAGCGGACGCCTCGCCCAAGCGGATCAACCGTCAATTTTCAGAGGCTATTCTACGAGACCCTCTGCCAAAGCACTATGTGCCTCCAGTGATCGGTGAATACAACAGAACCACCGATCCGGATGATCATTTAGGTAAGTTTGACAACACAGCTACTCTTCATCAGTACACAGATGGAGTAAAGTGTCGAGTCTTTCTTACCACCCTCTCGGGATCGGCTCAACGGTGGTTTCGGAGACTGCCGGACGGATCTATCTCAAGTTTCAAAGACTTCCGAACGGCTTTCCTCCACCACTTCGCAAGCAGTCAGCGCTATCAGAAGACTAGTGTCAGTCTGTTCGCCATCAAACAAGAAGCCCGCGAATCGATCCGAGCCTATATCCAGCGGTTCAACAAGGTGGCCATGGATATCCCTACGGCCACCTCGGAAACTATGATGAACGCCTTCACACAAGGCCTCGTGGACGGGGACTTCTTCCGCTCGCTCATTCGGAAGCCGCCCCGAGACTACGACCATATGCTACACCGGGCCAACGAATACATCAACGTGGAGGAAGCCCAAGCGGCCCGAAGAAAGGAAACTACGACCGAGCGGGCTCCCCCTCCTGAGCGGAAGCCGCACACCGCTCATCAGCCGCCGAGAGGACTGAGGGCCGAAGCAATCCGCTCCCCTCATGCTAGGACCCATGTCCAAGAAGTAGCAGCCGAACGGCCCAAGCCAAAAAAGAAGTGGACCCCCATGTTCTGCTCATTCCACCGGACGGACACGCACAACACCAGAGATTGTCGGAGTCTTCCCTTGATCGCTCATCTCGTTCCCAGGGGTGGCAGCCACCGATCTCCATCGTCCGACAGGCGACAGAGAACTCACGAAGCCGACCGGACTATATCTGACCGCCAGCAAATACAAACGCCCGAACGACAGCGTACTCCTAGGCGTGAAGACAATCCTCGGATGTCTAGGGAGCGGCCCCGATCGTCCGCTCGGGAAGAAGAGAATAGAAACAACACTTCCCGAGGTGAAATTAACATCATAGCCAGTGGTTCGACCGGAGGAGACTCTAACCGAGCAAGAAAGGCGAGTGTCCGACAGCTTCAGATCCATGCTGTCGGGTGCAACCAGGAACGGGCGAGCGGACCCGAAATCAGCTTCGGGCCCAAGGACGTGGAAGGAGTCGAAGTGCCGCATGACAATGCTCTCCTCATCAAAGCGGTAATAGCCAACTACACTATTCACCGCGTTTTTATTGACACAGGAAGCTCGGTCAATATCATATTCATAAAGGCCTTCGATCAACTACAAATTGATCGAGCTGAGCTGCTTCCCATGACAACCCCCCTTTATGGGTTTACGGGCAATGAAGTCCTGCCGGTCGCACAGATCCGACTGGCCATTTCGCTGGGGGAAGAGCCGCTCAGAAGAACGCGGACTACAAACTTCGTTGTGGTGGACTCTCCGTCAGCGTACAACGTCATCTTGGGACGACCGGCTCTCAGTGAATTTCGAGCGGCCATCTCCACCTTTCACCAGAAAATCAAGTTCCCAGTCGAGGATAAAGTGGGAAAAGTACGAGGAGATCAACTAGCAGCTCGACGATGCTACGTCGAGATGGTCCGAGCATAAGCTAATTCCGCTCGAAAGATGCCACGAATCGAGGTGAACGCTATAACTGAAAAACCTCCCTCTTTAGTTTATGAAGAAAAAGAGGAAGTGCAGATTCACCCGACCCGATCGGAGGCCATAACGTTCGTTGCGGCCGATATGGAGGCAAGCCAAAGACAAGAAGTGATCAAATGCCTCCAGAGAAACTGTGATGTCTTCGTATGGTCGACGCACGAGCTGCCCGAAATTTCGCCGAACATAGCGCAGCACGAGCTACATGTCCGACCGAACGCTCGGCCGGTGAAGCAAAGAAAAAGGGATTTCAGCGCTGAACAGAATGCCATCATCCGGGCGGAGGTTGAGAAGCTTATGAAGGCCGGCCATATACGCGAAGTTCAGTTCCCAAGTTGGCTGACGAACATAGTATTAGTCTCCAAGCCAGGCAATAAATGGAGAGTGTGCATAGATTTTCGGGATCTCAACAAAGCTTGCCCAAAAGACTTTTATCCTCTGCCTCGGATCGATCAACTGGTGGACTCCACCGCTGGCTGCGAGTTGATATGTATGCTCGACGCTTACCAAGGCTATCATCAAGTGCCGCTCGCCCGAGAAGATCAAGAAAAAGTCAGTTTCGTTACAGCCGATGGCACCTATTGCTATAATGTGATGCCGTTCGGATTGAAGAATGCGGGAGCCACCTATCAGCGTCTGATGAACAAAGTGTTCAAGGAGCAGAACGGGCGAAATCTGGAAGTATACGTGGACGACATTCTCATCAAGTCCGTCCGAGCGGCCGATCTCTTCGAAGACATGGAGGAAACTTTCCGAACGCTGCGAAAATATGGAGTCAAGCTAAACCCTCAGAAGTGCCTGTTCGGAGCAAAAGGCGGGCGTTTCTTGGGATACATAGTGACTGAGTGGGGCATCGAAGCAAATCCCAGCAAAGTGAAAGCATTACAAGATATGCCGCACCCGAGAAATCTGAGGGAAGTGCAGTGCTTGACCGGTCGGATAACAGCATTGTCCAGATTCATCTCGAAGACCGCCGATCGGAGTCTCCCATTTTTCAAAATCTTGCGCAAAGCCACTAAGTTTCACTGGGGCGAAGAATGCGATCGGGCGTTTGAAGATCTAAAGGCATACTTGAACTCTCTTCCTGTGCTAGCCAAGCCAACTACGGGTGAGCCACTTTGTATTTATTTATCTTCAACTGAGCAAGCAGTCGGCTCGGCACTAGTAAGGGCGAGCGGAGAAGAGCCTGTATATTTTCTGAGCCATATCTTAAAAGATGCTGAATCTCGCTACACCGGGCTCGAGAAGATAGCTTTCACTTTGGTCCTCGCCGCTCGGCACCTCCGTCCTTATTTCTTGGCTAATACTATCATCGTCTGGACGAATAGCCCATTGGGAAGAGTGTTGCTGAATCCCGAAGCGTCCGAGTGGCTCATCAAATGGACAACGGAGTTAAGCGAATTTGACATTCAATACCAGCCCCGTTCGGCGATAAAGGCGCAGTCCTTGGCGGATTTTGTCACCGAAGTACAAAAGCCAGAGCCCGAAGCCATGAGGAAGATATTTGTGGACGGATCGTCCACTGGCTCGGGAGCGGTATTGGTGTATTATTGCAGTCTCCCCAAGAAGAAAAGATGCATCTATCCGTCCGGCTTGATTATAGAGCTACGAATAATGAGGCAGAGTATGAAGCCCTTATAGCCAGCTTGCAGGCCGCCCGGTATGTAGGGGCCGGACAGGTGATGCTGCATTCAGACTCTCAGTTGGCCGCTCAGCAGCTCTCTGGTTCCTTTGAGATTAACAACGCTCGGCTCAAACTCTATGCCGAAGCCTTTGAAAAACTCAAGGCCGACTTCAGAGAGGTTATTATCCAAAAGATACCCCGAGCAGAGAACCAAGCAGCCGATGAGTTAGCCAAACTCGCGAGCTCAATAACGCCAGTTGCCATCCAGCATCCAATTGAACAAGTATCTTTGGTGGCGCACGTCGACCGGATGGAAGGCCTCAAGTTTCCGAGCGATTGGAGGACACCTATCATGGAGTTTCTCCACTCGGGTGCTACCCCGTCTGATCGGGATGAAGCCCAGTTGTTAAGAAGGAGAGCCGGCCGGTTCACACTCATTGGAGATCAACTATACAAGAAGGCTTTCTCCCGCCCGCTTTTGAAATGCGTGAGCTCGGAAGACACGGCGTACATCCTCCAAGAAGTGCATCAAGGATCTTGCGGAGGACATTCGGGCGGACGATCGCTGGCTAAGAAGATCCTGCTGGCCGGATACTTTTGGCCAGCCCTGCAAGCAGACGCAGCTCAGATAGTCGCGACGTGCCTTTCTTGCTAAAAGTATCATAACTTCTCTCACCGACCGGCGGAGGAAATGAAGGCAGCTACTGTGTTCTGTCCGTTCGACCAATGGGGAATGGATATTGTGGGTCTGTTTCCTATGGCGACCGGGCAGCAGAAATTTCTGCTAGTGGCAGTCAATTATTTTTCCAAGTGGGTGGAGGTTGAGCCGCTAGCCAAGATCACCGAGCAGATGGTGAAGAAGTTTATCTGGCAACATATCATCTGCCGGTTCGGCATCCCCCGTCGACTTGTTTCCGATAACGGGCGGCAGTTCGCGGGAAAGTTGCTCGAAGATTGGTGCAAAAGCTATGGCATCGAGCAACACTTCACGTCCGTGGCGTACCCCCAAAGCAATGGTCAAGATGAAGTAGCCAATCGGGAAATTCTTCGTATTTTGCGCGCTCGGCTCGACCATCTGGGAGGAAGTTGGGTGGATGAAGTGCCGGGCGTCCTATGGGCCATCCGAACGACCCCAAAGGAAGGAACGGACGTCACGCCTTTCCATCTGGTGTACGGCGGCGAAGCGGTGATTCCTGTTGAAGTCGGTGTCGAGTCCGTCCGGATCCACAATTATGATGATGGCAACGCCGAGCGGAGGAACATGGAGCTGGATTTGGTTGACGAGGAGCGAGCCAAGGCGTCCGTCCGGCTGATGGCGTACCGGCAACGGATGAAGCAAAACTACAACCGGCGTGTAATCCCCAGATCATTCCAGGTCGATGACCTTGTTTGGAAGAAAGTAAAGCCGGTCGGCGACGTAGGCAAACTAGAAGCTCCTTGGGCATGCCCCTTCAAAATCATTGAAAAACTCCGCTCGGGCGCTTATTATTTGGAGGACGGAGACGGGCGGTAGTTGGATCGGCCGTGGAGCGCGAATCATCTCCAGCCGTACCAAGCTGGGTAAAAGGTGCTCTGATGTAATTTTGTATACGTTTCGGTTGCCTATGTACTTGTAATGCAGGGAGCAAAAAAATGATTAAAGGATGGCCAATAACTTCGCCGAATGGCCGTATTAAAGGATGGCAGATGACTTCGCCGAACGGCAGTGTTAAAGTTAGCCTTAACGACCGTCGAGCTCCGACGTTAAAAATCGAGAGACGAGCCGACGTCTATAAATCCTCCGAGCGGAAGACCGTCGAGCTCCGACGTTAAAAATCGAGAGACGAGCCAGCGTCTATAAATCCTCCGAGCGGAAGACCGTCGAGCTCTGACGTTAAAAATTGAGAGACGAGCCGGCGTCTATAAATTCTCTGAGCGGAAGACCGTCGAGCTCCGACGTTAAAAATCGAGAGACGAGTCGGCGTTTATAAACCTTCCGATCGGCAGACCGTCGAGCTCCGACGTTAAAAATCGAGAGATGAGCCGGCGTCTATAAATCCTCCGAGCGGAAGACCGTCGAGCTCCGACGTTAAAAATCGAGAGACGAGCCGGCGTCTATAAATCCTCCGAGCGGAAGACCGTCGAGCTCCGACGTTAAAAATCGAGAGATGAGTCAGCGTCTATAAACCTTCCGATCGGCAGACCGTCGAGCTCCGACATTAAAAATCAAGAGACGAGCCGGCGTCTATAAATCCTCCGAGCGGAAGACCGTCGAGCTCCGACGTTAAAAATCGAGAGACGAGCCGGCGTCTATAAACCTTTCGAGCGGAAGACTGTCGAGCTCCGATGTTAAAAATCGAGAGACGAGCCGGCGTCTATAAATCCTCCGAGCGGAAGACCGTCGAGCTACGACGTTAAAAATCGAGAGACGAGCCGACATATATAAATCCTCCGAGCGGAAGACCGTCGAGCTCCGACATTAAAAATGGAGAGACGAGTCGGCGTCTATAAACCTTCCGATCGGAAGACCGACGAGCTCTAACGTTAAAAATCGAGAGACGAGCCGGCGTCTATAAATCCTCCGAGCGGAAGACCGTCGAGCTCCGACGTTAAAAATCGAGAGACGAGCCGGCGTCTATAAATCCTCCGAGCGGAAGACCGTCGAGCTCCGACGTTAAAAATCGAGAGACGAGTCGGCGTCTATAAACCTTCCGATTGGCAGATCGTCGAGCTCAGACGGTAAAAATCTACGTTCAGAGGCGGGCAACCAGAGTCTATAACGCCGCCGGACGGGTAACGTGCTGCGTGATCCTCGGCTGTAAGGGCCGACCCATGATCGGGCCTGCCAATAAGGCGAAAATAAAGGCAACGTGTGGCCGAGCGGCTCCCTTATAAAATATACTTGGCGCAAGAAAATTAGGACCGAGGCAAAAGTTAAAGATTGGATGCTGGGCGAACAAACAAATAACAAATGAAGAGAATTCATTTGTGCCAAACAGAGGAAAGACAAAATTTATAATAGTATTCGCCCCGAACGACCAGCTTACAAAAGACAGCGAACACTTAAAGAAAGTTCATAAACCCTTCATTCACTATCATCAAAATTAAAGAGAGAATCAGGGATAGAGCCCATCATGACCGCCAGATCTTTGGGGGGGATCGACAGCTCGGTCGGTATGTGGCCCTTGGTCTTCATATATTCGACTGCACTTTGATCGCCTCTTCAAAAGTCAAGGACAGCTTGTCGCTGAACTTTTCGCAAAATTCATCCGAGCGGACGAATGCTTTGCGTGCCTCCGCTGACCGACCGAGCTCCCCGTCTTGATATTCTTTAAAAGTAGCTTTAGAAGCGTCGAGGGAAACTTGAAGATCTTTCAGAGCCCCTTCTGCTTTAGCCTGGTCGGCCGAACGACCCTCCTGTTCGGCGGACAACGAGGCGTCCAATTCCTTCACTCGCTGCTCTAGCCCCCGGTTCTCTACCTTCATCATATCCATGTCGTCGATGGCTTTGCGCTTCCGGGTGGTCGTGGTCTTTATCTCCTTGTCCCGCTGCTTGACCAAAGCCTCAAGTCGAGCCACTTCACTCGACAAGCCAGAGGACTTACCCCGTTTGGCTTCCAACAGCTTTTTGGCCTTCTCCAGAGCGGCCGTTGATTGTCTGCTTTCTCCCGAAGTTTTGAGCTTTTTCATCTCGTCCTCCAGCTCAGCTAGGCGGTCACTAATGGCAATCTGCTCCACCCAGTTCTGCAAAACGGATAGGAGCAAGTTAGAAGCTAAATCAAAGTAAGCAGCAAGGCAAAAAATATACCCCGGTCGCCTGTTGTAAATTGCTGTCGCCTAGCTGACTGGGAGTCATAAGTGCAATATGGAGTCGAGCGTCCTCCCAGGCTTTGGCGAGAGGACCCGTAAGAGTGATCTGCTGCTCGGGAACCGTTGGCCGATCAGTAGCTGCCAAGTATTCCTCTGAAGGAAAGCGCAGTACAGTTTTTATCAACCGCGGGCTGCTCGGGTCACCTTGGGGCGTAGCTGCTTTACCAGACGGCTCACCGCTTGAGGAAGGAAGGTCACCCAATCGTCTAAGGCGATGCATAGGCCGGGGAGGACTGGAGGGCGGCACCTCAGAGGTAGCCATGGGAGAGCCGAGCGGCGTGGGGGTACTCTCTATGGAGACCGTCCTGGGGATCACTGGAGCTTCATCACCCCGCTCGGAACGCCGTTTATCAGATGGGGTCGGCTGAGAGACTTGCTCTGGCCATCTACGCTTCCGAGTTGCTAGGGGAGCTTCATCGGCAGAGCGGCCCTCTACCTCGACTTGAGCAGAGGGCGCTATATCGCCCGCAGCCTCATTGAGAGAGGCAGAAGTGGCTAAGGCTTCAAGGATAATTTAGTCCCCTCACCCTCTCCGGTGGCCGTGCCAGCCAAGGTCGAGTCCCGCTCGGCGACCTCCCTATTCTTTGCCGCCTCGATGTCAGCAGCTCGGTAGCCTTGGCGTGCCACATGACTTCGGCTGCAGAAGCAAAGAATAAATCAGTTAGAACAAAAGAAAGAGGACGATAAGAGCACTTACTCATGCTGCAAGGCAAGTCGGCTGGGACTGGTGACAAGCCGAATATATACAGCACTCCCGGAAGGAGCAGCTTGTCGATGTGATAGCGCTGGCCGACCAGCCGGTCGGCTGCATAAAGATAGGCCGGATCGCCCCTAAACTTGCCGAGCTCCGGTTGTGCTGGCATCGCCGTCTGCCATTTGATACGGAACGCTGGTGGCTCGGGGAGACGCATGTAGAAAAAAATGCTCCTTCCAGTGTTTGTTGGAGCTCGGCATATTATCAAAAAGGACAAAACCTATCCTAGATTGGAAAACGAAAGTACCCCACTCGGCTTGCTTAGGGTAGTAGAAGTAGTGGAACACTTTGGGGTCCAGTGGGATGTTGTTCAGTTTAAAGAGAACTACCACCCCGCTCAGCAGCCTAATGGAGTTCGGAACTAGTTGGCCGAGCGAGATGCGAAAATAGTTGCACACTTGTAAGAAAAACTTATGTGGAGGAAAGCGTAGCCCGGCTAAAAATTGGTCTCGCAAAAAGAGGACAGTGTCGGGCGGCGGTTCATGAGGCCGATCGGCGGGGGTGACCAATACTATGTGGTGGTTGGCAGGGATTTCATAGGTCCAAGCGAGGCGCAGTGCGTCCTCCTCGTCAAACCGGCTCTCCATGGTCGTGTACCAAAGACCAGGTGCGCCGGCGGTCGGCTGGGAAGTGCTAGTCATGGTCGAAAGTAAAAAAGAAATGCAGGACAAAAAGAAAGGGAAATCAAGCAAGGAAGAAAGGTGGCAGAACGACAAGCGTAGGTAACCGAAAGTGTAAAGGAATGAGGAAGTGAAGAAAAGAAGGGCTTACGAGTAAAAGGGTGATCAAAATGGGTTGTGAGGTAGTCGGAGGGCTGAGAAACGGAGTCGCCGGAGCAGAAAGAAGCAGCAGGGTGTCGAAGTGCGATGGAGCAGGAATGCGGCGAAGAGAAGAAATCGGAAACTTTATAGCGTTGGCCTCTGAAAGCCCTAGCCGTCGGATTCAGGTTGCAAAAAAAGAAGCTATCATCAAATCGCTCATTTCAAACGGCGGCTGTCCCATCGGAGGTAACGCCACCGCCATACGCTGACAAAAGCGAGGTCACCACGTGTCAGCAGGATATAGGTCACATTTAATGAACGCCCCTTACTGCGCGCAGTGCACGTGCTGGGCAGTAAAGGGGAAGATTCGATATGGATTCCAAGGGAATACAAGGCACGGGCAAGACACAGCAGAACGGGTGCAACGAAGAGGGTGAACCGAGCGGATGAGCATCCCCAAGCCCGGCCGAGCGGACTAGTGTAGCGACCGTTACTCAGTCAGATCGGCAGTCCAGTCAGTCAGACTTCGCCTCCTTCGACTAGACTTGAGGGGGAGGCAAGTGATCCGGCGGTAAGAACAGGGGACCCCTATTTTGAGGAATCAACGCCACGTGGAAGTCAAAGGGCCAGGTGGTCCATCGGAAAAGGATGGACCGACCGGACGCTCGAGAGAAGGTCGGACCGATCGGCCGACCGGAGAAGGGTGGCTGACCGACCGGATGGCCGACCGGTGTTTAACTGACGGCCAAAAGGCGCCCCGATGGGAGTAGGGGTTCCGGCGCTCGATTAAACAGGAACGAAGGGCAGAGCGGAAGTCACGCTCGGCCGAAGACATAAGGTAGCATACTGCTAACAGTCTCCACAAAGCACATGACCGAGGATCTCCGAAGTAAACCACTATATATGTCCGGTCGGACGTAAGGCGGAGGCTGTCCGGCCGGATGTCCGGCAGGGAGTAAGGGGAAAAGGACAAGGGACATATTTTTATGACAGCAGGCATGTTCTACGTTCAGGCCATACTCAAAATCCTACAGCAGAAGGATCCGCTGTCCCATCAGAGACATGCTCAAACTGTAGCAGTATGGGGTCAGGTAAGCTCCTCTGACAAGCCCACACCACGGTATGGGAAAGGACACGTGTACACCTCGGTATGTGTGCACTCGCTTCTCCACAGCCCTATATAGAGGCCCTCACCTTTCGCTAGAGGTACACGTTCTACGATTTTCGGAGCCGCTTCTTTGTTGTCTGCTTGCCTAACTTGAGCGTCGGAGGGTCGGGCCGGGAAGTGCCGGGAACCACTTCTCGGCCTGACTTCCTTGCAGGTTCGCCGGAGGTTCGTACGACCGGTCGGAGATCTACGTCAGTAGTTTGGCCGGTCGGAGATCTACGTCAGTAGTTTGGAGAGCGCCACGTGCCCAGCGTCCGTTGATTCAGCGTTCGGACAGGATCAAATCATTATCAATAATTTATCGATTAAATTTTACTTGATTCAATAATTTAATACTTATTAAAATAATTTAAATTTCGTATTAATTGATTGAGTTGATTTAATGAAAGTGCTATTATAAATTTAATTATTCATTTACTTCCTTTTAAGTAGGATTAACTTAGTTTAAAGTTAGCATTAATTCGAAGTTAAATTTATTAAAGTTATTAAACATAGTTAAGGTTCAACTTGAATCAATAGTTAATAATGATAAATTAAGATTTAATATAGTGAAATTAAGATTTTGATTAACGTTAAAATTAAGATTTATTGAGTTAAATTAAGGTTAAGAATTAATTAACTGTTTAGTATAAGTTAAAGTTAACTTTTGATGTTCTTACTTCAATTATTCACTTATTAAGTATTTAATTAAGTTTATAATCATAAGTTAATCAAATTTTAATTATTTTTTAATAACATCATTAAGGTTTAGTTTAACATATTTTAATGTGATATGAATTTAATTATTTTATTTAACTTTAAGTTTACTTGAAATGTTATTTAAATTAATATACTTTTTTTAAAAATAATTTAAGTCAAAAAAAGTTTTTTAAAATAATATTTAAAAGGATCTTTAAAATGATTTTTAAATTTTTTAAAAGAACTTTTAAAAGATTTTTTTAAAATGATTTTTAAAAGTTTTTAAAATAATTTTTAAAAGAATTGTTTTAAATTATTTTAAAAAGGTTTTAAAATATTTTTTTAAAAATTATGATTTTTAAAAGTTTTTAAAATAATTTTTTAAAAATATTTTTAAATGATTTTTGAAAGAATATTTAAATGGATTTTTAAAAGGATTTTTTACAATGATTTTTATAATAATTGTTAAAATATTTTTTTTAAAAAATGATTTTAAAAAGATTTAAAAAATTTTTTTAAAAGAATTTTTTAAAATGATTTTTTAAAAGTTTTTAAAATAATTTTTAAAAGATTTTTTTAAAATGATTTTTAAAATAAATTTTTAAAATAATTTTAAAAATGATTTTTGAAAGTTTTTAAAATAATTTTTAAAAGAATTTTTTAAAATGATTTTTAAAAGAATTTTTAAGATGATTTTTAAAAGTTTTTAAAATGATTTTTTAAAAGTTTTAAAAATAATTTTTAACATAATTTTTTTAAATTTATTTTTAAAAGTTTTTAAAATAATTTTTTAAATGATTTTTAAAAAGTTTTTAAAAGAAATTTTTTTTAAAATGATTTTTAAAAGTTTTAAAAATAATTGTTAAAAGATTTTTTTAACATGATTTTTAAAAGTTCTTAAATTAATTTTGAAAAGAATTTTTTAAAATTATTTTTAAATGATTTTTAAAAGAATTTATGAAATGATTTTGAAAATTGTTTAAAATAATTTTTAAATGTATTTTTTAAATGATTTTTTAAAAATTTGTGAAAGAATTTTTTAAAATAATTTTTAATAGGATTTTTTTTAACGTCAATTTTTAACATAATTTTTAAGTTTAAAATTAATTTTTAAAGTTAAAATTGAATTTTTTTAAGTTAAAATTGAATTTTTTTGTAAAGTTTATTTTTAACGTAATTTTTAAGTTTAAAATTAATTTTTAAAGTTAATTTTTTTAAGATAAAAAAAGATATAAGTTTAATTAAAAAAATAAAATTTTAAATTTGATTTTAATTCAAAATTTAATTTTATTTAATTTTATTTAATATTTTAATTTGATCCTTTAATCATCTAACCCGATCTAAATTATCATTCAGGGAATCTTATGATTTTGTGAGATCAATTAGATTCAATTATTGGTTTTGGTTTAACTTTGTGTTAGATTCAGGTTTAGCTTTGGGCTCAACAAATAGACATTTTCTGATAAACTTCTGAAGCCGGGTAGGTTTATTTGGTTTACCCTGTCGAGTATGTTAGTTTTAGAGGTGGCAGTTATTCTGAAGTCTTCCCTTGAATTATTGGCTTTACTTTTACATTTTTTGTATGATTGAAGTTAGTTTCAGTTAAGATTTAATGTTTAATTTGTAATTTAAATTTAAGTTTTTAATTTTAAATTAATTAAATTGATCAAATTATCTTTCTTTAAACGAGTATATTTAATATTTAAATTTTCTTGCAATTTTAATTTTATTAAGTTAATTGAATTATCTTTCTTTAATGGATTATTGTTAATGTTTAAGTTTTTATTAATTTTTAGATTTGAATTAATTAAATTATTTGAATTATATTTCCTTAAAGGTTTATCTTTTATCCTTTTGTTAATTGTTAATTTTGAATTTTCTAGATTATCTTTGTTTAATATGTTATCTTTAACATTTAGTTTTAAGTCTGATAAATTTAGCTTTGATTTTATCAAATATTTGATTTTATCCTTGTATTTTCTTTGTCTTTTAAGTTGATATGATTAGTTAAATTTATTAGATAAGTCTTATCTTTAAAACTTAATTTTTTGTTAATTAAATTATCTCTTGGGTTTGGATTGGATTTTTCAGCTTGATATTGTCTAGATTATTAAACAATTTATTAATTTTATCCAGATCAATATTGACCTTATCATCATTGTTATTTGAATTTTCAGATTTGTTTAGGTTTAAATTTAAATTTTTAGGGTTATTAATTATTTTCTGATTTTCTGAATTTTCTAAATTAATTAGATTTGTTTTATCAGAAAATATCCTAGGGGTATTTTTGCAAGTATTGTCAGCTACACTATTTACACAGATATTTTCAGAAATATCCAAATTAACATGCGCATTCTTTAAACTACTATTAGCAAGGGTATTTTGGTAATTACTAACCTTGAGCGCAACCCCTAATTCAGTAGGCTTTCCTGTTGGATCTGACTCAAGTTTGGATTCGATTTCGACTTGATCGTCTAACTCCAACGGCTCCTCGTGAAGTTTGATCAATTGTGTCCAAAGCTCATATGCATTCTTGTACTTTTCTAGTCTACATAAAACATTGTTAGTGAAACATCACAAATAATTTTACCTACATTTTTGTTCAGTTCTGAGTCTTGAGAAGGTTTTCTCAATATTAGCACATTATCGAAATCTAAGCTTCCTAAGAAGCATTCCATTAATCACTTCCAGTAGTTGAAATCTTGATCGTATGGTGGTGGTTCGTGGGGATTTCGTCGTTCTTGAAGAGACATTGGTCTTGCACACAAGGAAACAGAAAAAAAGCCTCAAGACTTGGTCTTAGATTAGCAGTGTTGGAGAAAAAATGTAGTATTTCACTATTTTTTAAAAAAATAATAAAATATTGTTAAAATATTAAAAAAATATTATTTTAAAATTTTGAAAATATAATATTATGTCAATATTAAACAATGGTGAAAAGATGATGATGTATTTTTCAAAAATAGTTTTGGAGGGAAAAAATGAAAGGCGTAAGGTTTTATTTTAAAGACAAACGATGTCTAATTTTCTTAAAAAAAACACCCCCTTTGCCTGATTGGTGGTTGCACCAAATCAGAGCGGTACCTGCTCTGATACCACTTGTTGGATCGTGATCGTTCGATAGAGGGGGGTGAATATCGATTTAAAAATTAACGAGAGTTCGCAGCGGAAAAAGTAAAGTAAAGAGAGATGACACAAGTAATGTTTACTTGGTTCGGAGCCTTTGTCGACTCCTACTCCAAGGCCCGCACACAAGGGTGCTTTCGGTGGACAATCACTAATAATTCGAAATGAGAATTACAATGAAAGTACAGGAATTATTAGTAAAAAAATGCCGACAATTATGAAAACTAAGACAGCAAGAAAAGGAACTTGTCGGTGAGCTTTTGGCAACGTCGCAGCGGCCGCCTTTGATCCCATCATCGCCAATCTCTACAATCGTCTTGCGACTACTATCGGCCAATAGCTACCTCCGATTTTGGGTGATGGTTAGCTCCTAGCACTGCCGATACAAACTGTGGTAAGCTGTTAATAGACTGTCTTATTGATTTTTGATCCGTCCAGTAAGTGTTGATGTGTTTGGTGGAGCTTGCATTAGGGATTTCATCAGGGAGGTTTATTGCTTCCGATTACCCCTTAGCGGCTACCTTGTTGTCATCTTAGAGGTATTCACTAAACCCTAGTACAAGTTTGGGTGATGGATGGTTTTGTTCTTTTGTTTACATAGATCTAATACAATTTCGATTGTGGAATATAGATTGTTAGATTAGGAAAGGGGTTTATGTTTAACCTAAACTAATCTAAGGTAGATGATGACTTTATTAGGGTTAAACCAGTTTAACTCTAGCTTAGGTGGTTAATCAATAATCGTATTTGATTATGATTATCCTAATTAGGTTTGAGAATGTGATTTAGCTATTTAACTCATAAGTAATTAGCTAAATTTGTATGTTTGATTTGCAGGATTTGGATTCGAGACGAGTGTCTCGATGAGGGATCTATTACCGGATTGGACCCTTCTATTTGAGGCGGGTACCTTTTGACTTATCTTTTATGATATTGTCATTGGATATGCATAGTATTTTATAACTACATGCAATGAACATGTTTGCCTTTGGTATGTCACTGTTTGATATCCATAGCATGTTAGGTTTGTCACCTGTGATGTATCCGTGCTTATATCTCGTGATTTGTTGCCATGATTATCTTGTTACCATGAGTATCTTAGTTTCTAGAGTGACATACCATGCTTACTGAGGTTAGGACTAGGATTTGGATTGTTGTTTCTGGCCTGTGTATTGTATATCATATATGATTCGGGTGTTTAGACCCTGATTCTTTGATCTGTGTATATTGTTGGTACATATGCTATGGAAGAGGGATATGATTTGGGTCTAGGTTGTTATACCTTAGAGGACTTGTATACCCTAGATCCGTGGATTTGACTTACTGATACTGTGGTACCCATATTATGTATATATGGATTTTTCTATGCTGATCAGGATATTCCATACTTATTATGTTCAGGACATAGGGTGTACTCTAGATCTTGGTATGTGACCATCGCTTTTGTATGTATGGATATGGTTATGTTGATTTGCCATGCTTAGTGTCATGCATCATGATTGCATATCGACTCCATTGTTGTTGAGCACTACATGGATGCACACACCACCACTCAGGGACTTTGTTTGACTCATGGGTAGTGTAGGATTCCTCCCATTGTGTCGAGTTGAGAGCATTGAGCTCCCCATTTATGATTTGGGGTCACAGGACAGGAGTACTCCGACAACATCCCGTCCACTCGGACCAAGACGCATCATTGACATCATATGCATTGATGCATTTATTTCTTGTGATTGTGTTTGCTGCATTTATTTGTTGCATTTGGTTGGATGCATATGTTTGACATGCATATAGGAGTTCTGGTGAGTACAGCTTCCTTAGTTACCTTTCGTTTTGCATCTTTCCTAGATATATGATTAGGAAGTTGTATTCCATGTTTATTGCTGTTAGATATATCTTACTAGGCATGTCTATTGGTATTGTTGTTGAACTCACCCCGGAATTTAGTCAAGATGTCGACTTAGAGTTCTGTATTAGTTCTAAGTCGGATCGGCACCTAAGTTCCCTTCCGGGAACGCGTCCTCATAGACACTCCCCTCTAGTGACTTACCTTTACTTACCTGCCAGACGTTCGGTCATCCCTTCGACCCGTCTCGACTTCATGCCAGTTATCCGGTCAGCCCGTCGACCTAGTTGGACTTCGTGCCAAACGTCCGGTCAGCCCGTCGACCCATTTGGACTTTGTGCCAGCTATCCGATCGGCCCGTCGACCTAGCTGGGCTTCGTGCCAGACATCTGGTCAGCCCGTCGACCTGTCTGGGCTTCTCCTGCACACTCGATCAGAGTGTTAGATCAACAACAAAACTAACTTAACCTATATTGTCATTCATCAAAACTTGGGTTAGACCATTAGTGTTGACCGTACGAACAATTGTAGCATTAGCATCAAGTTGTCGGACGATGCTACCACGTGTAGCAGCTTCTAAAAAGTAGCTCCTACAATGTGTAGCAGTTACTACGGATTAGTTGCCACATCGTGTAGCAGTTATTGCGGATTAGATGCTACCACGTGTAGGAGCTACTCCAGATTAGTGAGCTCCCAGAACATGTAGCAGTTAGTGATGATGCAACTAACAAGCCCCACTCTCTATTAAAGATTATATGGTCAGTAATTTATTGTAAAAAAATAGATTTATGCAGAACTATCTATTAATTATAGGTGAACTACGACATCTGTTCCATCGATCCGTCATATCCATAGAATGACCACTCATAGCTATCATTTATGAGCGGTGTGACAAGTCATACCTGTCATAAACCATGACTTGTGAAGAAATCAGAAACCTGCTTTTCCAGACGGCCTAGCTATGGATGTGTGAGTACAACTATTCCAACATGGACTACTCAGCGCCGTTGTTTTCCTATATAACAGAGGTATCCAGGCTCATTGCTTGACATCCAAAGATAAAATGAGTAGCTTACAACTGGATTGGCGGCATTTTCCCCACACCACCTTCAACATTTATTTTATAGCATATAGTCTACATCTTCAAGTGTTTCTTGCTCTTGAAGCGGGAATGAGAAAGCGCCCATGTTGCCTTCCACAATCTAGTGTATGCTCTCATATTCCTAAAGGAATTTCATTAATGCGAACACCATTCTCTGGCCCGGATCAATGTACGTTCCTGGGTTTAGGCCGCTCATGGAGTGGTCTAAAATCTGTACACTTTTTTGTGTGTGCAAGCCTCGGTCATTCGCTGTGGAATTCTCGTGGAGTAACAAATAGAATCTGGGCTCGACGATCTTCTCCCAACCCCGAGCAAATGACGTGAGGGATATGTAATCTTTAATTGGCAATTTTATGTTTACTATGGAATATCTGTCATATTGACAATAAATGTATTATTCAAATTTTATTTCTTAGCTATGTTGTGATATGTTTATGCGGTAAATTAAAATGGATTCATTATTCAATATTGATATAGGTTAGGTTTAATGGACCCCTAGTAAGGAAGGGAAAGGATACAACCAAACAGATAAGATAGGTCAATACCGGCCGGGACATACCTCAAAAGAGGTAGGTCGATATCGGCCAAGATATGCCTCAAAGGAGGTAGACCAATATCGATCGAGACATACCTTTAAGAAGGAAAGCCAATATCGGCCGGGATATGCCTCCAAGGAGGCAGGCCCATATCGATCAGCATATGCCTCAAAGGAGGTAGGCTAATATCGGTCGGGATATACCTCGAAGAAGGTAGGCCAATATCGATCGAGACATACCTTTAAGAAGGAAAGCCAATATTGGTCGGGATATGCCTCCAAGGAGGCAGACCCATATCGATCAGCATATACCTCAAGGGAGGTAGACCAATATCGATCGAGACATACCTTTAAGAAGGAAAGCCAATATCGGTCGGGATATACTTCCTAGTGAATAAACCAGTATCAATCGAAACATGCCTTTAAGAAGGAAAGCCAATATCGGCCGGGATATGCCTCCAAGGAGGCAGGTCCATATCGATCAGCATATACCTCAAAGGAGGTAGGTTAATATCGGCCGGGATATACCTCGAAGGAGGTAGGCCAATATCGATCGAGACATACCTTTAAGAAGGAAAGCCAAACATCGGTCAGGCTGAATAATACCTTGAAAAGATACTTGATAAAAATTACATACTTAATAAGATATAGTCTGGTGCCAGCTGGGATAATAAACATAGAGGAGCACGAACGGGCACTGAGCCTCATGAGAAGTAATAATAATTGATCAAACCTAATTAAGCTCAGCCCCGATCAATACAAGGAACATTAGTATATTAAGTTATCTATAATGTAGTAAAACAGGAGGCGCGAGTAGGAAAGATAGAAATACTTTAAAAGGACTTGTGAAACAGAAGAGAAGTAGTATTTCAAATAAAGCAGTTCATGAAGATATTTGCAGTATGTGATTGTATAACAGGTGTTATATATTTGGCGGGAAATGTGTTTTTAGACTATTTTGCAGGAACTAGACGACAAAGAAGGTACATCTGGGGTATAAAAAAGATTCCTTAAAAGTTATTTACTATAAGTACGCAGCTTACGTCATCTCATAACAAACTCTAACAAACCGGGGTCCACTTCATGACTACGGAGGTTATATGAAGTGGTATAAAAAGGGGAATCCTCTCCGTTGGCCAGGTAAGTTCACATCATTGCGCACATTCATGACCCTAATTTTTCAACTACTGCTCATCTCTTTCCTCCTTCTTCCACACCAAGAGAGATCACTGACTTGAGTGTCGGAGGGCCTAGCCAGGGATTCCCATCTCGGTCTTAGGTCACTGACGGTAGTGTTGGTTGGTCTCTTGTGCGCAGGAAGCCTTGCAAGCTCCGAATCTGGGTGTTCTTTGATCGGATCTTTTCATCGCCATTGGTATCTTGCATCGAGAGGACACTCTTGGGGCTTCATCTTCTTGGATCCACTTTGGGTTTCTCGGATCGGCGTTCCATAGGTATCATTCTCCATCGGCAGTAGGTTTTTTCTCCCGGCTCTCTGTTTTATCTAGCTTCTCAGACAGGATCAAATTTGGCGCCGTCTGTGGGAACTTCGCCTGAATCTGAGACTACGAGATGGAAGAGGTCGGAAAATCAAACCTACTCACCATTAGTCGTGAGGATCTGGATTTCCTCATCAATTCTCATGTACAAAAAGACTTGCAACAACAACAACAACAACTTCAAGCTCACACTGGAGCTACTCTACCAACAGCTCATAATCCAGTGATTTCGACTACCGAGCATCAGAAAGGAAAAGAGCCGGAAGAGGAGGAACATGCGTATTTTCCTCTAGTTGTCATTTCTCCGACAAGACGTCCACGAGCCTTTCTTCGCACTCCCATGGAGCAGGGGGGTCGAAGGCCCGTGTTTCAGGAATCCTCTGGCGAAGCACCAGATAGAGAAAAGCGTAAGATCAAAATGATAACTAATGATAGCTCACCAGAAAAAGTCATCTCTCCATTCTCTCAGAGTGTACTGGATGATCCGCTTCCTAAGCGGTATCAAAATCTTCTGATCGGCGAGTACACTGGAATAATAGATCCAGAAGATCATCTATTGAAATTTGAGAATGTAGCATTATTACAACAATTCTCTGATGGGGTGAAATGTCGGATGTTTCTCACTACCCTCGGAGGAGCAGCACAACGCTGGTTTAAAAGACTGCCAGAGAAGTCTATCCGAAAATTCAAAGACTTCAAGAAAGTTTTTCTGCACCATTTTTCCAGTAACAAGAGATACCATAAGAATCCTTGGAGTCTATTTTCAATTAAGCAGGCATCCAAAGAGTCCATCCGATCTTACATCAAAAGGTTCAATCAGGTAACTATCGATGTACCTAATGCTACCAATGAAATCTTAGTAAGCGCTTTCTCTCAAGGTTTAAATGATAATGATTTCTTTAAAGATTTAGTGAGAAATCCTCCTGTTAATTTCGATTCCTTGATTGAGCGTGCTACTGAATTCATTAATGTGGAAGAAGCTCAAGCCGCTCGTAGAAAGGAGGGTGTTACTTCTTCTCCTATCCTGGTTAAGGAGACGGCTCCTACCCCTGTTCCTCCACCAAGAGGACCTCGAGCAACTCATCCACCTCACCGTCAACCAGAATATCATCCACAGGCAGTACAACACGTAGAGATACAGCCAGAGGCACCAAGAAGATGGTGCACTTATCATAAAACTAGCAATCATCATACTGAAGACTATTTTGTTTTAAGAAATAAACGAGTTAATAGGGAACGTTACCAGAGGCAAAACTATTATCGGCAGCAGTACCCCAGGCAGCAAAGCCCACTCAAATTGGAATATCGCCCGGTCGAGCCTCGGCAGGATGCATTGCCGGCCCCGGCCGGTACAAGCCAAGTGTCGAAAAAAGTTCCTTCTGAAGCTATGACGACTCGACAGGAAGAAAACAGGAGTAATGCTGCTCGGGGCAATATCAATATGATTGCAAGCCGGCCCACTGATGGGGATTCTAATAGGGCCAGGAAAGCACATGCCCGAAGACTGGAAATTCATGTCGTGGGGTGTAGCATGGAACGAGCAGCTGGTCCCGAGATAAGTTTTGGGCCTAGAGATCTTGAGGGGGTAGAAATACCCCATGATGATGCCCTGATTATCAAAGCCGTGATAGCCAACTACGCTATTTCTCGTACCTTCATAGACACGGGCAGCTCTGTCAATATTATATTCAAGAAGGCTTTCAATCAATTACAGATTGACCCGAGTGAACTTCAACAGATGGTCACTCCTCTATATGGATTCACAGGTAATGAAGTACAACCGCTGGGTCAAATAAAGTTGGCTATGTCTCTAGGAGAGGAGCCTCTGATGAGAACAAGGAGATCTTATTTCATGGTGGCAGACGCCCCGTCCTCTTATAATGTGATACTGGGTCGACCGGCCTTAAACGAGTTTAGGGCGGTCGTTTCTACTTTTTGTCAGAAAATTAAATTTCCTGTTGATGACCAAGTAAGGGAGATGTGGGGTGATCAGAAGATAGCCCGAAAATGTTATGTAGAAATAATTCGGGTTGAAGCTAACATTGCTCAAAAGATTCAAAGAATGGAAGTCAATGTCATTCAGGAGAAACAGCCTGTCCTAGTTTATGAAGAAAAGGAAGAAGTTCAGATCCAGACCGGTCGGCCTGAAGCTACTACATATATTGCGGCTGATCTTGATCCCACTCTGAAAGTCGAACTGGTACAATGCCTAAAGAAGAATAATAATGTATTTGCCTGGACGCCCAAAGAAGTCTCGGGCGTTTCTCCTACAGTCATGGAGCATTCTTTACATGTCTTCCCAGATGCCCGCCCGGTCATGCAAAGAAAGAGGAATTTTAGCGCGGAACAGAACCAAATCATCAAAGAAGAAATAACTAAACTTATGGAGGCTGGTTACATCAGGGAGGTACAATTCCCTAGTTGGTTAGCTAATGTGGTGTTAGTCTCTAAGCCAAGAAACATGTAACGCCCAGCCCCTCCTGCTAAGGCGACGGGGGTTACTTACACATACATATATATAACTACTTGCTACAGCGGAAAGCTTATTTATAGAAATTAAAAACTTTTCTTTTCTTTAAAATCAACATGACTAATCACCTGGACATATAACACCACATAGCATACTTAACGTGATTTTTAAGTCATAATGCCTAAACACAAAATTAAATGTCATGGAGTCATAAAGCAGTAACATAACTAGGCATAGTTCTTATTAAACAAAAGCAGGTCTTTCTCCTTTAGCCAACACTACCACACACATCCTTCTAGCCCCTCCTACTGCTCCCCTAGTTCATCCATTCCTTGCCTTTATCTGTGGTACAAGAAAGTAAGCTGTGAGCACTCATGGCTCAGTAAGTTCCTTTCCTACTCACAAAAATCGTATAACATATCAAAGTCACAAGACATAACACATGGAGGCAATTCATTATATCATGCAACATATCATGACATATCATAACATAAGCGTAAAGTATCATGGCATAACATAACATAATCATCAATTGCACTCTAACATATCATAACATCATCATAAATATCATGGCATAATCATATGGTATATGCAAGGCGAATTCCTAAACATGTATCATAAAAACATATGCAATATGTCCTTTGAAAACTTATAATATACATAATTAAACATAATCTTAACATGATTAGGGCCCCGACTTGTACCACATACATAAATGCGCGCGTCCTATGTAGGTCCAAGGTAGCAAGTTTTGAACCCTACAAGGCATACATACTAGGCCCGTTTCTTAGTCCATCGACCTAGGGGCACTTAGGAGCCCATCCCGAACGAGGCATGTTTCTTAGTCCATCGACCCCGGGGCACTTATGGAGCTCACCCTTGGTACAAGCCATACATAAAGTAAAATAGCATGTTTTTACATATCATGGTTCTTATCTTTTCTTGTACATCGTGTCACTTATCATATCATACCATATAGACTTTTGGGCACACAACTCATCATAATGGTATGTAAAGATTTGGGCACACAACACATCATATATTTTATGCATAGATTGGGCACACAGCACATCATATATTTCATGCATAAATTGGGCACACAGCTCATCACATATATCATGGATAAATTTGCACATAGCTTCATCATAAATAATACACACCATAGCATAAGGGTTTCCATCATGTATAGATCATAAGTGTGCATAATAAAACATAGAAGCATTGAAATCTCAAAATCATGGCATATAAGATACATGGAAAACATAATTCGATCTCTAACCCTAATGTCTTTTAGTGGTCGAACCATATAGGTTGGGTTTTTGGTAAAACTTCATCCCAACATGTGAACCCTAAGTAAGCATCATTTCTTATACCATAAGAACTATCATGAGCAAGTTTAGGTAGAGTTCTAGGTTACTTAAACTTACAACTTATCATGGCCGAAACTTATCAAGCATACATTGGGTTAAAGACTATCATTCAAGCTTGTGAACCTTAAACAACCTTCATAGCAAACATTTCAAGGAATAACATGAGCATGGTTGAGTTAGGTTCTAGGTTTCCTAAGTCCTACATCATGAAATGGACGAATGTTATAGGACTAAAAACTTAGGTTCAAGTGTCCTAAAAGCATGAGAACCTTAAACAACTTTCATAACAAATATATCAAGGAATAACATGAGCATAGTTGAGTTAGGTTCTAAGTTTCCTAAGTCCTAAATCATGAAGTGGCCGGAACTTGTAGGGCTTAATATTAGGGTTCAAGTGCCATAAAAACATGAGAACCTTGAGCAACTTTCATAGCAAATATATCAAGGAATAACATGAGCATGGTTGAGTTAGGTTCTAAGTTTCCTAAGTCCTACATCATGTAATGGCCGAATGTTATAGGACTAAAAGTTTAGGTTCAAGTGTCCTAAAAGCATGAGAAACTTAAACAACTTTCATAACAAATATATCAAGGAATAACATGAGCATAGTTAAGTTAGGTTCTAAGTTTCCTAAGTCCTAAATCATGAAGTGGCCGAATGTTATAGAGCTAAAAACTTAGGTTCAAGTGTCCTAAAAGCATGAGAACCTTAAACAACTTTCATAGCAAATATATCAAGGAATAACATGAGCATGGTTGAGTTAGGTTCTAAGTTTCCTAAGCCCTAAATCATGAAGTGGCCGAATGATATAGAGCATGAATTTAATTTCCATACAATAATAAACATAAGCACATTAGATTAGCTACATAACATTTCATCAAGGAGATCATGAGCATCTTAGATTTGTTTTAAATTCTCCTAGGCTTTAAAAATCCAAACCTAACCGAACCTTCATGGACATGAAATAGAGTTTAACTTAACATATAATCATGGGCATATCATAATAGTTTCATATCTTCTCGTAAGGAGATCTTTGCATACTTAGTTTTAAATTAAAGCTCTCCTAGGCCCTTAGTTCTACCATGGACGAATACTCATGAATCTAAGTTCTACCAAACATTTTAACATAGATAAATCCGTACCATAAAATACATGCTACAAGAGAAATATCAAGCATATTAATTTTAGGTCCTTTCATTCTCTAGGTCCTTCCTTTGGTCTTATCTTGGTTAGAATTTCTTCATGATGTTTTCTTAGCTTTTTTATGTGACCGAATCTTCATAGAAAACATAAGAGCTATTGTACCATAGGTGAGGGGAACTTACATCCTTTCGCTTGTGGTTTTCCTTAGAGAGAAAAGTGTTCTAGGTGATAAGGAAGGTGGAAGCTTCTTCTTCTTGTACCTCCTTTTGTTTCCTTTGCTTGTAAGGGCTAGAACTTGAAGGTCTCCTCTCTAACATAGGTTTTCTTGAAGAGAAGCTTGGCTTAGCTCTCGTACAAAGGAGATGGAGAGAGTTCTTGGTTCGGTGAGGAATGAAGAAGCAAGAGGAAGGAGGAAAAATGATTTAATCCCTTATTTTTTCTTCTCTCAATCTATTTATTTCCTTGCCCATGAAACATGTCCTCATTCACTCCCTCAACTCCTCAACTCCTCTTTTCCCCCACTCCATTAATTCCCACGAAAATAGAGAGAGGAAGGGAAGTAGTAAATCCTTCTTTTGCTTGCTCTTTTTCTTAACCAAGAGGGAAAAGAAAGTAAGCAACTTGGTTTTCTCTTGTTCTTTTTGCTTAGTTTTCTTTTCTCCTTTAACTACATTTTTCATTCCTTTCTATCCAATTACTTCTCCTTATCCTAATGGTTATCATTCATCAATTTATCTCCATCAAGTGTGGGAGGTTCAAGGTTCAATCCTTGACCTCACCTCTTCTTATTCTAGATTTTCTTTTGTTTTTTTTTCATTTTCCTTTTTCTCTTATTCTTTTTATTTCTATGCTCTAAGGAAAATAATATTCATATACCTATCTTATAATTTCGTGGGTGTTACAAAACAAATGGCGAGTATGTATTGATTTCCGGGATCTCAACAAGGCTTGCCCAAAAGATTATTATCCATTACCCAGGATCGATCAATTGGTGGACTCCACTGCTGGGTGTGAGTATATCTCTATGCTAGACGCTTACCAAGGCTATCATCAAGTTCCCTTAGCTAAAGAAGATCAAGAAAAGGTCAGTTTCATAATATCTGAAGGTACTTATTGTTATAATGTTATGCCCTTCGGACTAAAAAATGTAGGAGCAGCTTATCAAAGGCTTATGAATAAGGTCTTCCAGAAGCAGATTGGGAGAAATATGGAAGTATATGTTGATGATATCTTAATTAAGTCTCTTCAAGCTGTTGATCTGTGCAGGGATGTAGAGGAGACTTGCAAGACATTGAGACAATATGGGCTCAAGTTAAATCCGAGCAAATGTTTATTCGGAGCGAAAGGGGGAAAATTCCTGGGGTATATGGTGTCCGAGCGAGGAATATAGGTCAACCCGAGCAAAGTCAAGGCACTTCAGAACATGGAGCCCCTGTGCAACATGAGAGAAGCTCAAAGACTGACTGGTCGGATTACAGCCTTATCTAGATTCATTTCCAGGTCGGCCGATCATACCTTCCATTTCTTTAAAATACTCAGGAAGGCAAACAAATTTCAATGGAACGAGGAATGTGATAAGGCTTTCCAAGAGTTAAAAGATTATTTGTCTACTCTTCCTGTACTAGCTATGCCTATAGTAGGAGAGACCCTTGGGTATATTTGTCGGCTAATGAAAATGTTGTAGGCTCTGTATTAGTTAGACAAGAAGGAATGGAACAACAACTTGTATATTTCTCTAGCCATTTATTAAAAGGAGCTGAGTGTAGATATACTACACTAGAAAAATTGGCTTATGCATTAGTCTTGACTGTCCGGAGGTTGCGCCCATATTTCCTAGCACATGAAATTGTTGTATTAACCAACAGTACTCTTGGACGGGTGTTACTCAACCTAGAGGCATCAGGTCGGCTGATCAAATGGACAACTAAACTTGGTGAATATGACATACAATATCAACCTCGCTCATCCATCAAGGCACAAGCTCTAGCAGATTTCATTATAGAAGTTCAAGGCCCTGAGGAAAAAAACATCTGGAAAGTTTATGTGGATGGCTCCTCAACTAGACAAGGCAGCGAAATTGGTGTTATTCTTATATCTCCAAGGGAAGACAGACTTCAACTCTCTATCAGATTGAACTACAGAGCTACTAACAATAAAGCAGAATATGAAGCCTTAATAGCTGGATTGCAAGCCGCTCGGCATATAGGGGCAGCTCGAGTCCTCATCTATTCTGATTCTCAATTAGCAGCCCAACAATTATCAGGTAATTTTGAAATTAATAATGACAGGCTCAAGTTATATGCTGAGGCATTTGATAAGTTGAAGTCCCAGTTTCAAGAAGTAAATATACAAAAAGTTCCTTGATCTGAGAATCAAGTAGCGGATGAATTGGCTAAGCTGGCCTTTGCTATAGTACCATGGAGTCTAGATTGGCCAGTAGAACAAACTTTGTTAATATCCTATATCTACAACAAGGTATTCTTCCAAGTAATACAGAACAAGCAAGGGTATTTAAGAAGAGAGCTGCTCAGTACACTATGGTTGGAGAACAGTTATATAAAAGAGCTTTTTCTAGACCTCTGCTCAAGTGTATCGGCACAAAAGATATACAATTTATTTCACAGGAAGTTCATCAAGGCTTATGTGGTAGTCATATAGGAGGGAGATCCTTGGCCCGTAAAATCTTATTAGCAGGATATTTCTGGCCTACTCTACACGAGGATGCCAACAAGTTGGTAAGAACTTGTATGTCTTGCTAGAAACATCAAAATATTTCGCATCATCCCACACAATTGTTGAGAACCTCTATAGTCTCATGTCCCTTCGATCAATGGGGCATGGACATAGTAGGCCCATTTCCTATAGCAACTGCACAAACAAGGTTTTTATTGGTAGCAGTGGATTATTTTTCCAAATGGGTAGAAGCAGAACCACTAGCCTGGATTACTGAAGATGCAGTTATTAAATTTCTGTGGAAAAATATCATATGCAAATTTGGCATTCCTCATAAATTAGTCTCTGATAATGGAAGGCAATTTCAAGGGGATAGAATCTTAGCTTGGTTCAAAAGTTATGGTATTATTCAGGCCTTCACCTCTGTAGCTTATCCGCAAAGTAATGGTCAAGCGGAAGTAACCAATAGAGAAATTATAAGGGGTTTAAAAACCAAACTGGATCATGTCGGAGGTAGCTGGGTAGATGAATTACCCAGCGTTCTTTGGGTATACCGTACTACACCTCGAGAAGTTACAGGAATCACTCCCTTTCAATTAGTTTATGGGGGAGAAGCAATAATTCCCAATGAGGTGGGAGTAGAATCTGACAGAAGGCAATTATATGATGCAGACAATGAGGGTCGACGACTCATGGAGCTAGACTTGATAGAGGAAATTAGAGATAAAGCTGCTACTCGTCTCGTATCATACTGACAACGAATGAGACAAAATTATAACAAAAGGGTCATCCCCAGATTTTTCCAAGTGGGAGATTTAGTATGGAAGCGTATTAAACCTGTCGGGGATGTGAGTAAATTGGCACCACAATGGGGAGGACCCTACAAAGTGGTGGAAAAGTTCGCATCAGGTTCATATTATCTCCAAGATACTAAAGAAAGAATTCTGGAACGTCCCTGGAGTGCAAATCATTTACAACCTTACCGGACCTGACCAGATCATGCCACTCAAGAATACGTCAAAAGGAACAAATTGTAATTATCTGAAGTAAGTTTCCGGTGAGATAAAGACAAGTATTCTTATAGTTTATGTACTCCATTTCTTTCAATAAATGCAATGCAAGACAAATACCGCCACAGAAATAAATGTGGTTCATACAGATTGACAAGTATTGGCAGAACTTTTATAATTATTTTCGAGCGATCAACAGTGGGGAATCCTAAAGACCTATTCAACTCCCCTAAGAAAAATTCAAAAATTTTAAAACCATCACAAGGTCAGTACAAACATCATAATTTGGCATAATAGCATAGTCGATCGGGAAATCTCATGAAGTAACTCGGACGGGTCTTCATGGGAGGAAATGGAGACTCTAAACTCTCATAGAACATAGTCGATCGGGAAATCTCAAGAAGTAACTCGGACGGGTCTTCATGGGAGGAACCGGAGACTCTAAACTCTCACAGAACATAGTCGATCGGGAAATCTCATGAAGTAACTCGGACGGGTCTTCATGGGAGGAACCGGAGACTCTAAACTCTCACAGAACATAGTCGATCGGGAAATCTCATGAAGTAACTCGGACGGGTCTTCATGGGAGAATCGGAGACTCTAAACTCTCACAGAACATAGTCGATCGGGAAATCTCATGAAGTAACTCGGACGGGTCTTTATGGGAGGAACCGGAGACTCTAAACTCTCACAGAACATAGTCGATCGGGAAATCTCATGAAGTAACTCGGACGGGTCTTCATGGGAGGAACCGGAGACTTTAAACTATCACAGAACATAGTCGATCGGGAAATCTCATGAAGTAACTCGGACGGGTCTTCATGGGAGGAACCGGAGACTTTAAACCATCACAGAACATAGTCGACCGGGAAATCTCATGAAGTAACTCGGACGGGTCTTCATGGGAGGAACCGGAGACTTTAAACCATCACAGAACATAGTCGATCGGGAAATCTCATGAAGTAACTCAGACGGGTCTTCATGAGAGGAATCGGAGACTTTAAACCATCACAGAACATAGTCGATCGGGAAATCTCATTAAGTAACTCGGACGGGTCTTCATGGGAGGAACCGGAGACTTTAAACTATCACGAAACTTAGTCTTTATGGGCAAAGTAAATGCAAAGTTACATGGATTTATTCACAAAATCGGTTGACATTCTACACGGGATCAGAAGCCAGGGTTCAAGAAGGATTCTATGCATATGACATATTTTCTATCTGGAAGCCCATTCACATGGAAATCTTTATTTAAAATCGCCTGGAGTATTATACTCAGCTCAGAACTCAGGAGTCTTATACAATTTCTTATCTAAAATCACTCAAGATTATTCATACTTTTGAAATATGGAGCACACTAGATATTATCTGCAAAAAGATTCATTAAGACAAGATTTAACTTCAAGAGGTAAGCAAGGAATTCTTGAATAAAACTTCTACTCAATGCTCGGAAGCATTTCAAAGGAGGCATTCTCAAACTAGCACAAGAGAGAAACAGGTAAGTATCAAAAATTTCCTATATATCGCAATCACTTAATTACCAAGTTTTTGGTTACAGTTCTTTTCATTACCAGTTTTTCCAATACAAGTCTTTTTATGGACAATCTTTTTAGATACATAGACATGATTAATTAAAAGGACTTTTTAAATCTGCGGGCAGTTCTTCGTTAAGTCTGCGACGACTTATGAAAGAAGAGGGAGGTTCCTTGGGTAGATAACCACCCTCTCTCAATTGTCGAAGAACTCCTGATACAGAATGATTTAGAGCACCCACTATCAGACGGACAAATTGTTGGGCAAACGCCGGAGACTTTAGATAAGCCAGACGCCACTCTTCCCATCGACTCTTCTCTTGCTCCTTATAACTTTGAAAATCAGCTTGCAGTTTAGTGTTCTAATCTTTTAAAGCATCCTTTTCCAATTTAAGTTGTTCCAATTCCTTCTGGAGCAGTGACAACTCAACATCTTGAGCTTTCCTTTGCTCTTGTTCCTGTAGGATAGTGAAATCATGAGAGGCTATGTCTTGAGCTTGTTCAGAAAGACAGGCATTATGAAGCTTCTCTACTTTCTCTACAATAAGACTTTTATGAGAAGCATCTAAGAGAGCTTTCTCCTTTAAAGCAATTTCCAGTCGGAGACCAGAATGTAATCGATCCCCCTGTAACTCCAAAGTTCTCCTTGCAAGCTCTTTATCTTTCAATAATTGTTGTGATTCCTCTAATTCCTGTCTCAATACCCCTAATTGTTGATCTTGCAAGGCCACTTTCTCTTGCAACTGAGCCAGGTCATTATTAGAAGGAGGTAAAGTAGCCTTCAATGTCTCTAGTTGAGCTTCAACTTATTATTCTCCCGGTCCTGAGCCATAAGTAGCTGGTTGATATGCAGACTCAAGGCAAGGAACTAAATAAAATGATGATACAATTAAAGATAAGGATACGAAGCTGACAACATATAACCAAGAATACTTACCGCTATTGCCTGACGACTGTGGTGGTCGGCTCGATTTGGAAGACTAAGGCCCCTCAGTTGTTCTTGGCCTTGTAGCCAAGATTCGGCTAATAGGCCTTGTAGTTGTAGAGAACCATAGCTAAGTGGATCAGAGGTCTGTCCCAATTGAGAGGGCAGACCCATAGCCTGTTTAAATAAAGGTCGGGGAACGGAGGAAGAAGGAGGTAGGGAAGAAGAAGATGCAATGGAAGGGAAAGAAGTGGTAGAAACAAGAGCAGCAGAAGAAGAACTAGATGGAATAGAAGGTGGCAATGCAAGGGATACTAACTCAATTGTGGAAACGCGAATAGCTGAGGGCCCGGCACTAGGAGAAGATCTCCGGCAAGGCGTCCGTTTTGCCCGGGGCCCAGAAACCAAAGGAGGCAAGACCAATGCAAGAGGTGTAGAAGACATAGAAGGGATAATGGCCATCTCAGAAGCAGAAGCAGAAGCAGAAGGAGCTGAAATAATAGCACAAGAAGAGGGGATGAGCAGACCAGGTCTCATCATCCTAAGAGAAGGATTAGAGATAATATGGGTAGGAGTTATCGGTGTCTTACCTCTCTCAAGAGAAATGGGTGCCGGAACAAGAGGAGTTTGCACAAAAGTACCAAAGAGATCGCCAAAGGAGGCATCCTCAGTAAGCTTTGGCTTTTTGACAAAGGCCATGAAAGGCTCTTCTTCTTCCTCCTCCATGGCTGCGACAGCCTGATGTGAGCCAAGAAGAGGCATTGAAGGGAATTGGGGGACCCATGACAAGGTCCAAGACTAAGAGAATGAAGCAAGCTTTGGAAGGCTTAATAATGAGGCTCAAGGAAAAGGAGGATCAATGCACAATGGAGGCAACAACTAAGTGGATCACATTCCTTCAATTTGAAAGTGAAATTGGACCAACATGAGAACCATTTTCGTGTGCATGCATGGGGGGGTTCTAAAGTGACTTTTGATGTCCTTTGTGGGTTTTTAATGCATTTTTGAGAGTTTCTAAGCTAGTATAACAAATACCATGCATGCATGGTTGCATTAAGCTAGTATTAGGGATTAGTGGTTGCATTAGTGGATAATAAAACCCATGCATGCAAGCATGATATTTATTGCATAATTAGTGCATAGTGGATCTTAAGGGATGTTAAATAGGAGAACTCTTGTATGACAAATCATGTAAGTTTGAATGAAAATTTGTGTTTCTCTTTTGTGAGAGCTTCCTTCTTGTTCTTAGGCAAAGAACTAATTTCGATCTTATCAAGGCAACTTGTGGCGATCAAAACTCCATGACTTATCACTCACCTTCTCATCTTGCTTGAGTGTGGCGTCAATACCCTTCCCCAAGCTGAATTTCAAGGCGATCCATTACATGGTTTCTTTATCATTTGGTATCAGAGCCTTGGCTTCTTGATTTTCAGGTTTGTGTCTTGTTTTCATCTTTGTTCTTGTCCATCTTTGTTGATCTCTCCGTCCCTATCTATCATAAATTTCTATTCGCTATTTGGGTCCTCAACTCAAAAAAAAAAAAAAAAGGAAAAAAAAAGAATCATTAGAGACATTGGTTTCCGATTGAAAAAAAAGGAGGAGGATTTGTGAATTGAAAGGACTCAATAATCTTTCTTTGTGAAATCTGAATTCAAAGATATATTCATTTCATTGCTCTTGATCATTGCTGAATTTCTCGTTTTATCCGTTTATTTCTCTTGTTCTACTCATATTTCTCTTGTTGGTTTATTATTCACTTGATTGTCTACTTGCTGTCTTGAGAAAGACATTGATAAGGTTCTTTCCTTAAGAGCTTATAAAGGAAGCTGAGTGGATAAATCTGAGTGCAACCATGTGAGTAGAGTGGTGAGGTACGTTTAACATTTCTTTTGTAATTTTCCTTGTCATCTTCTTTTGTTGCAAGCATGAGTGGGGAAAAATCACCTAATTCCCCTAGGCGAGATCTTAATAGGCTTCAAATGGAGGCACTTACTCAACAATTTGAGAGAATACTTCAAAGACAACTTGAGGAAATACACGAAAGGATGGACCTACTTAAAGGAGAAAAAGTTTCGAACCGTGGGGGCAATTCTAATCATGAAGAATTTCGTCAAAGTGAACCATTCTATGATTCACCAAGAGAAAGAAGGAGGCATGAAGGGGGAAGAAGACGTGAAAGAGGAGGTAGAGACCATAGACGAGGAGATGATCTAGGAGGTGTGAAAGTCCATATACCTTCCTTCCAAGGGAGGAATGACCCTGAAACATATCTTGAGTGGGAGATGAAAATAGAGCAAATCTTCTCATGCCACAATTACAATGAAGAAAAGAAAGTAAAGGTGGCTGTCCTTGAGTTCACCGATTATGCCTTAATTTGGTGGGATCAATTGCAAAAGGAGAGAAGAAGGTATGGAGAGCATCCTATCAACACTTGGGAGGAAATGAAGACTTTGATGAGAAGGAGATTTGTGCCTTCCCACTACCATAGGGAATTGCACAACAAATTGCAAAGACTCACCCAAGGGAGTAGGAGTGTGGATGATTACTACAAGGAGATGGAGGTGACTTTGATTAGGGTCAATATTGTGGAGGATAGGGAAGCTACCATGGCTCGGTTTCTCCATGGCCTAAATCGAGACATTGGAGACATTGTGGAGTTACAACATTATGTGGAGGTTGACGACTTAGTGCATCAAGCAATGAAAATAGAGCAACAATTAAAGAGAAAGGGCGTTATGAAGAAATCATCTTCTCCAAACTACTCTTCAAGTTGGAAGGATAAGCTAAAGAAGGAGGGTTCTTCTTCAAATTCTAAGGAGGAAGCAAGCATTAAGAAGTCTATTCCTACTACCTCTTCTTCCACTTCTAAGAGTAGGGATATCAAGTGTTTTAGGTGTTTGGGAAAAGGTCATATTGCATCCGAATGCCCGAATAAGAAGACTATAGTGGTGAGGGATAATTGGACTATCTCTAGTGAAGAAATTTCTTCTAATTCCTCTTCCTCAAGCGATGAAGAAAATGATGGAGCAGCCTATGCGCAAGATGGAGATCTCTTGGTGGTTAGGAGATTATTGGGAAGCCAAGCCAAGGAGCATGAGGAGGACCGATGAGAAAATATTTTTCATACCCGCTGCCTTATTCAAGGAAAGACATGCTCTATGATCATTGATGGTGGAAGTTGCACCAATATGGCAAGCACTAGGTTGGTCACCAAACTCAACCTCAAGACTACACCACATGCAAGACCATATAAACTCCAATGGCTAAGTAATAGTGGTGAATTGGTAGTGAACCAGCAAGTGTTGATTAATTTCTCCATTGGCAAATATGAAGATCAAGTTCTATGTGATATTGTGCCTATGGAGGCAAGCCACATTCTTCTTGGAAGACCTTGGCAGTTTGATAGGCGAGCTCACCATGATGGATTCTCTAACAAGTTCTCTTTTGTCAACAATTCTCGCAAAGTTACACTTATACCATTATCACCTAGGGAGGTTTGTGAGGATCAAATAAAAATGAGAGAGAAAGGAGAAAAAGAAGAGCGAGAGCATAAGAAAAAGAAAGAGTGTGTGCAAAAGAAAATACTTGATTTTGAGGACAAAATTCAAAAGAAAAGAAAGAATGAGGAAAAGAAAGAGAGAAAAATAGAAAATTTGTTTACAAGAGTAAGTGAGGTGAAGAAAGCTTATTTGACAAGGCAACCAATATTTCTTCTTTTGTGCAAGGAAACTTGCTTGGAATCTAATACTAACTCTTTGCCTAGTGAAGTTGTTGTTATTTTGCAGGATTTTGAAGATGTGTTTCCCAAGGAAGTACCTCACGGATTGCCACCAATGAGGGGAATTGAACACCAAATAGACCTTATTCCTGGCGCTTCTCTGCCCAATAGGCCAGCTTATAGGATCAACCCTCAAGAAACAAAGGAGATACAAAATCAAGTGGAAGAGTTATTGCAAAAAGGATGGGTTAGAGAAAGTTTAAGTCCTTGTGCTGTACCCGTAATTTTGGTGCCTAAAAAGGATGGAACATGGAGGATGTGCACTGACTGTAGAGCCATCAACAACATCACAATTCGGTATAGACATCCAATCCCTAGACTTGATGATTTGCTTGATGAATTGCATGGTGCTTGCTTCTTTTCTAAAATTGATTTAAAAAGTGGGTACCATCAAATTAGGATAAGGGAAGGGGATGAATGGAAAATAGCTTTCAAAACCAAATATGGATTGTATGAATGGTTGGTAATGCCTTTTGGGTTAACTAATGCACCAAGCACTTTTATGAGGCTTATGAACCATGTCTTACGAGAATTTCTTGGAAAATTTGTGGTAGTATACTTCGATGATATTTTGGTATATTCCAAGAGTTTTGTTCAGCATATTGCACATTTCCAATCTTTCTTGCATGTCCTTAGAAAGGAAAAACTATATGCTAACTTGGAAAAGTGTTCTTTTTGCACTAATCATGTGGTTTTTCTTGGTTTTGTCATAAGTTCTAAAGGAGTGCAGGTTGATGAAGGGAAAGTTAAGGCCATTAGAGATTGGCCAACTCCTAAAACTATGAGTGAGGTTAGGAGCTTCCATGGGTTGGCAAGTTTCTATTGGAGGTTTGTGAAGGATTTTAACACAGTGGCAGCACCCCTAAATGAAATTGTTAAGAAAAATATGGGTTTTAGATGGGGAGAGAATCAAGAAAATGCATTTCAAACACTTAAGGATAAACTCACACATGCGCCCATTCTTGCTTTACCTGATTTTTCCAAATCATTTGAAATTGAATGTGATGCATCTCATGTGGGTATTGGGGTTGTTTTACTTCAAGATGGTCATCCCATTGCATATTTTAGTGAGAAATTAAGTGGTGCCACCCTCAACTATTCCACTTATGACTAGAATTGTATACCCTTGTTAGAGCATTGCAAACATGGCAGCATTATCTTTTGCCTAAAGAATTTATCATTTATAGTGATCATGAATCTTTGAAGTATTTGAAAGGGCAAGGGAAGCTCAACAAAAGGCATGCCAAATGGGTCGAATTTCTTGAACAATTTCCTTATGTGATTAAGCATAAGCAAGGAAATAAATGTTGTAGCAGATGCACTTTCAAGAAGGTATAATTTGTTAGCTACACTTGAAACTAAATTGCTTGGCTTTGAACATATTAAGGAATTGTATGTACATGATAATGAGTTTTCCCAATTATATGCTGCATGTGAAAAGAAATCACAAAATGGGTTTGTTAGGCATGACAACTACTTGTTTAAGAATAACAGACTTTGTGTGCCTAGAGGATCGATGCGTAAATTGCTAGTTAGGGAAGCACATGAGGGGGGTTTAATGGGACACTTTGGGGTTCAAAAGACCTTAGAAATGCTGCTTGAACATTTTCATTGGCCACACATGAAACACGATGTGCAGAAATTTTGTGCACGGTGCATTGTGTGTAGAAAAGCAAAATCTAAGACATTACCTCATGGACTTTACACGCCTTTGCCTATTCCTAATTTTCCTTGGACTGACTTATCTATGGATTTTATTTTAGGGCTACCACGTACTCAAAAAGGTAAGGACTCCATTTTTGTGGTAGTTGATAGATTCTCCAAGATGACACACTTCATACCTTGCCACAAGGTGGATGATGCAACTCATGTGGCAGATTTGTTTTTCAAAGAGGTGGTAAGACTTCATGGCATACCTAGGAGCATTGTTTCAGATCATGACACCAAATTTTTAAGTCATTTTTGGAGGACCTTATGAAACAAGCTGGGAACAAAGCTTCTTTTCTCCACTACATGCCACCCACAAACTGACGGCCAGACTGAGGTGGTAAATAGGACACTTTCTACTCTTCTTAGAGCAATTATTAAGAAGAACATTAAGTCTTGGGAAGAATGTTTACCTCATGTTGAATTTTCTTATAATAGGGCGGTCCATTCTACTACTCAATTTTCTCCTTTTGAGATTGTTTATGGGTTCAATCCACTAACACCTCTTGATTTGCTTCCTTTACCTAACACTTCTTCTTTAGTTCACAAGGATGGCAAAACAAAGGCAGAATATGTGAAGAAGCTTCATGAGCAAGTTAAAGCTCAAATTGAGAAGAAAATAGAGCAATATGCAAATCGAGCCAATAAAGGGAGAAAAAGAGTGGTCCTTGAACCCAGTGATTAGGTGTGGGTTCATATGAGGAAGGAACGGTTTCCTACCCAAAGGAAATCAAAGCTTCAACCAAGAGGAGATGGACCATTCCAAGTGTTGGAAAGAATTAATGACAATGCTTACAAAATTGATTTGCCCGGTGAGTATGGTGTTAGTGCAACATTTAATGTGGCTGATTTGAGTCCTTTTGATGTAGGAGATGAAGACCTAAATTCGAGGACGAATTCACCTAAAGAAGGAGGGAATGATGTGAGCCAAGAAGAGACATTGAAGGGAATTGGGGGACCCATGACAAGGTCCAAGACTAAGAGAATGAAGCAAGCTTTGGAAGGCTTAAGAATGAGGCTCAAGGAAAACGAGGATCAATGCACAATGGAGGCAACAACTAAGTGGATCACATTCCTTCAATTTGACAGTGAAATTGGACCAACATGAGGATTATTTTCGTGTGCATGCATGGGGGGGTGGGGGGGGGGGGGGGGTTTCTAAAGTGACTTTTGATGTCCTTTGTGGGTTTTTAATGTATTTTTGAGAGTTCCTAAGCTAGTATAACAAATACCATGCATGCATGGTTGCATTAAGCTAGTATTAGGGATTAGTGGTTGCATTAGTGGATAATAAAACCCATGCATACAAGCATGATATTTATTGCATAATTAGTGCATAGTGGATCTTAAGAGATGTTAAATAGGAGAACTTTTGTATGACAAATCATGTAAGTTTGAATGAAAATTTGAGTTTCTCTTTTGTGAGAGCTTCCTTCTTGTTCTTAGGCAAAGAACTAATTTCGATCTTATCAAGACAACTTGTGGCGATCAAAACTCCATGACTTATCACTCACCTTCTCATCTTGCATGAGTGTGGCGTCAATACCCTTCCCGAAGCTGAATTTCAAGGTGATCCATTTACAAGGTTTCTTTATCACAGCCTCTGCCTGTCGCTCTTCTTCGGATAGCAAGCCCAAGGTGGAGGAATTAGGATTAGCCCGGCGAGCTCGCAACCACTCTTCTCCAAGATTATTAACAAAGGGTTTAGTCATAGTAGGATTCTTGTATATAAAAGCTGGGAGAAGAGCATCAGCTGAAACACAGGAATTAAACATCATTATAAAAGAGATATACTAATTGGTAAATGTGGAGTGAAATGTTTATACGTACCAAAAGAGTCATCCAAGAGAGTGTCAATATTGTCTATCCCAAAAGGAAACATCAAACCCTCCATAATTAAATGCGGCAAGCTGAATTTTGCTCCCCTCAGTTTACATAAGGCAAAGGCAACAGAGGGATCATTAAGGAGATTATGGGTACTAGGAAGCGGAGGTAGATCATATATCCATTGAATAGGAAACGGAGGAGGAGAAGGGAGACGCATATAGAAAAATTTGTGATACCATTCCCCCTGAGGAGGAATTCGGTTGAACAAAATGGCCTTGGGACGAGATTGGAATTTGAAGACACCAACATCTACTCGACGAGAAACAAAGAAGTGATGAAAAAGACGAGGAGATAAGGAAAAATCTAACAGTTTAGATACCTCGACAAAACCCATAAGGATAGAAAGGATTGAGGGACAAACTGATTGAGCGGAATGTTAAAATAGAGGCTAACGTTAGAGAAAAAAGGGTGAAGAGGAAATCGAAAACCTTGTAGGGCTTGATCTCGGAAGATAGATATACACCCTAAAGGAGGAAGATGTGAACTATCCTTAGGAGCAGGACGGGCTATATAAAAAGGAAAACCATAGGTCGCCTTTAAATCCACTTCTTCTGTCTCTATAAGGTCGGAAACACACGAGAGAAACCCCGCAGGAGGGGAAGTTGCCATAGTGAAATAGTAGAAGGAAGATGAATCAAGGGAGATGAAGAGAAAAGTGGGAAAGCGGGAGAGAACTTCTTAAAACCCTTGTTTTTCTTCGGTCCTGTGCTAAAACCCCCAAATAGAGATAGCAGAAGAAAACAAGAAAAGAAAAAGTACTCGAAATTCCAATCGTCATAAATGGGTGGTAACATTAAAGGATAAAATCAAACTCTAAAAAAGGGGAATGAATCCCGAGAGAGAGAGGTGAAGTTAAGTAATCTTCTTCGAAAAATGCGTAAAGTTTCCCTAGATATAATTCTTAATAAAGTCTGACGATTATAAAGAAAAATTGGTCAAGTGCTATAAGTTCGGATTACTTGTTTAATAAAATAACAAACCCAAAGGGATGTAATAAGACCAGGCAAAAGTTGGGTATGAGGTATTAGTTAATAGACAGGACTCGGTTAAAGGATACCGGACGAGATTCATAAATATAAATCGGGCGGTCATAATAGATCGGCCGAGATAAATGCCATTCAAGTATGTAGACCAAAGACTTATCATGATAAGTCAAATGGCATATACTATGATAAAATCATATGAAATGCGGTTAATACATAAGATGACATACGTAGATACGAGCGTAAATCAATCAAGTAGAACAAATCGACCGATATTGAGAATATCGCAATAGAACTGTACTAGATCGAACGAGAGACAGTTAATCTATAAAGTATCGGACGATATTTGTCAGCATTGATACATACCGCCTGGTCATGATGAAATAGTATAAATAAATAAACATAATAATCTGTTGGGTGAGGTTTTATGATGACCAGCCAAGCAACATTTAACATATTTAAACAAAACAGGCGATCGTCAAAAGGAAGAGTAAAATTAACAATGAAAAGGGATAATCAACTTCACATGAGTTTGTCAGATTGTCATTACAAAGTTTTGGTCCCCCTTTACAAGGATTCGAATTTAAGTAAGAAAAGAAAGTCATACTAAGGTCAGCTGAGGGAATAGATCAGGAGGCTTGTCCTCAATAAGTTTGCGACAATTTAGGAAATTGGGAGGAGGATCGCGAGATAAGTAGTTTTCCTCTCGCAATTGTTGAATCACCCCTTTAGCTCCCGCAGTAAAGGCTGATAAGATGGACTTCACGATCGTCCTATTGAATTCAGGAGATTCAATCATGGTGGTGGCCCGTTCCTTGTAACCAGTATCTTCGTTCGCCTTGTAGACCACCAGAGCCGTTTGGGAAGTCTTCAGTTCGTTCTCTTTGACAGAAACCTTGGTTTTAACTGAATTAAGGGAGGTGTTCAAGGAAGTTATTTCATCTTCCTTCAGCTGCAGGACTTTGAGTTTTTCAGCCAATTCTGCTTCATAATCAGCCTTTAGTTCGCCAATTTTGGAAGTTAGTTCTTGGTTAAGATCCGTAGCTGATTTGAATTGTGCTTGAAGACTTTCAATCTGAGCTTCAAGTTGTTTCTTGGCAGCAGCGGAAAGTGCGGCAGAAGATAACTCAATAACCTGTTGTCTCAGCTTATCGTTCTCCGATCTCAGCTTCTTGTTCTCGTTGTATAAATTGTGCATCAGCCGAGATAAGCCCATGTTTTCTATCCATCGCTAGAAATATAATAAAGGGTCGTGAGATAATCGCTAAGAAACAGAAAGTAGGCGCTAGTAGACATACCTGATTCTCATTATGGGAGAAATGATCAATTGTTTCGGGAATAGTGAGTTCTTCAAAAATGGGACGCACTTCATCCCAAGCACTGGCGAAGGAACCTCCTAGCAATATGGGGAGGACAGAAATAGTAGAAGAAGTAGCAAAGAAGGAGGAAGTAGGAATAGATGGAGGAGCAAAGACTAAATAAGAAGAAGGGGAGGAGGGTAAAGATCCGGACGATGGTATAGACAATGGAAAGGTGAAAGAGACATCGCCAGAAGCATTGGCATTGGAGAAAGGTGAGGTAGGGAAACTAAGAGAAGGGTAAAGCTCAGCCAAAGTAGGCTCATTAGAAGGAAGGTCAGCAGGAACAAAACCTTCTGAAACCGGTTCATCAGCAGGAAGGATAAGCCTTCTTTTTGACGGAGGAACCCTGGTAAGTTTGCGCCCCGGATGCTTGCCAGTAGCAATTTCAGCTATCGATTTACCTGGGCTACCAGGAGACGTAAGCTCAATGATAGGAAGAGGGGCTGACGATGAGGTAGCAGTAACCACTGGAGAAGCAACAGCTGGTGAAGAAATAGCAGGGATTTCTGCAGGAAGACCTTCAGGAGCCTCAAGAACTCCCGAAGAGTTGGGTACCTCAGCTAAAGGAGTCAGCTCTTCGATTGAAGGTGGCGGAATAATAGCAGCCAGAAGCTCTTTCTCTTTGGCACGAATTGCGTCCTCCTCCAGACGCAGCTCTTCATCAATCAAAGCATCATAAAAGCTCTCCACTACATAGAAAAGAAAAATAGTTTAGTTAGTTAAAATCAACAAGAAAGAAACAGGGTTTTACCTAAAGAGCCTTGTCTATCAGGTTTGACGGGGCTTAGGCTGAACAAGTATAGAAGATTGACTCTCAGCCACTTGGGGATAGAAAGTCGACGATTTAATAACTTTTCACAATAAATAGGAAAAGAAGGATGGAGATGGAACTCTCTGATATCGGGCAAAGAGGGTAAGGAGGATTTCCAAGCATAAGACCAAGGAATGGGTCCGGGAAACTTTATGAAGAAGAAGCGGGATTTCCAAGCTTTAAGAGAAGATGACATATCCTCAAAAAGAACCATTTTAGTTCGTGACTGGAACAAGAAAACACCAGGTTCTGAACACTTGGGGTAAGAAAACATGAAGAAATTTTGAGGAGTAGGAGGAATATCTAGCAAACGAAACAGCATGTAAGCACCACATAGATAACGAAAGGCGTTAGGGGTAAGCTGTTGCAAAGGAATATCAAAATACTGGCTTATTTCGATCAGGAAAGGAGGAATGGGAAACCTTAAACCTCCTATCAGCGGATCCTTGAAAAAAGTCACGCAATTAACAGGGGGACGATGAGGATGATCATCCGGTTTCGGGATTATAATGTCATACTCCCGGGGAATTTCATATTGACGACGGATGGAAAGTCTAGCACTTTTGTCAAAGGAAGAAGACATGTGGACATACCAAGGAGCAATTGCTTCCTCAGCCATAGACAAGAGTAGAGGTTAGCAAAACAACAGATTACTTACTGAAAGCAAGAAAGAAGATCGTCGAGAAACGGTGAGCATGGGGGTTTGGTCGAAGACTGCAGCGAGAAAAGAACGCTAAGGTAAGAAAAGAAGGGACAAAGTTGAAAAGAAGACAAAGGGTTTAGGGTTTGAAAAACACACAGCCGTCGTCAGATCAAAACGTTTTTATATCAGCAGACGTTGAAGATCACAGGAAAAAGGCAAAGGCTTACATGACGTGGCAGCAAGAGAAAGTATGTGTCATATAATCATAAAGAAACATTTATACTGGATGCGACAGATCGGATCACGCTGGGGTTGGTAACACCTCGTTGTACGCTCCCAACATTCTCTTACCTGAGGTAAAGCCAATCACCAATCAGGAAGTTTTAAAAAGGAGATGTAATTAACTAGGCATAATAAAGGAAGAGAGACTGAGTTTGACTAAGTCCAGGCTAAGGACAAGAACATTTAAGGATAGTGATTTAGGCGAATAATAAATTTTTATCATTATAAAATGCAAACTGGCATTGATCAAAATAATTTTATATTGGCCGACATAACTTCTGCTATGCTAGATAAGTATAACATCGACCGAGACATTCTTGTTTATGATAGATAAGCTAATATCGGCCGGTATAACGTTAGCTATAATAGGGAAGTATTCTAGCGGTCAAGATAGCCTCGACCATGATAAATGACACATAGGATATACGAAGGGGTAATGAGCACAACATCACATTTATTCTTATGAATCAGAAGGATCCAATAGAGTCACTTAATTCAATACAAAAGATTATTTTTACACTTAGAATCTGGTCAAGTACATAACACTACATTTTCCCTCAGAACATTAAACCTCAAACAGATAACAAAAATTACAAACATAAGCTCTTGAGATGGTTAGAAAATTTCAGTCCCACTGGAGTCAAACTTACCATGGAGCAGAAGTGGAAACATTTTACCTAGCGCAGAGAAAGCTCGTTCGAGCTTGTCAAGGCGCAGAAGTGGCAATATTTTGCCCGGGACGAGGAAAACTATGAAGCAGAAAGATTCAAGGGAAAGGGGAAGGGGATGGATCTATTCAGGCCATGGTGCAAAGGTGACTGAAAGAGCCTCTCCCCTCCTCAAGCCCTGGAGTTCTGCAACTAGAGCCACCAAGCTTAGCCCAAGGGTAACATGGGCTACGCGTTCGTATTGGTACCCAGGGGCTATGTGGTTGTCCCTCTGTGAGTAACAAAAACCTCTCTGAAGTTTCTTGAGCCTTCAGAGCATTGGCACCTTTGGATGAAAATTCTAGACTTTGAGAAACTCCATCTCTTGGGACAGTTCCTCGAACCCTAGAGTTAGCCGAAGCAAAAACTTGAATAAACTCATATATAGATCTCGCCTTGTCCAACAAAAGTCGCCCCCAAGGAAGGGGATCCAAGGCCATACTCTTAGCGGGAAAGATCAGTAGGGAAGGAAAAGAACTGAGGTAGGCGATGAACGAAGAGAAGGTTGTAGCCCTATTTAAAGGATTAAAGTACCCAAGGAATCACTGTACTAAGGTTCACGGGATCACTGTACACAGGGCCACGAGATAAAATTTGTACGGTCACTTCAATATCTGTGGCAGAGTTACGGGTAGGAAAAAACAAACTCAGACTTGTGTCTAGTCAGTCGTCTACACCTCCTTCGACTAGACTTGAAGGGAAGGCTAGTGATACGGGTTAGGTTTCATGGGCCCCCAGTAAGGAAGGAAAAGGATATAACCAAACGGAGAAGATAGGTCAATATCGGCCGGGACATAGCTCAAAAGAGGTAGGTCGATATCGGCCAAGATATGCCTCAAGGGAGGTAGACCAATATCGATCGAGACATACCTTTAAGAAGGAAAGCCAATATCAGTCGGGATATGCCTCCAAGGAGGCAGGCCCATATCGATCAGCATATACCTCAAAGGAGGTAGGCTAATATCGGCCGGGATATACCTCGAAGAAGGTAGGCCAATATCGATCGAGACATACCTTTAAGAAGGAAAGTCAATATCGGTCGGGATATGCCTCCAAGGAGGCATACCCATATCGATCAGCATATACCTCAAGGGAGGTAGACCAATATCGATCGAGACATACCTTTAAGAAGAAAAGCTAATATCGGCCGGGATATACTTCCTAGTGAATAAACCAGTATCGATCGAAACATGCCTTTAAGAAGGAAAGCCAATATGTAACGCCCGCTCCTCCTGCTTGTAGGGCGGGGTTACTTTACTACTTACGGAAACATACATGCATATTAAAATTTCTTTCTAAAGTAAAACAGCGGAATGCGGAACATTAACATAAATAAACTTAGTTCATGTCAACATAAAAAAAAATAACATAAGCAGGTCTTTTATTTGTCTTAGCCGAGCCACCACCACACACATCTCTTGCCTCTCCTGCGGCTCTCCTAGTTCATCCATTCTTTACCTTTATCTGCGGTACAAGGAAAGTAAGCTATAAGCACACAGGCTTAGTAAGATCCTTTCCTACTCACAAAAACCGTATATCATAGCATAATCACATAAGCATATAACAATGGAAACATAATCATCTAACATCATATTGTGAAAACATAGCATCATAACATATCATCTCATACAAAACATCATGCTATATCATATCATAAATCATAAGAGCATCATGTCATATAAATCATAAGGGCATAGCATATCATAAAGAAATATCATGATGTATCATATCATCAATAAAAAAAACATCATGTCATATAAATCATAAAAGCATATCATATCATAAATCATAAGAGCATCATGTCATATAAATCATAAGGGCATATCATATCATATCATAAATCATATCATGCAAGATGTCTTTTAAAACATGTGTCATGTCATGTGCAAGATGTCTTTAAACATATCATATAGTACTTGAACATAATATCATCATGAGGGCCCGGCTTGTACCACATACATACATAAATGCGCGCAATCCCTAGGACAGGGTAGCTAGCCCCGAACCTACTAGGGAACTAGGTCCGTACTACGACCGTCGACCTAGGAGCGTACTAAGGAGCCCATCCCTTTTTACTAGACCCGTTCATAGTCTGTTGGCCTAGGGGCGCTTATAGACCCCACCCTTGGTACAAGCCATACAAAGTAAAATAGCATATCATGATTCATGTCATAACATAGCATATCATATCTTGTTATATCAAGAAGAGTGCTCTTAGTCCCCAAGGGGAAGCAACTCTTAGGCCTTCACTTGTCATATCATAGAGAGTGCTCTTAATCCCATCAAATAGGGAAGCAACTCTTAGGCCTTTACTTATCATATCATAAAGCATGCATACTTGGGCACATATCACATCATAAGAGACATTATCATGCATGGATCATAAGCATACATAAATGAGCATATTACTTGTCATATCATAAATCATGCATACTTGAGGATATAGCACATCATAAGAGACATTATCATGCATGGTTCATAGGTATACATAAATGAGCACATCACCTATCATAGAAAAACATAATCATGCATGGAATCATTAAATAACATCTCTTAATTCATAATGTAGCATGTGAGGCACATCTAGGCTTCTAATCCCATCATGGATGAAAGTTCAAAGGGTATGAACTTAAACTCTAAACAACATACAAGCATAAGAATCTCATGTTAACTTCATATCATATCATAAGGAAAGACATAAGCATGTTAATCCAATTTTTAAACATTCCTAGGTCTTGATCCTTATCATGGCCGAAAGTTCATGAAGGAGGAAATAAGCTCTAACAACATACAAGCATAAGAATCTCATGTTAACTTCATGTCATATTATAAGGAAGGTCATAAGCATGTTAATCCAATTTTTTAGCTTTCCTAGGTCTTGATCCTTATCATGGCCGAAAGGTCATGAAGGAGGAAATAAGCTCTAAACAACATACAAGCATAAATATCAAGCTAACTTCATATCATATCATAAGGAAAGTCATAAGCATGTTAATCCATTTTTTAAGCTTCCCTAGGTCTCTAATTCTTTCATGGCCGAAAGTTCATGAAGGAGGAAATAAACTCTAAACAACATACAAGCATAAATATCAAGCTAACTTCATATCATATCATAAGGGAATTCATGAGCATGCTAGATTTAATTTTAAGCTTCCTTGGACCCTAAATTTGATCATGGCCGAAAGTTCATGAAGAAGAAAACCAAGCTCTAAACAACATACAAGCATGAATGTCTAGCTAACTTCATATCATATCATAAGGGGATTCATGAGCATGCTAGGTTTAATTTTAAGCTTCCTTGGACCCTAAATTTGATCATGGCCGAAAGTTCATGAAGAAGAAAATCAAGCTCTAAACAACATACAAGCATGAATATCTAGCTAACTTCATATCATATCATAAGGGGATTCATGAGCATGCTAGGTTTAATTTTAAGCTTCCTTGGACCCTAAATTTGATCATGGCCAAAAGTTCATGAAGAAGAAAATCAAGCTCTAAACAACATACAAGCATGAATATCTAGCTAACTTCATATCATATCGTAAGGGGATTCATGAGCATGCTAGGTTTAATTTTTAAGCTTCCTTGGACCCTAAAATTGATCATATCCGAAACCCTAATTCCCTAGGGTGGCATGTATTTAGGTTCCAAAAATCATACAAGTGTGAAAAACACTAAGTACTCTTCATAACATATTAATAAGCAAGTCATGATCATGGTAGACTAAATTTTTAACCTCTCTTAGTCAATTTCTCTATCATGGCCGAACACTTCATGAGCATAGATTTAGGTTTAAAGCAACATACAAGCATAAAAACACCAAACTAATCTCTTATCATAGGGTACATATCATAAAGACATAGTGAGCATATTTAGTTTAGGTCTTAAGCCTTCCTAATCTTTTATTCACACTTGGCCGAAAGTTCAAGAGCATGGATCTAAGTTTTAGGTAAGCATACAAGCATAAGAAACATTCACTAACTCCTATACTAGGGTACATATCATAAGAACATAGTGAGCATGCTTAGTTGGTCTTAAACTTTATCTAAAACCTTTGCTCAAGTTTTTTTGGCCGAAATTTCCAAAAAGTCATCCTAGGTTTTTAAGCATTCTAACCTCATGGAAAACACATAAACAACTTGTACCACAGGTGAGGGGATACTTACAACTTGTTGCTTGTTTTTCCTAAGGAAGATGGTACCCTTGTGAAGAGGAAGAAGAAACTTCTCTTCTTAGTTTTCTCCTTTCTTCTCTTGCTTGTAAGGAGTAGATCTTGAGGACTCCTTCTTGTGAATTTGTTTTTTCTTAGCAAGAATAAACTTAGCTTGGATTTTTGGAAATGAGAGAGAAAGAGGGTTAGGTCTCGGTGGAGAAGGAAGAAGGAGAAGGAAGGAGGAGGAAGAAGAAAAAGGAAGAATTAACCAACTCTCTTTCCCTTTTCTTCTCTTATTCCTATTTATTCCCAATGAGAATGAACATGTCCCCATTCATCCCCTTAACTCCTCTATCTCCTCACTCTCTTAATTCCCATGAAAATAGAGAAGAAGGAAGAAAGACTACTTGTCTTTTGCTTGCTTCTTTTCTTAACCAAGAGGAAGAGGAGGAAAGCTACTTGTTTTTCTCTTGTTCCTTTACTTAATTATATTCTTACTTTTAACTACTATTTCCATTATTTTCTATTCATATATTATTCATTACTCTATTGGTTATCATACACCAATTTAACTCTATCATTTGTGGGAGGTTCAAGGTTCAAACATTAACCTCTCTTTCTTTTTATTTCATTTTGGTTTCTAGTTCCATTTCTCTTCTTTTTTTTTTCTTTTATTCTAAAAAAAAACACCCATAGGTATAGCTTATCATTTCGTGGGTGTTACACAATATCGGCATGGATATGCCTCCAAGGAGGTAGGCCCATATCGATCAGCATATACCTCAAAGGAGGTAGGTTAATATCGGTCGGGATATACCTCGAAGGAGGTAGGCCAATATCGATCGAGACATACCTTTAAGAAGGAAAGCCAAACATCGGTCAGGCTGAGTAATACCTTGAAAAGATACTTGATAAAAATTACATACTTAATAAGATATAGTCCGGTGCCAGCTAGGATAATAAACATAGAGGAGCATGAACGGGCACTGAGCCTCATGAGAAGTAATAATAATTGATCAAACCTAATTAAGCTCAGCCCCGATCAATACAAGGAACATTAGTATATTAAGTTATCTATAATGTAGTAAAATAGGTGGCGCGAGTAGGAAAGATAGAAATACTTTAAAAGAACTTGTGAAACAGAAGAGAAGTAGTATTTCAAATAAAGTAGTTCATGAAGATATTTGCAGTATGTGATTGTATAACAGGTGTTATATATTTGGTGGGAAATGTGTTTTTAGACTATTTTGCAGGAACTAGACGACAAAGAAGGTACATCTGGGGTACAAAAAAGATTCCTTAAAAGTCATTTACTACAAGTACGCAGCTTACGTCATCTCATAACAAACTCTAACAAACCAGGGTCCATTTACTACAAGTACGCAGGTTATATGAAGTGGTATAAAAAGGGGAATCCTCTCCGTTGGCCAGGTAAGTTCACATCATTGCGCACATTCATGACCCTAATTTTTCAGCTACTGTTCATCTCCTTCCTCCTTCTTCCACACCAAGAGAGATCACTGACTTGAGCGTCGGAGGGCCTAGCCAGGGATTCCCACCCCGGTCTTAGGTTACTGACGGTAGTGTTGGTTGGTCTCTTGTGCGCAGGAAGCCTTGGGAGCTCCGAATCTGGGTGTTCTTTGATCAGATCTTTTCATCGCCATTGGTATCTTGCATCGAGAGGGCACTCTTGGGGCTTCATCTTCTTGGATCCGCTTTGGGTTTCTCGGATCGGCGTTCCATAGGTATCATTCTCCATCGGCAGTAGGTTTTTTCTCCCGACTCTCCGTTTTGTCTAGCTTCTCAAACAGGATCAAATATCATACTCACGAACAAGGATCAAGGAACATTAGGTCCACGTTGTAGCAGCTACAACATTATGGCTGCTACACCAATGTAGCAACGGATGGGGTCGGAGAAATGTAGTTATACTTAAGTTGATGGTGTAGCAGTTACAGGTCATCAATAACACATGACGTCATGTCGTAGCAGTTATCTATCCGTAGCTGCTACAACACAGAGAGAGGTATTATGTAAGACATCTCAGATTACTAATAGATTAATATCATATAAATCAAAATAGTAGCATAAATTCTTCCAACGTGCTGCAGATTCTCAAGAGTGGAAAATGTAGATACCATCTTGCTGATCGTAAAGGAAAAAAAACTTACACACTATAGTTGGCGTTGATATAATGAATGGAATAATATTAATATTATAAATAAAGATAATAACATAACACACACATAAGATTAGTTTGCAAGTTGCTGCAACATGTTGTGACAACTCACGTCCCCATGGGGTGGTATAGTGGCTACCACATGAAGTGTTGCCACCATGAGGTTTGGGGTTGAAATCTCGTCAAAGCCGAGGTAAATACCTCTTTTATGTGCTAGTCACTATTTCAAAGGCTAGTAGCCACCCGTGATTTACTTCCTTCGTGTTGACCCTGGGACGGGTAGGCGGGGGTGTTGGGGCGAGCATATTCGCCTTTGACCACCATGTTGTGGCAGCTCATACCTCTGAATTAACTGCTACATAGTGAAGCAGCTAATCCTCAGAAACTGCTACACGTTGTGTAAGCACACATCTTGGGAGCATTTACTACAATGTGTAGCAGCTAATATGAATTAACTGCTAGACGATGTGGCAACTCTCGTGTCTGTGGTTTCTTAGAAAATGTGTAGCAGCTAATCCGTAGTAACTGCTACACTTTCTCTACTCTTGAGAAACTGCTACATAGACGCACCACTAGTTCGCCCTCATGTGAGTGATGAACATCCAACTTAAGTTGATGGTGTAACAGTTATTTATCCATAGCAACTAGCCTACTACAACATAGGCAAAAGGCATTATGCAAGACATCGCAGATCATTAATAATAATAAAATTTGTTGCTACGTGTAGCAACTTCTCAATAATAGAAAATGCACACACCATCTTTTTTACCGTAAACAAAAAAATAATTGGAGATGATAGTTGGGGTTGATGTAATGAAATTATTTAGAGTATTATTTATTAATATTCCAAATAAAGATAATAACTTTACACAAATAAGATTATATTAATTCATAAAGGTAATTTAAACACTCAGGATTTTGTTGTTATTACAAGGGAGGTAACAGTTAAATTTTTATCATTGTATGCTTCAAAAGGTCTTATTACATTAAGTCTCCTTACAGAGGATTAACGTATTACGTATAGCGCCAACTAAACCAATTAACATTTGTTTTTCCATATATGAATCAAATAGATCAATTATATTCACGCCCAAAAAGAATATAGTAAGATAAGATTGGAAATAAAACTTATATCGAAATGATTTACCAAGTAACTGCTTTATGTTGTAGCAGTTTACTATCCAATTAGCTGCTACACGTTGTAGCAGCAAATTTTCCACGTATCAGCTTCACGTTGTAGAATGTTAGGGTCCTGGTTGCTTTAATAGTGTGTCGTATTTAGGATGTGTACATTGTAGCATAAATGTTTGAGTGCCCCTAGAATGACCACTCATAGCAGGCATCGCCCCTAGAATGACTACTCAGAGCAGCCTTCACCCATATGAATCCACATAGCTATCATAAATCATGACCCGTGACTAGTTGTCTTATATGTTGCTTTTTCAGAAAGGTATGTGTGGGCTCGTGAATACACCTGATTTCCCTATATAGTAGAGGGTCGCAACGTTCATGAATGCCACAAAGGAAAATGAGTAGCAGACTCATGGATTGGCCACATTTGCTCGCCACCAACTTCGTCATTCCTGTCATGCCATCATCTATAAATCTTGAAGTGTATCAAGCTCCCAAATTGGAAAAGCCAAAGTGGTCAAGTCGCCTTCCACCTTCTAGAGTACGATTCCATACTCATAAATGTATTTCCTTAATGTGAACACCATCATCTAGCTCCTATCAACATACACGGATGATAGTCTGCTTCTCATGCAAAGGTCTCACTTTTGCCTTAAATCATGTGTGCACGACAAAGGGCTTCTTCGTCGCCCTGAGGAATCCTCATGGAGTAACCATAGGATTCTCTCATCCTCAGATTTTACCCATCCTCGACCAAGTGACATGAGGGACATGGAAAATAACAACATGGTGTATTATATTCAGAACACTGAGTACGTTGATCAAGGGTGATCAATCGTTCATGGAGATTACTGTGGATGCAACTCGACCAATACGAAAATGACATAATCGGTGAGAACAATGTGAGCGCTCCTAGGCCTTTTGACCACTGTGTTCATATTAAACTTATGATGTAATCGAAATGTAATTGTATTCACAATATTGTCAGTAAAGGTATAAATGTAATTTATAGCTGCTACATTATATAAGAACTACTGCCAACTAACTATTGTGATTATTCTGATTTCTGTAACATGTTGTCGCATCTCACAACTGTGGAGTAGCTGCTATAAAGGGAAGCAGCTAATCTGCAGTAACTGCTACACGTTGTGTTAGCACACATATCGAGAGCAGCTGCTACAATATGTAGCAGCTAATCCGCAGTAACTGCTACACGATGTGGCAGCTCACGTGTCTGTGTGGTTTCTTCAAAAATGTGTAGTAGTTAATCTGTAGTAACTGCTACACAGTGTAGCAGCTACTCTTGAGAAGCGGATACACGTTGTATCTGCATCTAACAACTACCTGTTATAAGGTGTTGCATTAACTGCTACAGCATGTAGCAGCTTGTAAGTGAGTTCTATAATATCTGATAAATCGTGTAGATGTTCAATGTAGGTGATCTAAATAAAAAACTGAAATCAACAGACTGACTAACATTTATTGAGCATAAGCAAAGAAAGACTTGGAGACTATAGTTGGATTTGATATACATGAATAGAATTGTATATTATTATGATTCACACTACAACATACACGACCTGGAATTCCATGTTTTCCAACAAATGGATGGTTGCTTTAATAGTTGTTTCGGTGCCTTGAGGAGGGACCAGATTGTTCCTCCCACCCCTGGTAGGGTCGTGTGGTTGTACAACACGCTGGACAAAACAAGGTGTAGCAGCTACTGTAGCACATTGTAGCATTAGCATCTAGTTGCCCGACAATGTTCCCACGTGTAGCTGCTTCTAAAGAGTAACTCCTACACTGTGTAATAGTTACTAAGGATTAGCTACCACATATTTGCAGGTAAACTCCAGATACGTAGCTGCCACATCGTGAAGGAATTACTGCGGATTATATGCTACAACGTGTAGCAACTACTCCAGAGTTGTGAGCTCCCAAAACATGTAGCAGTTACTGTTGATGCAACTAACAAGCCCCACTCTCTATTAAAAATTATATGGTCCGTAATTTATTGTAAAAAAAAATTGTGCATACTCATCAATTTATTTTTGATGACCTACGACATATGTTCCATTTATCCATCACGTCCATAGAATGACCACTCATAGCTATCATTTATGAGAAGTATGAGAGAAGTCATACCTATCAGAAACCATGACTTGCCAAGAAATCAAAAACCTGTTTTGTCATATGGCCAGTTGTGGATGCGTGAATACAACTATTCCTTGTTGGCGTGGGCGCTCGGGCCAAGCATATTCGCTATTTCCCACTGTGAATACAACTATTCCAATATTGACTACTAAGCATCGTTGTTTTCCTATATAACACTGAGAGAGGCATTATAGAAGACATCTCAGATCATTAATATAATAATAGCGTATAAATCAGAATAGTAGTATAAATTCTTCCAACGTGTAGTAGCTTCTCAAGAGTAGAAAATGTTATATACCATCTTGTTGATCGTAAACGAAAAAAAAACTACAGCTATAGTTGGGGTTGATATAATGAATGGAATAATATTAATATTGTAAATAAAAATAATAACATAACACAAACAAGATTAGCTTGTAAGTTGCTGCAGCAGGTTGTGGCAACTCATAACTCTGGATTAGCTGCTACATAGTGAAGCAGCTAATCCGCAGTAACTGCTACACGTTGTGTTAGCACACATCGGGAGCATCTGCCACAACGTGTAGCAGCTAATCTGCACTAACTGCTACACGATGTGGCAGCTCACATGTCTGTGTTCTTAGAACATGTGTAGCAACTAATCTATAGTAACTACTACATAGCTACTCTTGAGAAGCTGCTACACGTTGTAGCATCGTCTGACAACTATGTGCTGCAAGTGCTATAGTAGCTGCTACAACATGTAGCAGCTTGAAAGTGATGATATGTTATCTGTAGCAGCTTTAAGCTAAGTCCAAAATAGGTTTACCAAGTAACTGTTATACGTTGTAGCAGTTTAATATCCAAGTAGCTACTACACATTGTTGTAGCAGAATTTCCAAGTATCTGGTCCACATTGTAGCAGGTAATGGTACTAGTTGCTTTAATTACGTGTTGTATTTAGGAAGTGTACAGTGTAGCACAAATCTTTGAGTGCCCCTAGAATAACTGCTCATAGTGGACATTGCCCCTAGAATGACCACTCATAGCAGCCATCACCCAATGACTACTCATAGTTGTCATAAATCATGACCTGTGACTAGTTGACTAATATGTTGCTTTATCAGAAGGGCAACTGTGGGCTCGTGACTACACCTGATTTCCTATATAACAGAGGGTCGAAATGTTCATGAATGTCACAAAGGAAAACGAGTAGTAGATTCATGGATTGACAACATTTTATCACCACCACCTTCGTCATTCCTTTCATGCCATCCTCTATAAATCTTGAGGTGTATTAAACTCTCAAATCGGGAAAGCCAAAGCGGTCAAGTAGCCTTCTACACTCTAGAGTATGCTTCCATATCCGTAAACGTATTTCCTTATTGCGAACACCATCGTCTAGCTCCCATGAACATACGCATATGATGGGTGGCTGCTCATGCAAAGATCTATCTTCTGCCTCAAATCATGTGTGCTCGACGAAGGGCCTTTGCAATGCCCTGAGGAATCCTCGGATTTTTCTCATCCTTGACCAAATTGTTGGGACTTTCAGGCCGCAAAAATCGCTTTTGCGTTGCGGAAACCCCGAAGTCTTGCCACGGATCCGTACGAAGACATATAAAAATTTACATGTACATGTTTCCTATCCTAGATCTACAAGAAAGTGAGTATACCTTTGAAGCGAAGCCCTTCGCAAATCCCGTTCGTCCAAGGTCCGTCGGATCTCAAATGTGTTCAAGTGTACACACCTCTAGAAGTATCCACACGAACAAGAGATGGAGAGGAAACCTTAGAGTGTGCTAGCACCCCAAGGAGTCTCGGCCAAGGAGGAGAGGGAGAGCAAGAAAGAAGAGACGAGGAAGAAGATGATGCCTTTAATGAAAATCAATTCATTCCCCTCACTAAAAGTGGCCGGCCACTTCAATGAGGTTTGTAACCTCCATGGAATCTCAAGAGCCAAGACTCTTGGTTTCCCTCATGAGGTGGCAGACCATGAAGTTACCTTGATGATGTGGCACATCATCATTGGCCAGCCCTATGCCAAGTCACAATGACATGACATTTGGTCATGTCAAGGTCAAGTCAAACTTGACTCTTCATCTTCCCTCTCAAGTCAAGTCGACTTAACTTAAATTCTCCCATGGTTGATCAAATATAACCATTGATTCAAGATAATTTGATTTAATGAATCTTTATTCATTAACCTAAATTGATTTAATGAGTCATAATCTAAATTAGACTCATTGGACACATGAATCAAATTGAGTCCAACTCAATTAGTCTAATTTGGATTACTCTTAATCCAATTTTGTTCATTATATGAACCTAATCCTCTTGGTCCATCATATGAACCTAATCTCCATCTAATTGCCCTTTGTGTGTGACCCTATAGATTCTTGTAACGTTGACAATGCTCCTAAACCCATTTAGAAGCATAAGTAATGAGCGGTATCTAGCAACACATCATTACTACCCAAGTTACAAGAATGTTGAGATCCAACATCACCTTATGACTACTAATTGTGACTCTCATAATATATGACAATGCCCTTCTATTCTTGACATCTAGATTGATTAAATTGGGGCATAGACCGTGTCATCCTCTAATCAATCTATATCTTGAACTCCAAGTAGACTCACTCTAAGCAAATGAGCTCAATAACTCATATTGACTCATTTGGGCATGGTCATGCACTTAGTGGTCTCACTCTATCAAGAATGATGATGTCACTCCCATCATATAAAAGGGATAGATCACATCTACATCACTCACATCCCTCCGCATACTTTGTTACATACCCAGTAATCGCCTTTATAGTCCACCCAGTTACGGGTGACGTTTGACGAAACCAAAGTATGTAACTCCTTATGTAGGGAACCATGGTGACTTCAGGTCCAAGGACTGATAGTCATACTAATAGTCACATGAGAAAGTATATGACACTCATATAACAGTCCATGATACTTTCTCATGGTGGGTCATTCAGTATACATTCTCCAATGCATACCCATGTGTCAACTTGATATCTCTATATCCATGACTTGTGAGATCAAGTCATCGAGTTGACCTACATGCTAGTCTCATCGCATTAACATTGTCCCTGAATGTTAATACTTGACTAGGAATGATTAAAAGTAGTGTTCTCTATATATCTCACTATCAATTCAACCAATCGATTGATATAGATAAGAACCTTCTACTCAATGACGCTATTATACTTAGTTATTTGGTACCAATACAAATAAGTATAATAACCATAAAGAAAAGCCTTTATAAATATATATAGGAATAAGATACATTGAGTCCATACAACAATCATCATATGATTGGCTCTAGGGCTCTAACTAATAATCTCTCACTAGCACTAGTGTCAATCAGTGTAGGTTCTAAGGCCCAATGACCTAGTGTGACCATCATGCTTTTTTTGTGCCAAAGCCTTGGTCAAGGGATCAGCTATGTTAGCCTCTGTGGGTACTCTGCAAATCTTCACATCTCCTCTATCGATGATCTCTCGAATGAGATGGAAGCACCGTAGTATGTGTTTGGTCTGCTGGTGTGAGCGAGGTTCCTTAGCCTGTGCAATCGCTCCATTGTTGTCACAATTGAGCTCTATAGGATCAGCTATGCTAGGAACCACCCCAAGCTCAGTAATGAACTTGCGGATCCAAACTGCCTACTTTGCTGCTTCTGATGCAGCAATATACTCGGCCTCTGTTGTAGAATCAGCAACTGTGTCCTGCTTCAAACTCTTCCAGCTCACAGCACCACCATTCAAGAAAAACACGAACCCAGACTGCGATCTATAATCATCCTGGTCAGTTTGGAAGCTGGCATCACTGTAACCCTTTACAGCTAGCTCGTCATCACCTCCATATATCAAGAAATATTCTTTAGTCCTTCTTAAGTACTTAAGAATATTCTTGACCGCAATCCAGTGACACTCACCTGGATTTGACTGGTATCTGCTCGTCATGCTCAAAGCATATGAAACATCAGGACGAGTACATAGCATGGCGTACATGATAGATCCTATGGCTGAAGCATAAGAGATTTTATCCATGCGGTCTCTCTCCTCTCTAAAAGACGGACTTTGAGTCTTCGAAAGACTCACACCATGTGACGTCGGCAGAAAACCTTTCTTGGAATTCTGCATGGCAAACCGTAGTATTAACTTGTCAACATATGTACTCTGACTTAGGCCAAGCAACCTCTTAGATCTATCTCTATAGATCTTTATGCCTAGAATACAGGCTGCTTCACCTAAGTCCTTCATTGAGAAACAATTCCCTAGCCAAGTCTTTACAGACTGTAGCGAAGGGATGTCATTCCCAATGAGTAATATGTCATCCATATATAATACAAGGAAGATAACTATGTTCTCAACAATCTTCTTGTAGACACAGGGTTCATCTTCATTCTTGATGAAACCAAACTGTTTGATCGCATCATCGAATCGAAGATTCCAGCTCCGAGAAGCTTGATTTAGCCCATAAATGGACTTATGCAGCTTGCATACTCTGTCAGTATGCTGTGGATCTACAAAACCCTCAGGTTGTGTCATGTACACATCCTCGAGCAAGTTTCCATTCATAAACGTGATTTTGACATCCATCTTCCAGATCTCATAATCGTGGTATGCTACAATAGCAAGCATGATCCGAATGGACTTAGACATCGCTACTGGAGAAAAGGTTTCATTATAGTCAATACCATGAATTTGTTTGAAACCTTTTGCTACCAAACAACCCTTATATATAAGTCCATCCATGTCAGTCTTTCTCTTAAAGACCCACTTACACCCAATGGGTTTGACCCCTTTAGGTGGATCAACCAAAGTCCATATTTGGTTGGTGTACATGGATTCCATCTCGGATCTCATGACCTTTAGCCATTTCTCAGAATCTGGTCTCATCATAGCTTCCTGATAGGAGGTAGGCTCATTCTCAACGAGCAAAACGTCATCATGGTCAGACAAGAGAAATGAGTATCTCTCAGGCTGACGACGTACCCTATCAAACCTGCGAAGAGGTAGGTCTACTTGAACTGGTTGTTGTTCCTCAACTCCTTGTGGAACAATCTCATCATCCACAACACTTTGTGGTTCCAGTTGAACTTCCATCAAGGCTTCAATGCTATGGTCCAGAACTTCTTCAAGATTGAACGTACTCCCACTAGTTTTTCTAGAAACAAAATTTTTTTCTAGAAATATCTCAGTCTTAGCCACAACTACTTTATGTTGACTGGGAATGTAGAAGTAATATCCCTTCATTTCCTTGGGATATCCTATAAAATAGCACTTATCGGATTTGGGTCCTAGTTTGTCCGAGACTTGATGTCAAACGTAAGCCTCACAACCCTAAATCCTCATAAAGGACACATGAGCATCTCTCCCAGTCCATATCCTATATGGTGTCTTTATCACAACCTTGGATGGAACACGGTTAAGTATGAAGGCTGCTGTGTCTAGAGCATAGCCCCAAAGACATATAGGAAGATCTGTGTGACTCATCATAGACCATACCATATCTAATAGGGTATGATTCCTCCTTTCGGATACACCATTCCACTGTGGTATTCCAGGAGGAGTGAGTTGGGATAAAATCCCACACTCAGCTAGATAGTCACGAAACTCATGGCTAAGGTATTCACCACTTCGATCTGATCGAAGTATCTTAATACGTTTGTCAAGCTGGTTTTGTACTTCATTCTTGAATGCTTTGAACTTTTCAAAGGATTCAGACTTATGTGTCATCAAATACACATAACCATATCTACTAAAGTCATCAGTAAATGTAATGAAATACTTATAACCACCTCTGGCTGCGACATTGAAAGGGCCACATACATCACTATGTATTAGTCCTAGCAAGTCAGTCGCTCTCTCGTTGTGTCCACTAAAGGGAGTCTTGGTCATCTTGCCCAGTAGGCATGACTCGCATGTCTCATATGATTCAAAATCAAATGAGTTCAGCAAACCATCTTTATGGAGCTGGGATAAGCAGTTGTCATTTATATGACCTAAGCGACAATGACAGAGATAGGTTTGGTTCATTTCATTTGATTTGAACTTTTTGGTATTTATGTTATAGATAGGGTTCTCTAAGTCTAGAATATAGAGTTTGTTCATCAGAGGTGCACTACAATAGAACATATCGTTTAAATAGACATCTGAACAACATTTGTTCTTTATTATAAATGAAAAGTCTTTCTTGTCCAAACAAGAAACTGAAATGATGTTCTTAGTAAGAGCAGACACATAACAACATTCATCTAATTCTAGTACAAGCTCAGAGGGCAGAGATAGATAGTAAGTTCCTACAGCAACAACAGCAACCCGTGCTCCATTGCCTACTCGTAGGTCCACCTCGCCCTTCGTCAATGTCCTGCTATTTCTCAACACCTGCACATTAGTACAAATGTGAGAAGCACATCCGGTATCCAATACCCATGATGCATAAATAGATAGATTGACTTCTATAACATATATACCTGAAGTAGAATTCTCACTTCTCTTCTTCTTGAGATCTTCCAGATATACTTTGCAGTTCCTCTTCTAGTGCCCGGTCTGACCGCAGTGGAAGCAGGTAGCATCCTTGGCAACCCCTCCTTTAGGTTTCAGTGCCTTGCCTTTGCCCTTGGCATGGGACTTTCCCTTACCTTTAGGATTGCCCTTGCCTTTGTCCTTTTGCACTATCAAAATGGAGTTGGGCTTTACCTTCTTAAGGTTTAGCTTAGCAGTTCTCAACATGCTTAGCAGCTCGGGCAGTGACTTGTCAATTTCGTTCATGTTGTAGTTCATGACAAATTGACTGTAGCTCTCTGGCAAGGATTTCAAGACCAAGTCAGTGGCTAGCTCTTGGCCAAGTGGAAATCTCAACCTCTATAGATTTTCTATGTACCTAATCATCTTGAGCACATATGGTCCTACAGGAGTCCCATCTTGCATCTTGCATTGAAACAGTGCCTTGGAGATCTCGAATCTCTCGTGCCTCGCTTGTCCTTGATATAGTTGACGAAGATGTTCAACCATATCATAAGCACTCATCAACTCGTGTTGCTTCTGAAGCTCAGAGTTCATAGTTGCGAGCATAAGGCATAACACATCTAATGCGTCGTCTTGATGCTTCTTATAAGCATCTCGATCAGCTCGCGTGGCAATGGCAGGAGGTGCCTCGGGAATGGGCTGCTCCAGGATGTACAGTTTTCGTTCTTGTGTGAGAACGATTCTCAGATTCCTGTACCAGTCCAGGAAATTAGCTTCATTGAGCTTGTCCTTATCAAGGACAGAACACAAAGAGAAGGTGTTCGTGTTTGTCGACATGGCAATCTACAATAGAAAAATATAGAAAATAAATATCATATTCCACTAATCATTTAATTAGGCCTTTAATTAAATGATGCTCCCACTGAATTATATAATTTTTGTAGAATCAAGTCATGGATGTGGTCAAACCACACTTACAAGATTCTAACCGATTAGCTATAATTCTTACGGGACAAGATCCACATCATACTATGCCTTGAGTTAGCTTTGGTTAAATCGCCCAAGACTTAGTATGATCGGTAGATAACTAATTATCAATTACATCTCTATGCAACTCTTGTTTATAGGATCAAAAATCTCATTTACATTAAAACTTGAGTTAGCTTTGGCTAAATCGCCCAAGATTTAGTATAAATGTGATTTTTATCCTATCGTCCAACCATTAGAAAATGCCTATAGTTATACCCGATCTAATTGAGTTAACAAGTTATACTCAATCTAATTGAGTTTGAACTCACCCAAGCCTTGATAGGTGGGACCAAGATTGTCCCTCCGCACCCTACCAAGATAATATGTGTTGCTCTGCTTTGGCAGATTCAACAATAACAAATGATCGAGGTAGTGATGGGTATCAAGACTTGGTAGGCATTTCGAGTTGACTCGATTAAGATCTAATCTAATCGTGGATTCGCATCTTATACACATCAAGGCACTAATTATCCTACACTAGCATGCATCACATACACACAAGCAATGAATAATTAAATTTTGATTAGGTCATGACCCTACTACGATCTTCTCAAGCCAATGAGAAGATTAGACGGTCAACCTAGGGTCAACAGCTTCTTCAAGCTCCTCCCTTTGGCCACCATGTGTTGCTCACACCCTCCTCGTCGTTCCTTCTCGAGTGGACCTTCCACCGCTCCATTTTTTGTACATTACAGATATGAAACTCGAGTTACATTCGAGTCTAAAAATTTATTTACAACAGGAAATAAAAATGAGGGAGGTACGACACGCAGGTTGCATAATATATACAACACGCACATCACACAAAATGGCGCGCAGGCCATATTATGAATTACAACACATTTAGTCCAATCAAATTGGGTTTTTGGGCCATGACCATCACAAAATCATACATAATTCTAAATTATGTATTTTACATAAATTTCTGTAATTTTACTACTGTTTTTACAATTTTATGAGTTAAAATTTCCTGGCGGTCCCGTTTAGCGATTTTCGGGCACGATCACGGGACAATACCCCTTGCGGGGTTAGGGGCAGTGCCCCTTCTCATGAAATGAGTATCATGAGTATCCTACTATGATCTAACAGCTCCTTAAGTTGCTGTCCCAAAACAATTTGGGCGGGACCTAGCCATTTTGGAAAGTTTTTCTCGGTAGTCGAAACCTACAAGTGTCCTAGCACTTGTTGCTTCGCCTCTACGAGAAAAATACCCATAAAATATATAAAAATAATAAAGTTATAGAAACTTACAGATCTAATATTTTTTATAAAAATACAAAAGAAACATGTACATGCTTCGCACGTGGCTCTGATACTACTGTTGGAACTTTCGGGCCGCAAAAATCGCTTTTTACGTTGCAGAAACCCCGAAGTTCATAGCCACTGGATCCGTGCGAAGATTAAAATTTTCATGTACTTAGTTTTCTACTCTAGATCTACTTTAGATCTACATGACAAGGGATATACCTTTTAAGCGAAGCCCTTCGCAAATCCTCTCGTCCAAGGTCCGTCGGATCTCAAGTGTGTTCAAGTGTACACACCTCTAGAAGTATCCACACGTACAAGAGATGGAGAGGAAACCTTAGAGTGTGCTAGCACCCCAAGGAGTCTCGCCCAAGGAGGAGAGGGAGAGCAAGAAAGAAGAGACGAGGAAGAAGATGATGCCTTTAATGAAAATCAATTCATTCCCCTCACTAAAAGTGGTCGGCCACTTCAATGAGGTTTGTAACCTCCATGAAATCTCAAGAGTCAATACTCTTGGTTTCCCTCATGAGGTGGCATACCATGAAGTCACCTTGATGATGTGGCACATCATCATTGGCCGGCCCTATGCCAAGTCACAATGACATGGCATTTGGTCAAGTCAAGGTCAAGTCAAACTTGACTCTTCATCTTCCCTCTCAAGTCAAGTCAAACTTAACTTAAATGCTCCCATGGTTGATCAAATCTAACCATTGATTCAAGCCAATTTGATTTAATAAATCTCTATTCATTAAACTAAATTGATTTAATGAGTCATAATCTAAATTAGACTCATTGGACACATGAATCAAATTGAGTCCAACTCAATTAGTCTAATTTGGATTACTCTTAATCTAATTTGGTTCATCATATGAACCTAATCCTCTTGGTCTATCATATGAACCTAACACTACAACAAAAACCCTCATAGACATCAGTGGAACAACAACGGTTTTAAGCAAAAACCGATGTCTTTGAGTATTTTACACCGGTTTTTCCAAAAACCTGTGTCTATGAGCGTAGATTTTAGCTCATAGACATCGGTTTTTTAGGCGATGTCTATGAGCACCCTTTTTTCGTTAATAGACACCAATTTTAACAGTGATTTTTAAAACCCGGTGTTAATGAACCAAAATAAAATATTTTAATTTTCCCACCAGCTAAAATTTGCAACACTGTGAAGTTTCCTCCAAACCTAAATCTATATCGCGCCCCTTCCTCCGCACGACCATCTCTCTCAACCTCATCTCCCTCTTCCCCCTTCCTAGATCGATGCGCCTTCCTCTCCCGATCAGGATCAAGACACGACGCCCTTGCTTCTCCGTCCAACCACACCGCATCTCCTCCAACTCCTCCATTTGGTTGAGAAGAGGAGGCCTTCTTCGTATTCCAATAGTTTTTCCTTCATCCATCTCCGGTCCAGCATTCACTGCCACCGCTCGAGTCCTTCTTCACATTCTGGTAATTTTTCCTTTATACATCGTCGCTACTGAATTTCTTCCTCATCTTCGACAGTTTCATCTTCTTGATCTCTTGTTTGCAAGTATTAATTAATTGATGCATGCAATGTGTTTGATGAATTTCCTCAAACACTACCTTGAGTTGATTTTATCATTTTTGTTTGATAGATTGAGGAGTTGTTAGTTCCTGTTGCTAAGTTGGTTTTATGTAATCCTTGAACTATCAAGTTTCTTTTATGTCTATGCTAATTCTTTTCACTGATATGTCATGGTTTCTGATTTAGAAATTTATTGGTATAATGATGAAGTAGTTGGTTTCTGGTTTATGAAATTTATTTGTATCCTTTTCTTGGTAAGCGTAGTTGGTTTCTTGGAGGACCCGCATAGTTAATTTATTTGTATAATGATGGATTAAGAATTTTGGCTCATTGTTGTAATTGTCTTGATATTTTTGATTAATTTTAGATTCATTAGTACAACAAAATGGACAAGGCATGGATGGCAAAGGATAGATTATCACATGAGTTTGAACTTGGACTAGAATCTTTCTTGCAATTTGCGCTGCAACATGCTACTAATCCTACTAGTATACCTTGTCCTTGTACGAAATGTGGCAATCTATGGAACAATAATATTAACAGCATAAGGGCACATGTGTACTGTAATGGTATAGACTTAACATACATAAGGGCACATCTGTATTAGGAGATTTAAAGAAAGAGAATGATGCAGCTAGAGAAAGTGAAAACTATTTTGCTGATAAACCTATAGATATGGTACACGCTGCATATGAAAGTTCAGAGAATCCAGATTAATTTATAAAATTACTTGAGGATGCTGAGAAACCCCTGTATGTTGGATGTACTAAATTTACAAAGTTATCTGCAATTGTGCAATTATATAACTTGAAAGCGAAATACAGCTGGAGTGATAATAGTTTTACTGAACTACTTGTCTTGTTTGGAGAAATGCTTCCCGTTGACAATGAATTGCCTTTATCTTTATATGATGCGAAGAAAAGCTTATGTGCAATGGGGATGACTTATAAGAAAATACATGCTTGCCCTAATGATTGTGTCTTATACTGGAAGGAGTATGAGGATTTTACCGATTGTCTTACTTGTGGGTTGTCAAGGTGGAAGTTGGCCAAGAATTCTAGGATAATTGAAGGAGTCCCTACAAAAATTTTATGGTACTTTCCTCCTATTCCTAGATTTCAAAGAATGTTTCGGAGCAAGGAAATATCTAAGGAGTTAATTTGGCATGCTAATAAAAGAGTATGTGATGTCTATATGCGACATCCAGCTGATGCACCTTGTTGGAGACTTGTGGATCATAATTGGCCAAATTTTGCTTCTGAGACAAGAAATCTAAGGTTGGCCATAGCAGCTGATGGGATCAATCCTCATAGTTTGATGAGTTCTACATATAGTTGTTGGCCAGTTATAATGATCACCTATAACCTTCCTCCATGGTTGTGTATGAAGAGAAAATATATGGTGCTCACGTTGTTGATTTCTGGTCCTAAACAGCCGGGAAATGACATTGATGTGTACTTGGCGCCTTTGATTGACGATTTAAAAGAATTATGGGAAGTTGGTGTTGAAGCATATGATGCACACTGAGAAGAAACATTCTTGCTTAGAGTTGTCCTATTGTGGACAATTAATGATTTTTCGGCATATGGAAACCTGGCAGGATGCACTGTAAAAGGATATCAAGCATGCCCTATCTGTGGTGAGAAAACTTGTGCAAAAAGGTTGAAGTATAGTAAAAAAATGTCATTTATAGGTCATAGACGGTTTCTTCATAGAGATCATCCTTATCGAAGGCAGAAGAAGGCATTTGATGGGACACGAGACTTTACTATGGCCCCAAAACCACTAAGCGGTGATGAAGTTTTAAAAAAAGTAGAAGGAATTACATGCCGATGGGGAAAAATTAGAGCAAATCTTCAATCAAAGGAAAATGATGGTAAGTCCTGCTGGAAAAAGAAATCGATATTCTTTGAACTTGAGCATTGGAAAGATCTGCATGTTTGACATGTTCTTGATGTGATGCACATAGAGAAAAACATTTGCGAAAGTTTGATTGATACATTACTTGATATGCCAGGAAAGACAAAAGATGGAATTGCAGCAAGAAACGACCTAGTGGATATGAAAATTAGGGGATAATTAGCACCACAAAAAGGGGAGAAAAAGACATTTTTGCCCCCAACATGTTATACATTAAGCAAGGATGAGAAAAGAAGACTTTGTAATTCATTGTTCGGAATTAAGGCTCCCACGGGTTACTCCTCCAACATCAAAAACCTTGTCTCAATGAAGGACCTAAAACTGGTTGGTCTTAAATCACATGACTGCCACACCTTAATGCAACATTTGCTTCCAATTGCCATCCGTGGTGTTCTACCCAAGCATGCACTACAACAAAAACCCTCATAGACATCGGTTTTCCACCGATGTCTATTACATTTTCGACCGATGTCTATGAAGGCGATGTAAAAGGTCTGCCATTTTAGACATCGGGTTAAAACCAATGTAGTATCACTTAATGACATCGAGTGTAAAATCGATGTAATATTATATGTTAATAACATCAGTTTTGCAGCGGTATACGACCGATGTAATATTAGTTAAGGACACTGATTTTGCAGCGATAGAAAATCGATATAATATCAGTATTGTTTAACGACACAAATTCGATTTCTGAAATAGTGAAAAACCAATATTATCACCAAGCAAATCATACAATTAAGTTAATATTATTAATTCACTAAGAAAATCAAAAATAAAAATGCACCGATGTATCTAAACACACCAAGTCAATATCCATATAACCAACACATAAATATTTTTCTTACAACATAAAAAGATAATAGATATTGTGCACATCAAGTCAGTATCCACAAATTACACATAACTATTTTTCTTACAACATCAAAAGGTAATAGATAGTACACAAATATTCTTCTTACTAGTGCCAACGTTATCCTTCTTGCTCCGTGCAGAGATTTAACTAAATCTTCTCCAGTAGTTTTATTTGTTAATAGACAATTCTCTTTATCTATTACTAGATGGGTCTGCTTGTTTGATGTCCTGAGGGTGACAACTGATTGTTGATTCTTTGTAAAGGAGGCTTCCATCTTAAAGGAGCCACTGGAGGCTTTGGGAACTTTGCAACATCCTTCATGGTTGTCCTCTCACCATTTAATTGATTCTCCAATTCTCTTACCTAAATAGAATAAAATAGTTAATATGGATATAAAGCAGTTTGTTGCTTACATAAGGGAAATTAAAGATGCTGTAAATTCTACTCAAATAGAGATTGAAAATGAGATAAGTAACATTTTGCTGGTAATTTTTACTTGTTTGCACAGCTTCTTTGATCTGCACATTTGAAATAATCTGTTATAAGGCAACTTGTATTAGAACAATCTGCCAGCAATGTGTCCTATTCTTCTACAAAACAAAACTGTTATTATCTTCTCAAAAAATGGGATAATATGAAAGAGTATCAAAGAATTAACAAGAGATTAATATAAGTGAACTGATAAGAGTTAAGACTACTGATTTACGAAGAAAAACATACTCATACAGAGGATCCAAATGCAGGAAAATAGAAATAAGCATTACAATAGAATTCTTACAAACACAAGAAAATAGGAACAATAATTAAAATTGAATTGTTAATCACATTAAAAGGTCCAAACCAATTCAATTTTATCCAATACTGCATATAATACAAATAATCATTTAAGTAATCTTCATCATGAAATCTTTGTAAACATGAATTGCTTATAAGTAACATCATAATAGAAAAGTTTTTCTGATAGGCTTTCAAGCTTAAAGCATAAAGCAAACTCGCATGCACGTCTTGTATAAACAAGCATAACATAAATATTTATTTGGTATTAACATTATGCCTGATAGAAACAATATGCCGAAACAAGTTTGAATTTTGATGACATAAAGAGGCCCAATTCCAGCTCTGTCCAGTAGCAAAATGGAAGAGTAAAGGGAAAGGAGTACTTTGTTTATAAACTCCAAAGTTCCAAGTTACATAAAATCTTAATTCCCAGAAAAAGCAAAAAATCTAAAAGTTTGGTGGCATGATATGATTCATAGATCATGTCAGATGCAAAGAAATACATAGCAATTAATTAATTTTAATTTTAAGATTGTCATACCAATCAGGGATATCTCTGACTTTTACTACAGTTTCTCAAATCCCATTTCCTATTGAGTCCAAATTTCATCCACACTACAATACTATCACCTATTTCCTGGCATCTATTAATTTCTGCCCCCTTGATTTTCCTCAAAGGATTGTGTAGGAATCCCATGACCAGCATGAGGAGACAAAGACATGTTCTGCATATGATCCTTAAATAGTCTACACTCAATCCTGATTGGAGAATAAAAGAAGGAAAACATATAAAACACAGTTTACGTTTTAAAGAATTCATAAGATGATGATGTCTTAAAGTTTGATTGGTGCATCAACAAGTTGGATAAAATGTTTTAAAGTCTACAGACAGATAAGCTAGAAACCTGGTCTAATCACTATAGGATCAATAAATTAGAAGCAGCTTGACATCTACATTTGGCAAAGTCAAGAAGTAAAGTAAAGTTAGTCAACCCATTAGCATAACATGAAATAGATGCTATAACTGTAGGTCCACGTGGAATTTACATTCTCATAATTGAGAATAGATGGTATTTAAAGTTTGAGGACCCATTAGCATAACATGAAATGACATAATACTGCTAACTCATTCCAGAAACATGCTAAAAATAGAATAAGCTGGTCGAGCAATTTATAATATGTCATAACTTGTGTTTTGTCATCATAGAAAAGAAGGTTGACATGTTTATAACAAATCAATGAACACACAAGGAACAGTAGTGAATTAACAAAGTTGTAATTAACAAAGGATACAAAACATCCAAAGCTTATGCGGAGCACTCCTGCTCCCAAGCAGTCACGGGCTCCATGGCAACCTTTCAGCCCTATATGTCACAAGAATAATTATAATTGCCATCTTTCTAAAAATTTGACAAACAAGTGAAGCAAGGACTCACTCTCAAGCTCAGAGAGGGCATTGTGACCGTAGTCTCTAATGCTCCAAGCGAGGAGGCAGGTGACCAGGAAGATGAGGGCGTAGATGAAGCGAGCCAAGGAAGGATTTGGGCCAAGGCAATAGCGACCACAAGTGTTTTCAATGAGCTCAGCAAATCTCTCCTTGCTGCTATGGTTAAAATTTTCATTGCTTTGAGTGTAGTCCTCCATTACCATATTTGTCATTAATTACATTGATGTATCTGTTTGTTCTTCTATATCACTTTTATATCATGGAGTTCCTATATGCATGAAATATATGCATAATCATGAGATAGTAAGAAAAAAATAATATCTAACAAAAGAGAGAAATTTACCATACAATGCATCAATTTCCATTATGTAATGTAGTTATGGTAATACGAAAACGTCAACTATTCTGTAACCAACATCACTGTTTAATTTTGGTATTGACAATCCACAACTTGAGCACCTCTGTTTCTGTTTTAATTGTTTCCGCCTTAAGTCAGAAAAAAAAAACTAATATGCAGGTGACCTTCACAAAGAACTCGCAAAGCCATCTATACTAAACTTGTACTAGGTTGCTAGAAGTTCCCATCTTGCGTGCTTTTGTAAATAGATAGTTGTTTTTACTTAAAATTATGCTTAATTAGAAATGAAAGAGATTCATTATGGAGTTCTAAGAAAATTAAACTAAATAGGAAATAGCGTCGTTAGCCTTAAAAGTAAAGGTTAAAAATCCACCTAAGGTTCTCTTTTTGGTACCGATAAGCATATACAAGTTGGAAAAGAGTAAAGCAAAAAAAAACTTTTTTAAGGCCCCAGCACAGAATTAATAATCAAGACCTTGAAGAACTTCCCGGCGGAATGGCGACGATGGAAGCTAATTTTAAGCTTTTTCAACATCATAACCAAGTAATAATTTAATAAACACCAGGACGAAATAAGTAGTAAACTCTAAATGGAAAAAAGCAAGTTCTTCCTTCCGCATGTGAAAACAATAGGTCACAACCTGCAAAGCTAATACAAGATGGATCCGAGGAGAAATTAAACTAAATGCAGCAGAGAAATCGTACAGATCTGGAAGTAGACAAGAGATTACCAGACGGAGCAACAAGATCGGAAAGGCAGCTCGATCTGAGGCACCGTTGGACCAATAAGATAATGAAAAAAAACTCAAACACAATAACTTTAAGCAAGAATCTAAAGATAAAAATAGCATATCCAGAATTGTAGGTCATTGGATCTCGACGGAAAATGCAAGACAGGTATATTACGGAGAAGAAATTGCCTAGATCTCAGGTCAAGGAAGGAAGTTTACCTCATCGACAGGAAGATCCGACAGCGACTGGATCTCGGGAGCTCTCAGATCTGTCTCTGCAGAGAGCTTGGAGAGGAGAAGAGGGAGGTGAGGCTGAGAGAGATGGTTGGATGGCCAGCGGTGAGGAGGAAAGTGGTGGTAGCGTCGTGATGGTATACGGTGGACGACGCTATAGGTTTAGGTTTGGAGAGAAGAGTGAAGTGTTACAAATTTTGGCTAAGTATTGGTGAGAAAATTAAAATATCTTATTTTAGTTCATTAACACCAGGTTTTAAAAACCGCTGTTAAAATCGGTGTCTATTAACGAAAAAAAAGCGCTCATAGACATCGTCTAAAAAACCGATGTCTATGAGCGAAAATCTGCGCTCATAGACATCGGTTTTTGAAAAAACCGATGTAAAATAATCAAAGACATCGGTTTTTACTTAAAATCGTTGTTGTTCCACCGATGTCTATAAGGGTTTTTCTTGTAGTGATGTCAGAAATGTTATCACAAGGTTTTGTTTCTTATTCAATGTGTTATGTAACAAAGTAATAGATGCCTCAAAGTTGTATGATGTACAAATAGAAATTGTGGCCACGTTGTGTCTATTTGAAAAGTATTTTCCACCTTCATTTTTTGATATAATGGTTCACTTAACAGTTCATCTCGTGCGTGAGGTCAAGTTGTGTGGACCAGTTTGGTATAGATGGATGTTTCCATTTGAAAGATATATGAAAACATTGAAAGGTTATATGCGGAATAGAAATCGACCAGAAGGATGCATGGCTGAATGTTATATTGCTGAAGAAGCTGTAGAGTTTTGCTCAGAATTTCTATCTAATATGAACACGATAGGGATTCCATCAAAGCATCGTGAAACAATACTCACTATGTCCTTGTTAGGTGCCAAGGTGCACTTCTGTTGTCACGATGAGTGGGAACAAGCACATCGTTATGTATTGGAAAATGAAGCTGAGGTTGATCCTTACATTGTGTAAGCCCTCTAGTTCAGTAATAATTTCCTGAAATTGTTTAAAAAAATATCTGATTAATTTCTTCAAAATTTTTTGATTAGGGAACATATGACACACTTGAAGCAAAAATTTCCTATTAAAGGTGCAAAGTGGTTACAAGATAAGCACCACAGAAGTTTTATTTCTTGGTTCCATGAACATGTAAGTACCATAAATATTAGCATGTTTATTATTGAACACAAGAACTTTAAGAATTTTAATAATTAAACCCCCTTATGATGAATTGTAGGTTACAAATACAACATCATCTTCCTCCAATCAATTATCAGAAAAAGTGAAGCTGTTGGCAAATGGACCTAGCAAGCAAGTGCTAAAATACTCTAGTTATATGATCGATGGGGTCACTTATTACACGAAAGAACGTGATAATGTTACAGTTGTTCAAAACTCGAGTGTAAGCTTGCTCGCACAAACAATGCAAGTTGCAAGTTCAAAGGATAAGAATCCAATTATAACAGACATGATGCATTATGGTGTGATACAAGAAATATGGGAGCTCAATTACCATGATTTTTGAGTTCCAATGTTTAAGTGTGATTGGGTAGAGAATAACACTGGTATTAGAGTAGATGATAATGGTTTCACCTTGGTAAATCTTAAGAGAATGGGATTCAAATCTGACCCATTTATCTTGGGCACTCAAGCGAAGCAAGTATTTTATGTAGAAGACCCTCAAGATCCCACATGGTCTATTGTACTTTCAACTACAAATAGAGAGTATTTTGAATACATCACTGATGATAAGTTGGGAGATCCTTCAATCCACTACCAATGCTTCACAAAAGGGATGCCATCAATGGATATTGACGAAACTGATGACAATGAACCATCCTGTATTCGTGGAGATTGTGATGGGATTTGGGTTGACAATGAGAATTTTTAGTTTGGTAACTTTATTTATGGTTTATATATGTGACTATTTACTTTATTTTGGTAACTTTGGTTCATTGTTTGGTAGTAGTTTTTTTTTAAATATAAGAATGTTTACTTTGTTGTGATTTTGAATGATATGCTCTGCTCTATTTCAAATTCTCACTATTATGATTAGGTTTTCGACACTATGAACACTAGAAAAAAGGCCCATTTAGCATGTGATGATGATAAGTATTCACACACAAATGCAAAAGACAAAGAACAAGATCAAAAAGAGGGTGCTGAGGATAGCCAGGACATAGGATCAGACGGGACGGCCCAAACAACAAGATCAAAAAGAGGTCGTACACAAATGAATAAGCTTGTTGTTCAAAGGGTTCAGGGAGTCAAACAAAGTGTCAAATTTAAAGAGTATGGACAGCCAGTTGGCCAAAAGGCTTCTGAATTGCAAAGTTTTATTGGTGTGCTTGCTCGGGAAAAAGTTAATATTAATTACCACTCTTGGAAGCAAGTGCCGAATGAAGTTAAGAACATGATATGGGAATCCGTCAATGTAAGTAACATGATACTTTCTTATGTGATGCATTTTTTTCTTTTCTTTTATTTATATACTTAAGATATTTGTTTGTGTAGTTGACATACCAACTGGACCCAAAATGGAGGAATGGGTGTTTGATCTCTGCAAACACCAAGTGGCGTCAGTATAAAACTCACCTCACCAGGACATTCATCCAGCCAAATAGAAATAATCCGAAGCTTCTCAATAAAGTACCTCAAGGGCATTGCATTTCACGTGAAGATTGGAGTAGTTTTGTGATTAATCGGATGTCTGAAGACTTTATAGTAAGTTGTTTAAGGTGGTCTTTTTAAATTCTAGTTGATATATGTGGTTATAATTCATCTATCACTATGTAGAGGAAAAGTGAACTACAAAGTCAAAGAAGCAAGGCAAACTTATACCCTCATCGTCTTTCTCGAAAAGGATATGCGGGTTTGTCTGAAGAAATAGTAAGTATTTAGTTAACATGAAATTCCTACTTATGGTTGCCATAGTTGGTGTTGAGTACGTTGACTTCATGTGGTTTTTTGCTTACAATCCAGTGTTTTATGTGATGACGATGAGATAAACAGAGCCATCCTCTGGAAGAGAGGGCGGCTCAACAAAGCTGGGGAATTTGTTGGCGATGAGTTGAAGCAAACAGTGAATAAGATTGTAAGCAAAAGTATACATAAATTGCTTATTTTGTACATATATGATATATTTATATATTTAAAGTTATTGTATTTGGATGCATGACAAGATGATTATATTGTCCAAAAGAAGGATGGTAAGATGCCCTTTACCAAACCATTTGAAGATATTCTCACGAAGGCCTTGAATTCTAACGAACATGGTGGACGTGTGAGAGGCATAGGAGCAAATGTCACTCCATCATCCTTCTTCAAGGTTGCTAGAGGGAAGGTGCAAATTGATAAGGCTGCCTATGAAAGGCAACAGAAAGAGTTTAAGGAGGCAAAAGCTATGCTTTCTGACCAAGGTGACAGAATAGAAAAATTAGAAGCAATGGTGTTGAAACTATCTGGTCGAGAATTTGAGAGTGAGGAGAAGGGTAGCTGCTCAGTTAAACCACAATGCCTCCTCGATATAAAATCTAAAGTTGAATGTCATAGGCGCCTCTCAAATGAAGGCCTAGAAGAACATGATGATGATGATGTGAAAGTTATTGAGAAGGATTCGGCTTTATAGGTTAAATATATATTTCACGTTGATATTATTATCCCATCGTTAGTATCTAATGAATCTTGTAAAGCACTATATGTTGAAGATTCATGAATTGTTTATCTTATAGGGAAAAGCAGTGATGTTGTTATTGCAGCCTAACGACAAGACTGTTGCATATGGGACAATTATCTCTGTTAATGGACCTGGAAACTTTATTGATGATGTTCCATTACCCGTGAATTGCATGAGGATTGCCATTGATAAAGCAATTGATCAATCAGTACCACTGCCTGTTGCAATCCCGTCTGCATGTCAGAGTATTGGGGATACTGTAGGTGGCCATGTGGCTTGGCCTTTGCACTTAATCAGCATGCGGGATGAGGTAAATGTGATAAAGTGTTGTCTAAATTTTGTGTACATTTAAAGTATGTCACATATCTAATATATATATGGTTGCATCTACATATGTAGAAGACCAGGAAGAAAAAAGTTGACAACAGACAAGAGAAGTCTAAGTTACAATCATCCAATGTGCCAAGACCCTTACACATCTTATATAGTTATTTTCGGCGTCTTGATGAAACAGAGAATGTGATTTTGGAATTAGTTCCTGATGTATTTGGCATGGAGCGCACAGTCCATGTGAATTACGATGACATATTTCCCTTTTGTGAATTGAAGCCAATCACAGACACTTGCATAGTTGTGTATATGTGGTAAGCTTTCAATTGAATTGGAATTTATTTATGTGTTTCATTAATTTAGATTTCATCATTTTTTGGGGATATTTTCCAATTGTAGGCATCTATATAGAAAGATGCAGGAAAAGATGTTGCTGCAGGATTTCAGATTGGTGGATCCAGTGCCTGTGGAGTATGTACCATCAAGAAATCCGAATAGAGATTTCATCCAAGAACAGTTGAATAAAAGGGCTTGTTACTTAAGCAGTAGGCTAATTGGTGTTGATACAATCGACCTAGGATTAAATAGGTGATCTGTGTTTTTGATGTGTGTGTTAAAGGGTTTACGTTAGGCTTTACATTGGTTCTAATATATACTTAAGTTGTGCAGGACTTGGTAGATTGCATAAGCTTGAAAAGTGTCATGGCTCATGTTCTTGAAGATTGGCGAAGGATGGTGCATCCGATGGACCACGGACAAGCAGCAAACAGAGTGAAGGGAAGTAAATCTCAAGGCAATGTGAAGGATGGCACGAAGAATAGCTGCAGGCTTGAGTGCATCTGAGGAACAAAGGCTGAGGAGAAAGACTTCAAGAGCAACTCCGGACACCAGTCGACTGATTCAGTCGAATGGGAGTGAACAGAATGCCTCTGTTCGCTCGGTCCACAGTCACCAGTCGACTGGTGCAGTCGACTGCATGTTTCAGCAGTCGACTGGTATAATGTTGTTGGGATGATGACGCACAGGATCTCCGCATATTTGATTGAAACAGTAGCCGTTGTGTTATACCAGTCGACTGCATGTTTTAGCAGTCGACTGATGTCGCGAATTCCAACATACTGTATATAAAGTTGAGAGCTTGGAAAGAAAAACTCAACTGATTCAAATTACTGTTTAAGCTTTCCAAGTGATCTTCCAGTCTTACTACTCTTATTCTCTCCTCCCTAAGCTCATCAAAAACTTGTAAAAGGAGGAGATCATCTTGTAAAAGTTTCACCACCATCACTCTTGGATTGAAAAGGAGAAGATCTTAGTGGAGCTTGATTGGGTGTGTGTGTGTCTTGGATTAGTCACCTCAAGGAGGTGGAGACCAAGTAAATCGAAGAGTTAGCCTTGTTCTCTTATTGTTTTTCTTTTTCATTTCTTTGTGTGCTTCCGCTAACAAATTGTAGGTGAAAATTCAAAGAAAGGCTATTCCCCCCCCCCCCCCCCCTCTAGCTATACTCAAGGTCCTATCAATTGGTATCAGAGCCAGGTTTCACATCGGAAGACCTCACCGTCAACCGAAGCATCAAAATGGCATTTCAAGAGGGATATAGCACCGCAAGGCCACCCTTCTTCGATGGGAACGACTTTGCATATTGGAAAGGTAGGATGGAGTATTATTTAATGAATGACATTGAAAATTGATTTAGTGTTGTAGATGGATTCGAGATGCCAAAGGATGGGTCGGGAGCTCCTCTTTCAACCAAGGATTGGACAAAAGAGATGGCAAAGAAGGCTCAAGCAAATGCAAAGGCTACAACAACCCTACAATGTGGACTCTCAAAGGAGCAACTAAGCAAAGTAGGACCATTCAACTCCGCCAAAGAGCTTTGGGAAAAACTTATTGAATTAAATGAAGGATCAAGCGAATCAAGGAGAGCCAAGAGAGATCTCTTGTTGGGGAAACTTCAAACTTTCACTATGAAGTCCAATGAGACCGTGAGTCAAATGCACGGTAGATTCAAGGAGATAGTAAATGGACTTCATGTAATAGGTGAGAAAATTGACAATCGAGACTTAGTAAGGTATGTTCTACAATCCTTTCCTAGAACTACCTTATGGGCATCAATGGTTGATGCATATAAGGTTTCTAGAGATCTTTCCTTAGTTAAGCTTGATGAATTATTTTGTGAATTTGAACTTCATGAACAAGCTAATATGGTTTCAAAAGAGAAAGGTATGGCTCTTATTGTAGAAAAGAAGGAAAAGAAAAAGAAGAAAGAAAAGAAGATAGAATCCTCATCATCCAAATCCGAGCAAGAGTCATCGGATAGTGATGATGAAATGTCGGCGAGTGAAGTGGCTCACTATGTCAAAAAGATGATGGGAAGATCAAGAAAATTCACAAGAAAGGATGTGAAGAAAATGTTTCAACCCTCAAAAGGTAAAAGTAGTCAAAGTTCAAGTTTTAATACTAATGTGACTTGTTATGGATGTAACAAGAAAGGACACATTAAGCCAAATTGCCCGGAACTAAAGAAGAAAGAAGAAAAGGAGAAGAAGAAAAAGGAGAAAAAGAAGAAGGAAGCCATGGTGGCTCAAGCTACATGGGATACACCAAGCATTGACTCATCGGATGAAGATGAGCTATGCCATGTTACTCGACATATGGCATTTATGGCTTTTGAAGATGACAAAGAAGAGTCAAGTCAAGAAGAAGTGTCAAGTGAAGAGGATTCATCAAGGAGAGTCATCAAGTGAAGAATCATCATCAAGTGATGATGATGAGGTAAAAGAATCTCCCAAAGTAGAATTTCTCTATAAAACTATTGCTCATCTCAAAAATGCTTTTGTCAAATCACAATCTAAGGTAAAAACCTTGAAGGGAAAGCTTAGGACCATTAAAGTTGATGCATGCATGTCTAGTGAGTCAAATATGCTCAAGGAAGAAAATGAGAAGTTGAAGAATGATGTGATTAAACTAAGAGCATGTTTAGAAAAATTCACAAATGGATCCAAGTATCTAGATATGATCATTAGAGATCAAAGAGCCGTTTACAACAAAGCCGGAATAGGATATAGACCTAAGGAAAAGGAAGTTGCTTATATGTCTCTAATCAATGGTACTAGGAATGATGCACTTAGGAACAAAGTTACGAAAAATCTTAAAGGGAAGGTAAAACAAGCTTGGGTGCCTAAGAAATATTTGAATGATATTTCCGAATCTAGTGCATGGATACCAAAGAGTTGTGTGTTTTATGTTTCTTAGGTAGAGAAGAAGGATGCAAGTATGTGGATTGTGGATAGCGGTTGCTCAAGACATATGTCCGGTGATGTGAGCAAGTTCTCCACAATAAATTATATAAAGAAGGGAACGGTATCATTTGGGAATAGTGGAAAGCTCAAGATTATAGGTAAAGGTACAATTGAGGTATCATCTAAAATTACTATTCATAAAGTCTTATTGGTTAAAAGTATGGGGTTTAATTTGCTTAGTGTTAGCCAATTATGTGATGCCGGATATAATGTTGAGTTTCATCCCGATAAATGTTTAGTTAAGCACAAAAATTTTGAGAATGTTGTGCTAAACGGATTTAGAAAAGTAAATCTTTATTATATTGATCTTTCATATGCTTATAATCCTCCTATTAAGTGTTTAATATCAAAAGAAGAGGAAGGATGGTTATGGCATAGAAGACTTGGACATATCAACATGAGAAACATAGCCATGGTAGCCAAGATGGAGCTAGTAAAGGGACTACCAAAGATCAAGTACATCAAGGACAAATTGTGTGATGCATATCAAGAGGGTAAGCAATCAAGGTCATCACACAAAGGTAAAACTTTAACTAGCACTTCATTGCCATTAGAGTTATTGCATTTGGATCTTTTTGATTGTCATAGAACACCCTCTTTGGTAGGTAACAAATATTGCTTGGTGATAGTAGATGATTATTCTAGGTATACTTGGGTTTATTTCTTGAAACAAAAGGGGGAAACTTTAGAAACAATTATCGGGTTTACCAAGAGGGTAGAAAATGAAAAGAATCTCAAGATTGATAGAATTCGAAGTGATCATGGCGGAAAATTTGAAAACTTGAACTTTTCTAAATTTTGCTTGGAAAATGGCTATAAGCACGAATTTTCTTGTCCAAGAACACCTCAACAAAATGGTGTAGTGGAGAGAAAAAATAGGGCCTTACAAGAGGCGGCTAGGACCATGCTTAATGCATACTCTTTACCTAGCTACTTGTGGGCCGAAGCGGTTAATACCGCATGTTATATTCAAAATCGTGTCTTGATTCATAAGTTTTTAGGTAAAACACCTTTTGAATTATGGAATGGCAAAATCCCTACAATTCACTATTTTAAAGTCTTTGGTTGTAAGGTTTATATTCTTAATACTAAAGATGACTTAGGAAAATTTGAGGCCAAGTCCAATGAGGGAATTTTAGTTGGATACTCATCTACTAGTCGAGGATATAGAGTATACAACAAAAGGACTCAAACAATTGAGGAATCATCCAATGTTGAGTTTGATGAATCTACTAGTACTTACCCTAGGAAATCCCCTATTGATAAGGATATAAGTGAACCAAATCAAGACGTTACTCAAGGAGTACAAAATCTACATTTAGGGGGTATTGATCAAGGGGGAGGAAGAGATGGTTCGAATGATGAAAGAAACAATGTAAACAATGATCCTTCCAAAGATGATGATTCTATAACCTCAAGGATCTTAAGGCATCATCAAGATCATCCTATTAATCAAGTAGTTGGAGATGTTGCACAAGGGGTAAGGACTAGGTCATACTTTAGGGATCACACTAGTCAAATTGCTCTAATATCACAACTTGAACCAAAAAATAATTGATGACGCTTTACTTGATACGGATTGGATTCTAGCAATGCAAGAATAGTTGAATCAATTTGAAAGAAGTGATGTATGGGAGTTGGTTCCAAGACCAAATGATAGTACAATTGTCACAACAAAATGGGTCTTTAGAAACAAGTTGGATGATCAAGGGAGAGTCACTAGGAATAAGGCTAGGTTGGTAGCTAGGGGTTTCAATCAAGTAGAAGGACTTGATTATGATGAAACATATGCTCCGGTAGCACAATTAGAGTCCATTCGGATACTATTAGGATATGCCGCCTATATGAGGTTCAAACTTCACCAAATGGATGTAAAATCGGCCTTTCTAAATGGGTTCATTAAGAAAGAAGTTTATGTAGAGCAACCACCCGGATTTGAGAATATGGATTATCCGAACCATGTTTATAAACTTAAAAAGGCATTATATGGTTTAAAACAAGCTCCCCGGGCTTGGTATGAGAGACTTTCATCTTTTTTAATCTCTAAGGGCTTTAGGAGGGGAACAATTGATCCAACATTGTTTTTAAAGTCTAAAGATGGAGACATTTTCATTGCCCAAGTCTATGTTGATGACATCATCTTTGGCTCAACAAATAATGACCTTCTTCATGATTTTATTAAACACATGGAAAGCGAGTTTGAAATGAGTTTAGTTGGAGAATTGAGTTTCTTTTTGGGGTTACAAGTAAAACAAACTAATGAGGGAACCTATGTGTACCAATCCAAGTTTGCTAAAGAACTTATCAAGAAATTTGGGTTGGAAAATGCTAAAGGAGCAACTACCCCTATGGGGACAAACACCAAGATAGATAATGATCAAGAAGGAAAGTTAGTGGATCCAAAGCAATATAGGAGCATGATTGGTAGTTTGCTATATCTAACCGCTAGTAGACCGGATATATTATTCGCGGTAGGAATGTATGCAAGATACCAATCATGTGCTAAAGAGTCACATTTAGTAGTGGTAAAAAGAATTTTGAGATACATCAAGAGCACTCTTAATGTGGGGCTTTGGTACCCTAGAACTAGAAATTTTGACTTACTTGGGTATACCGACTCCAATTATGCGGGTTGCAAATTGGATAGAAAGAGTACTAGCGGTGGATGTCAATTTCTTGGACCTTCTCTTATAAGTTGGAGTAGTCGAAAACAACCTTGTGTGGCATTGTCCACAACCGAGGCCGAGTATGTGGCAATGGGTGGTTGTGTAGCCCAATTACTTTGGATGATGCATACCTTAGAGGATTATGAGCTACATTATTCCAAAGTCAAGGTCTTATGTGATAATGTGAGCACCATTAATTTAACCAAAAATCTGGTACATCACTCTAGAACAAAGCACATTGAGGTAAAACACCATTTCATTAGAGATCATGTGGCAAGAGGAGACATTGAACTACTTTATGTTGAATCTAAATCTAATCTTGCCGATATTTTTACCAAACCATTACCCGAAGCGGAGTTTATCTCTATTAGAAGAGAGCTTGGTGTGTGCCTTGTAGAATAATAGATTTAGCTTTTCATGATCCCATAAATTTAAAAGCTAAATACATACTTGAATGTATCTCACAAAGACCTAGGATGACTTGCTTGTATTTAGACATCATGTGAGATATTAGGAAGATGCATTTGGTTCACCATATTAGTTATGATGCATTAGTGTGAGCCAAAATGACATCTAGAGATATCAATCCTTCATTGGACCAATCATTGGGAAGGCTTGTGCACAATCAATGTGCTCTTTGCTCCTAAAATATGATTGAAAATTTTTTTAAAACAAATATGGTCATGAGGACATTAATTTATAAATTCATTGCATAATTATCATATAAATGACTCTTTGAGATATACTCAGATTTGGCTAGGTAAATCATTCTAAGGAAAAACTCAAACTAGTACTTTGGATCAAGGTTCCATCTTTATAATCTTGTTGATTATCAAGTTTGCATCTATTTTATAGGTTGGTTTGTATCCACTTGGATACTCATTTTTCCCAAGTAAATATTCATATAACAGTTCACTCCACGAATTTTGGGCATTTTTAAAGTCCTAGAGAATATTTGGTGATTTTTCAAAACTCGGATCCTGATCCTTCCATCTGTGTGCCAGTCCCCTGTTACTGCATCAGTTGACTGCATCAGTCGACTGATGCAGTCGACTGATGCAGTTGACTGATAGCACTGTTCGACCATACAGAATGGTTCTGTATGTTTTCTCTATGGGGTGCAGTCGACTGATAAAACATGCAGTCGACTGCACCAGTCGACTGCATGTTTTATCAGTCGACTGATGCCCTCGATTTTATATAAGCCGCCCGATCGGGGTGGCGGCAGAAACCCTAGTTTTTCGCCGCCGCCCGCTATTTCTCGCCTCCTACACTTTCTTCCCGACATCTTCCACCGTTTTGTGGATCCACTCTCCCTCACGTTCCTTCTCTCATTTGCCGCCTGGAACAAGGTTTAGCCACCCCTTCGAGGTTTGGGTTGCGGTTCCTGTCATCTCTCTGTCATTCGACGATTCCCCGGCACAATGGAGCGTCGGTAATACCCTCTTCCTTGTTTGTTCTGTTATTTTGGGGTTGATTCTTGCCTAAAGTCTTCTATGTGTTGTTTACTTGTTGTTTCCCTTCATGTTTGGCTGATACTTGGCATGGTTATTGCATATGCATGGTTTAGAGTTAGGCAAAAGCGTCTGAGTGAAGCAGGTACCTCTCGGCAGCCCCCTCCGGCGCCTTCTGGAGGGTGGTTTCCCTCTGCGGCTTGCCGTACTCGGTTTGAGAACACCGACTTCAAAATGATGAGTTGTCGCTATCTCAATCGTCCCTATTTCACTGGAATTGCCCCCGAAATCATTGACATCAATGTGCATTATGGTTTAGAAAAGTTATTTCATTGCATGACTACTGTCAATTTAGACCTTTGTAAGGAATTCTATAATAATCTGTGTCCATCTAGCACTGAGGGTCATGCATATGTCACTATGGTTGGCGGGACATCCATTAGCTTCACCCCTGAAATATTGAGGTCATTCTTAGGGTGTAGGCGGTCTACTAGTACCTTTACATGTTTTCCTCAAGTTGAGGAGCCTCTATCTGATACACTCTCGCATGTCTCCGTTGATCTGATTCATCAGCATTATTTCCATGTTCCTAGGCCTCCACTTAAATGTATTTTTGATGCCACCCGCATGTCAGCCCCCAGTTACGTTCTCTATAAGGTTGTCATTGCATGTCTCCTGCCCATCGTGACCAAAGGGCAAGCCAAAATCCGACTTCCTCATCTAGTTCTGATGTATGCCCTAGAGCAGCGTCTTGATATCGATATTGCTCTTCAGGTCTATGAGTCTATCATCCACTTTTCTAGACCAGTCCAGGGGAAGCTATACATGCCTTTCTGCCATGTCTTAACATCATTTTTCGTGCATAAAGGGATAGATGTCACTAGGGGTGCCTTGCATCAGTTGTCTAAGGACTTTGATCAGTTAGGACCTCGTCAGATGTCTTTAGCCCAGATTGAGCCACGTGACGGTGTTATGGTGTGGCGTCGCCGCCCTGGCCAGGATGATTCTGATTCTGATGAAGATACGGAGGAGGTTCCTGTTCCTGCTGCAGAGCCAGCACGTGCCTCACTGTGGGAGCGTGTCTACCACTTGGAGGAGTTTGTTCGGGAGGAGTTTCGGAGCGTTCGCCAGCAGCAGACAGAGATGTTTGATATGATGCGGCGCTGGGATCTTGCCTACCAGGGCCCCCCTCCTCCTCCACCTTCCCATGATGATGCGTCGGCATAGGAGTTTGTTGTGTTGCTATGGTGTCGGGTGACCTTTTGGCTTTGTTATGCCTATCTTTTCTCACCTCGAACACTATTGATGCTGATGTTGTTGGATATTATTCACTCTTTTTCCTATGTTGTTTGAGACCTTTTATCTTTCTATTTATGCATGCTAGTTATGTTTCTGGTATTATTGTTACTCTATGATTATGTGTTTCTTATTTGTAACTATTCGTGTACACATATGCTTCGGTTTACTCTTGTCATGGTTCGATGAAATTGTTGCTTCTTCTAATTTTTTTTTTTTTTATGTATGTCAAAGGGGGAGGATACAACAAGTTTAAGTTTAAAAATACTTTTGATAGAGCATATGTTAAGGGGGAGTTCTAGATTATAATGTTTTTAATATAGTATGTGTTAAGGGGGAGTGTGTGTGGATCTCGTTATGTCTTATGGTTCATGATTTATATCATGCTTACAATCTTCAAAGTTATGAGTTTATATTTTTCTTATGATTTTATGTTTCATGATAACAAATATCAAAGTTATGCTTCGTGTCTATATTATGATTGTAACTTTCAAAGTTGGTTTTATGTCTAACTTAAACATATTGCCACACATCAAAAAAGGGGGAGATTGTTGATACAATCGACCTAGGATTAAATAGGTGATCTGTGTTTTTGATGTGTGTGTCAAAGGGTTTAAGTTAGGCTTTACATTAGTTCTAATATGTACTTAAGTTGTGCAGGACTTGGTAGATTGCACAAGCTTGAAAAGTGTCATGGCTCATGTTCTTGAAGATTGGTGAAGAATGGTGCATCCGATGGACCACGGACAAGCAACAAACGGAGTGAAGGGAAGTAAATCTCAAGGCAATGTGAAGGATGGCACGAAGAATAGTTGCAGGCTTGAGTGCATCTGAGGGACAAAGGCTGAGGAGAAAGACTTCAAGAGCAACTCCGGACACCAGTCGACTGATTCAGTCGACTGGTATAATGCCATTGGGATGATGACACACAGGATCTCCGCAGATTTGATTGAAACAGTAGTCATTGTGTTATACCAGTCGACTGCATGTTTTAGCAGTCGACTGATGTCGCGAATTCCAGCATACTGTATATAAAGTTGAGAGCTTGGAAAGAAAAACTCAACTGATTCAAATTACTGTTTAAGCTTTCCAAGTGATCTTCTAGTCTTACTACTCTTATTCTCTCCTCCCTAAGCTCATCAAAAACTTGTAAAAGGAGGAGATCATCTTGTAAAGCTTTCTCCACCATCACTCTTGGATTGAAAAGGAGAAGATCTTAGTGGAGCTTGATTGGGTGTGTGTGTGCCTTGGATTAGTCACCTCAAGGAGGTGGAGACCAAGTAAATCGAAGAGTTAGCCTTGTTCTCTTATTGTTTTTCTTTTTCATTTCTTTGTGTGCTTCCGCTAACAAATTGTAGGTGAAAATTCAAAGAAAGGCTATTCACCCCCCCCTCCCCCTCTAGCCATACTCAAGGTCCTATCAATTGGTACCTCATCTGGTCAATTGGTTGTTGTGCCATGCAATGTTGGGTGAGTATGTAACGCCCGCCCTCCCTGCTACCCTAAGGGACGGGGCTACGATACTCTACGTATAAATTTTTCTTTTTAAAACAGCGGAAGACTTAAAATAATTTTCATAGTTTTAATAAAACTTTTCTTTTAAATTTCTTTTGAACTATACTATCACATGGCATCAAAATCATAACATCAAATCCAGTGGAACCATAATGTCAAGCCACACATGTTTAGGTATCACAAGTCATAAAATACCAATACATAGTTCTTTAAAGAAACTTTAAGCAGGTTCTTATTTATTTGGTTGCCTAGCCACTGCCACACACATCTTCGTTGCCCCTCCTGCTGCTCCTCTAACTCATCCAGCTTTTTCCTTTATCTGTGGTACAAGGAAAGTAAGCTATGAGCACTCATGGCTCAGTAAGTTCCTTTCCTACTCACTAAAACCAACAATCAGCACATAATCAAGAATGCATCAACAAGTCATAATCTCAACTAATCATGGCATAACATAGTATTATATTCAAGCATATCATGCATCATAATATAATCACAACTAGTCATAGCATATCAAGCATCACCATGGCCGAAACATATACATAGTGCATTGCATAAAACATAGCTAGACATGGCATAACAAACAAGTATTATGGTATATCAAAGCATGGCCGAAACATGTATATTAAAGCATCATACTATGGCCGAAACATGTACATCAAGGCATCATCATATCTATGGCCGAAATCTATATATCAAGCATCAACAAATCCATGGCCGAAACATGTCTATAAGGTATAGCATGAACATAACATAATCATACCTTATCATGGCATATCATAATCAAGAGCATAACATGAAACATAGCATAATCATAAGGTGTATGCAATATGATTTTGGAAAACATGTATCCGAAAAACATGTGTATGTCTCATGATCTTTAAAACCATTTTCTTTTACATATATACTTGAAAGTAATCTCAACATAAGGGGGATCCCGACTATGTACCACTTACATATTGCGCGCAACCTTGTAGGTCCAAGGTAGCAAGTCTTGAACCCTACGAGGCAAACATACTAGGCCCTTAGTCCTAAGGGCACTTAGGAGCCCATCCCTAACGAGGTCCTTAGTCCCCGGGGCACTTATGGAGCCCACCCTTGGTACAAGCCACTCACACATAAAGTAAAGTACATGTCATACATATCATGTATCATAAAAGCATGCATCACTTAGGCACACATCATATCATAAAGGTATACATCACTTAGGCATACATCATGTCATAAAAGTATGCATCACTTAGGCATACATCATGTCATAAAAGTATGCATCACTTAGGCATACATCATATCATAAGGTATGCATCACTTAGGCATACATCATGTCATAAAGGTATGCATCACTTAGGCATACATCACATCATAAAGGCATGCATCACTTAGGCATACATCATGTCATAACAATATGCATCACTTAGGCATAGATCATAAAACATGCATATCTTAAGCATAAAGCATATCATCAAGCATGCATGATTTAACCACATAGCATATCATGAAAGCATGCATATTTTAAGCACTAAACATAGCATTAAAGCATGCATAATTTAATCACATATCATAACATAAGCATGCATATTTTTAGCGCAAAGCATATCATATCATAAAAGCATGCATATCATATCATAAGTCATAAATCACAAGCATACATATTAAGCATAAGGGTGTATCTTGTGATTATCCTATCATAGGAAACATGGTATCATATTCATCTTGGTTCTAAGCTTCCTAAACCCTTGTGGCCGAAACCCCTTTAGAGCTTAATTTAGGTTAAACACAACATCCAAGCATGTGACACCTAAATTATCATCATAACATTTTCATAGGAAGCATTATAAACATGATTAACTTAGTTTCTAAGTTCTTCAAGTCCCTAATTTCATGTGGCCGAAACCTTAAGGTGTGAAACACGGTTCCATATGACATAAAAGCATGGACAACTTTAAATCATATTTATAACATTTTTACCAAGGAACAAGGTAAACACATTTGACACATTTGAATTAGTTCCTAAGTTCTTTAAGCCCTTAACATATGTCATGGCCGAAATTTAACAAGTTCTCATTAGGGCTACAAACAAGCATACAAGCATGTGAACTTGGACTAACCTTATGTATAAATTCATACAAGGCATCATACAATAGTTATGGCCGAAACATACCCTAGCATCATTTTAGGTCATAAAACAACATATAGCTATTGAACCTTGGCTTTCTACTTATCATATTTCATGTAGAGTGGCATGAGCATATTTAATTTAAGTCCTAGGGTTTCTAGGGCATCTATTCCTTTATGACCGAAACATTCAAGGGTTCATTTAGGTCATGGAAAAATTATACAAGCATGTGAAACAATCAACACATTATCCTATTTTCATAAGAAGTACTTTTAACACATTTGGTTTCATTTCTAAGGCCTCTAGGTCTTTTAAACCCTACTTGGCCGAAACTCACAGAATATAAACTTGCTTCAAATAGCCTAAAAACATGAGAATTTATACAAGTTTCATAGCATGTATAAGGACAAGCATAATGAGTATACATATGAATTGTGTCTTAGGCTTTCTAGGTTTCTTTTTCTCTTTTTCTTTTATTTTTTTCTCATGGCCGAAACCTACCATTCCTTAGCTAGGTTTTTAAGTGGCCTAAATCATGAAAAACCTATGTAAGTTTCATGGCAAAAGATACTAAGAAACATATATACAAATTGGTTCATGAATAAGTTAGGACCCCTTGTGGTCATACATATTATATGTCATGCAACTAACTTTTTCTACACCCTAATTAAGCATGAGGGCATTAAACAACTTTCATATCTAAATAGCACAGAGGTCTTGAGCATATTAAAATTTTGTTTAAGCTTTTCTAAGCTATCCATCTCATCATGGCCAAAAAACCCTAAGAAGGAGTTCATGAAATTCTAGCAATATTCAAGCATACAAATCCTTTAAGATCTTTGTATTCTATCACATGAGCATGGTTATTTAAATTTAAAGGTCTTCCTAACCCTAAACCCTTTCTTGACCGAATCATATGAGTGGGTTTTCTTTTAGTTTCAATATCTTCTAAGGAAGAAAAAACTAATACATGATCCTTAATATTTCATAGGGAGAACCTTGTACTAGTTGGGTAAAACAATAAATTTCCCTAGCCTCTTAAGAATATTTTTGGCCGAAATTCTAGGGTTCAGTACTCCTCTAATCAAGCATCATATAGGTATAAAAACATGAGGAAGAACCCCCTTTCATAGCATAGAAAAATCTATCATGTAGTGAAGACTAGTTTAAACACCATTAGATTTTGAAAGCTCTTCTTGGCCGAATTTTCTCAAACTTGTTTCTAGGTTTTAAAATCCTCATAAAATCCGAAAAGCACATAAAAGCCTTGTACCACAGGTGAGGGGAAGCTTACATCCTTTTTCGCTTGTGGATCTAAGGTATGAAGAAGAAGAAGTAGCCTCTTCTTCTAGTTCATTTCCCTTGATTCCTTTGCTAAGTCCTCCTTATATCTTAGGCTTTCTTAGGGAAAAATTTGGCTTTGGGGCTGAAGATGGAGGAGAGGGGACTGTGGTGTTCTCGGTGAGGGAGAGGATGAATGAGAGAAAATGAGAGAAAAATAGTTTTCTCTTTTCTTGCTCCCTTTTATGTTAAGGGGGATGATCCTGTCCGAACCAAGAGTCAGTGGACGCTGGGCACGTGGCGCTCTCTGCTGGATCCTCGAGTGCTCCGGCGAACCTACAACAAAACAGAGCCGGGAGGGGTGTCCCGGCGACGGTCCTCCGACGCTCAAGTCAGGCGGGGAATGACAAAAAGGTGGCCTCAAGATGAAGACGTGCATACCTCCGGTGAAGAAATGGAGGCCTTATATAGACCCCTCGAAGAAGCCTGGGCGCGCCAATCAAAGCAATCACCTGCATTTGACCATGCCCAGGCATGGCATGGGTCTGTCAGAAGGACCATGCCCAGATATGGATCCGTCAGAAAAGGCGTCCCTGAGGCCATATTGCTACTGTATCAACCTTTCCATGATGTGACGGCAAGATCCTCCATCGTGCGATCTTGTGTACGGCCTAATCATCAGACATGCTTCTACCGATATCCCATATCCCGAGCCGAGCGCATAGGCCGCTCGGCCACCTTTTTGTCCCCTCGCCCTTATTTTGTCCGGGCGGGTTGCCCGCTCGGCTCTTTGGCCCCTGCCGTTCGGGCTCCCGGTCGGCCCTTCGATCCTCCTGCCTTGGCGTCGGACACCCAACCCCATGGATGGGTTATCTCTAACTCCGCTCGGACCAACCCGGCTGATCGGCTCGGCCATTAACCGCTTAGTCAGCCCTTCATCGGTTCTCAAGCTAAGACCCCTCAGGAAGTGGGTCCCCCATTCTTACTGCCGGATCACTTGCCTTCCCTTCAAGTCTAGTCGAAGGAGGCAGTGAGTCCGACTGACTGGACTATATGTGTCCGAGCGGGCGGTCGCCGCTTCCATAATTTTCCTTTTAGCCGTTCGGCCCTTATGCCGGATTCAGCCGCTCGGCTCTTCGTTTCGGATGCCTTGTTCAACGTGGACGTTTGCTTGCTTAAATCTTCTCGAAAATCGCGCAAATCCTTCCCATTAAGTCGCAGCATGCGCGGTATGACGTGCATTAATTGCGCCTAGTGGCAAGGCGCCACGTGGCTCTTCTCACGTGGCGGCGATGCTTAGTACGATGGGACGCGATTGCTTTGAAATAGACGGTCGGATGAAGGCCTCGTCTTTCGTGACCTGCATCCAACGGCGGAGGCCAACCAACAAAGTGATCCGGCAGTAAGAATGGGGGACCCACTTCCTGAGGGGTCTTAGCTTGAGAACCGATGAAGGGCTGACTAAGCGGTTAATGGCCGAGCCAATCAGCCGGGTTGGTCCTAGCGGAGTTAGAGATAACCCATCCATGGGGTTGGGTGTCCAACGCCAAGGCAGGAGGATCGAAGGGCCGACCGGGAGCCCGAACGGCAGGGGCCAAAGAGCCGACCGGGCAACCCGCCCGGACAAAATAAGGGCGAGGGGACAAAAAGGTGGCCGAGCGGCCTATGCGCTCGGCTCGGGATATGGGATATCGGTAGAAGCATGTCTGATGATTAGGCCGTACACAAGATCGCACGATGGAGGATCTTGTCATCACATCATGGAAAGGTTGATACAGTAGCAGTATGGCCTCAGGGACGCCTTTTCTGACGGATCCATATCTGGGCATGGTCCTTCTGACAGACCCATGCCTGGGCATGGTCAAATGCAGGTGATTGCTTTGATTGGCGCGCCCAGGCTTCTTCGAGGGGTCTATATAAGGCCTCCATTTCTTCACCGGAGGTATGCACGTCTTCATCTTGAGGCCACCTTTTTGTCATTCCCCGCCTGACTTGAGCGTCGGAGGACCGTCGCCGGGACACCTCTCCCGGCTCGGTTTTGTTGCAGGTTCGAGGATCCAGCAGAGAGCGCCACGTGCCCAGCGTCCACTGACTCTTGGTTCGGACAGGATCAAATTGGCGCCGTCTGTGGGAACGCTCCTGCATCCGATCGGAGACAATGGACGAGGCTAGACGACAACACACGGTGACGCTTTCAACAGAAGAACTCGACGCCCTGGTCGAGATAAGGGCCGCCAAACTCATGGAGCAAAAACAAAAAGCATCCGCCGAGCGGGCGGAGCAGCAAGCAACATCTGCGTCTCATGGCCGAGCGGAAGCACCTCCAACCACCGTCGCATTCCATCGGGCCTTGTTTCGCACCCCTGAAGCCATACTAGCCCGAAGAGATAGAGGATCTTCCTCAGATGAAATGCCAAGGCGGGATGACAGGAAGGGAAAAGCTCCCCGAGCGGACTCCTCCCCCGAGCGGATCAATCGCCAATTTTCGGAGGTTATCCTACGAGACCCTCTGCCCAAGCACTACGTGCCTCCGACGATCGGCGAATACAATGGAACAACGGACCCGGATGATCATCTGGGTAAGTTCGATAATACAGCCACGCTCCATCAGTACACAGATGGAGTAAAGTGTAGAGTTTTCCTTACCACCCTCTCGGGATCGGCTCAACGGTGGTTTCGAAGGTTGCCGGACGGATCCATCACGAGCTTCAAGGAATTCCGAACGGCCTTTCTCCACCACTTTGCCAGCAGTCGGCGTTATCAAAAGACAAGTGTCAGCTTATTCGCCATCAAGCAAGAGCCGAGAGAATCGCTTCGAGGCTATATTCAGCGATTCAACCAAGTGGCGATGGATATCCCAACGGCCACATCGGAGACGATGATGAATGCCTTCACGCAAGGCCTTGTGGATGGGGACTTCTTCCGGTCGCTCATCCGAAAGCCGCCCCGAGATTATGATCACATGCTACATCGGGCCAACGAATATATAAATGTGGAAGAAGCGCAAGCCGCTCGGAAAAAGGAAACTCCAGCCGAGCGCGCACCTGTTCATGCCGAGCGGAAACAGCACGCCGCTCAGCAGCCACCCAGAGGACCGAGGGCCGAAGCAATTCGGTCCCCTCACGCCAGATCGCACGTACAAGAAGTGGCTGCCGCTCGGCCCAAGCCAAAGAAGAGGTGGACCCCTATGTTCTGCACCTTCCACCAGACGGATACGCACAACACGAGGGATTGCCGAAGCCTTCCCTTTGTGTCCAATCCTGTTCCCAGGAAAGCCGAACGACGGTCGCCTCCCATCGACAGGAGACGTAGGACTCATGAAGCTGACCGGACCCGCACCGAGGGGCGACATCAGCAGACACCCGATCGGCACCGATCTCCGAGGCAGGAGAATCGCCGGGCGTCCAGAGAACGGTCACGACCGTCCGCTCGGGAGGAGGAAAATAGGAGCAATACTTCCCGGGGCGAGATCAACGTTATTGCTGGTGGGCCGACCGGAGGAGATTCCAACCGAGCCAGAAAGGCGGGCGTCCGACAGCTGCAGATCCACGCGGTCGGCTGCAGCCAAGGGGCAAGTGGGCGGAAATCACTTTCGGACCGGGGACTTAGAAGGAGTTGAAGTACCCCATGACGCTGCTCATTAAAGCGGTAATAGCAAATTACACCATTCACCGCATATTTGACACAGGAGCTCGGTCAACATCATATTCAAGAAGGCGTTCGATCATTTGCAAATTGATCGGTGTTGCTACCATGACGACCCGCTCTACGGGTTTACAGCAACGGTTCGGTAGGTCGGACAAATCCGGTCAGCCACCTCTGGGAGAAGAGCCGCTCGGGAGGACCAGGACAAGAAACTTCGTGGTGGTCGCCTCTCCCGCATCCTACACCGTCATTTTGGGACGACCGGCGCTCGGCGAATTCCGAGCGGTTGTCTCAACCTTCCACCGAAGATAAAGTTCCCGTGGAGGACAAAGTAGGAGAAGTGCGGGAGATCAGCTAGCAGCTCGGCGGTGCTATATAGAGATGATCCGGGCAGAAGCTTGTTCCGCTCGGGGCGCCCGAATTGAGGTACACGCCATAACCGAGAAACCTCCTGCTTTAATTTATGATGAAAAGGAGGAAGTCCAGATCCATCCGACCCGATCGGAGGCCACGACTTTATCGCCTCGATGCGGGAAAGAGCGAAGGAGAAGGCGATTCAATGCCTCCAACAAAATTATGATGTCTTCGTTTGGTCGACACATGAGTTACCCGAATTTCGCCGAGCCTAGCGCGCATGAATTGCATGTCCGACGGACCTCGACCGATGAAGCGAGAAAAAGGACTTGGTAGCAGCGGAATGCCATTATCCCGGAGGTGGAAAAACTTCAAGGCCGCCACATACGCGAGGTGCGATGCCGGCCGCCAACGTAGTCTTGGTCTCCAAGCCGGGCGGCAAGTGGAGGGTCTGCATCGACTTTCGAGATTTGAACAAGGCATGCCCCAAGGATTTTTATCCTCTGCCCCGAATAGATCAGCTGGTGGACTCCACGGCCGGCTGCGAACTAATTTGCATGCTTGACGCTTACCAAGGATATCATCAAGTACCGCTCGCCCGGGAAGACCAAGAAAAAGTAAGCTTCGTAACTGCTGACGGCACATATTGTTACAATGTGATGCCGTTCGGATTGAAGAATGCCGGAGCCACCTATCAACGCTTGATGAACAAGGTGTTCAAGGAGCAGATCGGGAGGAATCTGGAAGTTTATGTGGACGACATTCTTATCAAATCCGTCCGAGCGGTCGATCTTTTCAAGGATATGGAAGAAACCTTCCGAACGCTGTGCAAATATGGAGTCAAACTAAATCCCTAAAAGTGCCTGTTCGGAGCCAAAGGAGGGCGTTTCTTAGGGTATATAGTGACCGAGCGGGGAATTGAAGCAAATCCCAGCAAGATTAAAGCACTGCAAGACATGTCGCCCCCAAGAAATACAAGAGAAGTGCAAAGGTTGACCGGTCGGATAACTGCTCTATCGAGATTCATCTCCAGAACCGCCGACCGGAGCCTGCCATTCTTCAAGATCCTGCGCAAGGCTACTAAATTCCAGTGGGATGAAGAATGTGACTGAGCATTAGAAGAGTTGAAGACATATCTTAATTCTCTACCAGTGTTAGCCAAGCCGGTCGGGGGTGAGTCACTTTATATGTATCTGTCGTCAACTGAGCATGCTGTAGGCTCAGCACTTGTGAGGGCGAACGGTAAAGAACAGCCGGTGTATTTCCTAAGTCACATTTTAAAAGATGCTGAATCTCGTTACACTGGGCTCGAGAAGTTGGCCTTTGCTTTAGTTCTAGCCGCTCGGCGCCTGCGACCGTATTTCTTGGCTCATACCATTATTGTCCAGACGAACAGTCCACTTGGAAGAGTGCTGTTGAATCCGGAAGCGTCTGGACGGCTTATCAAGTGGACGACAGAATTGAGTGAATTTGACATCCAATATTAGCCCCGCTCGGCGATTAAAGCCCAATCCTTGGCTGATTTTGTGACCGAAGTGCAAAGGCCAGAGCCGGAAGCTATGTGGAGAATATATGTGGATGGATCCTCCACTCGGCTTGGAAGTGGGATCGGAATATTACTACTCTCACCTCAGGAAGAAAAGATGCATCTATCCGTCCGGCTAGATTACAAAGCTACTAACAATGAAGCAGAGTATGAGGCCCTCATAGCCGGATTGCAGGCAGCACGGCATGTGGGAGCCGGTCGGGTGACACTCTATTCCGATTCACAGTTGGCCGCTCAGCAACTTTCCGGCACTTTTGAAATCAACTGTGTTCGGCTCAAACTCTACGCTGAGGCCTTTGAAAAACTCAAAGCTACTTTCCAAGAGGTGCTTATTCAGAAGATCCCCCGAACGGAGAACCAGGCAGCCGATGAGTTAGCCAAACTAGCGAGCTCAATAACGCCGGTCGCCGTTCAGCAACCAATTGAAAAAACGCTACTGGTGGCGCATGTCGACCGGATGCAAGGCCTCACATTTCCAAGTGACTGGAGGACACCTATTATAGAATTCCTCCGTTCGGGCACCACACCATCCGATGAATATGCAGCCCGGCTCCTCAGAAGAAGAGCCGGTCGGTTCACACTCATCGGAGATCAGCTTTACAAGAAAGCTTTCTCGCGCCCTTTGCTGAAATGTGTAAGCTCGGAGGACTCAGCTTACATCCTCCAGGAAGTACATCAAGGATCATGCGGGGGTCATCCGGGCGGACGCTCATTGGCCAAGAAGATCCTCTTGGCCGGATACTTTTGGCCAACTTTACAAACAGATGCCGCTCGGACAGTATCTACATGCCTTTCATGCCAGAAGTATCACAACTTCTCCCACCGACCGGCAGAGGAGATGAAGGCATCAACCATCTCATGTCCGTTCGATCAATGGGGAATGGATATTGTGGGTCCATTTCCGATGGCGACCGGGCAGAGGAAATTTTTACTAGTGGCGGTAGATTATTTCTCCAAGTGGGTGGAGGCCGAGCCGCTGGCAAAGATCACTGAACAGATGGTTAAAAAATTCATCTGGCAACACATCATTTGTCGGTTCGGCATCCCTCGCCGACTAGTGTCCGACAACGGGCGGCAGTTCACAGGGAAGATGTTAGAGGATTGGTGCAAAAGCTACGGCATTGAGCAACATTTCACGTCCGTGGCCTATCCTCAGAGCAACGGTCAAGCTGAAGTCGCCAACCGGGAAATTCTTCGTATTCTGCGCGCTCGGCTCGACCATTTGGGAAGTGCCGAGCGTCTTGTGGGCCATCCGAACGGCACCAAAAGAGGGGACGGGAGTCACACCGTTCCATTTGGTATATGGCGGTGAGGCTGTCATACCGGTCGAAGTCGGCGTTGAGTCAGCCCGGATCCAGAGCTATGATGATGACAACGCCGAACGAAGAAACATGGAGCTGGACTTGGTAGAAGAGGAGAGGGCAAAGGCGTCCGTTCGGCTGATGGCATACCGTCAGCGGATGAAGCAAAACTACAACCGGCGCGTAATTCCCAGATCGTTCCAAGTCGACGATCTTGTCTGGAAGAAAGTCAAGCCGGTCGGCGACGTCGGCAAGCTTGAAGCTCCATGGGCAGGCCCTTTCAAAATCATCGAAAAGCTCCGCTCGGGCGCGTATTATCTGGAGGATGAGGACGGACGGCAGCTAGATAGGCCGTGGAGCGCGAACCACCTCCAGCCTTACCGGGCGGGGTGAAAGGTGTATCACTGTAAATCACCCTGTGTATTTCATTTTTCGACTAAATACTTGAAATGCAGAGATGAAAAGTCAAAAGAGCGAATATAAGGCATTATCATCGTAAACCGAAGACCCCAGGCCGTTCGGCCGGGCTGCGTATAGAATAAAAGCAGCATTCGAAACCGAAGACCCCAGGCCGTTCGGCCAGGCTGCGTATAGAATAAAAGCAGCATTCGAAATCGAAGACCCCGAGCAGTTCGGCCGGGCTACATACTAGTGTGGCAGGAAGGAAACCAAAGCCCTGCGCTGCTCAGGATGATAGAGGGAGGTTATTGCCTGGAGCTAAGGCCGGAGCCGGTCGGCCAGGTATATGGTTTTCCGAGCCAAGTGCTCGACAACGAAGGCCCCGAACCGCTCGGCCGGAGGTATACGGATCGAATTGGCGCCAAACGCTCTAAAAACGGAAGCCCCGTACCATTCGGACGGATATAAATTATCCGAGCCAAAATGCTCGGAGCAGACCCTGAGCCGTTCGGCCAGGAGTACGTTCTTGGGTAAAAGGGGCATAGGGATTATCCGAGCCAAGCACCCGAATAGTGAAAGCCTCCCTGCCGATCAGGTTCGCAAGCGAATGACCCGTGCTGTTCGGCCGGGCATAAATATTGTTCAAGCGCGGGATATGAAGGCCAAGGTCGCTTGACCTGGTAAGGAGTCAACCTCGAAGGCCGTCTAGCCCAGACGTTAAACCGTAGAGACGAGCCGGCGTCTATAAACCCTCCGAGCGGAAGACCGACGAGCACCGTCGTTAAAGATCGAGAGCCGCGCCGATCGGCTATAAACATCCGTGCCGACGAGCACCGTCGTTAAAGATCGAGAGCCGCGCCGATCGGCTATAAACATCCGCGCCGACGAGCACCGTCGTTAAAGATCGAGAGCCGCGCCGATCGGCTATAAACATCCGTGCCGACGAGCACCGTCGTTAAAGATCGAGAGCCGCGCCGATCGGCTATAAACATCCGTGCCGACGAGCACCGTCGTTAAAGATCGAGAGCCGCGCCGATCGGCTATAAACATCCGCGCCGACGAGCACCATCGTTAAAGATCGAGAGCCACGCCGATCGGCTATAAACATCCGTGCCGACGAGCACCGTCGTTAAAGATCGAGAGCCGCGCCGATCGGCTATAAACATCCGCGCCGACGAGCACCGTCGTTAAAGATCGAGAGCCGCGCCGATCGGCTATAAACATCCCGAGCGGAAGAACGAATATCAAAGTAAGACCGTGGAAACTACAAATATTAAAAAATTCAGGCCCGATTGGGAGTTGGCCCTTCGATACTCGGCTTTGAGGACTTCACGCAGTCAGGATACGTGCAAAGTGAGTAGGCTACCCCGCTCGGACCCTATGCAATGTGCCAAGCCGATCGGACGCGTGAAGGAGAACCCTTAAGAGCGGGACTGACTCTAAGTATCAACGTTAAGCAAACAGAAGAATATTATGGACAATGAGTAGGAAAACAAACAAAGGAGCAGCGTTTCTTTAGAAGAAGAATTATGCCGAACGGCACGCACAAAAATTTTACATCCGCCGAGCGGATGAAATACAGAAGGTACTCGAAATAACCCGCCTCACTCAGGGTCTTCAAAGCTGAAGAAGGCGTCAGGAATATCATCAATCATGGCCGCCAGGTCGGAGGCGGGAATATGCATTCCCTCAGGAAGGTGGCCCCCTTTCTTCAAGTAGGTCACGGTGACCTTGACCGCTTCGGCGAAAGTGGAAGAGACGTTGCTACCGAATTTTAGGCCGAACCTCTCCGAGTGGAGGTATTCCTGGCGCGCGGCTGCTAGGCGACTCGGCTCACCCTCTTTATATTTTCTGAGTGCCGCGCGGGAAGCGGTTAAGGTGTCTTGAATAGCCTTCAAGTCCACCTCGGCCTTTGTGCGCTCCGCCAAACGGATCTCTCGCTCGGCATTCAGCTCGGCCTCTAGCTTCTTAGACTGCTGATCTAGGGCCCGGACTTCGACTTTCATTTTATCCAGATCAGCAATCGCTCGCCTCTTCCGGCCACTGGCGCGCTTCACGTCCCCGTCCCGTTTCTTCACCAAGTCTTCGAGTCGGGCCACCTCCGTAGCCAGATCGGCAGCCTTTTTCTGTTCGGCCTCGAGAGTTTGTTTCTCCCGCTCGGCCGACGGACCCCCCGACAATTGAAGTTTTTCCAGGAGACCCTCCAGCTCGGCTAGCCGACGGCTAGTGGCAATTTGCTCAGCCCAGCGCTGTAAAGGAAATAATGAAATCAGGAATCAAATAGTGGCATGGAACAGGAAGAAAAATGAATACCTGAGTGGCCTGCTGCATGTTGTTGTCGCCCAGCTGCTTGGGCGTCATGAGGGCCGCTTGAATCTGCGCGTCCTCAAAAAGCTTGGCGAGCGGGCCCGTCAAGGTTATTTCGTGAACGGGGCTTGAGGGCCGATCGGCGGACAGTAAATATTCCTCCGATGGGAATCGGAGGGTGGTCTTGATGGTTGGGTGGCCGGCCGGCGCTTCTTCAGCTGCAGTCGCCTGGCCAGAGGACTCCCCTATGGTGGAAGTTTCGCCCAACCGACGTAAGCGGCGACGAGTCCGGGAAGGAGAGTCGGTGGGCTGCGCAGGAGGCGATGTCACAGGAGTCCCGATCTGCGACGGCGTGCGATCGGGCGAAGTTACGCCGATCGGCTCGTGTGGTTCCCCCTCTTGGGGTGGCGGAGGACCGGAGTCTCTTCGACGTTTTCGCCGAAGTTCTAGCGGTGGATCCCCGGACGGGGGAATTCCCAGCTCGGCGGGAGCCGAGGAAACAGGATCCGCCTCAACCTCCGTTGAAGCGGATGGGGCAGCATCTGTTTCAGGGGCGGACTGCGCCCCCCCCTCTCCCGCATCTGCCGGGCGGCTGGGGATGAGACCCCGCTCGGCGAGCTCCTTTTTGGTGGCCGCCTCGATCTCCACGGCCTTCAGTTTCAGATGAGCGGTAGCTTTGGAGCGCCACATGACTTCAGCTGCAATAGAAGAAATTAAAATCAGTTAGATAAAAAAGGTGAAGGAAGAAAAGAGTCTCTTACCCATACGGTAGGGAAGATTGGCCCGAATGGGAGATAACCCAAAAATATATAACACCCCCTTGAGCAGCAACTGGTCGATCTTGTATCGCTGACCAGACAACCAGTTCGCTGCATGAAGATAGGCTGGATTGCTTCTGAACTTGCCGAGCTCCGGCTGAGTCGGCACAGCGGTCTGCCACCTAGTTCGGAATGCTGGCCGCTCAGGAAGTCGGATATAAAAGAAAAACTCCTTCCAGTGCTTGTTGGAGGTCGGCATGTTATCAAAAAATTTAAAGCCTATTCTACTTTGGAAAATGAAAGTGCCCGGCTCGGATTGTTTGGGGTAGAAGAAGAAGTGGAATATTTTGGGGTCAAGAGGGATACTGTGCAGCTTGAAGAGGACGACCACCCCGCTCAGCAGCCTAAAGGAATTCGGCACAAGTTGGCCGAGCGGGATGCGAAAATAGTTACAAACCTCTACAATAAAGGGATGGGTAGGAAATCTAAGGCCACCTTGGAATTGGTCTAAAAAGAAACAGATTGTGCCGATCGGCGGATCATGCGGTCGGTCAGTCGGGTCGGCTATAATTATTTCATAGTTGTTGGGAATCCCATACGTCCGAACAAGGCGCCGAGCACCCTCTTCATCAAGCCGACTCTCCATGGTCATGTACCAGGGACCGTGAACGTTGGTGGCGGGTTCAGAGGAACTTGCCATCTCGGAGAGGCAAGAGGATAGCAAGAAATCGAAAGAAGGGGAGCGAAAGAGGCGAAATGAGCAGGGAAAACCTAGTAAGTGAAGGAAGAAGACTCACTGAGAAGGAAACGGGCGGAAAAGATCACCGGGGAAAAGGTAGCAGCCGAAAACTGGGACTGGATCGTCGGAGGCTACAGCGGCAGGGGAGGCAGACGGAGGAAGCACGAGCAAGCATGCGGCGAAGGGAGAAGACGGAGGCTTTATATTGCCGAGGTTGGTTGGCCTCCGCCGTTGGATGCAGGTCACGAAAGACGAGGCCTTCATCCGACCGTCTATTTCAAAGCAATCGCGTCCCATCGTACTAAGCATCGCCGCCACGTGAGAAGAGCCACGTGGCGCCTTGCCACTAGGCGCAATTAATGCGCGTCATACCGCGCATGCTGCGACTTAATGGGAAGGATTTGCGCGATTTTCGAGAAGATTTAAGCAAGCAAACGTCCACGTTGAACAAGGCATCCGAAACGAAGAGCCGAGCGGCTGAATCTGGCATAAGGGCCGAACGGCTAAAAGGAAAATTATGGAAGCGGCGACCGCCCGCTCGGACACATATAGTCCAGTCAGTCGGACTCACTGCCTCCTTCGACTAGACTTGAAGGGAAGGCAAGTGATCCGGCAGTAAGAATGGGGGACCCACTTCCTGAGGGGTCTTAGCTTGAGAACCGATGAAGGGCTGACTAAGCGGTTAATGGCCGAGCCGATCAGCCGGGTTGGTCCGAGCGGAGTTAGAGATAACCCATCCATGGGGTTGGGTGTCCGACGCCAAGGCAGGAGGATCGAAGGGCCGACCGGGAGCCCGAACGGCAGGGGCCAAAGAGCCGAGCGGGCAACCCGCCCGGACAAAATAAGGCGAGGGGACAAAAAGGTGGCCGAGCGGCCTATGCGCTCGGCTCGGGATATGGGATATCGGTAGAAGCATGTCTGATGATTAGGCCGTACACAAGATCGCACGATGGAGGATCTTGCCGTCACATCATGGAAAGGTTGATACAGTAGCAGTATGCCTCAGGGACGCCTTTTCTGACGGATCCATATCTGGGCATGGTCCTTCTGACAGACCCATGCCTGGGCATGGTCAAATGCAGGTGATTGCTTTGATTGGCGCGCCCAGGCTTCTTCGAGGGGTCTATATAAGGCCTCCATTTCTTCACCGGAGGTATGCACGTCTTCATCTTGAGGCCACCTTTTTGTCATTCCCCGCCTGACTTGAGCGTCGGAGGACCGTCGCCGGGACACCCCTCCCGGCTCGGTTTTGTTGCAGGTTCGCCGGAGCACTCGAGGATCCAGCAGAGAGCGCCACGTGCCCAGCGTCCACTGACTCTTGGTTCGGACAGGATCAGGGGAAGAGGTAGCAAACTTAGTTTTTGCTTTCCTTCTCCCTTAGCCCTTTTTTTTTCTATTTTATTTTTATTTTTATTTGTTTATTTATCCTCATCATTCATGGTGAAATAAGGGGGATTGAATCCCCTTAATTCCTCTTTAAACATTTCGGCAAAACCAAAGAGGAAGAAGGAGAGAAAGGGAGGAAGGCAAGTTGCCTTTCTCTTGCTCCTTTCTTGTTTTCTTTTGGCTAGCTTTTACTCTTACCTTTATCATGAGTTTCCCTCCTTTGCTATCAATATCTTCTCTCTATCCCAATTGGTTTCTACTCATTAATTCTATGAAATATAATATAAGAGGTTCAAGGTTCAATCCTTGACCTCTCCCTATTTTTATTTCATTTTATTTCTTTTTGCTTCAACTCACTTCCTATTATTTTTCTAAGGAAAAATCCCACATTCATATATTTATCTTACAAGCTTAGTGGGTATTACAGAGTAAGAATAACATTATATATCACTCTCACTTGCATATTTTGAGAACTTGTAAGATGCATATATACACTAATTATATTTCTTTGTGTAGTTTTCACTGGATTTTGACTATCATCAATGTTAAGAAGGAGATTATTTTTTTGTTGGATCCTCTTAGTCACCGCATTCGTGATCAAGATTGGAAATATATTGTCAACATGTAAGTTTTTTGGCTTCTTTTCTTACCTTTGTTGAAACATGTATGTATTTTGATGTGGCAATACAATTCCCACGGGTTATATGCATGAAGGGCCTTGAAAATGTATAATGCGGAGGTTGGAAGGAAAGGGAAAAAACAACCAACATGGGTAGTTGTCAAGGTATGTCCTTTTGATTAGCAACTGTTTCACTATCCTTGAAGGAGTTATTCCAATATTTCTTTTCTAACATCGACTCCTCAACAACCAGATGTGGAGCAATGTGGTTTTTATATCATGCGATATATGAAAGATATAATTGAAAATTTGGAGTTGACCACAAGGATTCACTTCCAGCAATGGTAATAATACAATATCTTCCATTTTGCATATAAGCCCTAAAGATAATTTGTTGCATTTTCCAACACTGTTTCAGTATCATAATTGATACAAACTCATTGATTTTGATTGATTATGAACGTCTCTTAGCTTTTGTGATCTTGCTGCTGCTATGCTTTTCATAATTCAGGGTCACTGATTTGTTATATGATGCTCTTGGTCCTTCCCTGATTTTTGAATTCAACCATTATCATGCCTAGTAATTTGTTGTATGATGCTGTCGGTTCTTATCAATCTCTACACTTTAATTAGAAGGAGCAAATTGTCTATGTTATATTCTAAGAAGCATATATTAAGTGTCATATATGAAAGTTTTAGATTTTACAATGATTTTTTTGTGCTAAATTGCATATGTATATGTGTATCAGTGTGTATGCGGATGCACGCAATTATCCTTCAATGAATTAAGCATTATGAACAATAGTCTTCCACAGCAGCCATTAAAAACTCAGTATTCTATTTTATTTGATACATGTACACATTTGTTTTAGTTATTTGACATATGGTGGATTATTTGGTCCTGATCATGAATTAACTTTGTATAAAGTATTGTAGATTATCTTTGTTGCAAGTATCAATTAGAAAGGGACTTTCTTTGGTTTAGATATTTTGCATTCCAAATTTAGTTTATTGGTAGTTCTCAACCCAAAATCAGACTGAAAAGCTTTCAAAATGCTTGATTTGAAGTGTTAGAATGATAGAGATCAGAAAAACTAGATTGGCCTCGTTAGAGCTAGAGCAGATATTTGGAAAAAAATAAATAAATCAAAATTGCATCTTTACCATTTCCAACTTTCAAAATTGCATCTTTACTAATATATTATTTATGTGTTTTTACAGTTTACAAATCTCAAGTACTCCAGAGTTGAAATTGATGAAGTGCGGTTCGAGTGGGCTGAATGCATGCTAGATTACATTTGAAGTGCGGTTCTACCTTGATGTGTTGTTAAAAGAATGTTCTACCTTGATTTTGATATCTATTAGCTAGCTTTTGATGTAAAAAGAATGTTTGGGTATTTTATGGATACTATTGTAAGAAGATTATTTATATAATTTGTGAATATTTGTGTATTTTATGGATACTGTTGAATGAAGAATATTTGTGTAATTTGTGAATATTTGTGTTTTTTTTTTATTACTATCGGTTTTTCATTGTTTCGAAAATCAAATTTATGCTGTTAAAAAATACCCATATTACATCGGTTTTCCACCGCTACAAAATCAGTGTTATTAACTAATATTACATCGGTCATATACCACTGCCAAAATTGGTGTTATTAACATACAATATTACATCAGTTTTACACCGTTGATGAAACGGTATCGTTAAGTGATACTACATCGGTTAATAACCGATTAGAAGACCGGTGTCGTTAAGTGATACTATGTCGGTTTTAACCCGATGTCTAAAATGGCAGACCTTTTACATCGGCTTCATAGACATCGGTCGAAAATGTAATAGAAACCGGTGGAAAATCGATGTCTATGAGGGTTTTTGTTGTAGTGTAATCTCCATCTAATTACCCTTTGTGTGTGACCCTATTGTTTCTTGTAACGTTGGCAATGCTCCTAAACCCATTTAGAAGCATTAGTAATAAGCGGTATCTAGCAACACATCATTACTACCCAAGTTATAAGAATGTTGAGATCCAACATCACCTTGTGACTACTAATTGTGACTCTCACAATATATGGCAATGTCCTTCTATCCTTGACATCTAGATTGATTAAATTGAGGCATAGACCATGTCATCCTCTAATCAATCTATATATTGAACTCCAAGTAGACTCACTTTAAGCAAATGAGCTCAATATCTCATATTGACTCATTTGAGCATGGCCATGCACTTAGTGGTCTCACTCTATCAAGAATGATGATGTCACTCCCGTCATATAGGTGGGATAGATCCCATCTACATCACTCACATTCCTCCACATAATTTGTTACATACCCAGTAATCGCCTTTATAGTCCACCGAGTTACGGTGACGTTTGACGAAGCCAAAGTATGTAACTCCTTATGTAGGGAACCATGGTGACTTCAGGTCCAAGGACTGATAGTCATACTAATAGTCACATGAGAAAGTATATGACACTCATATAACGATCCATGATACTTTCTCAAGGCAGGTCATTCAGTATACATTCTCCAATGCATACCCATGTGTCAACTTGATATCTCTATATCCATGACTTGCGAGATCAAGTCATCGAGTTGACCTACATGCTAGTCTCGTCGCATTAACATTATCCCTAAATGTTAATACTTGACTAGGAATGATTAAGAGTAGTGTTCTCTATATCATCTCACTATCGATTCAACCAATTTATTGATATAGATAAGAACCTTCTACTCAAGGACACTATTATACTTAGTTATTTGGCACCAATACAAGTAAGTATAATAACCATAAAGAAAAGACTTTATAAATATATATAGGAATATGATACATCGAGTCCATACAACAATTATCATATGATATGCTCTAGGGCACTAACTAACACAAATGACATGAGCGACATGGAAAATAAGACATAGTGTATTGTGGTCAGAACACGGAGTACGTTGATCGAGGGAGATCGTTCATGGAGATTACTGTGGATGCAACTCGAATAATACGAAAATGACACAATCTATGAGAATAATGTGAGCGCTCCTAGGGTTTCTGAACACTATGCTTATATTAAACTTATGATGTAATCTAAATATAATTTTATTCACAATATTTTATTCACAATCTGTTGTTAATTTTCTTGCCTTTTAAAGCATTGTAGCAGTTAACATTTCAAGTAGCTGCTACAGCGTTGTAGCAGCTAACCACGGAAGTTACTACCACTATTGGAGACAGAAACGATTGTAGTAGATATTTTAGCGTTGCAACAGGTATCATTCCACATAGCTACTACAATGTTGTAATAGCTAACCATCGAGTTTGCTGCTCGATATTAGCTGGTACATGGTTATCTTCTGTATGTTAGTAATGTAGAGGTGATTAGCAGCTGCTACAATGTGTAGCAGTTAATCCGCAGTAACTGCTACACCATGTGTCAGCTCACGTGTCTAGTTTCTTCGAAAATGTGTAGCAGCTAATCCCTAGTAACTGCTACACAGTGTAGCAGCTACTCTTGAGAAGCTAATACACATTTTAGCAACATCTGACAACTACCTACTGTAAGGTGCTATAGTAGCTGCTACAGCATGTAACAGCTGTGTGTGATTTATATGTTATCTGATAAACCGTGTAGAAGCTAAAATTAGGTGATCTAAATAAAAAATTGAGCATAAGCAAAAAAAGACTTGGAGACTATAGTTAGATTTGATATACATGAATAGAAGTATATATTAATATGATTTACAATACAACGTACACGACCTGGAATTCCATGTTTTCCAACAAATGGATAGTCGCTTTAATAGTTATTTCGATGCCTCGAGGAGGTACCGAATTGTTCCTCCCACCCCAGGTAGGGGCGTGTGGCTGAACAACACTCTGGATAAAGATGAGATGCTTGCTCTATCTGCCTACGTTTATTAGACTTACCTTCGTAGGTCTGTGATAGAGAGCCTATCTCCGAGTTGGCTCGATTTAATTTATATTGCAAGGACTTTATTTTACCTGCTTGCTGCTCCAAATCTTGCTGTTGTTGTGATATTAGTCGACCATCTGCTTGGATCTTCTTTGTGAGGATGGTGATCACTCAAGCATGCTTCAATCCTAGGTCATCCAATTCGGCGATCCTTTACTCTATGTCCAAATAGGCTTTTTCCCTTAAAGAGACCTTAGCTCGAATCTAGGAATGGGTAGTAGAGAGACGCAACTCAAGGTCGCCCTGATGTGAGCGATGAAGATCTAGAGCTTGCATCGCCTCTACTAGGGATCGCTCTTTCTCAGATAATATTTGAGGCCAAGCTTGTTGAAAATCTGAATTCATACCTCTTGACTATAAGGTGTAGAAGAAGATGGAGAAAGAAAATGTGTAGTGATATCGAACGAATGTAAGGGCGCTACAAGTTATAGTAGCTACCTCGACATTTAATCACTAACTAATTGCAGCAACTACCTGTCCATGTAGCTGCTACAACGTGTAGCAGCTACATGATAAGTCATCATATTAGTATCTTCATTTTTGTGTGTGCCTGTACATCAACTGGGTAAAAATTGATTTTTTAAATTTGTTTTTCCTACTATACTACACCGAGTGTGCTTTGCTGCTACATGTGCTAGCAGCTACTTCAACACATAACTGCCATAAGCTATAGCAACTAACTATCAATGTCGCTGTTATGGGTAGTAGGCTACTGGGAATGTTAGCTGCTACAACGATATAGCAGGTCTTACTTCAACATATACCTTCTCATTGTACGCTGTAGCAGTTATGCATCAGTTGTTGCTACACCTTCCTTTTTTTATTTTTGTGGTTACCCTAGCAATTGCTAAAACGTTAAAGTCTAAGATAATTTACCCTGTTGCCAAAGCATGCGTCGACATATGACCACTACTAACCCGTACTAAGTTCGGGAGTAGGGACCATAGCTTCGCCTCCCAACCTCCCTGCGACGTCTGGTTTTTGCCTTCGAATCTTCGTCCGTCATAAGTTAATTTGACTCTTCACTTTGGAATTAGGGTTTGAACTATTAGTGTTCATATGATTTTGAGTCACCTTCTAGAATATCCTACTAAACTCTACGAGCTAATTTGAGATAAATATGTCATTCTCTAGCAATGGGAGACACCTATGATGCTAAGCAGCTATGCATTCCCCAAGTTGCTGAAGATCGAAACCCATGGATTGAGATGGAATTTCCATCATTGGAGGAGGCCTTAAAGAAGGACATACAGATGATAAATGGAAAAAAGAAGCACAAGTTGACAGTGTAAAGGAAAGAGCATGTGGGGAAGTATGTTGGGTTTTTCGGGCCGCAAAAACCGCTTTTTGCGTTACGGAAACCCCGAAATTCCCATGCCACCGGATCCGTGCGAAGATTAAAATTTCGTAAAAAATTTCACGTACGAGTTTTCTAAGCCTAGATCTAAAACTAGATCTACAAAGGAGAAGAGCTTTACCCTTGATGCGATGCCCTTCGCTAATCCCGCTCGTCCAAGGTTCGCCGGATCTCGAGAGTATCAAAGTAGATACTCCTCTATGTATATCCACACAAGCAAGAGATGGAGAAGCCAAACAAAAAGGTGTGATAGCACCTTTGAATGGTTCAGTCAAGGTGGAGGAGAGGGAGAGAAGAGAGAGCTTGAGGAAGAAGATGAGAGTTACACAAAATGAAAACTCACTCAATGAATTAGTGTGGTCGGCCACATTAAGAGGGAGTTTTATCTTCATGGGATACCAAGAGTCACAACTCTTGGTAACTCCCATGAGGTGGCATCCCACTTAAGCAACCATGATGATGTGGAGCATCACCATTGGCCCACTTAATGCCAACTCACCAATGAGGTGGCAAATGGTCAAGTCAAACTTGACCCTTCATCTTCCTCTCAAGTCAAGTCAAACTTGACCACTTCTCTCCCTTGGTTGATATAATCTAACCATTGGTTCAAGTCAATTTTAATTTAATGAATCTCTATTCATTGCATTAAATTAATTAAATGACTCTAAGTCCAAATTAGACTCACTTAACACATGAACCAAATTGAGTCCAACTCAATTAGCTCAATTTGGATTACTCTTAATCCAATTTGGTTCATCACATGAACCTAATCTCCATCTAATTTCCCTTTGTGTGTGACCCTATAGGTTCTTGTAACGTTGGCAATGCTCCTAAACCCATTTAGAAGCATAAGTAATGAGTGGTATCTAGCAACACATCATTACTACCCAAGTTACAAGAATGTTGAGATCCAACATCACCTTGTGACTACTAATTGTGACTCCTCACAATATATGACAAGTGTCCTTCTATCCTAGATATCTAGATTGATCAATGTGAGACATAGACCGTGTCATCCTCTAATCAATCTAAATCTTGAATCCCAAGTAGACTCACTCAATCAAATGAGCTCAACATCTCATATTGACTCATTTGGGCATGGCCATGCACTTAGTGGTCTCACTCTATCAAGAATATCGATGTCACTCCCGTCATATAGGAGGGATAGATCTCATCTACATCACTCACATCCCTCCGCATAATTTGTTACATACCCAGTAATCGCCTTTATAGTCCACCCAGTTACGGGTGACGTTTGACGAAGCCAAAGTATGCAACTCCTTATGTAGGAAACCATGGTGACTTCAGGTCCAAGGACTAATAGTCATACTAATAGCCACATGAGAAAGTATATGACCTTCATATAATGATCCATGATACTTTCTCATGGAGGGTCATTCAGTATACATTCTCCAATACATACTTATGTGTCAACTTGATATCTCCATATCCATGACTTGTGAGATCAAGTCATCGAGTTGACCTACATGCTAGTCTCGTCGCATTAACATTGTCCTTGAATGCTAATACTTGACTAGGAATGATTAAGAGTAGTGTTCCCTATATCATCTCATTATCGATTCAACTAACCGATTGATATAAGTAAGAAACTTCTACTCAAGGACGCTATTATACTTAGTTATTTGGCACCAATACAAGTAAGTATAATAACCATAAACAAATGTCTTTATATATATAAGAATATGATACAACGAGTCCATACAACAATCATCAAATGATTGACTATAGGGCTCTAACTAACAAAGTAAGGACTAGGTGTAGGGAAAAACCTTCACTTGTTAAAGAACAGATCGGGCCAAATTGGATTGTCACAAAAATCATGGAAAGTCGTAATCATCCACTCTCGACTCCTTCGAAGGTGCATTTTCTTCGCTCACATCACCATGTTTCTGAAGCCAAGAAAGTATTAATGCAGCAGTTTTCAGAGGCTAATGTGTCAACTTGTCAACAAGTACGATTATTGGAGATAGATTCCGGAGGCCCTGAGCATCTCGTTTGCACTGAACGGGATATTCGAAACTTTGAGAGAGAGCTAAGGGATGAACAAAAGGGAATTGACGTTGAAACACTCATTGAGTTTTTTGCAACGGAGAAAGAGAAGAATTCCTCCTTTTTCTATGATTATAAGATTGATTCAACAGAAAGATTCACTAGGTGTTTTTGGGAGGATCATGTATCGAGGAGGGCATACAACATCTTTGGTGATGCAGTTGTATTTGATACCACATATAACACCAACAAATATGGGTTGAGTTTTGCACCCTTCATAAGAGTTAATCATTATCATCAGAGCATTGTATTTGGTTGTGTCTTTCTAAGTGATGAGAAAATGAAGTCATTTGTTTAGTTGCTTACGAAGTTCATAGAAGTCATGCCTAATGGTCCACCAACTGTGATCATTACCGATCAGGATCTAGCGTTGACGAAGGCCATTGCCCAAGTATTACCGTGCACAGTGCATCGATATTGTTTGTGGCACATTCTCAATAAATTTCCAGATAAATTACCCCCTATGACCTTTCGCAACTACTATCAAATCATAAAGGATGTAATTGTTAACTCCTCAACCCCTGACAAATTTGATAGGTCATGGAAAGAAGTTATTAGGTCATCTGGCTTGGAGAAAAATGATTGGTTAACATTGATGTATGAGTTACGACAAAGGTGGGTCCCATTATTCTTTAGCCATGTTTTTTCAGCTGGAATGCCAAGCAGTCAGTGATCTGAAAGCTCACATTCATTTTTCAAGAAGTATGTATCACATAAGAACTCATTGATGAATTTTATCACGCGGTTTAATAGAGCATTGCGACACCAAAGACACAATAAGTTAGTTGCCAAAGGTCGAGCAGCCAAAGGTTAAAACACACTGGGCTATGGAATCTCAAATGGTTAGGGTGTACACCAAAAAGAAATGGTTGGATTTTTAAAGTGAAATGAGTGTGAGTCATGGTTATATTGTGCAACAAGCATCTATAGTTGGTGATTTAGTGGGTTACACCTGTTGGTGCGGGGAGCATCCGACGATCGAACCTGAGTTTTGATAATGGCAAAGGATTCAAAGTTAAGGTTTGTGGTGATCTAACGTGTTGAATAAGTGTTTCAGGAAAGTCCTAGCGGTAACCCTAGGTGAGGGAAAATCCTAAGGGGTGGTAACCTTAGGTCCTAGGGGGCGGTAACCTTAGGTGAGGGAAAACCCTAAGGGGCGGCAACCTTAAGTCCTAGGGGGTGGTAACCCTAGGTGGAGGAAAACCCTAAGGGGCGGCAACCTTAGGTCCTAGGGGGTGGTAACCCTAGGTGGAGAAAAACCCTAGGGGGCGGTAACCCTAGGTCCTAGGGGGTGGTAACCCTAGGCAGAAAGTCCAGTCGGTCTGGAGGACCGGACTGGCATCAGGTAATCTCTCCTGAGGGGAGTAGGTGAGGACGTGTTCCCCGTAGAGGGAACAGTAGGCGTCGGGTCGACCTAGGGTTTCCGGTTGGAAATCTGAAGTCAGACTCGGACAGTCCGAAGACTGTCAGCTCTTTTTCACTTATGAATTATCAGATTCTAACATTATCTTGCAGGGTATGCAATTGCTCGGACTAACCTTGTTTTGCAGGAGAAGCGGCTCCTGGAAAAAGGAGGTCCGGGCGCCCGGGACCAACTTTTATCCCCTGCGTGACTTTGCGACGTGGAGCAACCTGGTTGGCTGGCCACGTCACACTCCAGGCGCCCGGAAAGGTCCCAGGCACCCGGAACCTCATATAAAAGGAGGGTTGAGGTGCAGCTTTAAGGACAACAATCTTCTAAGCAATCTCCGTGCGACAAGCTGCTAACGTCTCAACTCAGAAGTGCTGCAACGACAACCTGGAGCTTCAGTTTTAGTCTTTTTATTGTCGGTACAATATTATTTACTGCTTAAATTGTATTTAGCTTGTAATAGTTTTTACGAATTATAGTTGTTGCCCATCGGAAGCGATCAAGGATCGCGGGCCTTCGAGTAGGAGTCGTCACAAGGCTCCGAACGAAGTAAATCCTTCGTGTCCACTTTATTTACTTTCCGCTGCGTTATTTCTGAACAAGCTTTTACGATTTCGAAAAACGAAATAGCCACGAGCGCTATTCACCCCCCCCCCTCTAGCGCTTTCGATCCATCAATTGGTATCAGAGCGGGGTCGCTTTGAATTGGTGCAACCACCATTCAAGCATTTTTCGTGATTTTGTCGTTTGTATAGGGTAAAAATAAAACCTTACGCCTTTCATTTTTTTCCCTCCAAAATTATTTTTGAAAAATTCATTTTTATCCTTTCACGGTTTATTAGTATTGATAAAATATTGAATTTGGCAAAATTTGAAATAATATTTTTTAAATATTTTTTTAATAATATTTTTTTATTATTTTATTATTTTTTCTCGAAACTGGTGAACTTCTACTTCTATCCTTCCATACCGCACTGCTAATCCAGGATCAAGTCCTGGTACATTTTGTTTTGCTATTTTTTGTGTGCAAGGTTCTTTTAAAATGGCATTCCAAGAAGGATTCTGCACCGTCCGACCGCCGCTCTTTTCTGGCAAGTACTTTGGATACTGGAAGAACTGGATGGAATACCATCTCAAGACGCAAGTCGAGATGTGGATCATCATCCAGACCGGACTCGAACTTCCACGTGACGACACCGGAGAACTTATCTCATGCATCAACTGGGATTCTATCACAATGAAAAAAGTTGAAGCCGATGCCAAAGCAACCTGCATGCTACAATGTGGCATAACCAATGAAGAACTGAACCGCATCGGCCCTTTCGCAAGTGCAAAAGAGTTGTGGCAAAAGTTGATGAAACTACACGAGGGCACTTCCGACGCTCAAGTAAGTAAGCATAATTTAATAAATGATTTATTTGAATTAGATGAGCAGAATAATACTACTTCGGCCGAGGAAGGTATTACGATGGTTGCAGGTACAAGTAAGACAGAGGAAAAGATATGGTCCGAGTCTTCAGATGAATCCAGGTCCGACGAAGAAGAATCGACGAGCTTCCTCGCTCTACCAGTACAAGCAACCGTGGCAGAAACTGAGTCCGAGTATGAGTCAGAAACCGAGAGCGAATCCGAGACTGAGTCTGATCGAAGCCACGAATCCGCATTCGTTTCCGAAGGATCAAAACCCACTGTAAGTTCACTACTCGCAGAATTTCAATTAGATAACTTGCATGAATTATTACCTTACTTAGTAAAAAAGTTGGCTAAATCCAACGTCCGGGTTAAGTCGCTCCAAAAGGAGGTAACAGCCCTTAAGGAAGCGACTGACTCGAGCTCTTTAACTGAGTCAGTTCAAATTGGAAGTTCAACTCAAGTCCAACAACTTGAGGAAGAAAATTCCAATTTGAAAGCTCAAATTAAAGAACTCAAGGACACGTTGGACGGTTCACCTTGGGCTCCAAGAATCTGGATCTGATTCTTGGAAAACAGCGAGCCGTTTACAACAAAACTGGACTTGGATTTAAAACTAAAATAAAATACAAATCATATTTATCGCTAGTTAATAGAAATAATAGAAAACTTGTCCAAGCATGGGTGCCAAAATCCAACTTGGTTAATCAAGTTGCAAATGGTCACTATTAGGTCCCCAAGGATCAAGTCTATTACCTTGATAGACCATATCGAGACTATGATCAAGGGGGAGCTAATAGAAAAACAATATTAAAAACATAATAAAAATTAAAATTTTAAAATTTAAAATTCAAAATTCAATTAAAAATTTAAAATTAAATTAAATTCGAAATTCAATTCGAAATTAATTCAAATTTAAAGTAAATTTCAACTTAAGTTAAATAAAAATAGATGGAGGATCCAGACTCGCTGACACCCCCAACTGAACTACCCGACAGGGTAACTGAACCTAATCTACCCGAAATGGGTAAAACAAGAGTAGATTACCCGGCAGGGTAATTAAGGTTAGATCAAAATGGGCTAGGTTTAACTTGACCCACAGTACTGGTAAAGTTTTTGGATGATAGTACGTTAGGGAAGCTTGGGCATCGCATGTCTAGGAAGATATGGCTTCGACCTGGTGCATTTGGCCAAGTGGAACTGACCGAAGCTACCCTTAAATGGATCCTAACTAGTTAGACCAAGGTTTAGTGTTAAGCTCAATGGGTAGGACTATTTGGGAAACCTCGAAGGCATGGTTACATTAATGAGTATCTAGTGACTCACCATAGCCCAGAAGTTTATCCAAAGATTGCTTACTTGTTGAACCCAAAGTTAAACCTGAATCTAACACAAAGTTAAACCAGACCCTTAAATTCAACCATAATTCATCTCACAACAATTATAGGATTCCCTGATTGAAAATTTAGATGGGTGAGATGACTAAGGAACTTTAAATTCAAACTGATAGTTATTAAAATTCTTTTAAAATTTATTTGAGAAATCTTTTCAAAATCATTTCAAAATCTTTAAAACTTAATATCAAAATTCTTTTAAAATTTATTTGAGAAATCTTTTCAAAATCTTTAAAACTTAATTTCAAAATTCTTTTAAAATTTATTTGAAAAATCATTTCAAAATTTTTAAAACTTAATTTTAAAATTCTTTTAAAATTTATTTGAAAAATCATTTCAAAATTTTTAAAATTAAATTTCAAAATTCTCAATCATTTCAAAATCTTTAAAACTTAATTTCAAAATTCTTTTAAAATTTATTTGAGAAATCTTTTCAAAATCATTGATTTTGAAACTTAATTTCAAAATTCTTTTAAAATTTATTTGAGAAATCTTTTCAAAATAATTTCAAAATCTTTAAAACTTAATTTCAAAATTCTTTTAAAATTTATTTGAGAAATCTTTTCAGAATCATTTCAAAATCTTTAAAACTTAATTTCAAAATTTTTTTAAAATTTATTTGAAAAATCATTTCAAAATCTTTAAAACTTAATTTCAAAATTCTTTTAAAATTTATTTGAGAAATCTTTTCAGAATCATTTCAAAATCTTTAAAACTTAATTTCAAAATTCTTTTAAAATTTATTTGAGAATCTTTTCAAAACCATTTCAAAATCTTTAAAACTTAATTTCAAAATTCTTTTAAAAATTACTTGAAAAATCTTTTCAAAATCATTTGAAAAATCCCTTGAAAAATTAATTTCAAAATTATTTCAAAAATTATTTGAAAAATTATTTGAAATATCCTCTGAATTCAAAACCCTTTTCAGAATTTATTCTTTGAAATTCTAAACTCAATTAATTTTTAAAATCTTCAAAATAATGGTCACCTATTTGGAATTCTAACTGATATTCTCAATGTTGTAAATTAAAGTAAACTCCATCTCACACTCACTCATATGCTAAACATGCTTGTTAATCTAGAATGAGTGAGATGGAAAATTAGGAAAATAATTTTTTAACCTCTCATGCTTGAACTCCTGAACTAAAAAATTTTAAGGCATTAATTAAGGGGGAGTGATTTTGAGTCGGTTTTAAAATTAGTTTTTCTTTAAAAATTTTTGACTTGACCTCAAAATTAAAAACTATTTTTGGCATATCTTCGAAAATTCAAGCTATTTTTTTGCTTTAAAATTAAAATTATTTATGACCTTCAAATTATAACTCCTCTATAAGCTAAATGTTTGCAAAGCTAAGTACTTAATTAAGTTTTCTCTAACTAAACTTAGTTAAATTATTTTCTAAACTTAGCTAATTGGCAAGATGTTCTCTAGAGGCAATATTAAAGTTTAAGCATGCTTGTACTTAAGGGATCTGATACTTGATCAAAACCAAATCTTGACTCATGCTTGGACCTTAGGGCTCTGATACCTTACTAAAACAAAATTTATAAACTATTAAACATTAAGGTTATCGCTTCTCCTTTGCCTTAAACATCTTTTCAAAATTTTTCAAAATTAAGACTTTCAAGTCTCTTCTATTTAAATTTTTTTTATTCTGTAAGAAAATTCTGCTAAGTTTTGTCTTGAAAAGTTAAGTTTTTTTTCAAAACTAGCTTATTTTTGATATATGGCAAAGGAGGAGAGTAGAGAAATTCAAAAGAGAACAATAGATCCAAAGGGGAGGTTATATTAAGGGGGAGTTTGTAATGTCATGTTTTTCTTTACATCTTACTGCATATTATTACTTAACTTTGAATTTCGATTGCCATAATCAAAAAGGGGGAGATTGTTGGTGCGGGGAGCATCCAACGATCGAACCTAAGTTTTGATAATGGCAAAGGATTCAAAGTTAAGGTTTGTGGTGATCTAACGTGTTGAATAAGTGTTTCAGGAAAGTCCTAGCGGTAACCCTAGGTGAGGGAAAATCCTAAGGGGTGGTAACCTTAGGTCCTAGGGGGCGGTAACCCTAGGTGAGGGAAAACCCTAAGGGGCGGCAACCTTAGGTCCTAGGGGGCGGTAACCCTAGGTGAGGGAAAATCCTAAGGGGTGGTAACCTTAGGTCCTAGGGGGCGGTAACCCTAGGTGAGGGAAAACCCTAAGGGGCGGCAACCTTAGGTCCTAGGGGGCGGTAACCCTAGGTGGAGGAAAACCCTAAGGGGTGGCAACCTTAGGTCCTAGGGGGTGGTAACCCTAGGTGGAGAAAAACCCTAGGGGGCGGTAACCCTAGGTCCTAGGGGGTGGTAACCCTAGGCAGAAAGTCCAGTCGGTCTGGAGGACCGGACTGGCATCAAGTAATCTCTCCTGAGGGGAGTAGGTGAGGACGTGTTCCCCGTAGAGGGAACAGTAGGCGTCGGGTCGACCTAGGGTTTCCGGTTGGAAATCCGAAGTCAGACTCGGACAGTCCGAAGACTGTCAGCTCTTTTTCACTTATGAATTATCAGATTCTAACATTGTCTTGCAGGGTATGCAATTGCTCGGACTAACCTTGTTTTGCAGGAGAAGCGGCTCCTGGAAAAAGGAGGTCCGGGCGCCCGGGACCAACTTTTATCCCCTGCGCGACTTTGCGACGTGGAGCAACCTGGTTGGCTGGCCATGTCACACTCCAGATGCCCGGAAAGGTCCCAGGTGCCCGGAACCTCATATAAAAGGAGGGTTGAGGTGCAGCTTTAAGGACAACAATCTTCTAAGCAATCTCCGTGCGACAAGCTGCTAACGTCTCAACTCAGAAGTGCTGCAACGACAACCCGGAGCTTCAGTTTTAGTCTTTTTATTGTCGGTACAATATTATTTACTGCTTAAATTGTACTTAGCTTGTAATAGCTTTTACAAATTATAGTTGTTGCCCATCGGAAGCGATCAAGGATCGCGGGCCTTCGAGTAGGAGTCGTCACAAGGCTCCGAACGAAGTAAATCCTTCGTGTCCACTTTATTTACTTTCCGCTGCGTTATTTCTGAACAAGCTTTTACGATTTCGAAAAACGAAATAGCCACGAGCGCTATTCACCCCTCCCCCCTCTAGCGCTTTCGATCCATCAACACCGTCATGAATTTTTAGAGTGGTTCATTTGCAAAACCAAGGGTCCTCATGCATGACAAACATACATACTACAAATCGTGTAGTTGTAGTAAATTTGAATTCGAGGGCATTCCATATAGGCATATGTTAGCTTTTTTTCGTATTAACCAAGTATTTCTACTACCTGATAAGTGCATACTCAATAGATGGACACGAAATGCCAAGGTTAGGGCAATATATGATTTTGGGGAGCAAATTAACATCGGCAGTCCAAATGCTAAATTGATGGCAAGACACTCGAGGTTGTCCTATAAAGCTTCAGTAGTGATCGATGTTGCTTCTTTGACTGATGAGGAGATAAACTTTTTGGATGACCAATTCGATTGTATATACAGTAAAATTCAAGAGCTGAACATTAGCCGAAAAATTGACAACCCAAGTGAAAGGAAGAAAGGCATTGATTGTAATGCCCGCCCCTCCTGCTAGTAGGGCGGGGTTACTTACTACTTATCTATTTGCTGAAACATACATGCATATTGAAATTTCTTTCGAAAGTAAGACAGTAGAAATATCATGAAGTCATGCGGAACAATAACATAATACACTTGGTTCATGTCAACATAACAAAATAACTTAAGTAAGTCTTTTATTTGCCTTAGCCGAGCTACCACCACACACATCTCCTTGCCTCTCCTGCAGCTCCCTTAGGTCATCCATTCCTTGCCCTTATCTGTGGTACAAGGAAAGTAAGCAATAAGCACACAGGCTTAGTAAGATCCTTTCCTACTCACAAAAATCCATATATCAAAGCATAAACACATAAGCATATAACCATGGAAATATGAACATCTAACATCATATGGTGAATGCATAGCATCATAACATATTATCTCATAAAGAACATCATGCTATATCACGTCATAAATCATCATGTCATATAAATCATAAGGGCATCGTATGTCATATCATAAATCATCATGTCATATAAATCATAAATCATATCATCAATCATCATGTCATATAAATCATAAATCATATCATATCATCAATCATCATGTCATATAAATCATAAATCATATCATCAATCATCATGTCATATAAATCATAAATCATATCATATCATCAATCATCATGTCATATAAATCATAAATCATATCATGCAAGATGTCTTTTAAAACATGTGTCATGTCATATGCAAGATGTCTTAAAATATATCATATAGTATTTGAACATAATATCATCATGAGGGCCCGGCTTGTACCACATACATACATAAATGCGCGCAATCCCTAGGACAGGGTAGCTAGCCCCGAACCTACTAGGGATCTAGGTCCGTACTACGACCGTCGACCTAGGGGCGTACTAAGGAGCTCATCCCTTTACTAGACCCGTTCATAGTCCGTCGGCCTAGGGGCGCTTATGGAGCCCACCCTTGGTACAAGCCATATAAAGTAAAATAGCATATCATGGTTCATGTCATAACATAACATATCATATCTTATCATATCATGAAGAGTGCTCTTAGTCCCCAAGGGAAGCAACTCTTAGGCCTTTACTAATCATATTATAAAGAGTGCTCTTAGCCCCAACAAAAAGGGAAGCAACTCTTAGGCCTTTGCTTATCATATCATAAAGCATGCATAATTGGGCACATAGCACATCATAAGAGACATTATTATGCATAGATCATAAGCATACATAAATGACATTTTATTTGTCACATCATAAAAGCATGCATATTTGGGCACATAGCACATCATAAGAGACATTATCATGCATGGTTCATAGGTATACATAAATGAACACATCATCCATCATAGAAAAGACATAATCATACATGGAATCATTAAATAACATCTCTTAATTCATAACATAGCAAGTGAGGCACATCTAGGCTCCAAAACCCATTATGGACGAAAGTTCAAGAGTATGAACTTAAATTCTAAACAACATACAAGCATAAGAATCTCATGTTAACTTCATATCGTATCATAAAGAAGGTCATAAGCATGTTAATTCAATTTTGTAAGCCTTCCTAGGTCTCAAATTCTTTCATGGCCGAAACCTTCATGAAGAGGAACCAAGCTCTAAGCAACATACAAGCATAAATATCTAGCTAAAAATTCATATCATATCATAAGGAGATTCATGAGCATGCTAGGTTAAATTTTTAGTTTCCTTGAACCCTAAAACTTGTTCATGGCCGAAACCTTCATGAAGAGGAAACCAAGCTCTAAGCAACATGCAAGCATAAATATCTAGCTAGGAATTCATATCATATCATAAGGAGATACATGAGCATGCTAGGTTAAATCTTTAGCTTCCTTGAACCCTAAAACTTGTTCATGGCCGAAACCTCCATGAAGAGGAAACCAAGCTCTAAGCAACATGCAAACATAAATATCTAGCTAAAAATTCATATCATATCATAAGGAGATACATGAGCATGCTAGGTTAAATTTTTAGTTTCCTTGAACCCTAAAACTTGTTCATGGCCGAAACCTCCATGAAGAGGAAAATAACCACTAAACAATATACAAACATGAATATCAAGCTAACTCCATATCATGTCATAAATGAAATCATGAGAATACTAGATTTAGTTTAAAGCTTCTTTAGACACTAGATTCTCCATGGCCGAACCCTAAGGGACCATGTGTCTAGATTTCAAGCAACATCAAAACATGATAACCCTAAGTTTGCTTTATATCATGTCTTAGAGAGAGTCATGAACATGTTAACCTAAGTTTTAAGCTCTCCTAGGTCTTTTATTCACATTATGGCCGAAACCCTATAGTGTAATACCACTAGGTTCCAACACATACAAGCATGCAAACACTTAAAATATTTCATACCATTTCATAAAGAAGATCATGAGCATGATAACCTAAACTTTAATCTCTCCTAATCCATTTATTCATGTCTTGGCCGAACACTTTAGGAGCATGAGATTAAGTTTTAAGCAACATACAAGCATAAGAATACCAAACCAATCTCCTATCATAGCATACATATCATGGGGACATAGTGATCATGGTTGGTTTAGGTCTTAAGCTTTCCTAGGTCTTTCATCTATACTTGGCCGAAAGTTCAAAGTCATAGATCTAGGTTTTAAGTAAGCATACAACATAAGAACATTAACTAGCTTCCTATACTAGGGTGCTTATCATAAGAACATAAAGAACATGCTTATCTAGGTCTTGAACTTCCCTAACCCTTTCATTCATGTCTTGGCCGAAAAACCTTAGGAGCATGGAGTTAAGTTTCAAACATTCGAATCTTGTGGAAAACATAAGCAACTTGTACCACAGGTGAGGGGATACTTACATCCTTTCGCTTGTTGTTCCTAAAGAAAAGTGGTACCCTTGTGAGGAAGAAGGAGCGTCTCTTTCTAGTCCTCCCTTTTGTTTTCTTCTTTCTTGTAAGGAGTAAACCTTGAGACTCCTTCTTAGGAATTAGGTTTCTTGGAGAGAAAACCTTAGCTTGGATTTTAGGAATGAGGGAGAGAAAGCTCTATGTCTCGGTGGAGAAGGGAGAAGGAGAAAGGAGGAGGAGGAAGAAGAAGGAGGAAGAATTAAAAATCTTTTCTTTCTCTATTCTTCTCTCAATTCTATTTATTCATCATGAGAATGAATTATGTCCTCATTCATCCCCTTAACCCCTCTATCTCTACCCTCTCTTAATTCTCACGAAAGTATAGGAAAAGAGGAAGGAAAGAAACTTGGATTTTGCTTGCTTCTTTCCTTAACCAAGAAGAAGAGGAGGTAAGCTACTTGGTTTTCTCTTGTTCCTTTACTTAACTATCCTCTTACTTTTAACTACAATTTCCACTCTTTTCTATTCATCTAGTATTCTTTACTCTAGTGGTTACCATACACTAATTTAACTCTATCATTTGTGGGAGGTTCAAGGTTCAAACCTTAACCTCACTTTTCTTTTTATTTCATTTTGGTTTCTATTTCCATTTCTCTATTTTTTTTCTTTTATTCTAAAGGAAAAATACTTATAGGTATAGCTTATCTTTTCGTGGGTGTTACAGTACCCCATACCTCATAGAAAGTTCGTCCTCGAACTTAAAATAGCTCTGGATACTTCCGTTTCATATCATCTTCTCGTTCCCAAGTGGCTTCTTCGAACCGTTGATTTTGCCACAGGACCTTTACTAAGGGTACTTCTTTGTTTCTTAGCCTTTTGACATCTCGATCCAATATCTGAACCGGTCGACTCTCATAGGTTAGGTCCTCTTGCACTTGTACTGTCCGTGGTTCGATCACTTGGTCCGTGCTCGGAATACATTTCTTTAGCATCGAAACATGGAACATGTTGTGGATGGCTGACATCTCTTGAGGCAGCTCTATTTCATAAGCTACCTTGCCAATTCTTTTCAGAACTTGATATGGCCCCACATAGCACGGGCTTAACTTTCCCTTTTTACCAAACCTCATTACTCCTTTCATAGGAGCTACCTTGAGGAATACTAAGTCTCCGACACTGAATTCCAATGGCCTTCGTCGCTTATCCGCGTAATTCTTCTGTCGACTCTGAGCAGTTTCTATTCTTTGACGAATGTTCTGTATAGCACGGGTGGTGTTATCGATGAACTCTGTCTAGAATCTCATCTCTTTCTTTTCGCCGCCTTCGTACCAACATATAGGGGATCTACATTTCCTCCCGTATAGAGCCTCGTAGGGCGCCATTCCAATAGTAGCCTGGTAACTATTGTTGTAGACGAATTCCGCTAAGCATAAATGTCGGCACCAGCTTCCTTTGAAGTCTAAGGCGTAAGCCCGTAACATGTCTTCGAGTACTTGGTTCACCCTTTCTGTCTGTCCATCGGTCTGAGGGTGGAAGGCAGTACTGAATAATAGCTTTGTGCCAAGAGCCTTCTGAACACATTCCCAAAAATGTGAAACAAAGCGATCATCTCTGTCAGAAATGATGGTCTTAGGAATCCCATGTAATCTAATAATTTCCTTGACATATAACTGAGCCAGTTGCTCAATTGAATAAGTCATCTTGATTGCTAGAAAATGGGCGGATTTGGTAATCTATCCACGATTACCCATATAGCGTCATAACCGTTTGTTGTCTTAGGTAATCCTGAAATAAAGTCCATAAAGATAGATATCTTCCCATTTCCATTCTGGAATTTGGACAGGCTGCAGTAATCCTCCAGGCCTCTGGTGTTCTGCTTTAACCCTCTGACAGGTCAGGCAGGTACTGACATACTGAGCCACGTCTCTTTTCATACCGGACCACCAGAATTTCTTTTTCAAATCTTGGTACATTTTGGTGGATCCCGGATGCATTGCATAGGGCGTTGAGTGGGCTTCTTCTAGTATCTTCTTTCGCAACTCCGGGTCGTCGGGAACACATAAACGATTCTTGAGGTATAATATTCCGCTGTCAGCGATACGGAATCCGTCATTCTTTCCCTCTAATACTTCCTGCTTTATCCGCTGGATGCTTTGGTCATGAGTTTGCTTCTCCAATACATCATCGAACAGCGTCGGCGCTATAGTCAGGGTAGAGAGTTGTCCGGTCACATCCTCAGCCCCATAGTACCAATTTTCTCTGGGTTCCCCAATGAACTCAAATATCGGTTCGGCTTCAGGTCCGAAAACCGAAAACCACTTTTCTTTGACGACACTCGATTGAAGCGTCGTACTTGCTCAGGAAATCCATGCCCAATATACTGTCATAATCTTGCATGTCAAGCACTATCAAGTCACAGTAGAGTTCTCTGTCTGCGATTCTGATAGGTGCTCGGCTCGCAACATATGAGTAGATGGCATTACTTATCCCGAGGGAAGGGTTGTTAAGAATTTGCCATTTAAAGCTTGTGGTGGTATCTCTAACTTCTTCATAAAGGGTGTAGAGACAAACGAGTGCGTCGCCCCAGTATCAAATAACACATTAGCATATTTACTGAAAATAGGCAGTTGACCTGTGACAACTGTAGAGGCACTCGCAACATCATCTTTGGTAAGAGAGAAAACCCTGGCGTTCGTCGTAGCTGGCGGGGCTTCCAATCTCCCTTGGCTAATCGGAGTTCCTTCAATGGCAGCCTGCATCAGGTGTAGCTGTGAGGGGGTACTCCTGTTCTGGTTATTCTGTTGAGACAGTGTCTGGGACTGGGTAGGGCAGTCTCTGGCCATATGTCCTTCTCGTCCGCAACTGTAACACTTCCTCGTACCCTTGTGGCATACTCCGGAATGCTGCTTCCCACAAATGGTACACTGAGGGTACTTAGGTTGCTTATTTGCTGGTCCTCCTTTAGTGTTGTTCCATTGTTTCCTTTTTCCATTAGAGTTTCCCTTCCAGCCCGTTTTGGTACCCTGAGATTTCTGTCCTTCCGTCTGTGCCTGATTCTTATTCTCGTTCATTGCTTTCTGATAGTGCTCGGTGATCAGGGCACTGCTGACCAGTTCTTCTATAGTCTGCGGTCTATTAATTCCACCGGCCACATTCAGTGCTATCTCGGGTCGGAGCATTTTCAGCATCAGTCTAACCCTTTCTCTTTCCGTGCCGACTATCTCTGGGCAGAGGCGTGCGAGACGATTGAAGCGCTTCACTGCTTCGTTTACTGATAAGTCACCTTGCCAGAACTCGGTGAACTCATCGTAATGCCGGTTCGTCACTTGCATATGGAAGAATTCTTCGAAGAACTCTGTCTCGAAGTCCGTCCAGTTCATCAGATTAACTTGTCTCTTAGCCTTAACTCTTTCCCACCACATTCTTGCGTCTCCGGAAAAACAGAAAGACACGCATTTGATATTTTCTAATATGGGTCAGTCCAGCAATTCCACTATACTTTCCACCGTCTTGAACCAGGCCTGGGCGTCCCATGCCTCACAAGTACCCGAGAAGTTCTACGGCTTCAGCCTTAGCCACTGTATCAAGTAGTTCTCCTGTCGGACCACTGGGGCAGGGGCTACTGGGGGTACTGGTGCAGCTATTGGTATGACGGGCACTGCATTCTGATTTCCTTGCTGATTCATTAGAGCAGTGATTACTTGTTGTTGTTCCGTGATCTGATGCTGGAGGTCTTTGACTACCTGGGTCAGATCTGGTGGGGTCACTGTCTCATCAGCCCTGTTACCGCGTCTTCTAGCCATATCTATTTTCATAAATAACAATAAGGCTAGCATAAGTCTAGAGTCGTCCCTACTTATATTCGTGCATATTAACTATCGCTTATCATACATAAAGGAAATCCATATTAGTCATACGCAGGTTTAAGGACACTAAAACATTTCTTATCATGCATAAATAACATAAACTAAGTACAGAAAGTCTTACTTGGAGCGGCAAGATGGAGGCTTGATGTGTGTGTAGCGGAAAGGCTAACCTGGCTCTGATACCAACCTGTAACGCCCGCCCCTCCTACTAGTAGGGCGGGGTTACTTACTACTTATCTATTTGCGGAAACATACATGCATATTGAAATTTCTTTCGAAAGTAAGACAGTAGAAATATCATGAAGTCATGCAGAACAATAACATAATACACATGGTTTATGTCGACATAACAAAATAACTTAAGCAGGTCTTTTATTTGCCTTAGCCGAGCCACCACCACACACATCTCCTTGTCTCTCCTGCAGCTCCCTTAGGTCATCCATTCCTTGCCCTTATCTGTGGTACAAGGAAAGTAAGTTATAAGCACACAGGCTTAGTAAGATCCTTTCCTACTCACAAAAATCCATATATCAAAGCATAAACACATAAGCATATAACCATGGAAATATGAACATCTAACATCATATGGTGAATGCATAGCATCATAACATATTATCTCATAAAGAACATCATGCTATATCACGTCATAAATCATCGTGACATATAAATCATAAGGGCATCGTATGTCATATCATAAATCATCATGTCATATAAATCATAAATCATATCATCAATCAATCATCATGTCATATAAATCATAAATCATATCATATCATCAATCATCATGTCATATAAATCATAAATCATATCATGCAAGATGTCTTTTAAAACATGTGTCATGTCATATGCAAGATGTCTTAAAATATATCATATAGTATTTGAACATAATATCATCATGAGGGCCCGGCTTGTACCACATACATACATAAATACGCGCAATCCCTAGGACAGGGTAGCTAGCCCCGAACCTACTAGGGATCTAGGTCCGTACTACGACCGTCGACCTAGGGGCGTACTAAGGAGTTCATCCCTTTACTAGACCCGTTCATAGTCCGTCGGCCTAGGGGCGCTTATGGAGCCCACTCTTGGTACAAGCCATACAAAGTAAAATAGCATATCATGGTTCATGTCATAACAAAGAATATCATATCTTATCATATCATGAAGAGTGCTCTTAGTCCCCAAGGGAAGCAACTCTTAGGCCTTTACTTATCATATCATAAAGAGTGCTCTTAATCCCAACAAAAAGGGAAGCAACTCTTAAGCCTTTGCTTATCATATCATAAAGCATGCATAATTGGGCACATAGCACATCATAAGAGACATTATTATGCATAGATCATAAGCATACATAAATGACATTTTATTTGTCACATCATAAAAGCATGCATAGTTGGGCACATAGCACATCATAAGAGACATTATCATGCATGGTTCATAGGTATACATAAATGAACACATCATCCATCATAGAAAAGACATAATCATATATGGAATCATTAAATAACATCTCTTAATTCATAACATAGCATATGAGCCACATCTAGGCTCCTAAACCCATTATGGCCGAAAGTTCAAGAGTATGAACTTAAATTTTAAACAACATACAAGCATAAGAATCTCATGTTAACTTCATATCGTATCATAAAGAAGGTCATAAGCATGTTAATTCAATTTTGTAAGCCTTCCTAGGTCTCTAATTCTTTCATGGCCAAAACCTTCATGAAGAGGAACCAAGCTCTAAGCAACATACAAGCATAAATATCTAGCTAAAAATTCATACCATATCATAAGGAGATTCATGAGCATGCTAGGTTAAATTTTTAGTTTCCTTGAACCCTAAAACTTGTTCATGGCTGAAACCTTCATGAAGAGGAAACCAAGCTCTAAGCAACATGCAAGCATAAATATCTAGCTAGGAATTCATATCATATCATAAGGAGATACATGAGCATGCTAGGTTAAATCTTTAGCTTCCTTGAACCCTAAAACTTGTTCATGGCCGAAACCTCCATGAAGAGGAAACCAAGCTCTAAGCAACATGCAAACATAAATATCTAGCTAAAAATTCATATCATATCATAAGGAGATACATGAGCATGCTAGGTTAAATTTTTAGTTTCCTTGAACCCTAAAACTTGTTCATGGCCGAAACCTCCATGAAGAGGAAAATAACCACTAAACAATATACAAACATGAATATCAAGCTAACTCCATATCATGTCATAAATGAAATCATGAGAATACTAGATTTAGTTTAAAGCTTCTTTAGACACTAGATTCTCCATGGCCGAACCCTAAGGGACCATGTGTCTAGATTTCAAGCAACATCAAAACATGATAACCCTAAGTTTGCTTTATATCATGTCTTAGAGAGAGTCATGAACATGTTAACCTAAGTTTTAAGCTCTCCTAGGTCTTTTATTCACATTATGGCCGAAACCCTATAGTGTAATACCACTAGGTTCCAACACATACAAGCATGCAAACACTTAAAATCTTTCATACCATTTCATAAAGAAGATCATGAGCATGATAACCTAAACTTTAATCTCTCCTAATCCATTTATTCATGTCTTGGCCGAACACTTTAGGAGAATGAGATTAAGTTTTAAGCAACATACAAGCATAAGAATACCAAACCAATCTCCTATCATAGCATACATATCATGGGGACATAGTGATCATGGTTGGTTTAGGTCTTAAGCTTTCCTAGGTCTTTCATCTATACTTGGCCGAAAGTTCAAAGTCATAGATCTAGGTTTTAAGTAAGCATACAACATAAGAACATTAACTGGCTTCCTATACTAGGGTGCTTATCATAAGAACATAAAGAACATGCTTATCTAGGTCTTGAACTTCCCTAACCCTTTCATTCATGTCTTGGCCGAAAAACCTTAGGAGCATGGAGTTAAGTTTCAAACATTCGAATCTTGTGGAAAACATAAGCAACTTGTACCATAGGTGAGGGGATACTTACATCCTTTCGCTTGTTGTTCCTAAAGCAAAGTGGTACCCTTGTGAGGAAGAAGAAGGAGCTTCTCTTTCTAGTCCTCCCTTTTGTTTTCTTCTTTCTTGTAAGGAGTAAACCTTGAGACTCCTTCTTAGGAATTAGGTTTCTTGGAGAGAAAACCTTAGCTTGGATTTTAGAAATGAGGGAGAGAAAGCTCTATGTCTCGGTGGAGAAGGGAGAAGGAGAAAGGAGGAGGAGGAAGAATTAAAAATCTTTTCTTTCTCTATTCTTCTCTCAATTCTATTTATTCATCATGAGAATGAATTATGTCCTCATTCATCCCCTTAACCCCTCTATCTCTACCCTCTCTTAATTCTCACGAAATTAGAGGAAAAGAGGAAGGAAAGCAACTTGGCTTTTGCTTGCTTCTTTCCTTAACCAAGAAGAAGAGGAGGTAAGCTACTTGGTTTTCTCTTGTTCCTTTACTTAACTATCCTCTTACTTTTAACTACAATTTCCACTCTTTTCTATTCATGTATTATTCTTTACTCTAGTGGTTACCATACACTAATTTAACTCTATCATTTGTGGGAGGTTCAAGGTTCAAACCTTAACCTCACTTTTCTTTTTATTTCATTTTGGTTTCTTTTTCCATTTCTCTATTTTTTTTCTTTTATTCTAAAGGAAAAATACTTATAGGTATAGCTTATCTTTTCGTGGGTGTTACATTGATGGGGGCACCTCTATTGTTGACCCTTCTTTAATAAGGGTAAAGAGTTGTGGAAAATGAATGAAATCTTCATAAGAGATGTCAACCTCAAAATCCAGGCTATGTCGTGGATGCGGTCATTGAAGTGTCTCACACGACAAGCGCAACTGTCCATTATTGCAGCAGGGGTATGCGTCCATTAATTATCAACTTAGATCATAAGTTATTAGCTGAGCATATCAATGATTATCGTCCATTAGCAATAAAGTTAATGACTATACGATTGTCAGGTCAACTACTACAGAGAAGGAGAATACCAACGATGACGAATCCTATGAAGAAGATTTGGCATCTATATCTAGTACGTTCATGTGTTTTTATTCCTATATAACTACATCTGGACAAATTGCGGCTTATAATTATTGCACTATTTTTGTAGGGTCTAACACCTTAACCTTTGCGTTATGAGGATAGGTCCGCCAAACTATCGGTGAGCGGGTATGATTGATTACAAATCGGTTTCCATCTGCTAGTCTAAATTCTTACGCTATTATTCCCATAAGAATCTGAGATGTATCACATATAACTAAATTTGTTTATTAGAAAATTCATTTATCCACAACACTACCTTTAATCACCATCCCTCTTTCTGCGATCACTTAATTAATGATTGGTTAACTCCATAAATAAAATAATTTCAAATAATATAATTGATCATGGATTTATATATATATATATATTAAGGTTTGTTTGCTGCATCTGCAGTAGATGGTGCACTTTGTAGCTGATCAGGTCCCCGAACTAGCTACTACAATGTGTAGCAGCTAATGCGCACTAACTAATACATCGTGTAGCCGCTAATAATCAATTGCACATTCTACTTAGATTACCACGCTATTTAAATTATATAACTGACCATTGAGTTATTAATACACAATGTAGCAGCTAATACAAAGTAACTGCTACACAGTGTAGCAGCTACTCTTGGGAAGCTGTTACATCATTAGGCACCTCTATATACACTAAGGTAGCATTTGGTTGTGAGATTGGATTACTAAGGGATTAGTTGTATTCACTAATCCACTGGTGGCGTTTTGACACAGCAGGTTATTAGGTTGATGTTGTAGCAGTTCGAGGCTAGAAACTGCTACAACATATTACTTCATGTTGTAGCAGCTATCGATCCGTAGCTGCTACAATATAGAGAGAGGCATTCGGCTCCACATCTCAGATCATTGATAGAAAAATATAGTGGAAATCTGGTACATTACTCTCTCATCGTCCATAAAATGACCACCCATAGCAATAGCAGCCATAACCCATATGAGAACTCATAACTGTCATAAATCATAACCCGTGTTTGAAAATATAAAGCTGCTTTGTCAGAAGGGCAACTATGGGCTCATGACCACACCCATTATCATATTTAATAATATAGCACCACTGTTTTCCTATATAACAGAGGGGTGCACCGTTCCTAATTGTCAAAAATGAAAATGTGTAGCTTAATCATAGAATGCACACATTTTACTACCACCACCTTCGTCATTTCTTTCATGCCAACCTCTCTAGATCTTGAAGTGTATCAAGCCCCTCTTCCGTGTTGGCCCTGGGACAGGTTGCCGGAGCCATTGGGGGTGAACGTAATCGCATTTTGCTACCATGAAGTGTATCAAGCTCCCAAATTGGGAAAGACAAAGTGGTCATGTTGCCTTCCACGGTTTAGATTATGCTTCCATACTCGTAAACGTAGTTCCTTATTACAAACACCATCATCTAGCCCTGATGCGTGTATGTTAATGAGGTTAGGCCGCTAGAGTGCATTAGGGAGAGGATGATCGCCTCGAAGTACTTTTCCCAGCCACTTCCAAAGGATGCGAGGCACGTGAAAAATAATCTAATCTGTTTGGTGTTCACAACACTCTATACGTTGGTGAAGGGTGTTCCCGAATGGAGATAAATGTGGATGAAACTTGACCTATATGAAAATGGCATTGTCTGTATGAGAGCAATGTAAGCGATTATGGGGGTTTTGAACAGTGTTCAATATATAACTGACGATGTAATCGAAATGTAAAGGTATTGACATTATTTTCTCAGGTAAATGTATTAAGTTAATGTATGGATGTTATACCTTGTTGTAGTAGTACTAAGTAGCTACTACATTATGTAGCAGCTACTACAAGATATTTTTAAACACCAGATTAATTTTTTTTTTCATATATTATTCCCATTTTATTTCGTAAGTATATCGTCATATCATGAAGTGGTAAATTCAAGTGGACTAATGAATACTTGAACAAGCACGCGACCACAGAAACTCCACGCTCGAGCAGCTACTTTGTGGTAGACATAAACACCATTGTAGGAACTGAAATATCATTTCCAGATAACACATTTAAGGCAATTGGAGCCGGGAGGAGTCGGTGAAAATTAATTTTATTCAAGTTGCAACAACACCTTTTAGTCGGTAACTGCAACAACACAGAACACTTACATCTGCATATTATTGGAAGGGTCAATGATTGTAAAAATGTAGTGGCACAGTATATATATTTGCAAAATAATTGCTAAAAGGTAAGTGGTACGAAAAAGTTTTTTCACCCATTAGCTACTTCAACGTGTAGCAGCTATTTTGGCAAGCTGCTACAAGGTGTAGGAGTTAGTGCGAGGTTGGAGTCTCACAAAGTAGCAGCTACTGCAGAGATGTGAGCTGCTACAAGGTGTAGCAATTACTAGTTATGCAAGTAACAAACTCAACTCTATATAATAATTTGATGGCTAGTTATATAATTTAAAAAGTAATAAATTTATAGAGACACATCAATTGATTAATGGTAACCTACCACATCAGGTCCATTCATCCGTGACATTCATTGAATGACCACTCATAACTGTGTTTATGACAGCTATGACTACTCATAACTATCATAAATCATGACCATTGAAGACTTAAAAAACCGGCCTCGTCAGAAGCATAGCTGTGGACGCGTCAATCCAACTATTCCCATAATGAATACTAAGCGCCTCTGTTTTCCAAAATAACAAAGGCAGGGGGCCTCCTTTCATGAGATTCAATGATAAATGAGTAGTTTACTTGGATTGACGTCATTTTCCCCACACCACCTTCGTTTTTTCTTTCATTGCATCTAGCCTACATATTCAAGTGTTTCTTTCATGCACTGAGGAATCCCCATGTAGGCTCCATATGATTCTGGTCACGACGAACTTCTTCCAACCTCGACCAAATGACGTGTATAAGGTTAGGTCGCTCATGTACTGGTCTATCATCTCCCCAACATCCTGTGTTCACAATGAAGACCCTTGGGAGTTCACTGAGGAATCCTAATGGAATAACCATACGATTCTTGCCTCCACGAACTTCTCCCACTTCTCCCATCGCTGACAAAATAACGTAAGGTAGGTGAAAAACAAAAGAGAACAATGTGAGGGGTCAAGGGGGTTCATATTACTATCTTCACTGTGTTCAATATTACAATTATAGCCTAATGGGCAGACACATATCATTTTGTTGTGTTGACAATATTAGAGCAGACAATTTAATCTCTGCCATATTTACAATAAATAGATTATTCCTATTTTATTTCTTAGATTTGTTGGATATCATAATGTGGTAAATTATAGTGGACTCATGAGTCCTGAACAACCGCACGAAGACACGAATAACAAACATGCGGTCCACGTTTTAGCAGCTAGAGTGTGGTAGCTGTTATATCCATGTAGCAACTGAACCATCATTTCCAGATAACATATTAAATGCAACCAAAGGGGGCAGCCATAAATAATTATACTTTTTCAAGATACATAAACTGATATATTACAAATTGTAGCAGTTTCTCAAGAGTAGCTACTACACTTTGTAGTAGTTAGTGCGGCTTAGCTGCTACAAATTGTAGCATTTTCTAAATAGACACACAGTAGTAGTTAGTGCGGATTAGCTGTTACAAATTGTACCAGCTTATCAATAGTAACTACTACAAGGTATAGCAGCTAATGAATATTAGCTGCTACACTATATAGGAATTAGTGAGGATTAGCTGATAAAACATTGTAGCAGCTAATTCGGAGACGTGATCTGCTAAGGCGAAGATGTTAACACCTAGTAATATCAAATCTAATTATACTCATTAGGAGCTGCTACACGTGGTAGCATGATCGGTAAACTAGATGCTAATGCTACACTGTGCTACAGTAGCTGATACACCTTGTAGCCGCTAGTCCGCAGTAACTGCTACACGATGTGGGAGCTACGTGTCTAGAGTTTCGCAGCAAATGTGTAGTATCTAATCCCTAGTAACTGCTACGCACTGTAGCAGCTACTCTTTAGAATTTTCTACACGTTGTAGCATCTTTGAATAAGTAGGTGTGAATGCAACAATTTGCTACAGTACCTGCTACACAATGTAGCATCTTCTGCCTACATTACTGACTAGCTAAGCCATCATCCAGCAAAATATGCTGTAAGGACACATAGAAGCAACAAAAGACTAGTTGCTACAACGTGTGCCAGTTATACTGGTGGTAAGCTGCTACACGTTGTAGCATATACTTAGGATTAGCTGCTACAACGTGTAGCAGTTATTCTAGTGGTATACTTTATGATGTAGCTGCTGCCTGCTACAACGTGCGGCAAATAGTATAGTGTATGATACAACGTTGTAGTAGCTATTGCTGATTAAAATAATTTCACATTTTTTTACCAAGTTAATATACATAACAACGTTGTAGCAGTTTTTTTACCATCATTTCTATATACCGCATTAAAGGCAACCGGATGGGGTGGTGAAATATAATTATAATTTATCAAGATAAAGTATGAAAGTGATCTCCTACAAATCGCAACATCATCTCAAGAGTAGCTGCTACACTCTATAGCAGTTAGTGCGGATTAGCATGTAACACCCGCCCTCCCTGCTAACCCTAAGGGACGGGGCTACGATACTCTACGTACATACTACAGCGGAAGACTTAAAATTATTTTTTTCTTAACTTAATTAAAACCGAACTACACTAACATGGTTCCAGAACATGATAACAAAATCAATAAAAACTTAACATCAAGTCACCAATAGTGTATTACATTTCACAAAACCAAAGCATAGTTCTTAAAGGTTTTAAAGCAGGTTCTTAATTAGTTGCCTAGCCACCGCCACACACATCTTCGTTGCCCCTCCTGCTGCTCCTTTAGCTCATCCAGCTTTTTCCTTTATCTGTGGTACAAGGAAAGTAAGCTGTGAGCACTCATGGCTCAGTAAGTTCCTTTCCTACTCACTAAAGCCAAAAATCAACATATAATCAAAGAATGTATCAACAAGTCATAATCTCAACTAATCATGGCATAACCTAGCATTCTATTCAAGCATATCATGCATCATAATATAATCACCACTAGTCATGGCATATCAAACATCATCATGGCCGAAACATATACCTAGTGCATTGCATAAAACATAGCTAGACATGGCATAACAACCAAGTATCATGGTATATCAAAGCATGGCCGAAACATGTATATCAAAGCATCATAACTATGGCCGAACATGTACATCAAGGCATCATCATATCCATAGCCGAAATCTATATATCAAGCATCAACATATCCATGGCCGAAACATGTCTATAAGGTATAGCATGAACATAACATAATCATACCTTATCATGACATATCATAATCAAGAGCATAGCATGAAACATAGCATAATCATAAGGTGTATGCAATATGATTTTGGAAAACATGTATCCGAAAAACATGTGTATGTCTCATGATCTTTAAAACTATTTTCTTTTACATATATATACTTGAAAGTAATCTCAACATAAGGGGGATCCCGGCTGTGTACCACTTACATATTGCGCGCAACCTTGTAGGTCCAAGGTAGCAAGTCTTGAACCCTACGAGGCAAACATACTAGGCCCTTAGTCCTAGGGGCACTTAGGAGCCCATCCCTAATGAGGTCCTTAGTCCCCGGGGTGCTTATGGAGCCCACCCTTGGTACAAGCCACTCACACATAAAGTAAAGTACATGTCATACATATCATGTATCATAAAAGCATGCATCACTTAGGCACACATCATATCATAAAGGTATGCATCACTTAGGCATACATCATGTCATAAAAGTATGCATCACTTAGGCATACATCATATCATAAGGTATGCATCACTTAGGCATACATCATGTCATAAAGGTATGCATCACTTAGGCATACATCACATCATAAAGGCATGCATTACTTAGGCATACATCATGTCATAACAATATGCATCACTTAGGCATAGATCATAAAAACATGCATATCTTAAGCATAAAGCATATCATCAAGCATGCATGATTTAACCACATAGCATATCATGAAAGCATGCATATTTTAAGCACTAAGCATAGCATTAAAGCATGCATAATTTAACCACATATCATAACATAAGCATGCATACTTTTAGCACAAAGCATATCATATCATAAAAGCATGCATATCATATCATAAGTCATAAATCACAAGCATACATATTAAGCATAAGGGTGTATCTTGTGATTATCCTATCATAGGAAACATGGTATCATATTCATCTTGGTTCTAAGATTCCTAAACCCTTGTGGCCGAAACCCCTTTAGAGCTTAATTTAGGTTAAACACAACATCCAAGCATGTGGCACCTAAATTATCATCATAACATTTTCATAGGAAGCATTATCAACATGATTAACTTAGTTTCTAAGTTCTTCAAGTCCCTAATTTCATGTGGCCGAAACCTTAAGGTGTGAAACAAGGTTCCATATGACATAAAAGCATGGACAACTTTAAATCATATTTATAACATTTTTACCAAGGAACAAGGTAAACACATTTGACACATTTGAATTAGTTCCTAAGTTCTTTAAGCCCTTAACATATGTCATGGCCGAAATTTAACAAGTTCTCATTAGGGCTACAAACAAGCATACAAGCATGTGAACTTGGACTAACCTTATGTATAAATTCATACAAGGCATCATACAATAGTTATGGCCGAATCATACCCTAGCATCATTTTAGGTCATGAAACAACATATAGCAATTGAACCTTGGCTTTCTACTTATCATATTTCATGTAGAGTGACATGAGCATATTTAATTTAAGTCCTAGGGTCTCTAGGGCATCTAAACCTTCATGGCCGAGACTTACAATGGTCCATTTAGGTCATGGAAAAATTATACAAGCATGTGACACAAGCAATAGGTTATCATATTTTCATAAGAAGCATTTTAACACCTTTGATTTAAATTCTAAGGCCTCTAGGTCATTTAAACCCTACTTGGCCGAAAGTCATCAGTGTTTAAACTTGCTTCAAATAACATAAAAACATATGAAGTCATACGAGTTTCATAGCATATGTAAAGACAAGCATAATGAGTATACATATGAATTGTGTCTTAGGCTTTCTAGGTTTCTTTTTCCCTTTTTCTTTTATTTTTTTCTCATGGCCAAAACCTACCATTCTTTAGCTATGTTCTTAAATGGCCTAAATCATGAAAAACCTAAGTAAGTTTCATGGCAAAAGTTACTAAGAAACATATATACAAATTGGTTCATGAATAAGCTAGGACCCCTTGTAGTCATACATGTTATATGTCGTGCAACTAATTTTTCTACACCCTAATTAAACATGAGGGCATTAAACAACTTTCATATCTACACAACACAGAGGTCTTGAGCATATTAAAATTTTGTTTAAGCTTTTCTAAGCTATCCATCTCATCATGGCCGAAAAACCCTAAGAAGGAGTTCATGAAATTCTAGCAATATTCAAGCATACAAATCCTTTAAGATCTTTGTATTCTATCACATGAGCATGGTTATTTAAATTTAAAGGTCTTCCTAACCCTAAACCCTTTCTTGACCGAATCATATAAGTGGGTTTTCTTTTAGTTTCAATATCTTCTAAGGAAGAAAAACTAATACATGATCCTTAATATTTCATTGGGAGAACCTTGTACTAGTTGGGTAAAACAATAAATTTCCCTAGCCTCTTAAGAATATTTTTGGCTGAAATTCTACGGTTCAGTACTCCTCTGATCAAGCATCATATAGGTATAAAAGCATGAAAAGAACCCCTCTACATAGCATAGAAAAATCTATCATGTAGTGAAGACTAGTTTAAACATCATTAGATTTTTGAAAGCCCTTCTTGGCCGAATTTTCTCAAACTTGTTTCTAGGTTTTAAAATCTTCATAAAATCCGAAAAACACTTAAAACGCCTTGTACCACAGGTGAGGGGAAGCATACATCCTTTTCGCTTGTGGATCTAAGGTATGGTGAAGAAAAAGTAGTCTCTTCTTCTAGTTCCTTTCCCTTGATTCCTTTGCTAAGTCCTCCTTGTATCTTAGGCTTTCTTAGAGAAAAACTTGGCTTTGGGGCCGAAGATGGAGGAGAGGGGACTGTGGTGTTCTCGGTGAGGAAGAGGAAGAATGAGAGAAAATAGAATTTTCCCTTTACATATTCTCTTTTATGTTAAGGGGAAAGAGGTAGAAAACTTGGTTTTTGCTTTCCTTCTCCCTTATCCTTTTTTTCTATTTATTTTTATTTTTATTTATTTATTTATCCTCATCATTCATGGTGAAATAAGGGGGAATGAATCCCCTTAATCCCTCTTTAAATTTTCGGCAAAACCAAAGAGGAAGAAGGAGAGAAAGGGAGGAAGACAAGTTGCCTTTCTCTTGCTCCTTTCTTGTTTTCTTTTGGCTAGCTTTTACTCTTACCTTTATCATGAGTTTCCCTCCTTTGTTATCAACATATTATTCCTATCCCAACTGGTTATTACCCATTAATTCTATAAAATATAATATAAGAGGTTCAAGGTTCAATCCTTGACCTCTCCCTATTTTTATTTCTTTTTATTTCCTTTTTGGTTCAACTCACTTCCTATTATTTTCTAAGGCAAAATTCCACATTCATATATTTATCTTACAAGCTTAGTGGGTATTACAGTACCCCGTACCTCATAAAAAGTTCGTCCTTGAACTTTAAAATAGTTGCATCAGGTGGCACTGAACTTTCGGCTGAGTGCATCGGCCACTTTGTTCGCCTTCCCTGGGTGATAAAGAATCTCGTAGTTGTAATCTTTAACTAACTCGAGCCATCGGCGTTGCCTCATATTCAGGTCTTTTTGTGTGAAGAAATATTTCAAACTCTGATGGTCGGTATAAATCTTACACTGAGCTCCATATAAATAATGTCTCCATATTTTTAGAGCGAAGACCACGGCTGCTAGTTCTAAGTCGTGAATGGGATAATTCTTCTCATGTTCTTTAAGTTGTCTAGAAGCGTAAGCAATGACTTTGCCATCTTGCATGAGTACAGCTCCAAGTCCTGTGATGGAAGCATCGCTGTACATATCGAAGCCTTTGTTGGTTTCCGGAAGAGTAAGAATTGGAGCACTGGTCAGTCTCCTTTTTAATTCCACGAAACTCTTCTCGCAAGCTTCTGTCCATTCATACTTTGTATTTTTCTTGGTGAGGGTTGTCATAGGAGCTGCGATTTTGGAGAAATTCTCTACGAATTTCCTGTAATAACCTGCTAGTCCGAGAAAACTCCTGACTTCGCTGGCATTCTTTGGTCGGTTCCAGTTATTTACAGCTTTGATTTTACTTGGATCCACCATAACTCCATCTTTGGAGATGACATGACCTAGAAATATTACCCGGTCAAGCCAAAACTCGCATTTGGAGAATTTTGCATATAGTTGTTTCTCTTGAAGGATCTGTAGTACAGTATTCAGGTGTTCAGCATGTTCTTCTGGGGTTCTTGAGTAGATAAGTATATCATCAATGAAGACGATTACAAATTTATCAAGATATGCCGTAAATACTCGATTCATCAAGTCCATAAATACTGCAGGAGCGTTGGTTACTCCGAAAGGCATAACTATGAACTCATAGTGTCCATATCGGGTTCGAAATGCTGTTTTTGGTATATCATCTGGTTTCACCTTCACTTGATGATAACTGGATCGTAGATCTATCCTTGAGAAAACAGTCGCACCTTTCAGTTGATCGAATAGGTCATCGATCCGTGGGAGTGGGTACCGGTTCTTGATTGTCACATTATTCAGCACTCGGTAGTCTATACACATACGCATAGACCCATCCTTCTTCTTTACGAATAGCACTGGAGCTCCCCATGGAGAGTGACTAGGACGAATAAGTCCCTTGTCGAGTAATTCGGATAACTGTTCCTGAAGCTCCTTTAATTCAGCCGGAGCCATACGATAAGGTGCTTTTGAGATCGGCTGAGTACCAGGAATCAATTCGATTCCGAATTCTATCTCTCTGTCAGGGGCCAACCCTGGTAGTTCATCAGGAAATACTTTTGGATAGTTGCACACTACTCTGACATCTTCTAACTTCGGGTCTTTGACTTGATTGGTGTCAACCACGTGCGCTAGAAACCCCATACATCCTTTATCTAACATCCTTTGTGCTTTGATAGATGACAATAACTTCTCCGTTCCTTTTGATTCCCCGTAAAATTCAAACTCTGGTTCATTTTTGGGTCGGAAAATCACTTTTCTTTTGCGGCACTCGATTGAAGCACCGTACTCGCTAAGGAAATCCATGCCCAAAATTATGTCATAATCCTGCATATCAAGTACTATCAGATTGCAGTAGAGTTCTCTGTTTGCGATCCGAATGAGTACTGCTTGCAGCATATGGTCCGATGGCATAATCTCCCCCGATGGTAAGGTTGTTAAGAAGGTGTCCTCTAGAGTTCGGAGTGGTATGTCTAGCTTCTTCATAAAAGGTGTTGAGACAAACGAGTGTGTTGCCCCGGTATCAAATAATACTACAGCATACTGATTGTAAATAAGTAGCTGACCTGTGATAACAGTAGAAGCATTCACCACGTCTTCCTTGGTAAGAGAGTAGACTCTGGCATTGGTCATAGGGGGAGGGGCCTCCAATCTTCCTTGGCTGATTGAGGTCCCTTCTATGGCAGTGTGCATCTGGTGAAGCTGTGCGGGGGCACTCCTATTCTGGAAGTTCTGCGAAGGTGGTGTTTAAAGCTGAGTAGGGCAATCTCTTATCAAATGACCTTCCTTTCCGCAATTGTAGCACTTTCTGGTGCTCAGACGACATACTCCCGAATGCATCTTCCCACATGTGGCACACTGAGGGTACTTGGTCTGCTTATTTGCTGGACCACCTTTTGTTTTATTCCACTGTTTCCTCTTTCCACCTGAGTTTCCTTTCCAGTCGGTTCTGGTATTGTGCGATTTTTGTCCTCCGGTCAGTGCTTGGTTCTTGCCCTTATTCATTGCTTCCTGATAGTGCTCGGTAATCAGGGCGCTGCTGACCAGCTCCTCTGCAGTAGGCGGTCTATTAACTCCGCCGGCTACGTTCAGAGCTATCTCGGGTCGGAGCATCTTTAACATCAACCGGACCCTTTCTTTTTCAGTACGGACTAGTTCTGGGCACAATCGAGCTAAGCGGTTGAACCTCTTGACGACTTCATTGACTGACAGATCACCTTGCCGGAACTCAGTGAACTCGTCATAGTGCTTGTTGGTCACTTGCATATGGAAAAATTCCTCTAAGAACTCTGTCTCAAAATCTGTCCACTGCATTTGGTTTATTTGCCTTTTCGCCTTTACTCTGTCCCACCACATCCGGGCATCTCCGGTAAGACAGAACGACGCGCATTTGACCTTCTCGTGTTCAGGCCAATCCAATAGTTCCATTATGTTCTCCACGGTTTTGAGCTAGGCTTGCGCATCCCATGGTTCACAGTTTCCCGAGAATGCTTCCGGTTTAAGCCTTTGCCACTGAATTAAATAGGCCTCTTGTCGGACCATCGGAGTAGGGGTTGCCGGGGGCACTGGTGCGGATGTAGGTATAACTGTTGGGTTTTTCGGGCCGCGAAAACCGCTTTTCGCGTCGCGGAAACCCCGAATCACCCAAAGCCATAGATCCGTGCAAGGAAAAATTTCGAAAACACAAATACGAGTTTTATACTACGATCTACAGTAGATCTACAAAGGAAAAACCATTTTACCTTCGATGCGTGCCCTTGCAATATCCCGCTCGTCCAAGGTACTTGTCAGATCTCCAAAGTATCAAGGTAGATACTTCTCTAGTGATATCCACACGAACAAGGAGTGTCTCCCACACTCAAAGGATGGAGAAGAAAGCCCCAAGTGTGCTAGCACTTTCTAGAGCTTTCGAATGGGATTGGAAAGGAAGGAAAAAGAAGAAGGTACAAAAGAAATCTTATACACTCACTAGTAGTATCCTTCCTTTGTGACCTTCACTCTACCTTTGCTCTTGGATTCACTCAACCACCTTCTCCTCACCAATGAAGTCACGGCAACCACCAGCAAGAAGGAGGAAGAAAACTAGGAAGAAGATGATACAATTACCACACATTAATCCACACTAAATGAAACCAATTCCACCTTTAGTGTGGTCAGCCACACACAATGTAACCCCCTCATTAATGTGGTCGGCCACATTAAAACCAAAGGGGAGAGTGTAACCCCCATGAGGTGGCATACCTCATGAGGTGGAGGTGATGTGGCAAGGATGAGTCATCCTTATGATGTGGCAATACATCAAGTCTAACTTGATGTTTCAAATTCCATTTGGTCAAGTCAAAATTGACCAATTTCTTCCTTGTTGAGTTAAATCCAACCTTTGATTCAAGTCAATTTCAATTTAATGAATTTCAATTCATTAATATAAATTGACTCAATGAATCAAATTTAAATTAGACTCATTCAACAATTGAATCTAATTGAGTCTAACTCAATAAGTCTAATTCGAATCCAATCTTTGGTGCATCATATGAACCTAATCCAATTGGTTCATCATATGAACCTAATTTCCATCCACTTGTTCTTTGTGTGTGACCCAATAGGTTCTTGTAACGTTGGCAATGTTTCTAAACTCCTTTAGAAACATAAGCAATGAGCGGCATCTAGCAATACATCATTGCTACCCAAGTTACACGAAATGTTGAGATCCAACATCACCTTGTGACTACTAATTGTGACTCCTCACAATATGTGACATTGTCCTTCTATCCTAGACATCTAGATTGATCAATATGAGGCATAGACCGTGTCATCCTCTAATCAATCTAAATCTTGAACTCCAAGTAGACTCACTCGATCAAATGAGCTCAACATCTAATGTTGACTCATTTGGGCATGACCATGCACTTCGTGGTCTAACTCTATCAAGAAAATTGATGTCGCTCCCGTCATATGGGAGGGATAGATCCCATCTACATCACTCACATCCCTCTGTATAATTTGTTACATACCCAGTAATCGCCTTTATAGTCCACCCTGTTACGGGTGACGTTTGACGAAATTAAAGTACATAACTCCTTATGTAGGGATCCATGGTGACTTCAGGTCTAAGGACTAATAGTTATACTAATAGCCACATGAGAAAGTATATGACACTCATATAACGATCCATGATACTTTCTCATGGCGGGTCATTCAGTATACATTCTCTAATGCATACCCATGTGTCAGCTTGATATCTCTATATCCATGACTTGTGAGATCAAGTCATCGAGTTGACCTACATGCTAGTCTTATTGTATTAACATTGTCCCTGAATGTTAATACTCGACTAGGAATAAATTAGAGTAGTGTTCCCCATATCATCTCACTATCGATTCAACTAATCGATTGATATAGGTATGAACCTTCTACTCAAGGACGCTACTATACTTATTTTATCTGGCACTAATACAAATAAGCATAATAACCAAAAACCAAATGCCTTAATATATATATATAAGAATATGATATACATGAGTCCATACAATCATCAAATGATTGGCTCTATGGCTCGGACTAACAATCTCCCACTAGCACTAGTGCCAATCAGTATAGGCTCTAAGGCCTAAAGACCTAGTGTGACCATCATGCTTCCTCTGTGCCAAAGCCTTGGTCAAGGGATCTGCGATGTTAGCCTCTGTAGGTACTCTGCAAATCTTCACATCTCCTCTATCGATAATCTCTCGAATGAGATGGAAGCGCCGTAGTATGTGCTTGGTCCGCTGGTGTGAGCGAGGTTCCTTTGCCTGTGCTATAGCTCCATTGTTGTCACAATAGAGCTTAACAGGGTCAGCGATGCTAGGAACCACCCCAAGTTCAATGATGAACTTGCGGATCCAAACTGCCTCCTTTGCTGCCTCTGATGCAGCAATGTACTCGGCTTCTGTTGTAGAATCAGCTACTGTATCCTGCTTCGAACTCTTCCAGCTGACAGCACCACCATTTATGCAAAATACGAACCCCGACTGTGATCTATAGTCATCCTGATCGGTCTGGAAGCTAGCATCACTGTAACCCTTTACAGCTAGCTCATCATTGCCTCCATATATCAAGAAATATTCTTTAGTCCTTCTTAAGTACTTAAGAATATTCTTGACCGCTATCCAGTGACTTTCACCTGGATCTGACTGGTATCTACTCGTCATGCTCAAAGCATACGAGACATCAGGTCGAGTACATAGCATAGCGTACATGATCGATCCTATGGCTGAGGCATAAGGGATCTGATCCATGCGGTCTCTCTCCTCTCTAGAAGAAGGACCTTGAGTCTTCGAAAGACTCACGCCATGTGACATCGGCAGAAATCCCTTCTTGGAATTCTGCATGGCAAACCGAAGGAGTACCTTGTCAATGTATGTACTCTGACTTAGGCCAAGCAATCTCTTAGATCTATCTCTATAGATCTGTATCCCTAGAATGCGGGATGCCTCACCTAAGTCCTTCATTGAGAAGCAACTCCCTAGCCAAGTCTTGACAGACTGAAGCATAGGGGTGTCCTTCCCAATGAGTAGTATGTCATCCACATACAATATGAGGAAGACAACTATATCTCCTACAACCTTCTTGTAGACACAAGGTTCATCTTCGTTCTTGATGAAACCAAACTGTTTGATTGCATCATCGAATCGAAGATTCCAGCTCCGAGAAGCTTGCTTTAGTCCATAAATGGACCTATGCAGCTTGCATACTCTGCTAGTATGCTGTGGATTTACAAAACCCTCAGGTTGTATCATGTACACATCCTCAAGTAGGTTTCCATTCAGAAACGCGATTTTGACATCCATCTGCCATATCTCATAGTCATGGTAGGCTGCAATAGCAAGCATGATCCGAATAGACTTAAACATCGCTACTGGAGAAAAGGTTTCATCATAGTCAATACCATGAATTTGCTTGAAACCTTTAGCTACCAAGCGACCCTTATAGATAAGTCCATCCATGTCAGTCTTTCTCTTAAAGACCCACTTACACCCAATGGATTTTACCCCTTCAGGTGGATCAACCAAAGTCCATACTTGGTTGGTGTACATGGAATCCATTTCGGATCTCATGGCTTCTAGCCATTTCTCGGAATCTGGTCTCATCACAGCTTCCTGATAGGTGGTAGGCTCATCCTCTATGAGCACAACGTCATCATGGTCAGACAAGAGAAATAAGTATCTCTCAGTCTGACGACGTACCCTATCAGACCTGCGAAGAGATATGTCTACTTGAACTGGTTGTTGTTCCTCAACTCTTTGTGGAACAACATCATCCACAACACTTTGTGGTTCCAGTTCAACTTCCATCGAGGCATCAGTGCTATTATTCGCATCTTGAACTTCTTCAAGATCGAACGCGCTCCCACTAGTCTTTTTAGAAACAAAGTCCCTTTCTAGAAAGACCCCAGTCTTTGCCACAACTACCTTGTGCTGATTGGGAATGTAGAAGTAATATCCCGTAGTTTCCTTGGGATATCCGATGAAATAGCACTTGTCGGATTTGGGTCCTAATTTGTCTGAGACTTGACGTCGTACATAAGCCTCACAACCCCAAATCCTCATGAAAGACACCTGGGCATCTCTCCCAGTCCATATCCTATATGGTGTCTTTATCATAGCCTTGGATGGAACTCGGTTGAGAATGAAAGCTGCCGTGTCTAGAGCATATCCCCATAGATATGTCGAAAGATCTGTGTGACTCATCATAGATCGTACCATATCTAATAGAGTACGATTCCTCCTTTTGGATACACCATTCCACTGTGGTGTTCCAGGAGGAGTGAGTTGGGATAGAATCCCACACTTAGCTAAGTAGTCACGAAACTCATGGCTAAGGTATTCTCCACCTCGATCTGATCGAAGTATCTTAATACTCTTGCCAAGCTGGTTCTGTACTTCATTCTTGAATTCTTTGAACTTTTCAAAGGATTCGGACTTATGTGTCATTAAGTACACATAACCGTATCTACTGAAGTCATCATTAAATGTGATGAAGTACCTATAACCGCCTCTAGCAGCGACATTGAAAGGGTCATATACATCACTATGTATGAGTCCTAACAAATCAGTCGCTCTCTCACTGTGCCCACTAAAGGGAGTCTTGGTCATCTTGCCTCGTAGGCATGACTCGCATATCTCATATGATTCAAAATCAAATGAGTCCAGCAAACCATCCTTATGGAGCTGGGATAAGCGCTTGTCATTTATATGACCTAAGCGACAGTGCCAGAGATAGGTGTGGTTCATATCGTTCGATTTGAACCTCTTGGTACTAACGTTATAGATAGAGCTCTCAAGGTCTAGAATATAGAGTCCATTTATCAGAGGTGCACTACAATAGAACATATCATTTAAATAGACAGAACAACATTTGTTCTTTATTATAAACGAGAATCCTTTCTTGTCCAAACAAGAAACTGATATAATGTTCTTAGTCAATGCAGGCACATAACAACAATCGTCTAACTCTAGTATAAGCCCAGAGGACAGAGATAGAAAATAAGTCCCTACAGCAACAGCAGCAACCCGTGCTCCATTGCCTACTCGTAGGTCTATCTCGCCCTTTGTCAATGCTCTGATATTTCTTAGTGCTTGTACATTAGTACAAATGTGCGAAGCACATCCGGTATCTAATACCCACGACGAAGAAATAGAGAGGTTGACTTCTATAACATTTATACCTGAAGTAGAAATCTTATTTCTCTCCTTGTTAAGATCTTCCAGGTATCCTGTGAAGTTCCTCTTCCAGTGCCCTGCTTGTCCTTGATATAGTTGACGAAGATGTGCAACCATATCGTAAGCACCCATCAACTCATGTTGCTTCTGAAGCTTAGAGTTCATGGTCGCGAGCATAAGACAGGACACATCTAATGCGTCATCTTGATGCTTCTTGTAAGCATCTCGGTTTGCTCGCGTGGCAGTGGCAGGAGGAGCCTCCGGAATGGGCTGGGTGAGAACAATTCTCAGGTTCCTGTACCAGTCCAGGAAATTTGCTCCGTTGAGCTTGTCCTTCTTAAGGACAGATCGCAGGGAGAAAATGTTCGTATTCGACGTCATGGCAATTCTACAACAAAAATAAATGCAGAAATAAATATCATATTCTTTTAAAATCATTTAATTAGGCCTTTAATTAAATGATGCTCCCACTGAATTCTATAATTCTTGTGGGACAAGATCCACATCATACTAACCCTTGAGTTAGCTTTGGCTAATACGCCCAAGGCTTAGTATGATCGGTAGGTAACGATTACCAATTACATCTCTATGCAACTCTTGTTTATAGAATCAATATCTGCATTTATATTAAAACTCGAGTTAGCTTTGGCTAATACGCCCGAGAGTTAATATAGATGTGATTTTGACCTATCTTTTCCAATCGTTGGAATAATGCCTATAGTTGACTCGATCCAACCGAGTAACTAGGAATACTCAATCTAATTGAGTTTGTATTCACCCATGCGTTGATAGGCGGGACCAAGATTGTCCCTCCGTACCCTACCAAGATAATATGTATTGCTCTGCTTTGGCAGATTCAACAATACATGTGATCGAGGTAGTGATAGGTATCACGGCATGGTTAGGCATTTAGAGTTGGTTCGATCTAGATCTAATCTAATCGAGAAGGATGCATCTTGTGCACGACTTAGATCTAATCTAATCGCAAGGGTGCATCATGTGCATGACTTAGATCTAATCTAATCGTAAGGCACTAATTAATTAATTACTTATTAAACATGCATCATATACATAAGTAATTAACTAATTAATCTATTTGTGATTTAGTCATGGCCCTAATACGATCTTCTCAAGCCAATCAGAAGATCGAATGGTCAACCTAGGGTCAACAGCTTCTCCAAGCTCCTTCCTTTGACCACCTTGTGTTGCTCGTGCCCGCCTCGGAACTCCGTCTCGTGTGGACCCTCCACCGCTCCAATTTGTACATTACAATTTGAAACTCGAGTTACATTCGAGTCTAAATCTAATTTACAACCAGAATAAGAGAAAGACATGACGCGCAGGCCGTGGAAAAAAAAATAAAATACAGCACACACAATCATATGACGGCACGCAGGCCGTATTATGAATTACAACACAAATCCAATCTTATTAGGTATTTTGGGCCATGACTATCACAAATTAATATATAATTCAAAATTATATATTTTATAATTTTCTATAATTTTAAAATAATTTTTACAATTTTTATGAATAAAATTTTCGGGCGCAATCGCGGAACGGATCCCCTTGCGGGGCCCAGGGGCAGCACCCCTACCCGCGATCTAACCATCGCGAGGGTTCCTTTGCGATCCAACAGCGCCTAAACCCGCTGTCCCAAAACGATTTGGGTCGAGACATTGCCGTTTCGGAAAAATCTTCGGATCTCGTGCAAAGATTCGTAAACAAAACTTTTCGAAAAACCTTTTCTTGTACGAGTTTGTAAAAACTTTAGATCTACACTAAAGTTAAGATCTAAAGTTTTTACAAACTCGTACAAGAAAAGGTTTTTCGAAAAGTTTTGTTTACGAATCTTTGCACGAGATCCATGGCTTTGGGTGACTCGGGGTTTCCGAGACGCGAAAAAGCGGTTTTCGCGGCCCGACGAACCCAACAATAACAGGTAGTGGATTCACCGGTGGGGTAACTGGGTTGCCTTGCTGACCCATTAAGGTAGTGATCAATTGTTGTTGTTCTGCGATCTGATGCTGGAGGTTTGCGACTACCTGCGTCAGATCTGGTGGAGTCACTGTCCCTCCGGTTCGGGTATTGCGTGTCCTAACCATGTTTATCTAAAAAAATAGACTAGTGTAAGTGGTTATCAATTTTAGCCAATCTAACGTACTGGTTTGTTTCTATCTATTTGTTATGGTATTATTCCTAACCTACCAATATGTACTCCTAATCTAATTTATAACTAAAAGCATAGAATAAAGCATCAAACATAAGCAAGTAAAACATGAACTAAAGCATAAACAACATAAGGAAAAATAAGGAATATAATGACAAACAATGTAACATAAGGAAATAAAGCATAAGTAATGTAGTAAAGAAAATAAAGCATAAGTATATGACAAGAAAATCAAACATAAACATATAACAAATAAATTTAACATAAACATTCTTACTTGGAGCGGCAGGTAGGAGGCTTGATGTGTGTGTAGTGAGCTGGCAATAACTTTGGCACTGATACCAACCTGTAACGCCCGCCCTCCCTGCTAACCCTAAGGGACGGGGCTACGATACTCTACGTACATACTACAGCGGAAGACTTAAAATTATTTTTTTCTTAACTTAATTAAAACCGAACTACACTAACATGGTTCCAGAACATGATAACAAAATCAATAAAAACTTAACATCAAGTCACCAATAGTGTATTACATTTCACAAAATCAAAGCATAGTTCTTAAAGGTTATAAAGCAGGTTCTTAATTAGTTGCCTAGCCACCGCCACACACATCTTCGTTGCCCCTCCTGCTGCTCCTTTAGCTCATCCAGCTTTTTCCTTTATCTGTGGTACAAGGAAAGTAAGCTGTGAGCACTCATGGCTCAGTAAGTTCCTTTCCTACTCACTAAAGCCAAAAATCAACATATAATCAAAGAATGTATCAACAAGTCATAATCTCAACTAATCATGGCATAACCTAGCATTCTATTCAAGCATATCATGCATCATAATATAATCACCACTAGTCATGGCATATCAAACATCATCATGGCCGAAACATATACGTAGTGCATTGCATAAAACATAGCTAGACATGGCATAACAACCAAGTATCATGGTATATCAAAGCATGGCCGAAACATGTATATCAAAGCATCATAACTATGGCCGAACATGTACATCAAGGCATCATCATATCCATAGCCAAAATCTATATATCAAGCATCAACATATCCATGGCCGAAACATGTCTATAAGGTATAGCATGAACATAACATAATCATACCTTATCATGGCATATCATAATCAAGAGCATAGCATGAAACATAGCATAATCATAAGGTGTATGCAATATGATTTTGGAAAACATGTATCCGAAAAACATGTGTATGTCTCATGATCTTTAAAACCATTTTCTTTTACATATATATACTTGAAAGTAATCTCAACATAAGGGGGATCCCGGCTATGTACCACTTACATATTGCGCGCAACCTTAAAGGTCCAAGGTAGCAAGTCTTGAACCCTACGAGGCAAACATACTAGGCCCTTAGTCCTAGGGGCACTTAGGAGCCCATCCCTAACGAGGTCCTTAGTCCCCGGGGCGCTTATGGAGCCCACCCTTGGTACAAGTCACTCACACATAAAGTAAAGTACATGTCATACATATCATGTATCATAAAAGCATGCATCACTTAGGCACACATCATATCATAAAGGTATGCATCACTTAGGCATACATCATGTCATAAAAGTATACATCACTTAGGCATACATCATATCATAAGGTATGCATCACTTAGGCATACATCATGTCATAAAGGTATGCATCACTTAGGCATACATCACATCATAAAGGCATGCATCACTTAGGCATACATCATGTCATAACAATATGCATCACTTAGGCATAGATCATAAAAACATGCATATCTTAAGCATAAAGCATATCATCAAGCATGCATGATTTAACCACATAGCATATCATGAAAGCATGCATATTTTAAGCACTAAGCATAATATTAAAGCATGCATAATTTAACCACATATCATAACATAAGCATGCATACTTTTAGCACAAAGCATATCATATCATAAAAGCATGCATATCATATCATAAGTCATAAATCACAAGCATACATATTAAGCATAAGGGTGTATCTTGTGATTATCCTATCATAGGAAACATGGTATCATATTCATCTTGGTTCTAAGCTTCCTAAACCCTTGTGGCCGAAACCCCTTTAGAGCTTAATTTAGGTTAAACACAACATCCAAGCATGTGGCACCTAAATTATCATCATAACATTTTCATAGGAAGCATTATCAACATGATTAACTTAGTTTCTAAGTTCTTCAAGTCCCTAATTTCATGTGGCCGAAACCTTATGGTGTGAAACAAGGTTCCATATGACATAAAAGCATGGACAACTTTAAATCATATTTATAACATTTTTACCAAGGAACAAGGTAAACACATTTGACACATTTGAATTAGTTCCTAAGTTCTTTAAGCCCTTAACATATGTCATGGCCGAAATTTAACAAGTTCTCATTAGGGCTACAAACAAGAATACAAGCATGTGAACTTGGACTAACCTTATGTATAAATTCATACAAGGCATCATACAATAGTTATGGCCGAATCATACCCTAGCATCATTTTAGGTCATAAAACAACATATAGCAATTGAACCTTGGCTTTCTACTTATCATATTTCATGTAGAGTGATATGAGCCTATTTAATTTAAGTCCTAGGGTCTCTAGGGCATCTAAACCTTCATGGCCGAGACTTACAATGGTCCATTTAGGTCATGGAAAAATTATACAAGCATGTGACACAAGCAATAGGTTATCATATTTTCATAAGAAGCATTTTAACACCTTTGATTTAAATTCTAAGGCCTCTAGGTCATTTAAACCCTACTTGGCCGAAACTCATCAGTGTTTAAACTTGCTTCAAATAACATAAAAACATATGAAGTCATACGAGTTTCATAGCATATGTAAAGACAAGCATAATGAGTATGCATATGAATTGTGTCTTAGGCTTTCTAGGTTTCTTTTTCCCTTTTTCTTTTATTTTTTTCTCATGGCCAAAACCTACCATTCTTTAGCTAGGTTCTTAAATGGCCTAAATCATGAAAAACCTATGTTTCATGGCAAAAGTTACTAAGAAACATATATACAAATTGGTTCATGAATAAGCTAGGACCCCTTGTAGTCATACATGTTATATGTCGTGCAACTAATTTTTCTACACCCCAATTAAACATGAGGGCATTAAACAACTTTCATATCTACACAAAACAGAGATCTTGAGCATATTAAAATTTTGTTTAAGCTTTTCTAAGCTATCCATCTCATCATGGCCGAAAAACCCTAAGAAGGAGTTCATGAAATTCTAGCAATATTCAAGCATACAAATCCTTTAAGATCTTTGTATTCTATCACATGAGCATGGTTATTTAAATTTAAAGGTCTTCCTAACCCTAAATCCTTTCTTGACCGAATCATATGAGTGGGTTTTCTTTTAGTTTCAATATCTTCTAAGGAAGAAAAACTAATACATGATCCTTAATATTTCATAGGGAGAACCTTGTACTAGTTGGGTAAAACAATAAATTTCCCTAGCCTCTTAAGAATATTTTTGGCCGAAATTCTAGGGTTCAGTACTCCTCTAATCAAGCATCATATAGGTATAAAAGCATGAAGAATAACCCCTCTACATAGCATAGAAAAATCTATCATGTAGTGAAGACTAGTTTAAACATCATTAGATTTTTGAAAGCCCTTCTTGGCCGAATTTTCTCAAACTTGTTTCTAGGTTTTAAAATCTTCATAAAATCCGAAAAACACTTAAAACGCCTTGTACCACAGGTGAGGGGAAGCTTACATCCTTTTCGCTTGTGGATCTAAGGTATGGTGAAGAAAAAGTAGTCTCTTCTTCTAGTTCCTTTCCCTTGATTCCTTTGCTAAGTCCTCCTTGTATCTTAGGCTTTCTTAGGGAAAAACTTGGCTTTGGGGCCGAAGATGGAGGAGAGGGGACTGTGGTGTTCTCGGTGAGGAAGAGGAAGAATGAGAGAAAATAGAATTTTCCCTTTACATATTCTCTTTTATGTTAAGGGGGAAGAGGTAGAAAACTTGGTTTTTGCTTTCCTTCTCCCTTAGCCTTTTTTTCTATTTCTTTTTATTTTTATTTATTTATTTATCCTCAACATCTACAATTTGTAGAAGCTTCTCACAATTAGCTGCTACACGTTGTAGCAGCTACTTCCGATCATAAAAATATTCAATTGTATTTTTCCACATTTAATATACATAATCTTTAGTTGCTATACCCTGTATTATCTTCGCAAGGCATTGACAGCAATATTACAAATAAATTTACAACACCTAGCCTATTTTTATGGGATTTACATTACCTTTTACAATCAGTGTATCAATACATTTACACCCCCATCTTTTCATTAATCCAGTGTTTGCTATTAAAAATTTTATGATTAACATGAAAACTAAATTCTCTCATTCCAGCTTGTCCAAAATCTGTTGGTCTTCGGTACATTAAACTCTCAGCGTATCGCATCATAAAAATTGCACAATCTAACCGAAAGATAAAGTTGATTTCACACTGTTAATATTATAATTGCTATCACAAGTATGGAGATGTATAAAAATTATGAATAAACATTTGTACTTACGATTTTACTTGTGTTGGACCCGGGATCGTAGATACCTCAAAGTCTCTTGACATTAAGAAATGTAATCCTAGATACCACATTTCATAGTAAGATGGGTCCATATTTTTTTTTAAAATGAACCTGCATGAGTTTGAAGTTTGTAACCAATACACACATACATCCAATAAATTATGATTTACTCAACATGGAAGTTACTTACAAACTTTTGAAACTTAGATGTGTATAGCTCTGAGGATCCAAGTGAGTTATAATGCAAATATTGAGCTTCTTGGAGATCTATGATTAGTAGGTGCCAGTGATCATTGCATTATTTAATGAATAGAATATATACCTAAGTGGCTTGTCAGTGTCAGTGCTTGCTGATAGGCCAAATGCCTCATATGTTGTCATTGCAAACAAATCCTATGTATGCAGATAAACATTGGTGGAGGCATATATTGAGAATAAAAAACTAGATAGGAGGAGTTGGTGTTATACTTACATCAAAACTAGCAGGACAAAATATAGATGGCCAATAAGGACTGTCGAAGGAATTGGCTTCCTCTGCAATTATTGTAAAATATGCATTTATGCAATCACCATCTCTGAAGATAGTTCAATCCAAAATACATAGGAAAGATGACAAATCCAATGATATCGTTCCGTTGGACCATATTGTCTTTGTCGTAGCCCTACAAAAACCAAAAGTAAAACATGTCCAATAATTTGGTTTACATCAACACTCCCTATTACTGCTACAATGAAAGCAGTTACATAAATTATATGTGTTATATCAACTTTTATATCAGACATGGTTGATTTGATTCAACAAAATGAAATGTTTGTTTCACTATTAAATAAGCATCTAATACCAAAGTCATTTAACCTTGTATTCCCAATAAAATTATACATTCCTAATCCATCATATATTTGCATTTCAGTAAGTGTATAACTCAAGAAACTTCCAACTCACTTTAGCTGGCCCAGTTTCAACAATCCCTTTGCCACCACATCATCTTTATTTTTCTTAAAATATGACTTCGCTTGCTAACAAAATACATAGAGACAACTTTTTGGTGTGAGTAATATGAGAATTAGGACTATAAGACAATACATTAACCAACCAAAACCATACCTTAAGTATTTTAGATTTTTTAGCAAGCATATTCAATAGTTTATTTGATGAAGATGTGGCAGCTAGAACAGTAGATGGTTTATGGCCTTCTTGTACTTTAACAGGAGGCACAGCAAATGCCTCTCCTTTGCCCTTGGCCATCTTTGACTCATGCTCATCTTGAAAAGTTACTCTTTTACTCCTTTTGGCCAAGGGCACACCCTTAATCTCTTTGGCAGTTGAGGGTGTCCTTCTCTTTGTAGCACAAGTCTTTGTCCTGGTTAATGGTCGATTGCTAGGTAATGGGTCAATAACCTTCGCAAGCATATGTCTTTGAAGATCTTTAATTTTTCTATTTTGCTCAGTAATAATTTGATCTTTTACCTCTATAATTCTGTCCTTCTCATCTATTATTTTATCCGTGAAAGCTAATGAAGTTTCTGAATCACGGGCACAATTTTTATTCTCCTCAATTAACTCACTAATTTTGCGCTCCATCTGGGCAATGATCTGGTCCTTGCCCTCAACCACAGACTCCAATCAAGAATTTCCAGCCTCCCTGCCTTGACATTTTGTACAAGCCTCTTTATCCTTAACAAATTCTACCGTAAATGGCTCAAGGACTTGTCCAACCTTTTCCAGAGCTTCGGATGCCTGTGCAGGAACATGGTGGGGAATTTCCTGAGCATCGGCTACCTGTTCAGTAAATTGCTCTAGAATTTGTTCATAATTTCCCTCAACAGCTAATTGTAAAAACCTCTCTGTAATTTGTTGATAAATATGATTTACAAGATCTTCTAGGGAATTGTTTGAGACCAGATGTGTCTCTAGGTCTGATGGACTTAAATCAATAATTATTTTTTGCAGGAGGTAATTCAGCGATCCTAGAAATTATTCTCTCAACGCGGGAGCCTAACCACTTCTATCTGCTTATTTTTGGAAAGGCATGATATCTGTAAGGATCCATTATTCTGACATGTTCACACATCTTGACCTGCAATACAATAAAAATTGTTTAAATATGATACTCTCTGCATAAATCTTATGAGACTATCATTATATTTAGGGACTTACGACAAGGAGATGTGCGAACCCTCTGAGCATGGGAGCTTGATTTCTCACAAGGCCCTCTGGTTTTGGCCTCTGTGAAAGCATCAGACCAATGGCCCCCAGCTGTGGGCTGATATAGTCATATACAGCCTTACACCAATTATACCTACCTAAATTGGCAAAATCATCTACATAATCTATTAGTGATTGTATTGGTAATCTAGATATACTGCTAGTAGTAGTAAATAAAACAGTAACAAAGAAATACAATATTAACAATTGGTAAAAGAAAGTATCAGATTCAGTAGTTGGAGGTTGTTTGCTGAGGGTGATCATCTTGTTCTCTAGCTCCTTTTGTGTACACTCCACATTATGGAAGTGATGAAGAAATAGTGGGGTGGTGGCTGCATGCTATTGCAAATTAACTTCAGCGTCTTGGTCTGGGAGTCCAAGAATCAATGAAACGTCTTTCCTAGTGAAGTTAATCTCCTTATTTTGAAAGATGAAGCATCTGGCTTGAATGTCCCAATTGTCAAACATATTTTGGATTAGGCTTCGAATATTTACAATTTCAGGCATGGCTACTGCCTAAGCAAATGAGATTCCATTGATCATCTCCATCTACCGATCGGTTATGTGGAGTGATGATATAAACCCCTTGAAGTGAGGGTAGTTACTTTTCCAATGTACTTTCTTGCGATATGCACGGGAAGCAGTAGTTCTTTGGCTCGCCATTTAGTTCTGTATACCAAAAAATACATAAGATCTTAATGATACTTAGTTGCATTCACTGCAATGCAATTGATTTTCACCCATACTATGATACCTGACACTCTTATTTTTAAATCATAATCTAATACATTACAATGTCTATAATTTCTCCTATGTAGTTCATTGTGACTTGTTGTTGCTAAACATGAATACTCTACACGTTGTAACAGTTAGTGTCAAGTAGCTGCTACAATAGTGAGAAGACAATCGACTCTGTAGGGTTTAACCACGTTCTATCATTTTGTATCAATTCAACGACAGGAGCTGCGACAGCAAAGATAAATAATTTTTTTTAACCTCTTGGTTCCCTCAAAGTAAACCCTCATTGAATAGTGATTGAAAAATATTAAACCCCATTGTAGCAACTAGAAGACGGATCAAAACTCTAAAAATTCAAACTATCAAAGTAGGCGAAGCTTTGAATGATAAACCCTAAGAGAATACTCATGATGGAGGCAAAGCTTTGGATGAGAACCAAGTCGTCGCGGTGAGGTTGACTGATGAACACTCCGTGGGGCACCGATGTACTATCAAAGAAATTTCTTCGAAATATTTGTCACACGACGAGTTTAGGGATTAAAACTTTGGCCTATGAGGGTAAAAATGTAATTTCACAATATATATATTAGCACAATAATTAAAAAAAGGTATTTGGGTAGAAAAGGTTATTTGGGCATTCACACTACTACAACGTGTAGCAGCTTCTGAAGACTAACTTTTTCAACGTGCTGCAGTTGCTTCTACCACGTGTAGAACCTCATTTAATTGATCTTAATGAAAACCAGATATTGCTATGAACTATTATTGGTTGAAAATACAGAATAACATCTTATTGGAGCGTAAACGAAGAAAGAGCTGTTAGATCGTTGTAACAGCTAACCTCCCGAGTTAATTGTCACAAGTTGTTGCAGCTACATGTAGAGGTAGGTGCTACAAGGTGTAGCAGTCATTAGTCGAAGTAGCTTCTTCAACGTGTAGTAGAAAAATAAACCGAAGGCGCTCAGGCAGCAGAAATAATTAAAAAATTTTTTTTTTTTGCAAGTTGATAATCTGTGTACAAAAATATGACTACTAAAAAAGGGACTTACGGATTTAGCTGCCACAGCTTGTTGCAACTACATGTAGAGGTAGCTGCTACAAGTTGTAGTAGTTATTAGTCGAAGTAGCTTCCTCAACGTGTAGCAGTAAAAGCAAACCGAACGTGCTACAGCAGCGGAAATTATTTTAAATCATTTTATTTACAAGTTGATAATCTTTGAACAAAAATATGGCTACTAAAAAGATGACATATGGATTTAGCTACCACAGGTTTTGGCAGCTATGTAGGTAGCTGCTACAAGGTGTAGCAGTTATTAGTCGAAGTAGCTGCTACAACGCATAGTAGTAAACCAAAGCAAAGGCGCTGCAACAGCGGAAATAATTTATAATCATTTTTTTAGCAAGTTTAAATAGGGAGACGACAATTAAATATTTTTAGGGTTAATCTTTTTACAAAAATACGGCTACTAAAAAAAGGACTTACCGATTTAGCTGCAGCAAGTTGTGGAAGCTACATGTAGAGGTAACTGCTACAATGTGTAGCAGTTATTAGTCGAATTAGCTGCTACAACGTGTGGCAGCAAACCAAAGCAAAGGCGCTGCAACATTGCAAATAACTTTTATCATTTTTTAAGCAAGATGATATACAACTACAAACCGGTGTAGCAAGTTATTAGTCGAGGTAGCTACTTCAACGTGTACCAGCAAAGCAAACCAAGGGCGCTGCAGCAGCATAAATAATTTTAAAACAAATATATATACATCTATAATCAATCTGTAGCAACAAAGAAAAGCAAAGGCACTGAAGCAGTGGAAAGACTGAGCAAAAATAATTTCTGAATCAAGTTGATACACACAATAAGAAAACTATGGCTACTAGGTTAATCTCTGCTAGAAAATAGGACTGCTAGAAACACGACTTACCAAGTTAGCTGCTACAAGGTGTCGCAGCTACAAGGAGAGGTAGCTGCTACAACGTGTAGCAGTTAACTCTCCATGTAGCTGCTACACCTTGTCACAGCAAAGGAAGGTCCAACGTAGAGTAGGCGGTTGTTGCAGCTGTCGGCCTTCCACATCGTAGTATAATTCCTTCCGAGTTTCTACAACGACCAATCCAAGATGAGCTGCTACAAGGATGGTTTCCTACTAAGTAGTTGATGCAACGTTTAGAAGCAAAGCAAAGGCACGGTGCATCTTTATACAATTATTTCAGCTATTAAGATAGACCAATTTTTGTAGGCTATAGCGGTGTGGATTAACAAATTAAAATGGAGTGAGGTGGTAGGATCTCACAGCAGCTGTACGATTGAAGACGCCGGAGAAACCTTCTCGTCGGGAGCGCGAGGGATGAGGGACAACTTTCGACGGAGGACGTTGAAGGAGGGAGCGAGCGAGGGGGAGAGCGAGCGGCGAGGGAGATTTTTAATATTAAACTTTCCTGGCGGGAGCGCGAGGTCGGCCGGACGCCGGAGACGGAGGGAGCGAGGGAGAGAGAGCGAGGCTGTGAGGGAGACGGCGAGAGCGAGGGGAGAGAGAGAGCGGGGAGGGAGATTTTAATTTGGGTAATTTCCACCGTTGAAGTTTTGACCAGAGGCCCGAAGGGGAGAGAGAATAAAAGGAATATTTTATTTGTAGGGAAACCGAGCTGGCAACGGCACGTCTGCGCGTCGCTCACGGTCGCGCATAAAGCGTCGCCCAACATATCAAATCTGTATATATATATATATATATATACATTTATTTATTTATTTATTTATTTATTTATTTATTGATCCTATCCGAGAGTCGAGGCGATGGATGCTGGGGACGTGGCACTCCTGTTGATCGTTAATGAACTCCGAGTCAGCGAGACCTGTAACCACAGTGACATTAGTGCCGAGCCAGGGAGGGTTTCTCCAGCGATGGCCCTCCGACGTTCAAGTCAGTCACCGGTGATGTAGAAGAAGAGAGAGGACGAAGCAGCATAGTAATAGTAGCTACAGTAAAAATTATTCATACCTCCGTTGAAGCTTGGGGCCCTTTATATAGGGCTCCCGGGGAAGTGCGTGCATGTTTCTCGAGGCGTGCCCGCTTCCCAAAGCTTCCCCTGAAAAGATATGTCAGGAAAGCGTCTCTGACGTCATACCTTAATAACCCGAGCATATCTCTGACATGACAGTGGAAGCTTTCGTCGTACGATCCTCTGCCTGACCATGCCGCCAACCATGCGGTCTGTCCGTGACACGATTTTCCATGAGGATATCGGCTGATCCTCCTTTTTTCTGTTACTAGGCCAAGCGGGATGCCCGCTTAGCCAGCCTTCAGCCATTCGTGTGGGCTAGCCTTTGAGTTGAGCGAAGTGGCCGCTCGGCCAACATTCCACTGTCCATGCTATATCTGCAAGTGACCGCCGATTCTGAGGTTCAATGCGAGTCCGAGCGGGCTAGCTGCTCGGTGTATGTCTTGTTCTGAGCGTCGGAAGCTCGGTATATGATCAAGCTGTGGTAATCATCTGGTTGATATCGACTCGGCTGTCCTTTACACCAGTCGGGTAAGTGGGTCACCCGCTCGGCCAGCGATACGGGGGCATTGACCGCCTAGACTTTGACCTCCACCATGGCAACGACCCTTTGAGGGGTGGACTCTTATCATCGGATCACATGCCTCCCCCTCAAGGCTAGTCGAAGGAGGCTACAAGTCCGACTGACTAGACAAAGGGAAGTATGGGGATCGATTGATTGATCGGCCATCATTTTGGTAGGACTTCCGATCGGCCCGCCAAAGAGTATCGGTCGGCCTTGAGGTGGGAACGATCAGCGCGCCAAGCATTTGCACTTGGGCTTTCTCCCTCTATGTCCTCGGGCGTATTCGGTCAATGTTGACATCATCAGAATCTTTTCAAAATTCGTACAAATCACCCCGTTAAGGTCGAGCACGCGCCCCTTAAATGCGAGCCAATGGGAGAATGCCACGTGTCACTACCGTAGTCGTCACCTATCCGAAGCGACAAGTGCTGATGCGACGTTTGGATGTTTGAATTCTACGGCTAGATTTGCATCTTGGATTTTATGCCCTAGATCCGATGGCTCTACTTGGCCGAGCCAAGGGCTTATAACGTCGCAGCGCCCCCTTCTTCTCTTACCTTCGCGTTTTGCTCCAGTGCTCCAGCGATTCTTGTGCGACCAGTGCTCCGGCGACTCCGGTGACCTTAGTGCTCCGGCGACTCGCATCCTCCCCCACGACAACCTCTTCCCTCTTTTCTGTAAGCTTCCTTCAATCTCTCGCCATTCTTTTGGGTATTTGCCTCTTTTTTGTGTTCATCGCGCTTTCTATCCATCTTTACTTCCATCGAAATCCTCCTATTCCTGTTTTCCGACCATGGCTAGCTCTTCTTGGTCGTCTGACCCCGCTCCTGTTCTCTAGTACAGTACAATGGAGACCATTTCGATGCGGGCGATGCCGAGAACCTTAGGAATGTGTTTGAGATCCCCTCTAACCGTCACTATTTGTCTTTTCCGAGATCAATTTGTGGTCGGTCTTCAATTCTCGATCCACCCGTTCATCACTGAAGTTTGTAACTATTTCTGTGCCCCCGTTCCGCAACTCGTATCCAATTCTTTTCGCTTGTTATGCGATGTCGTCGTGCTGTTTCGGTTGCACGGCATTCCTTTGACCCCTCAAGCCTTCTATTACTTTTACTACCCCAAGCAGTCTGAACTAGGAACTTTCCTTTTTCAATCTCGGGTCGACCTAGTGTTTTTCGATAAAATGTCAACCTCCAACAAACACTAGAAGGAGTACTTCTTCCTACACCTCCCCGAGCGACCCTGCTACTGAATGCGCTGGCAGGTCGGTTTACCTCCTCAGCCCGATCTGAAGAAATACAAGAGCTGGCCGAAATACCTTCACGCAGCGACCATGCTGGCAGGCTAGAAATTTGACATCCATAAGCTGCTACAAGAAGGGATCATGTACATCTTCGGCCTAAGTCTGATCTGCTCCCGACTGCCGCACGGCTTAGGTAAAAACTCCTTGGTTCTATCCTTTGAGTCTAACTGATTTCCTTTTTTTCCTTTTGCAGGCCACATCATGATACGAGCACGGGTGGCCGGCTACAGCAAGATGAAGGATGCTGAGATCGAGGTAGTTGCATCAAAGGAGTTGGAGGGCCTTGGCTTAGAGCCTGTCGGCTCCCAGGAGGGCACAGCTGCTGTGAGTGGGAGACGCCCACCGTGGGTGAGGGTGCCGCCAACCAGATGACCAGCATTGAAGTGGCTAATGATCCGCTCCCAACCCCCGAAGCACAGCCTGCCGATCGGACTGGATGCTCCGAAGCTTCCGATGGAGTGCCCCTCCTGAGGCACAATAGGTGTCGTATGGACAATCCACCCCACTCCGCCACCTCGACTGTGGGGGTCCTCGAGCGGGTCGGCACCTCTTCTCCTACAAACCTTCCGGCCATGACAGAGGTTATTTCATCTGACCAGACCCTGTCGTTGTCCGAGCTTCCACTAAAGGCCCCTGTTGCCTGGCTGGTTGCCTCTTTGCCGCCGGCCCGAGCCCCATGGAGACCACTAGTGTCCAGGATCGATCCTACGTCTGCTGCCGCTCCTTCTGGTCCAGCGGTCTCCTCCTCATTGGACCCGAGCGGTCGGCAATCGATGACAACGACCCTCAACCTTCCATCAGAGGACTACCTTGAGCAGTGCGCCCGTCCGACCATCCCCGAGCATAAAATTCTGATTCTCGGGTCACTTGCCGGTATTTGGGAGGACGCGAGGGCCTGAGCGGCAACGATGTCGCTAGGGGTGCTCGGCAACAGTCACCTGCAGATGTCCACCGAGGTACGTATTTCATTAACAATTTATAATTTACCTCCGATCTGTGTTTAACATTTCCTTGTATCTGCAGTACGGGGTGGAGAGCGTGGCCATGTGCCAGTGGCTTGCTCTTATGGAGGAAGAGCTGAAGAAACTCAAGATCTCAAGTGGCACCTCTTCCTCCAAGGGGCCATCGGTCGCCGAGTTACAGGTCGATCTGGAGAAGACCCAGAAGCTTCTTGAGACCGAACAGAAGAAGTCCTCCCACCAGGAAGTCCGGTTGGGCCAGCTCGAGGCGCAAATAAAGACTTATGATAAAAAGATCGAGTTGGTCATGACAAGGAAGAGACGAACCATCGCTAACCTGAAGCTCAAGAACCAGGAGGCTTGACAGCTTGCCGAGAAGCTATCGGCAACCGAGGACTTACTGGTTACCGAGCGGGCTTGCCGCTTAGCTGGAGAATCTACTCTTAAGGGGCAGCTTAAGGAGGCTGAGGACGCATTGGAGGCCTCCTGCTCGGCTCTGGTGACCTACCATGAAGCCGAGCCGACTAGGTTTGAGACGATGAAGCAGGCGTACCTTCGCTCGGACCAGTTTACCGACAAGGTGGTCCAGCGGATCATCCGTGTCTTTGAGCTGGCGATCGACGAGACACTCCAACAGCTTAAGGCAAACAGTCACCTTCCTCCCGAGACGACGACCAACATCGTCAGTCGTAGCAAATTGAACGACTCGATGCCTGACGGTGTTTATGATTATATAGAGTGAGGTCGAGCGTCCATTTTTAGAAGTCTTTTTGAAGTCTCATTGTATTTCCGTCGATCGGCGATCTTTCCTTTTGGTTAATGAAGTTATCTACCTGCTTGGCAGGCTTTCTCTTAAAAATGTTTGCTTGTATGTCTTCCCGTTCGGCTATAGTCATCGTCTATCTACGATTCATCTCTTCTTGGATTTAAGGTCGCCGCTCAATCGTCGATGAAGACAGGGGTCTAACGTCATCGCTCGACGATTTGACGAAGTCATGGTTTTAAGGTCGTCGCTCGACCGTTGATGGAGACACGGGTTTAACGTCATCGCTCGATGATTTGACCAAGACTTGGGTTTAAGGTCGCCGCTTGACCGTCGATGGAGACATGGGTTTAACGTCGTCGCTCGACGATTTGACGAAGACTTGAGTTTAAGGTCGCCGCTCGACCGTCGATGGAGACATGGGTTTAACATCGTCGCTTGATGATTTGACGAAGTCTTGGGTTTAAGGTCGTTGCTCGACCGTCAATGGAGACATGGGTTTAACGTCGCCGCTCGATGATTTGACGAAGATGTGGGTTTAAGGTCGCCGCTCGACCGTCGATGGAGATACAGGTTAAACGTCGTACTCAACGATTTGACAAAGACTTAGTTTTAAGGTCGTCGCTCTACCGTCGATGGAGACATGAGTTTAACGTCACCACTCGACGATTTGACGAAGTCTTGGATTTAAGGTCATCGCTCGACCGTCGATGGAGACATGGGTTTAACGTCGTTGCTCGACGATTTGACAAAGACGTGGGTTTAAGGTCGCCGCTCGACCGTCAGTGGAGACTAGGGTTTAACGTCGTCACTCGACGATTTGACGAAGACGTGTGTTTAAGGTCGTCGCTCGACCGTTGGTGGAGACTAGGGTTTAACGTCGCCACTCGACGATTTGACAAAGATTGGGTTTAAAGTCGCCACTCGACCGTCGGTGGAGACTAGGGTTTAACGTCGCCGCTCGACGATTTGACGAAGACGTAGGTTTAAGGTCGTCGCTCGACCGTCGGTGGAGACTAGGGTTTAACGTCGCTGCTCGACGATTTGCTGAGCTGTTCGGCCAGGAACTTTGAAACCCTTAGGTTCTTTTTTACTTATCCTGCAACCAAAGTACAGGACTATCGGGGTACAAAGATTGACTACTGCATGAGCGCACCTCTTATCTGGCTCGATAGGGCTGGAGATGATTTCCGCTCCATGGTCATTCCAGTCGTCTCCCGTCCTCGTCCTCCAAGTAGTAGGCATCCGAGCGGAGCTTTCCCACGACCTTAAAAGGCCCACCCAAGGGGGCTTCTAGCTTCGAGACTTCGTCGACCGGCTTTACTTTCTTCCACACCAAGTCGCCGACTTGAAATGATCTTCGGATCACCTTTCCGTTGTAGCTTTGCCTCATTATTTGTCGGTAGGCCATCAGCCGTACTGCTACTTTAGCGCGCACCTCGTCCACCAAGTCTAGCTCCAATAGCCTCCGCTCGGCGTTGTCCTCGCTGTAATGTTGTATCCGATCATATTCAACTCTGACTTCGACGGGGACGACGGCTTCGTCGCTATACACCAGGTGGAAAGGAGTTGCCCCGGTCCCTACCTTGGGAGTCGTACGAAGTGCCCACAGTACACTGGGAGCTCATCGACCCAGCTGCCTCCCATATGGTCCATCCGAGCGCGGAGGATTCTGAGAATTTCATGGTTGGCAACCTCTGCTTGCCCGTTGCTTTGAGGGTAGGCTACCGAGGTGAAGGCTTGCTGAATGCCATATCCTCCGCACCACTCTCTGAGTCTCTGGCCGATAAACTGTCTTCCGTTATCTAAGACGAGCCGACGAGGGATACCAAACCGATAGATGATGTGCTGCCAGATGAACTTCATGACCATCTGCTCGGTTATTCTTGCCAGCGGTTCGGCTTCTATCCATTTGGAGAACTAATCCACCACAACGAGCAAGAACTTCCATTGACCCATCGCCACGGGAAATGACCTTACAAGTCCATGCCCCACTGGCCGAACGTGCAAGAGACTGTGGACGTCTTCATCTCCTCGGTCAGTCGTGCGAGAGGTTATGGTATCTCTGGCAGGACAGGCAGGTGGCTACCGTCCGAGTGACGTCCTCCTGTAGGGTTGGCCAGAAATATCCGGCCAGCAGAATCTTTCTAGCTAACGATTGGCCGCCTGGGTGTCCTCCGTAGGATCCTTGATGTACCTCTTGTAGTATGTAGTCGGCGTCCTCCAATCTGACGCATTTGAGAAGAGGCCTGGAGAAGGCCTGGAGAAGGCCTTCTTGTAGAGCTGATCTCCAATGAGGGTGAACCAACCAACCCTTTTCATCAATAACCGAGCCTCCTCCCGATCCGCTGGCGTAGCCCCTGACCGCAAGAATTCCACTAGAGTCGTTCTCAGTCACTTGGAAAGGAGAGTTCCTCCATTCGGTCGATATGCACCATGAAGGATACCTGCTCAATCGGCTGTGGTATGACGATCGGTGATAGCGAACTAGCTAGCTTAGCCAGCTCGTCCGCCGCTTGATTCTCTGACCGGGGGATTTTATGTATGAGAACCTCCTGAAAGTTGGCCTTTAGTTTTTCGAAGGCTTCGGCATAGAGCTTGAGTCGCGCATTACTTATCTCAAATGTCTCGGTCAGTTGCTGAGCAGCTAATTGAGAGTCCGAGTGAATGAGGACCTTGATTGCTCTAACGTGTCGAGCGGCTTGTAAGCCGGCTATAAGCGCCTCGTACTCAGCTTCATTATTCGTGGCCTTATAGTCCAGCCGAACGGACAACTGCATCCGTTCCTCTTGGGGAGAGATGAGAAATATACCAATCTCACTCCCCTGCCGAGTAGACGAACCATCCACATATATTTTTCAAATGGCTTCAGGCTCAGGATTGTGTACCTCAGTGACGAAATCCACCAAGGACTATGCCTTGATGGTCGTTCGGGGCTGGTATTGGATGTCGAACTCGCTGAGCTCCATAGTCCATTTGATTAGCCGTCCAGATGCTTCTAGATTCAGCAGCACCCTCCCCAAGGGACTATTGGTCATTACGATGATGGAGTGGCTGAGGAAGTACAGGTGAAGCCTCCGAGCGACGAGCACCAATGCGTAAGGCAACTTCTCAAGACCGGTGTAGCGAGATTCAGCGTCTTTCAATATATGACTCAAGAAGTATACCGTCTGTTCCTCGTCATTCGACCTAACTAGTGCCGAACCAATTGCATGCTCAATCGAGGATAAATAAATTCTGAGTGACTCGCTGACAGTTGGCTTAGCCAATACAGGCAATGAATCAAGGTACTCCTTCAGTTCTTCGAACGCCCGGTCGCACTCCTCATCCCATTGAAATTTGGTGACTCGGCGTAATATCTTGAAGAACGACAAACTCCGGTCGGATGACTTAGAGATGAACCGAGACAGTGCAGTTATCCGACCAGTGAGACGCTGGACTTCCTTCAGATTTCTAGGAGGTGGCATGTCCTGTAGTGCCTTCACTTTGCTGGGGTTGGCTTCGATACCCCATTCGGTGACAATGTAGCCCAGAAATCGTCCGCTTTTCGCGCTGAATAGACACTTGTTTTGGATTCAGCTTGATCCCGTACGCCCTAAGTGTCTAATAGGTCTCCTTGATATCTGCATATAAGTTAGCTGCTAGGAGGGATTTGATTAATATGTCGTCGACGTATACCTCCAAGTTGCGGCCGATCTGTCGTCGGAATATTTTGTTCATCAGCCTTTGATAGGTGGCCCCGATGTTCTTCAATCTGAATGGCATGATATTATAACAATACGTGCCATCAGCCGTAATAAAGCTGACCTTTCCTTGATCGTCCCGGGCGAGCGGCACTTGGTGGTACCCTTGATACGCGTTCAGCATGCATATCAGCTCGCATCCAGCAGTGGAGTCTACCATCTGATCAATCCGAGGCAGCGGGTAGAAGTCCTTTGGGCATGCCTTGTTGAATCCCTGGAGGTCGATGCAGACTCACCACTTGTCACCCGGCTTTGAGACCAATACTACATTCGCGAGCCAGCTCAGGAATTGAACTTCCCGCACGTGGCCGACCTCCAGCAGCTTCTCTACTTCTGCTCGGATGATCAAATTTTGCTCGGCGCTAAAGTCTCTCTTCCTTTGTTTCACCGGACGAGCGCCCAGTCGGGCGTGCAGTTGGTGTTGCGCAACGCTCGGGGAAATCCCGGGGAACTTGTGCGTCGACCATGCGAACACGTCGTGGTTTTGCTGGAGACAAGCGATCAGCTCCGCCTTCTGTTCAGCTTCCAGGTCGGATGCTATGAAAGTTGTTGCTTCCGCTCGGCGAGGATGGATTTGCACTTCCTCTTTCTCCTCATAAACTAAAGTAGGCAGTTTTTTAGTGATGGCGCTTACCTCTAGTCTGGGAGCCGTCCGAGTGAATCTGGCCTCAGTCTTGACCATCTCAACATAGCAGCGCTAAGCATCTAGCTGGTCGCCTCTGACTTCTCCAACCCGGTCGTCTACCGAGAATTTGATCTTTTAACAGTAGGTTGAAACTACCGCTCGGAACTCATTGAGGGTCAGTCGGCCCAGGATGACATTGTAGGCTGAGGGGGCATCTACCACGATGAAGTTTATGGTTCTGGTCCTCCTGAGTGGCTCCTCTCTGAGCGATATGATCAATTTAATTTGGTCGATCGACTGTACCTCGTTGCCAGTGAACCCATATAGTGGAGTCGTCATCGGCAGTAACTCGTCTTGGTCGATCTAGAGTTTATCGAAAGCCTTCTTGAAGATTATATTGACTAAGCTCCCTGTGTCAACAAAAAATCGGTGGATATTATAGTTAGCGATTACCGCTCGGATGATGAGGGCATCGTCGTGCGGGACTTCTACTCCCTCGAGGTCCTGGGGCCTGAAGCTGATCTCAAGTCCACTTGCCTTTTCTTGGCTGCATCCCACTGCATGTATCTCCAACCGACGAGCGTATGACTTCTTGGCTCGGTTGGAGTCACCGCTAGTCGCCCCACCAACGATGATGTTTATTTTCCCCCGCACGGCATTACTTCTGTTCTCCTCCTCCCAAGCAGATGGCCTGATCCGTTCGTGGGTGGCTCAGGAAGAATCAGTGCTTCCCCTTTGCTGATGATGCTGCTGTCACTTGGGTGATCTTCTTGCATCTTCCTGCTACCCGGCGGATTGATGCCTATGTCGCCATTCGGGAGAGGGAGATCATCAACGATAGCTGCTTGGGGTCGGTCTGGCAATTGGTGTTAGACCACGACAATCACGTGTGTTGTGCGACACCGACTGGTGGAAGGAACAGAACATAGGTGTCCATACATTGCCCTTTGGTGCCTTCGGTCGATCGGAAGACACATGTTGCACGGCCTGTGCCCTCGTTTCTTGGTGCGGTCAGCCTTCAGCTCTTGGCCCCCTTGGCGGTTGGTGGCTGCTCGGCGGTCGTCGTTCGGTTGGCATCGAGAGTTCGACTGGTGCCTCCTTCCTTCTGGCTACCTGGGCTTCCTCCACGTTTATATATTCATTAGCCTTCTTGAACATATAGTCGTAGTCGCGGGGCGGCTTCCTGATGAACGACCGGAAGAAGTCTCCCTCTACGAGCCCCTGGGTGAAGGCATTCATTATGTTCTTAGATGAGACTGAAGGGATATCCATAGTTACCTGATTAAATCGCTAGATGTACGTCCGGAGAGCTTCTCTTGGTCCTTGCTTCAAAGAAAATAAACTGACGCTCGTCTTTTGGTAGCGTCGGCTGCTCGCAAAATGATGTAGGAAGGCCATTCAGAAATCCTTGAATCTTTGTATCGATCCGTCCAACAGTCTTCTGAACCATCGTTGTGCCGAGCGGTTGAGCGTGGTAAGGAAGATCCGACACTTCACCCCATCTGTGTATTGGTGAAGGGTGGCCGCGTTGTTGAACTTGCCTAAATAGTCGTCTAGATCGGTCGACCCGTTGTATTCTCCAATAGCCAGTGGAGTGTAGTGTCTTGGCAGAGAGTCCTACAGTATCGCTTCGGAGAACTGACGTTTGATCCACTCGGGGGGCGGGTCGGCTCGTGGTGCTTTGCCTTTCCAGGCATCCCGAACGGGCGCTTCGTTCGAAGAAGATCCCCGCTCTTGATTTGCTTGCGCGATTTCCGAGGGTGTCTGGAACATAACCCGATGGAACGGTATTAGCGCCGGGGGGGGTGCTTCTCCTTGCGTGCCGGTCCGCCCTCTATTTTGCCCCCAGATGGAGAGTTGCTCCAGCCGGTCCTCTTGCGTCGCTCGACCCCTGGACGCCGATGTTGCTTATTGTGTCAACCGATCGGCTAGCGCCTTTTGCTGTTGCTGCTCTACTATTTTGGTTACCCAAGCTTTCATGAGCATATCGAGCTCCTCTTGAGTGAGCGTCATGGTGTGAAGTCGTCCAGCTTCTTCCATCTTCTCAGCTCGGATACAGGTGCGTTCCCACAGACGGCGCCAAATTTGATCATGTTCGAGAGTCGAAGCGATGGATGCTGGGGACGTGACGCTCCTATTGATCGTTAATGGGCTCCTAGTCAGCGAGACTTGCAACCACAGCGACGTTAGTGTCGAGCCAGGGAGGGGTTCCTCAGGGATGACCCTCCGACGCTCAAGTCAATCACCGGTGATGTAGAAGAAGCGAGAGGACGAAGCAACAGAGTAACAATAGCTATGGTAGAAATTATGCATACTTCCATTGAAGTTTGGGTCTCTTTATATAGGGCTCACGGGGAAGCGTGGACATGTTTCTCGAGGCGTGTCCACTTCCCAAAGCTTTCCCTGAAAAGACAATGGAAAGCGTCTCTAACGCCATACCTTAATGACCCGAACATATCTCTGACATGACAATGGAAGCTTTCGCCGTACGATCCTCCGCCTGACCATGCTGTCTATCGATGACACGATTTCCCATGAGGATATCGGTTGATCCTCCTTTTGTCTGTTATTGGGCCGAGCGGGATGGCCTCTCGGTCAGCCCTCAGCCGTTCGAGTGGGCTAGCTTTTGAGTCGAGCGAAGTGGCCGCTCGGCCAACATTCCACTGTCCGAGCTATATCTGCAAGTGACCACCGGTTCTGAGGTTTAATGCGAGTCCGAGCGGACTGGCCACTCGGCGTATATCTTGTTCTGAGCGTCGGAAGCTTGATATGCGACCGAGCTATGATAATCATCTGGTTGATATCGGCTCGGCTGTCCTTCACACCGGTCGGGCAAGTGGATCATCCGCTCAGCCAGTGATACGGGAGCGTTGACCGCCTAGACTTTGACCTTTATCGTGATAACGACCTTATGAAAGATGGAGTTTATCAACGGATTATATATATATATATATATATATATATATATATATATATATATATATATATATATATATATATATATATATATATAATTAATTCTAATAATTATTATATTTTAATTTTGATTTATTGAATAATTCTCTTTAGTAGTCATGTGTCGAACAGAGGCACCGACCCGGTCCACCCGAGCGCCCAATACTCTGTTTCTAGACGCCCGCAGGTGACCGCCGCGGTCGTACCACCTGTCGGGGTCGCACGTGCACAGCATAGAGTTGAAGGCGAAGGCGTTCTCAGGGCACCGAAGCATCGGGTGCACCATGAGCCATCGAAGAGGAGGAGGAGGAAGCGCGTGAGTGAGTTGCGTGCGGAAGAATGAAATGGGTTCCATTCGTCCTGCATGCAAAATAATGACGATCGACGACGACCAACTTGTCAAAAGCCCCCTCAAGAGAAGCGCTTCTCATATTTTATTTTTTTCTGAACGCCTTCTCTAGCGTTCTTAAGATTGAATCCTATGAAATATTTAGAAAAAAATATTTATGAAATAAACATTTTATTGTTTTTTTTGTGTATGTAGTAACAAAGAGAGATTATTTTGAGCGTAAAATAAATCTAAACAGTTGTATGGGGAAGTTTTGACGTTAAAAGAATGTGGAGCATTTTGATAAAGGTGTTGAATTTCGAAGGGGCATTTGAAAATTTACCTAGAGGAATAAAGAGAAATGAGAAATAACAGAGAAGGGAGGCTGGCAAAGAAACAAAAAGTATTGAGGTTCAAGGGGGCGGTGGCTATCACCCGTGGCTTCTCCTTCAACGTAATTTCTATGGGTGGGCCTAAGTCGCTTCTCTTTTGCATAGGTTCATCCTCACCTAATATTTTTTTAAGTTTTGAATTTAAAAAAAAAATGAATCTCTCAAATCATTTCTTTTTCTCTTTGGAGCACTCCATAAATATTTAATATTTTTTATCAATTATATTTAAAAATATAAATTATTGATTTTTTATAAGTAATTAATTTAAACATTTTAAATTTAATTTGAGAACGCATTCTCAATTTTTGAAAATTTCCTTTTAGTCTTTCTCATTCTTAAGTTAATCAAGTAACAACGGAGCAGTTCACACAATTTACGAATTCCGACCGAGGGAAAAACTAATATAACCGGTTAAAATAATTAATTAAGTAATAAAAAATAAAATATATGTAACATCTCTAGATCTCATAGTATATTTTATGTATATCTATTAATTTTTTTAAAAAATAATAATAATAATAATAATTTCAATTAATCTTATTAACTATCTCTAAAGTTATCAATTCGATCCTATAAAATTTTTCCATCAACAATCAGGATAAATCAAGAAGCACACACGGTAGTCAGTTCAGAAACCCACGACAATCAACCTAGAAGTCCAACATCTTTTTATTATACTCCTATTTAAAAAAAAATTATAAATACATCATAATTAAAGATTGAATCATGAATATTTAAATAATAACCTAAATATTTTATCGTGACATCATAGTTTCGAAAACTTCTTTTTAAATAATAGATCTTAGTCAGATAGAGCATATCAATTAATAATAAAATATTTTGAGTTTTAACACTCCATACATTATTAAAGAAAATAAATGATATTATAGGAGAAAAAGTGATAACGTCTCTATCAAGTGATCCAGCAGTATTATTGACCCCTAGAATAAATATAAATCACGGAGTATATTTTCATCTAATACACCGACCCTTTATATGAAAAACATCATATACCCAATTAAACATTTTAATTCAGTTAAAAATTCATTCTCAAACTTATTAGACCAACTGTCCATGACCAACTGTGTCACAAATAGATTGTATTATCGATTCACCACTTGTCAGCATCACTGCATAACTATCACTGCATGTCTACGCTATAAATTTTATTTAGCCTATTTTATTTTAGGCCTTGTAATTTAAAAGAGACTTAAAAAAAAAATAGACCCTATATGATTGGATTAATTAATTCCGTAAGGTTTAAAAATTAAACTTATAACTAATTTATAATTATTGTTAGACCCTCTATACGGTGGGCCTAAGTCGAAGAACTCTTGGGCCTCCCCTCAGGTCCAATATCATTTCGCCCCAAGATCAAATATCTCATTTAAAATCTTAGTCTCACAATTTTGATGCTTCCTAATTCCCTTCTCATCCCTTTTATGTAAGCAAATAGAGTTTTCCTTTTCTTTCCTATGTTCGTTGGTTGGTTTTCCATGATTACAACTATTGGAATATGATTTTAAATAAATAAATAAATAAATAATATGAAGATTAGTCCGTGTACAAAACTCTCATCTATATGAATTTCGAGGCTTACCTCTAAAGTAACAACCTTACAATTACAGTAAAGCTCCCGTTTATATAATAATGAAATAAAATGTAAATGCATAGGATATTAAGTTGTGTGTTAAGTGTCAAGAGCTAGCCCACATGAAGATCCGTGGGTCAAGTGAGACTAAATTTGACTTACACATACTATACGAAGGTAAACAAAAAATCATAAGAAGAGATTTTGAACATGTTAACTATATTCATACTTGAGTATTTATAAATATACCAAGGGATAAAAATTTATAGAGATCATGATCATTATAATAAAAGATGATAATCTTCATCCTAAGGCCCTTTAAGATCACCCTAAGTACATTGAAATAGAGTAAATTATGAAAACCATTCAGCCATCCAAGTGGCCACCTAGGTGAAGGAAGCTAACCGATGTGAAGAGATCTATCAATGGATCAAGTGTCATGGTGAAGACTAAATTTAACTTGCGCATATGAAGGTACGTGTCAAAGGACGCTGGAGTTATTTCTAACAAAGCTCCTCTAATAATGAGTTTGAGGTGGAAGCTTACCCCAAAGGGTAAAAAAATGATAATCTGATCTTTTGAACATGTTAACTATATTCATAACTAAGTATATATAAAGTATACTAGGAGAGAAAAACTTACCCCAAACATATTGAAGAGAGTAAATTACAAAGACCATTTGGCTAACCAAGAAGGCCTCCTAGGTGAGGCGGCCTAGCATGGGATAAACTCCACAATTCAAATCTGAGACCTATTATGACTGATTTGAGACCTATTATGACAAGTTCTCACCTAAGTACCAACTCAACTACGCACGTGGCATAAGAATGGGGGGTCATTCTAACTATTTTACCGAGTTATTCTCACCAAGATTTTTAAACCACTTTTTTTCAAAGAAAAGACTTCAAATTGTTTATGTACTTGACTAATTTACAGAAAAATCATTTTAGTTTTTTCTATAACTTTAACGAAAAGGAAGGGAGCCATAATAGTCATCGATATAACATAGAAGAAAGCGAGGTTAAGAAGTGCATTATGAAACAAAAATTGTTTATTTCCATTTTACTTCTTATGTAGTCAATATGCCTCATTTCCACCTTAACAAAAAAAGCAGATGACAAATCTGCAACAAAACAATTTGACGGGGTTCACTTCCCTTAAACCATTAATGAAAATGCAGATCATAACTCTGCAACAAAACATTTTGCAGAGGGTAACAACAAAATTGAAGTGAGCACCAGCCATGAATTCGTATGTCAAATTTTATAATGCAAATTCTATGGAGTAGTCCCTTTCAGTGAATTCGATACCATTTTGACCAAATCGAAAATGACTGAAAGAGTCCTCACATTGGGATTTGCATTCCAAGTTTAATGTTGTCAAAACCTTTTCTTTCTCTCTTTCAAAGAATTAAAAACGTAAAGGATGATCTTTGGCTATGCAGCCATGATCCCTTCAATTGTATATTGGAGTGATTGAGACCAATCAGATCTAAACAATAATTTTTGTAGTGTCTTCATGATATCATAATCTGGATCTAGTTTACGCTGCCAACCCTACAAAGAAATAAATGGAAATTTTAGAAATTATTTAGAAAATATTTGATGCAATGTAATAATATTTAAGGGAAATTATCATCTTTTTCAATATGCCTTCCCAGAATCATCAAGGCACTCATCGAAATTAACTCTTGTCATTTGACCCATAACTATTAACAAGTGAAATGATAAGAGCTTGAAAAGTCTAGGAGGTATTATTTTGATGATTTTGAAACTCTAGGAGTCCCTTTTACAATATGCCCTCTAGATACTCAAAATCGTTAATACCCTTTGAAGTATTTAAACTTTTGCCATTTTACATCCTAACCACTAACATGATTAATTTCATCTAATGAAATAATGGCATGATGGGTGTCTATGTGTGCGCTGAGTCACTTGTTTCACAAAATAAAGTAACTCTATTATTGGTTAAGAAGTGAAGTGACAAGCTCTAAAAGTCTGAGAGGTATTTTGATGATTTTGTTACTCCAAGGATGACCATTTTCTATATGCAGTTTTCAAAGTCATCAAAATATCTAAGTCTTCAAACTCTCTTGTCATCATCTAACGAATTAATGACACAGCAGAAATACCACATGTACAATAATAACACTTTTACATGAGATTAGGGGATGAAAGGATTAAAGTTTGAAAATTCTGAAGTATTCACATGCAACAAGGCACAAGGAAACTTTGTATTTGTAATGAAAACATAGGAGGCACAAGGAACACTAGTTTTGATGCATAAGATAGGCAACTTAACAAATAAATTTACCTCTAGAACTAAAGTCGTCACCATCGCAGTGCAAACATTTCCATCAATGTTGACTTTGTGACGACGTACTTGATCTAGTAATTGATGCATACATTCAGCTGGATGGACAGCATCTCCTTCCCTTGAGCCCCAGAAAGTGAAGGATTTATCAACTTCCTGCAATGTTATATATGCATTAGGTGGGTTTAACAAAAATACGACAAGTATTTTTGCAACTCAAGGAGCAATTTTCAATAAACTTTGGAGAAAGCAAGTCAACTCAGCTTATAAACATGGTGACACGTCCGTTGACAAAGGAACTACCAAAATTTAAAAATACTAACATTGGTGGTGACAATTCCATGTTCAAATAGCTGGCAAGGTTTTTTTGTTAACAACATTTGGTGGCAAGGTTTTTTTGTTACGAATCACCAATTAACATAGTAACAGTAGTGGTGGCAATTCCATGTTCAAACAGCTGGCAACAATGAGGAGTGAACTGCCAGGCTACACAAACAAAATATAGTCGTCGCAAAGATAAACTAGAGGCAATGAATCTCACTAATTCAGGTTGGCCATTCACATTTAATGTGGCATGAGGACAATAAACCCCCATTTGCTAAAAAAATGTAATTAGAACTCATTGAAAAAATATAAAATTGCAGCCAATTTCGCAGGTACATAGTAGTTAATAGATATACTGCAGATTGTTAGATAAGACAAAATCGTAGAGAATGCAGGACTAGAGCCTGTTATGTGGCTCATCGAAAGACATTCTTCTAAATAACAACACTAAAGGAGATGAAATTAGTCTCTCAGGAAAGAGAAACATGTGTTGTAAAGATAGTAAGTACCTCAATGAAAGCATCTGGGTTTGGACAACACTGATTCTTTGACAACCTTAAAGTGCACTCTGCAGCAGTACGCCCATCTCGAAGAGCAACAGCCTTGAAGAAGTTGAGCAGATTTACACGGTCGCTACCAGAAAGCTCTGCGGTCATACCTACGTCAAGAAAGATAACATGAGGCTTTGATTTGAAAAGTCGTTTGTTTGAGTTCTCTGTCTGTGCTCGAACAAGAATATTGCCCGGATGCATATCTGCATGGATGAAATTGTCCACCTAAAAAATAGAACATGAACTTCCAAATTAACACTAATGTAACAATCAAAAAAGTAGTTTATAATAAATGTGGAAGTGATCATGGATTTTATTTTAATACAAGATTTGAGATGGTTCGATTCATGCATGCTTATAAGACACACTTTCCATATAGGTTTTTCTATTTCAAAACCCTCTTATCCCAATAGCAATGGGGCATCTTACCCTTTTGCTAAACTTAATAGTAGAAAGGCAAAAGATTAGGCAAAACATAAATAATTTTTAAAAAAATGACCACTTGTACAACCAACAAAAATTGCATATATTAGAGAATGGCTAGAGGATAAGTTTGCCAACATCAGACTTAGGCAGCTTATTTGGGATGCATGATCAAGATAATTAAATAAAGTCAGAGACAAATAGAGATCATACCAGTAGCATCTTCAAGAGTGCATTAGTACCAATATGGGCAAGAGCACTTTTGAGTCGATCATGTCCTTCAAGTTCATCAACATAGTGAGAGACACTTTCTCCATGCTCATAAGTCTCCACTAAAACAGCAGGATGGACAAGAGGGTAAACAGGTTTTGGAAAAGATACATTCTTCCACCTACGGAAATTATATATAAAGCGGCTTAAATGTGCAGCCTCCCTCGCAAGATCTACTTGAGACATCATAAAAACAGCAAACTGTTGTACACTTTCATCTAAGCGCAGCCACTTCAGAGTAGGAATGAAGTTGGAAATTTTGGCCACTGATTTAATTATCATAAAATCCCTCTTAATGGACTCTCCAACACCAGGATGTCTCACCTTTACAGCAACATCTAGGCATTTTGCACGTTGTCTAGGATATTGTATCTTCAAAGAAGCCCGGTGTACCTGGGCAACACTTCCAGAAGCCACAGGTACCTCCTCAAAGATTTCAAAAACATCAGAAAGTTTGCGTCCAAAAGCCTTCTCTACAGATTGCCTTGTGTAGGAAAAGCTATGTTCAGGTGCTTTTGTATGAAGCTTAGCCAGCTCAGTACAAAGGTCACTGGGGAAAAGGTCTGGACGTGTCGCAGCCCATTGGCCCCACTTTATAAATGCTGGACCAGCTTTTTCCAAAGTAGAACGAACAAGATGAATCCACATTTTCCTGAACTGAGTGCCACAACTGTCAGCAAGTGGAGCCATTACCATGATAGGTGAGAAGAGAATTGCCAAATGGATTGTTCTGTATAACAAAACAAAACACTCCAAAACAAGAAGAACAATTGAAGAGAGGAAAATTTGGCTATCTTGAGCACGCATATAAAGTGCATTTCCAGGAGGAAAGTATTCCCCTTCTGCCCATGTTGTCCTAGAAAATGCCATCTCTCCAGCAAAAACGGCAAGCAAAGTAGGAACTAAATGAGATCTGGAGATAGCTAAGCTTGTAGCACAAGCAATCTTACTGACAGAAGTGGTGATTCCTCTACTAGAGTACATTGCAAAGAACCTTTTCCAGGCAGCTTGACCATAATCTGAGATAGAATTTCTAGTTGAAATAACAGTGAGTTTACTCAAAGGGTTATTCCTGTAGATATTTTCCTCAGCTTTATAGAACACAAATATTTTATTTTGTCCACCAAACGTCTTGGACTGCGAAAACACTCTGCATGGAAGAGGTAAGCCATTTGTGGAGGACAACTTAGGACTTGTGGAATATCTTGCTTCAGAATTTGCCAGAAAATAGTTAATTTGTCTTTTTATTTGAAAAACAAAAAACCTACAAAAGTAGGAAACTAAGTTAGAAAGTCAGTACCAAAATTCACATCATGATAGATTTGATTAGAATAATGTAAACTAGAGCTGTGTGTAATTCAAAGTGAGGTTAAGATGATTTTCATCACAAAATTTAGCATAGGCAACAAATAATGTAGATACCAAGCAAAATATAATTTGATTACCATCAGAGTTCATTGCTAGAATCTTATTCTTGCATCTCCATAGAATAGCCTGCAAACCTTTTTGTTAGGCATATTAGGCCTAACCATAAATTCTGTCTAGATCATTGAGAGTATGGACTACTTGACATTGTGTGCTAATTTCACATATGTATTTACCAACTCAAGTGCTAACTAATGAGATGCAAAGATAAAGTGAAAGAAGGTAAACATAGGCAAGTTTGTACACAGCAGAATGGGATAGGCCATGGCAGGATAAATATCTCGCTGCTATGCAGTTTGTAATAACTACAAAGAAAAGGCAGTCATGAATATGGTGCAAAAACCATGAGATGTCAAATAAAATAGAGAAAACGCAACTAAAAACTATTTGAAGAAGCAACGAAATAACTATTAGCAATCACCCATTCACTAATTGCAATAGTTAGCATAACAGCAGAAATCCATACTCTACATTGTCTTTCTCTTTATTTTAAGAAAGACATAAATGTTCAAAACCTCTGTTTTATATGGAGCAGCAGTGGCTAATGCCATCACAATTATCTTTTTTCATGGAAAAATATTTTTTTTAGGTGAATAACATCAACGAGAAATTTGTCTGCAGCTCTAACAAAAAAGTTAATACACAAAAAATAGAAAAGTCGCAAGGATGACGGAGCAAGGAAGCATAAATTAGTTTCTTCCAAAAGGGCGTCTTCTTCAAAGAAAACATAGAATCACGGAGTCCAAATCCTAGACTTGCAATTTTTCTTCTTTATCCCAGGAAACGACAATAAAGCAACTAATACGAAGTAGAACTCACCTCGACATTCTTTTGATTGTTAAAAAGACTTTAATTCGTGATCTCACACCTCCCCTAAGATTACAATCCCGCAACTGCAAATCCACCGGGGAAAAGAGGCAATATTCTTTCGAGAATAAAAGGCGAAATTTAGAACTGACAGGAGGGCTTCACGGATGTCCTAGGGGCGGCGACGGCGACCGGAGTCGGATTTCCAATATAAACATCGATGTGTGGGTCTTCGACGCTCAGGAACCGGGGGCGACTATGATTGAAGGGGACGATAGGAGATTGAGGAGGTTAGGGTTGGGAATCTAAGCACGAGGAACAGATGGCAAAGGGAAAAACTTGCGAGCTACGCGGAGAAGCCGAGCAAAAGCCACAATTCTGGGAAGAGAGAGGAGAGGAGGCGGCGAGGGTTCTATTTGCACCACGTTGCTCTAGAATTCAGTAACGACTTGGCTTGCCAAGTCCGCGAGGAAGGCGGGTGACGTCAGATTTTTACAAATGGGAATTCTATTTAATTATTTTCTAAAAAATACAATATGGTTTTTTTAAAGTTAGGGTTACTTTTTAAATATATAATAAAATATTAAAAATTTTATAGAGAATATGATAATTTAGTAATTAATTCTAAAAAATATTGGCTAATATACGAATCCTAATTGAAGATTTTACGGTATAAATTTCTACATTAACTTCGTTATAGGCCCATAATTTTATTTTGTTTCTGTTCCCAAAGTTATAAGTCTACAAGATATTAAAATTAGTCTAGTAAATAAAAAAATTAGAAAACTGAGTTGATTTTCATTAATTTTATTTTAGTGATAAATTTTTATAGAGGGGATAGATTTTTATTGACTTTTATAAAATGACATAGAGTTGAAAAAATTAGTTCTATAAATTTTTTTGTAAAATTGTTATAGACATTTATCATTTTTTTTCATAGAAACTTAAGGATTTTATAATTTAATAATATCTTATAAGTCATTATCTAATACTCCTATCAAATATTGCCCCCAGAAAAAAGATTATTCTCATATATTTTTTTAATTTGAAAATTATAAAATTAATTGGGGAAAAAACTAAAAGTAAAATTTCTCCATGATCATTTTTGTCCTTTTATTTTTTATTTTACACATTTTAATACTCCTTTGGTGGCATAAACAAATACAAATTAGTTATATACAATTTATATAAATCAAAATTTCAATTAAACATAAATAATTAATTAATCAATACATTTTAATGATACATAATATCAATATCAAATATCCCGATAATAAAAAAATACTCAGTATTTTGTGATATGTTTTTAATAGTCTTTTACGAAAAAGAAAAAATTTAAGGTTCATTATCGCCAATATGATGAACATCACTCCACATTCAATTCACTCTTATATCTCTCCATGCATTGGCATTTGCTCATTGTTATTATTGAGTATCAAATAATTGATCAAAGCAATCACCATCACGAACCTGTTCTGGCAAGAATAATGAAACTTCATTATCTGATTTAACTGAAAATTCATCAGAACGGCATTCCTTGCGAAGAAAATTATGTAATCCTGCATAAGTCAAAACAAGCTCAACTTGTATTATATATGAAAATGAAGGAGTTGTTTTGAATATTTTAAATCATGATTTAAATATTCCAAATACCCTCTCACAATAATACACACATATAAATCGGTGATCACATAATAATCAAGGTAGCTGATACTCAGATAAGAGTGGATGCTTCTAGCAGCATATTCAACAAAATACAAAGCACCATGATTTCTTCTGGACGAACTAAAATAATAAAGTCAAACGATATAATCCCAATAGATGTTCACTTGCCTACGAGAGAGAGATCGAAGAAGAGCCGAGGAAACGGAAAGAGAGTGCTTGATTAGCAGATGGAGCTCGGATTCAATGGCGGAGGAGGTCAATCTAGGAGCAAGGAAGAGGAAGAATCAAGGAAGAAGGGAAAAGAGAGGTAATGACAGTCGAAAAGAGGGTTTTCGACGATGAATAAATGACTTTTTCTTTTATTTTTTATAATTTACCGAGGGTTTAAAATTTGTACCCAAAGAATTTTAAAAAATCCATGAAAATTCATAAAAATTTAGATACTAAAAGATTTTCATAGAGTTTTAAAAAGTCAAGCTTGTAGGATCGGAAAAACACTAGAAGGGAGGTGGATATCGATTGTCAAAAATCGAGAGCAAATTAAATCAAAGTATGCAATGGAAGAATAAAAAAGAAAAGAAACAGAGAATCCAAGCAATAACACAAGTTGGTTTAATTGATTCGAAGCATTCGACGACTCTTACTCTAAGGCATGCACTAGTCGAGTACTTTCGTTGGGCAATCCACTAATAGCTCGAATGATTACACAAATTAAGTACAAGAATTAAAAGAAATGTTACTGACAATAAAGAAAAAAAGAAAGTTTTGATGGCCGATTGTCGGAGGAGCTTTACAGCATCATAGGAGCTTTTTCGGACCACCGAGCAACAGTGAAAATCGTAGCAATTGGTGTTCTGAAGCTCATGGTCAAAGACCTTTATATAGGAACCCTTCCGGGCCCCTAAACCACGTAACTCGGCCAATCGACGCACTCCACATCAGCTTTGGATTTTTTTTTTTTTTTTTGGGTCTGAGAGCCTAGACCGACTCCGGGCGCCTGGACCAGTTTCGGGCACCCGAACCAACTCCGGGTGCTTGGAGTCCGGGCGCCCGGATCCCTTCCAAGTGCCCGGACTCCCCTTTTTTCAACAGTTTTTTCCCTGCAGAAAAGAGTTAGTCCAGACAACAGAAAATATATTCACCCTGCAAAACAGAGTTAGCACAACATAATAAAATAGCAGTAATTAGATCTTGTCTCCCGAGACCAGAATCTAGTCAAGATTTCAACTTAGTTTCCCAAATGGACATAAGCTGGACCGACGCTTACAGTTCCCTCAAGGGAGAACATGTCCTCACTAGATCTCTCCTCCAGTTGCTTACCTTCGCTTACCAACTGCAGTCGCTTGACTTACCTTTGACCCACTAGGTCTTCCCGTCAGTTGTCAGGTCCGCAGATTCAAATGGACTTCGGCCAGTTGTCAGGTCCCACAGATTCAACCGGACTTCTCGCCAGATATCGAGTCCCACGGACCTATTTGGACTTCGCACCAGCTATCGATCCCATGGACCTAGCTAGATTTCAGTCATGTGTTAAGTCTTTTAGACCAATTAACTTCTACATATTTGATAGAAAAGTTAAACAAATATCACATTTTATTTTAATCTATTTATCATATATTAAAATTAATAATATTATTATTAGTGCTACATGTACTTACAAAGTTTATTATAAAAAAAGTTAAAACTCATTTTAAGTTTTTTTTTGTTTTTTATCCGTTGGAATTTGGTTGGAAAAGTGTCATTATTTGGATGAATTGAGACATATTGGCTATTTGAAAAAAAAAAATGGAACCAAAATATTTTAGAAAAACTAGAAATTGAAGGGGTTCAGAATAACCTTGTGGAGCTTAATCTTCAATTAAGCTCCCAAAATATAACGTAAACGGTGGGGATATAATATTTTTGATATAGATTAGAGATTAATTTTATTTGAGATTTCTCTATCATGTATTTAATGTCTATTTATATTTATGTCTCTTTATATCAGTAGATAAATAGATATTAAGAGGGTATTAAGATAATTATTATTATTTTTTTTTTAAAGAATGAAATAGAAGAGATCGGCTGTTTCCAACTATGTTTGTAGGAGTGTACGGAGTTTTTCAACCCATTTACATGTTAGCTAATATCCACTCAGCAAATCTAGCCGACATGGGTTGGCTCAACTTCAGTAGACTTGTCATGCATTGCATCAAGTGGCGTTAGCCTCCAAAGGTTTTAGCAGCTTCACTTCAGTCTCACTCGGAACACCCATTTTAGTCTTCGAAGTGCTCGACAATCCGAGTACCCATCTTGATTCTCAGAATGCTCAGTAACCCAGGCAACTCTCTTATCATCTTAGATTTTGTACACAGCCTACCCCCTCCGAGCGCGTCTCAAGCTTCTCGAGCCTCTCATAATGGTCTAGCCTCTAGGCTTACAAAATGTCATTCACTGTAACTTACCGAGGGATAGTTCCGGTGATTACAAGATACGACTGACCCTAACCCCTACAAAGGGCATCCATAATAGACGAGTCATAATTGAGTAGACAAATTATAACAAGTGATCCTGTCCAGAAGCTGAGTCAGACAAAGGCGGGCTGCGCTGTCCTCGAGGTTGATGGAAAGTCGCTGAGAAGCCTGGTCGATCTGGCACCAGCCGAGAGAGCTTACATGAGCAGATGACGGGGGGTGATGACGAAGCGAGGGTCCTGCGCACACTCAGACAAGCACCCGAGTCGTTAGAGACCAGAAACCAGGGAAAAAGTCCCCGGGTTAGGTCCTCCAACGCTCAAATCAAGTACTTTTTCTCCAGAAACACAGAGAAAGGACGAAAAACAAAAGACGAGTGTGAAAAGACGAATGAGCATACCTACGTAAGGGATAAAGCTTTCCTTTTTATACTGCAAGGGATGCTTCTGGAGTCTGACGGGTGTCAGGGAATGTCGGATGTCAGGCTTTGTCTAGCGGTGAATGACACGTGGTGTCCTCCTATAGGTCTAGGAAGGAATCAGTGGGTGGTGAGCACCCGACCGTTAACATATTCTCTGACAGGCAGTGATTATTCCCTGACAGATTATTACGATTCCCTGACTTGCTTGTCATGTAGTATATGCTTGCCCCGATCTGTTAACCCTGGACTGGGTCCCTATGCTTGCTGGCCTCGCTTTGTGGGGTGTAGACCTATATTTCCTAACATGCGTTTGCCGCTTCACAAATCCAGATCTGTGCTTCTTGTTAGTTAGAGCCCTAGAGCCAATCATTTGATGATTGTTGTATGGACTCGTTGTATCATATTCTTATGTATATAAAGGCATTTGTTTATGGTTATTATACTTACTTGTATTGGTGCCAAATAACTAAGTATAATAGCGTCCTTGAGTAGAAGGTTCTTACCTATATCAATCGATTGGTTGAATCGATAGTGAGATGATATAGGGAACACTACTCTTAATCATTCCTAGTCAAGTATTAACATTCAGAGACAATGTTAATGCGACGAGACTAGCATGTAGGTCAACTCGATGACTTGATCTCACAAGTCATGGATATAGAGATTGTTGGTGCAACATCCCTCAGGTCAAGGTTGACCTGGGTGACCAAGCTGAGTCTTGGTTTGAGTTTAGATGTTTGACAATAAGAAATTGATTGAAGAAGAGTCAAGTAGGTCAAGGTTGACCGGATACTTGACAGGGAAGTCCTGGTGAGTGAAGCCAGGCAGAAGGAAAACCCTAGTGAGTGAAGCTAGGTGAAAGTCCTAGTGAGTGAAGCTAGGTGAAAGTCCTGGTGAGTGAAACCAGGTGAAAATCCTAGTGAGTGAAGCTAGGTGAAAGTCCTGGTGAGTGAAACCAGGTGAAAACCCTAGTGAGTGAAGCTAGGTGAAAGTCCTGGTGAGTGAAGCCAGGTGAAAGCCCTAGTGAGTGAAGCTAGGCAGATGGAAAACCCTAGTGAGTGAAGCTAGGTGAAAGTCCTGGTGAGTGAAGCCAGGCAAGGGAAAATCCAGATGGATCAAGGATGATCGGACATCTGGTGTTGGGAAGTCCAAGTAGGTCAAAGGATTGACTGGATACTTGGCACGAGGAAATACAGATAGGTCAAAGGGATTGACCAGACATCTGATGGAAGTCTAAGTAGGTTAAAGGAGTGACCAGATACTTGGCATGAATAGAAAAGTCTAAGTGGGTCAAAGGGATTGACCAGACACTTGGTGGGAAGTCCTAGCAGGTCAAAGGAGTGACCAGATGCTAGGCATGATGTACCAACAGGTCAAGGTTGACCGGATGTTGGTTTGAGAGGCTTGGAACTTGGTTTTGGGCAAAAACCAAGTGTTGGATCGATCAGTGGATCGATCCAGGAGCTGGATCGATCAGTGGATCGATCCAGGAGCTGGATCGATCAGTGGATCGATCCAGGCTTCTCCTATGCGAACAGAGAGCCTCTGGATCGATCCAGATGTTCCAATCGATCAGTGGATCGATTGGGACGCGGCTGCTTCGCGCGATAAGCGCTGGATCGATCAGTGGATCGATCCAGGCGCTTTTCCAGAGCACAGAGGCACTCTGGATCGATCCATGGATCGATCCAAAGCTTCCCCGATCAATTGGGAACATTCGAATCGATCGGGATCCGACCGTTGGCGTCGATAAAGGCCGCAGGCATTCATTTCCTTCGGTATCTCTTCTCCGATTCACTCCAGATTTCTCGCCAGCTCCTCCACAGCACTCACAAAGCTCAGATCGCCAGTTCTTGAAGGATCTTGGAAGTTTTCCAAGTCAAGAGGCGGATCAAAGCCAAGAAGAGAAGCTAGGGTTAGGGTTTATACTCATTGTAAGCTTGTAAGCTTGTATTTCTTGTATCCTTTCCCTCTCTTCTTGTATTGAGTCTTGTAGGGCTTCTCCGCCCTTGGTAGTTACCATAAAGGAGAGTTTTATTTAGTGGAGGGTGTGTGTGTTGGTGTGGATCCTTGGATTAGTCACCTCTTGTGAGGTGGATACCAAGTAAAACCAACCGTGTTAGCGTTGTGTGTTTGTTTCTGTATTTTCCGCTGCATATTCTTGAAGAAACGAGCAACGCCAAGCACCGAGCGAACGCGACGAGCTATTCACCCCCCCCTCTAGCTACTTTTGGTCCTAACAAGTGGTATCAGAGCGAGGCCGCTCTTCACCGGAATCATCGCCGGAAGGGTCAAGCATAACAAGAAGAGCTAGAGGGTGAAGAAGTTGAAGCAAAGTTGTCAAAGTCAAAGAAATTCAAAAGCTCAACTTCTACAATGGAATTCCGAGATGGGCTCGGATTCGACACGAGGGTGGCTCCTCCATACACTTCCACGAGCTTCGATTCTTGGAAATCAAGAATCGAAAATTTTCTTATGATGGAGATAGAGCAATGGTTTGCTCTTATGGAAGGCTTCAAGACTCCAACAAACTCAAAGGGCAAAGTTCTCAAGAGGAGCAAGTGGAGCCAAGAGCAAGTCCAAAGGTGCGAGGCCAATGACAAAGTGACCAAGCTTTTGGTCAACTTATTGCCAAGCACCATCCTTTGCAAAATTGGAGAATTTGAAGATGCAAAGGAACTATGGAGCAAATTGGCCAAGCTTCATGAAGAGATCCCCTCCACTGTACAAGATCATGAAGAATCCGGAGAGGGTGACTCTTTGGAGCAAGATCAAGAGGAGGACTCCAAGGTTGAGAGATGCTCAACCTCCGAAGAAGAAGAAATCCAAGAAGCTTCATCCTCAAGGGAATGCAACGAAGGGAACAAGGAGGGAGCATACTCCTTGTTTCATATTCAAGATGATGAAGTCTCCACCTCTAGGATTGAGGGGGAGCAATCCTTGGTGACGCCGGATCAAGAAGAAGGAGAAGCTTCTACATCCGGGTCAAGAGATGAAGAGATTGAAGAAGCTTCTACCTCCACGAGTCAAGAAAAATCAAATGGAGGAAAATCAAGATCGGATCAAGAGGAAGCTTCTACCTCCGGATCCAAAGGGAAAGATGCCACCCCTACAAGCAAAGGTATAAATATTTCAATTAAAAATAAAAATCATATTATATGCTTTGAGTGTAGGGAACATGGGCACTACAAGAGCAAGTGCCCTAAATTGGCCAAGAAGAAGGGCCAAGTGGCACAAAAGGGCAAGGCGAAGCCCAAGGAGACCATCCCCGAAACAAAGAAGAGCAAGGAGCACATTGTGTGCTTCTCTTGCAATCAAAAAGGGCATTACCGAAGTCAATGCCCCAAGGGGAAGAAGATGGTCAAGGCTTAAGGAGGCATTCGTCAAGGGGGAGCCTCCAAGGTAAAGAAGAAGGTAACATTTATTGAGCCTACCCCCTTACATTATGGTGAAAAGCATGATAGTTCTAACTTTTATCATTTTAATGCAATTTACCATAAGAATAGAAAGCATGAGGGCTTTAAGGAAAAACATGTGGCCCTACATGCCAAAACTACCCAACCTAAGGTTAGGAAGGTAGATAGACACTTGGGCAATAACTCTAAAGATTTTAGATACAAGCCCAAAAACAAATATGCTCATGAATCAAATGAAAAATCTAAAACTAAGGACTTAGTGATAGAAAATCAAGTCTTGAGGTCAAGACTTGATAAAATGGAAAAGACCCTAAAAAGGATGGAAAATATCCTATTAGGGCAAAATGAGCATAACCTAGGTTTAGGGGTACAAAAGCCATCCAATGACCATAGAGGTTTGGGATACAAACCAAAGGCTAAGAAGGATGTGCCCTCTTACCATAGAGTTCCATATAGTTATGGAACAAACCCTAGGTCTAGTGGTCAAGCCAAAAATACTAGGGAAGTCATCCCTAAGAGTATTTTTGCAATAAATGTGACTAAGACTTCTAAGAAGTCTAAGAAAGTCACAAACAAGGTCACAAGGGAGGTTATCCCTAGAGTTGACCTAGAAACTGTGACCAAGGCTTCTAAGAAGCCCAACAAGGTCACTAGGAAGGTATCTAGGGAAGTTATCCCTAGTGAGTACCTAGAGCATCCAAGGAGCACCAATAGGTGTTGGGTTCCTAGGAGCATCTTCTCTACCCCATAGATGGGTTAGAGAGTGTCAACTCCGATTAGAAGGGTAGTTAACCTGACTTTGAGGAAATTGACACTCAAGGAGCATTTTCAAGGTTTTTGTTAACCTTTGAAAATGAAGTGGATTTTTGTTTACTCCTTGAAAGAGTAAAATGTGCCTAATGGTGGAAGAATTGATTTTAATCTAAAATGGCACAAATTGGGAAAATCTTAAGAACTATCAAGTTGGGATTTTGGTATGTTCTCAGGCAATTTAAGGCAATCCGGGCCTTAATTTAAAAGTGCTACTCTTGTGGAAAAATGGAATATGCCAACATTTGAGGACATGTTTATTTTCAATTGGCATACATTAAATCAAGGAAATTAGAAATGCCAATTTAGGCTTTGGCATTCTCTTGTAGCACTTTAGGGCAATCTAGGTTTAAGTTGTAAGTTTAGCTAAGACTTTAAGGATACTTAGATAGTTAATCTAGGTATATTTATTTATGCTAAATCTTGCCATGATTGTTTGCCCATCATATGCCATGACATCATGTCTAGTTTTGCATTCATGTTTTATTATGAAAAATCCAAAAATACCATGTCATGACATTCATACATCATGTAGTATAGGATATTTTCTTTTGAAAATTATTTTCTTTTGATGTATGCCATAACATAATCATGCATTAAGTTTAATTCCTTGTAATTAAGGACAAATGACATTTAACAACACTTATTGACAAGTGACATCCTAGGTGGATGTCTAATATTTCTAAAATGCCTAGATAGATATGCATGATCCCTAGATTAGGGCAAAAACCAAAATCTACATCTCACAAAGACTATAAGGTGACTTGTATGTGATTAGTGCACATTAGATACAAGTGAGATGTTAGGATGATGAACAAAGCTCAAGATGTTGATTTAGTGCATTCTTTTGAGTTTTAGGTTCATCAAAACACATAGTTATGTGTTTTCCCATCATTGGGAAAGCTAATGTACAAGTCATGTGCATTATGCCCAAGGAACATGATGGGATATTGGTTTTGAAAATGTTTTAAAATGTTTTTGGAAAACCTTGGTGAAGGCTATCTTTTGATAGTAATCACCATTGAATAGTTAGATACAAACTTGAAGAAAAACACTAAAGTTTTTGCAAGTTTTCAAGTTTGTGTCAATCTTTGAAAATATGATGTATTTTCATAGAAAGCTATTTTTTCATGATTAAGTATGCCCTAAATAATGTCTACACGAAATTTCATGATTTTTGGATTTTTGTAGAATTTTCTAGGGGTTTCTGAAGTTGACTGAAATGGAATTTCAGCAACTATCAGAGCTCCGATCGATCCATGGATCGATTGGAGTGCCCGAATCGATCCGTGGATCGATTGGATCGATCAGCCGATCGATCCAGGTAGTCTGAATCGATCAGTGGATCGATTCAGAAAGGTTCAATCGATTGGAACCCAACTCCAATCGATCCAAGTTACTGATTTTGGCTGGGAAGGCTTGATTTCAGCATCTCTGAACCTCTTTGAGTCTAGGTAACCATTCCAAACTCCTAAAATACATTTGTATACATACAAAGGGTGTTTTCTTGTGAAAACAAGGATGGATTGGTTAATGAAGACTAAGTAGAAGTTTAGGTTGAGGTTGTTTCAAATTTTGAGTATTTGAACCTCAAAACTTCTAAATTTGGGTTTCCTAAAGGTTTAGGGATTCCAAGTCATTGTTGGTGCAATGACAGAAGTCACCACCATGTCTTTAGGGGGAGAGACTCTTTAAAGACATGAAAAATTACTTTTCATGAACCTTGGAAGGTGGTTAACCTTCTGTAAAGAAAATGCTCATGTATGAGCTTTTGAACTTGAAATGGGGAGTGGATATCCTCATTATTTCAAGTGGGAACTCAAGTGGTTAGATAATGCTCAAGGTTGGGTATTTGTCTACATTGAGGGAGAAGTTAAGGATAAATGAAGGGTATGGGACCTTCATTATCGTGTTGATCACAACGAGTGATGTTGTGAACAATGATGAGTAACTCTTCGGGGAGAGTCGTCAACAAATGGATTTGTTGATGTGTACCCAAAATTGGGGCATAGGTTGATGTGTGCCCAAAGATGGGTTGATGTGTGCCAATAGGGGGAGAATGAAAGGACCTATGAATGGGTGTAAGTTAGGCTTTCATTACCTAGAGGGAGTGTGCCCTCGTAGGGGGAGAATGAAGAGCTTAATTTATATGTTCATTACCTAGTGGCATGAAGATTGAGGCTATAGGATTAGCCTAACTTACATGTGGTATTGTAAGTGTTATTGTGGTATTGTCAAACATCAAAAAGGGGGAGATTGTTGGTGCAACATCCCTCAGGTCAAGGTTGACCTGGGTGACCAAGCTGAGTCTTGGTTTGAGTTTAGATGTTTGACAATAAGAAATTGATTGAAGAAGAGTCAAGTAGGTCAAGGTTGACCGGATACTTGACAGGGAAGTCCTGGTGAGTGAAGTCAGGCAGAAGGAAAACCCTAGTGAGTGAAGCTAGGTGAAAGTCCTAGTGAGTGAAGCTAGGTGAAAGTCTTGGTGAGTGAAACCAGGTGAAAATCCTAGTGAGTGAAGTTAGGTGAAAGTCCTGGTGAGTGAAACCAGGTGAAAACCCTAGTGAGTGAAGCTAGGTGAAAGTCCTGGTGAGTGAAGCCAGGTGAAAGCCCTAGTGAGTGAAGCTAGGCAGATGGAAAACCCTAGTGAGTGAAGCTAGGTGAAAGTCCTGATGAGTGAAGCCAGGCAAGGGAAAATCCAGATGGATCAAGGATGATCGGACATCTGGTGTTGGGAAGTCCAAGTAGGTCAAAGGATTGACTGGATACTTGGCACGAGGAAATACAGATAGGTCAAAGGGATTGACCAGACATCTGATGGAAGTCTAAGTAGGTCAAAGGAGTGACCAGATACTTGGCATGAATAGAAAAGTCTAAGTGGGTCAAAGGTATTGACCAGACACTTGGTGGGAAGTCCTAGCAGGTCAAAGGAGTGACCAGATGCTAGGCATGATGTACCAACAGGTCAAGGTTGACCGGATGTTGGTTTGAGAGGCTTGGAACTTGGTTTTGGGCAAAAACCAAGTGTTGGATCGATCAGTGGATCGATCCAGGAGTTGGATCGATCAGTGGATCGATCCAGGCTTCTCCTAAGCGAACAGAGAGCCTCTGGATCGATCCGTGGATCGATCCAGATGTTCCAATCGATCAGTGGATCGATTGGGACGCGGCTGCTTCGCGCGATAAGCGCTGGATCGATCCGTGGATCGATCCAGGCGCTTTTCCAGAGCACAGAGGTGCTCTGGATCGATCCGTGGATCGATCCAAAGCCTCCCCGATCGATTGGGAATATTCGAATCGATCGGGATCCGACCGTTGGCGTCGATAAAGGCCGCAGGCGTTCATTTCCTTCGGCATCTCTTCTCCGATTCACTCCAGATTTCTCTCCAGCTCCTCCACAGTACTCACAAAGCTCAGATCGCCAGTTCTTGAAGGATCTTGGAAGTTTTCCAAGTCAAGAGGCGGATCAAAGCCAAGAAGAGAAGCTAGGGTTAGGGTTTATACTCATTGTAAGCTTGTAAGCTTGTATTTCTTGTATCCTTTCCCTCTCTTCTTGTATTGAGTCTTGTAGGGCTTCTCCGCCCTTGGTAGTTACCATAAAGGAGAGTTTTATTTAGTGGAGGGTGTGTGTGTTGGTGTGGATCCTTGGATTAGTCACCTCTTGTGAGGTGGATACCAAGTAAAACCAACCGTGTTAGCGTTGTGTGTTTGTTTCTGTATTTTCCGCTGCATATTCTTGAAGAAACGAGCAACGCCAAGCACCGAGCGAACGCGACGAGCTATTCACCCCCCCCCTCTAGCTACTTTTGGTCCTAACAGAGATATCAAGTTGACACATGGGTATGCATTGGAGAATGTATACTGAATGACCCGCCATGAGAAAATATCATGGATCGTTATATGAGTGTCATATACTTTCTCATGTGGCTATTAGTATGACTATTAGTCCTTGGACCTGAAGTCACCATGGTTCCCTACATAAGGAGTTACATACTTTGGCTTCGTCAAACGTCACCCGTAACTGGGTGGACTATAAAGGCGATTACTGGATATGTAACGAATTATGCGGAGGGATGTGAGTGATGTAGATAGGATCTATCCCTCCTATATGATGGGAGTGACATCATTATTCTTGATAGAGTGAGACCACTAAGTGCATGGTCATGCCCAAATGAGTCAATATGAGATGTTGAGCTCATTTGATTGAGTGAGTCTACTTGGGATTCAAGATTTAGATTGATTAGAGGATGACACGGTCTATGCCTCATATTGATCAATCTAGATGTCAAGGATAGAAGGACACTTGTCATATATTGTGAGGGGTCACAATTAGTAGTCACAAGATGATGTTGGATCTCAACATTCTTGTAACTTGGGTAGTAATGATGTGTTGCTAGATACCGCTCATTACTTATGATTCTAAATGGGTTTAGGAGCATTGCCAACGTTACAAGAACCTATAGGGTCACACACAAAGGACAATTAGATGAAGATTAGGTTCATTTGATGAACCAAGAGGATTAGGTTCATGTGATGAACCAAATTGGATTAAGAGTAATCCAAAGTAAACTAATTGAGTTGGACTCAATTTGATTCATGTGTTAAATGAGTCTAATTTGGACTTAGACTCTGATCCTGTCTGAGAAGCTTGACAAGACGGAGATCCGGGAGAAAAAACCCACTGTTGATGAAGAATAATGCATATGGAACACCGATCCGAGAAACCCAAAGCGGATCCAAGAAGATGAAGCCCCCAGAATGTCCTCTCGATGCAAGATACCAATGGCGATAAAGAGATCCGATCGAAGAACACCAGATTCGGAACTCTCAAGGCCGGGGTGGGAATCCCTGGCTAGGCCCTCTGACGCTCAAGTTAGTGATCTCTCTTGATGTGTAAGAAGGAGGAAGAAGATGAACAGTAGTTTAGCAATTAGGGTTATGAATGTGCGCAATGATGTGAACTTACCTAGCCAACGAAGAGGATTCCCCTTTTTATACCACTTCATATAACCTCCGTAGTCATGAAGTGGACCTCGGTTTGTTAGCGTTTGTTATGAGATGACGTAAGCTGTGTATTTGTGGTAAATGACTTTTAAGGAATCTTTTTTGTACTCCAGATGTACATTCTTTGTCGTCTAGTACCTGTAAAATAGTCTGAAAACACATTTCCCGCTAAAGTATATATAACACCTGTTATACAATCATATACTGCCAATATCTTCATTAACTATTTTATTTAAAATATTTACTTCTATCCTGTTTCACAGGTCCTTTAAAGTGTTTCTATCGTTCCTACTTGCCCCTCCTGTCTTTGCTATATCATAAATGGCTTAATGTGCAAATGTTCCTCGTATCATTCGGAACTGGGCCTAGTTAGGTTTAATCAATTATTATTACCTCTCATGAGGCTTCTGGGGCAATGCTTGTCCGGGCTCCTTTATATTTATTATTCTAGCTAGCCTTGGGCCATGTTTTATCAAATATTATTTCAAGATATTAGGCAAACCGACCGGTATTGACCTTCCTTCTTAAAGGCATGTTTCGGTCGATACTAGTCTCCTCACTCGAAAGTATCTCTCGGCCGATATTGGCCTTCCTTCTTAAAGGTATGTTTCGATTGATACTAGTCTACTCACTTGGCAGTATATCCCGGCCGATATTGGCTTGCTTCCTTTGAGGCATATGCTGATCAATATAAGTCTTCCTCCTTGGAGGCATATCTCGGCCCGTATTGGCCTACTTACTCGGAAGTATATTCCTGCCGATATTGGCCTACCCCCTTAGAGGTATATATCGGTCGACACCGATCTAATCACTCGGAAGTATATCCCGGCCGATATTGGCCTGCTTCCTTTGAGGCCTATGTTGATCGATATAGGTCTTCCTCCTTGGAGGCATATCTCGGCCGGTATTGGCCTACTTACTCGGAAGTATATCCTAGCCGATATTGGCCTACCCCTTAGAGGTATATCTCGGTCGACACCGATCTAATCACTCGGAAGTATATCCCGGCTGATATTGGCCTGCTTCCTTTGAGGCCTATGCTGATCGATATAGGCCCTCCTCCTTGGAGGCCTATCTCGGCCGATATTGGCCTACTTACTCGGAAGTATATCCCGGCCGATATTGACCTACTTCCTTTGAGGCATATGCTGATCGATATAGGTCTTCCTCCTTTGAGGCATATCTCGGCCGGTGTTAGCCTACTTACTCGGAAGTATATCCCGGCCGATACTGGCCTACTTCCTTTGAGGCATATGCTGATCGATATAGGTCCTCCTCCTTGGAGGCATATCTTGGTCGATATTGGCCTACTTACTCGGAAGTATATCCCGACCGATACTGGCCTGCTTCCTTTGAGGCCTATGCTGATCGATATAGGCCCTCCTCCTTGGAGGCATATCTTGGTCGATATTGGCCTACTTACTCGGAAGTATATCCCGACCGATACTGGCCTGCTTCCTTTGAGGCCTATGCTGATCGATATAGGCCCTCCTCCTTGGAGGCATTTCTTGGTCGATATTGGCCTACTTACTCGGAAGTATATCCCGGCCGATATTGACCTATCTTCTCCATTTGGTTATCTCCTTTTCCCTTCCTTATCGAGGACCCATGAAACCTAACCCATATCACTAGCCTTCTCTTCAAGTCTAGTCGAAGGAGGTGTAGACTACTGACTAGACACAAGTCTGATTTTGTTTTTTCCTACCCATGACTCTGCCACAGATATTGAAGTGACCTTACAAATTTTATGTACAGCTATCTTGCGGCTCTGTGTACTGTGATCCCGTGAACCTTAGTATAGTGATTCCTTAGGTCTCTTAATCCTTTAAATAGGGCTGCATCCTTCTCTTCGTTCATCACCTACCTCAGTTCTTTTCTTTCCCGACTGATCTTTCCTGCTAAGAGTATGACCTTGGATCCCCCTCTTTGGGGGCGACTTTTGTTGGACAAGGCGAGATCTATGTATGAGTTTATTCAAGTTTTTTGCTTCGGCTAACTCTAGGGTTCGAGGAACTGTCTCAAGAGATGAAGTTTCTCAAAGTCTAGAATTTTCATCCAAAGGTGCCAATGTTTTGAAGGCTCAAGAAACTTCAAAGAGGTTTTCGTTACTCATGGAGGGCCAACTAAATAGCCTATGGATGTCTTGATAAGGGCACAACACATGTTACCGACGGGCAAACTTGGTGGCTCTAGTTGCAGAACTCCAGGGCTTGAGGAGGGGAGAGGCTCTTTCAGTCACCTTTGCACCATGGCTTGACTAGATCCATCCCCTTCCCCTTTCCCTTGAATCTTTCTGCTTCATAATTTTCTTCGTCCCGGGTAAAATATTGCCACTTATGCGCCTTGACAAGCTTAGACGAGCTTCCTCTGTGCTAGGTAAAATGTTTCCACTTCTGCTCCATGGTAAGTTTGACTCCAGTGGGACTAAAATTTTCTAAGCATTTCAAGAGCTTATGTTTGTAATCTTTGTTATCTGTTTGAGGTTTGATGTTTTGAGAAGAAAATGTAATGCTATGTATTTAATCAGACTTTACGTGTAACAATCAATCTTTTGTATTGAATCGAGTGACTCTATTGAATCCTTCTAATTCATAAGAATAAATGTGATGTTGTGCTCATTACCCCTTCGTATATCCTAAGTTTTGTTATCTCGACAAATATTTTTCATTTACCACGACCAAGGTTATCTTGATCACTGGAGTACTTCTCTATTATAGCTAACGTTATACCTACCGATATTAGCTTATCTATAATAAACAATGTGATTTAAACCGATATTATACTTGTCTAACATAGCCAAAGTTATGTCGGCCGATACAAATAAAATTATCTTGATTAATGCCGGTTTGCACCTTATAATGATATTGATTTAAAATCTGTTATGCGCCTAAATCGCTCTCCTTAAATTTTCTTGTCCTTAGCCTAGGCTTAGCCAAACTCAGTCTCTCTTCCTTTATTACGCCTAGTTAATTACGTCTTCTTTCAAAACTTCCTGATTGGTGATTGGCTCTACCTCGGGTAAGAGAATGTTAGAAGTGTACAACGAGGTGCTACCAACTCCAGCGTGATCCGATCTATCACATCCAGTATAAATGTTTCTTTATGATTATATGACACATACTTTCTCTTGCTGCCACATCATGTTAGCTTTTGCCTTTTTCCTGTGATCCTCAGCGTCTGCTGAGATAAAAACGTTTTGATCTGACGACGACTGTGTGTTTTTCAAAACCTAAACCCTTTGTCTTCTTTTCGACTTTGTCCCTTCTTTTCTTACCTTAGCGTTCTTTTCTTGCTGCAGTTTTCAACCAAACCTCGTGCTCATCATTTCTCGGCGATCTCCTTTCTTGCTTTCAGTAAGTAATCTGTTGTTTTGCTAGTCTTTACTCTTGTCTATGGCTGAGGAAGCAATTGCTCCTTGGTATGTCCACATGTCTTCTTCCTTTGATAAAAGTGCTAGACTTAACATCTGTCATCAATATGAAATTCCTCGGGAGTATAGCATATTAATCCCAAAACTAGGTGATCTTCCTCATCGTCCCCCTACTAATTGTGTGACCTTTTTCAAAGATCAGTTGATATAAGGTTTAAGGCTTCCCATTCCTCCTTTCTTGATCGAAATAAGCCAGTATTTTGATATTCCACTGCAACAGTTTGCCCCTAATGCCTTTCGTTATCTATGTGATGCTTACATGCTGTTTCGTTTGCTAGATATTCCTCCTACTCCTCAAAACTTCTTCATGTTTTCTTATCCCAAATGTTCGGAACTTGGTGTTTTCTTATTCCAGTCACGAACTAAAATGGTTGTTTTTGAGGATATGCCCTCGTCTCTTAAAGCTTGGAAATCTCGCTTCTTTTTCATAAAGTTTCTGTAGGACCGTTAGAGTCGATAGAGGGGGGGGGGGGTGAATATCGATTCAAAAATTTAGAGTATAAATGCAGCGGAAAAGTAAAATAGACACAGATGTTTTTTACTTCGTTCGGAGCCTGTGACGACTCCTACTCGAAGGCCCGTGGTCCTTGACCACTTTCGTTGGGCAATCACTAACAATTCGAATATAGTTACAAAAATGAACACAGGAACTGCTAGTGAAAATAAAGCAATACCGACAAGGAAATTAAATAACCGAAGGAGCGCTTTGTCGGAGCTTAGTTGGCGTTGCACTGAACGTCGAGCAGCAAGACCAGCAGTAGAAGAATTCTCAGATTGATTGATGATTCTGAAGCTCCTGTCTGGGGCTTCTTTTATATGCCGTTCCGGGCACCTGGATCCCTTCCGAGCGCCTGGAATGTGACGTAGCTGCTCAAACCGAGATGCTCCACGTGGCGATGCGCAATCAGGATAAAGTTTGCCTCCCGGGCGCCCGGACCCTGTTTTCCCGCAGAGTCCGTCCTGCACGAGAAACGTTAGTCCGGAGGCAAATATATATCCTGTAAACAGATTGTTAGCACAATTAAAGTTCAACAAAGTAATAGCAAAGAGTATGACTTAGATTCCGTCTTTCCGAGACCGGAATCTAGTCACGATCTCGACTTAGACATCCGAAATGGATCTAAGCCGGATCGACGCCTAATGTTCCCTTCCCGGGAACGCGTCCTCGCAGTCACTCCCCTCCAGTGACTTACCTCACTTACCTGCCAGACGTCCGGTCGACCTAGCTGAACTTCTCTCCAAGCGTCCGGTCAGCCAGTCGACCCGTTTGGACTTCTCGCCAGCTATCCGGTCAGCCCGTCGACCTAGCTGGACTTCTCGCCAAGCGTCCGGTCAGCCCGTCGACCCGCTTGGACTTCTCGCCAGCTATCCGGTCAGCCCGTCGACCTAGCTGGACTTCGTGCCAGACATCCGGTCAGCCCGTCGACCTGTCTAGACTTCTCCTGCACACTCGATCAAAGTGTCAGACAACAACAAAACTAACTTAACCTATTTGTCATTCATCAAAACCTGGGTTAGACCGTTAGTGCTACCCGCACCAACAATCTCCCCCTTTTTGATGGAATGACAACTTGGTTAAGTTAGTGAAAGAACGAAAAAGCCAGGTACATTGGTTTTACAGTTAGTTTCAGTGTTTTCAATTTGGTTTATCTAACTTAACCACCTAACCCTCCCCCTTTGGCATTCATAAAAAAAAACAAGGGTAAACAATCATAGTGTAGAGTTTCTGTAAAAATAATTACAGCTAATCTTGAAGAAATCTGAGTTTGGTTTAAGAAAATAATTTTTTAAATCCAAGGAAAAAATCAAGTTGACTTGGGGGAGACAAGTTGAATTTTGAAAAAGTATAAAATTTAAAGTTTTAACTTCTCAAGCGTGAAAAATTTTTAAATTAGGTTTTTCAACTTTTCAAAAGGTAAATTTTTCTTTTCAGGTTTGAGTAACATTTACTTTTAAAATTTTTAACTTCAATCTTTTAAAACAAAGCAAAAGTTAAACGAGTAAGATTAAATTTGCCAAAATAATTTTTAAGGCTAATTTGATAAAGGCTAAATTTGGAAAGTTTAATTTTCAATAGTCAACATTTTAAATCAGGTTTAAAAATTAGGTGGGATTAAACTTTCAAGTTTTTCAATCACTTAGTTAAATTTAACTGTTTTTGTAAATTAATGTTCAAACATAAGCTAGTTTTTAAAAAGCATTTGTCAAACACATAAAATTTTGATTAATTTCTCCCCCTGAACTTGACACTTAAAATTAAATAGCTGTCTAACCAATTAGGTACTAACTAACTATCAGAAGATAGTAACTTTCACTTGGTTAGTCAGATTAAGGTGATTATAAACAGTCAGTGTATGACTTGACTGATGATCTTAATCTGATTACTGTCTGATTTGTATTTAACGTCCAGACTTATGCTGATGCACTGAAATAAGCATCTTAAGTCCGGACAGTTGGCCTATGTATCTCACCCCTTTCTGTGTTTGTCAAACACAAGCAAGGTAAACCTAAGGTGTTGGTGAGATGCTCAAAAACTAGTCCTATGGGTACATGCTTTCTAAGGATTCAAAACTAGTCTAAGGCCAAAACTGTTTTTGAAAATCTAAAAATGGAAAGTTTTGAAAACAAACAAGTTTAACCTATAATTTGAAAAAAACATTATTTTAAAAATAGTTTTTAAAAAAATCCTAGTCTATTAAGCACATCCCTAATTTTCGCCGTAAGTTGCTAAATTCACTTTCAGGGAGTGGTTTTGTAAAAATGTCAGCTAAATTTGATTTGGACTCAATGTACTTGAGTTCAATATCACCTTTAGTAACATGATCCCTGATGAAGTGGTGCCTAATTTCAATATGTTTGGTTCTTGAATGATGCACAGGATTCTTGGTTAAGTTAATTGAACTTATATTGTCAATTAATACTTTTACATTTGTGGTATTTAAGTTGAAATCTTTTAGAGTATGCATCATCCATAATAATTGTGCAACACATTCGCCTATAGCTATGTATTCTGACTCAGTTGTAGATAGAGCAACACAATGTTGCTTTCTACTAAACCAGCTAACAAGTGATGGACCTAATAATTGGCATCCACCACTTGTGCTTTTGCGGTCTAATTTGCATCCAGCATAATCTGAGTCAGAATACCCTATTAGTTCAAAATTATTTGTCCTAGGATACCATATTCCTACATTTGTTGTTCCTTTAAGATATCTAAAAATTCTTTTAACTTGTGTCAAATGGGATTCCTTAGCACAAGTTTGGTATCTAGCACACATACTAACTGCAAATAAAATATCAGGTCGGCTTGCAGTTAAGTACATTAGGCTACCTATTGCACTTCTATAATGTTTTAAATCAATTGGTTTTCCATTTGGGTCACTGTCTAGGATTGTGTTTACTGCCATAGGTGTTTTTATTTCTTTTGTATTTTCCATTCCGAATTTTTTAAGTAATTCTTTGGTGTATTTATGTTGATAAATATAATTTCCTTCATTTGTTTGTTTGATTTGTAATCCTAAGAAATAGGTTAATTTTTCCACTAAGCTCATTTCAAATTCTTTTTCCATTAGATTAATAAATTCTTCTAAAAATTCTGAATTTGTTGAGCCAAATATTATATCATCTACGTATATTTGTGCAATAAATATATCTGTATTTAATGATTTAACAAGCAAGGTTGCGTCAATTTGACCTTGTTTGAATCCTTTAGATGTTAAGTAAGATGTTAGCCTCTCATACCATGCCCTGGGTGCTTGTTTAAGTCCATATAGTGCTTTCTTTAATTTAAAAACATAATCAGGGTGTTCTAGACTTTCAAACCCAGGAGGCTGTCCTACATAAACTTCTTCTTTAATTAGTCCATTGAGAAAGGCAGACTTAACATCCATTTGGTATAGTTTGAATCCCTTATGGGCTGCATAACTTAGTAACATTCTAATGGATTCTAATCTGGCTACTGGGGCATATGTTTCATCATAGTCAAGTCCTTCAACTTGACTAAATCCTTTGGCAACCAGCCTAGCCTTATTTCTAGTAATTTCCCCAGTTTCACTTAGTTTGTTTCTGAATACCCATTTTGTTTCTATTATTTTCTTATTCTTAGGTGGTGGGACTAGGTCCCAAACCTCATTACGCTCAAATTGGGCTAGTTCTTCTTGCATAGCTATAATCCAATCTGGGTCTAGTAGGGATTCATCCACAGTTTTGGGTTCAATTTTTGAAATTAATGAAATTTGACTTAGGTTTCTAAAAGATGATCTGGTTTGAACTCTTAAGTCTGGGTCACCAATTATTTGATCAGTTGGATGATTTGGGTTAACCCTTATTGTTCTAGGAGGTTGATTCTCTTGATGTTGTTCCTCTTCTTCATGACTTAGAGTTTGGTTGGTTTCTGGAACAAACTCAGGTGTTTGTGTAGGTTCTATGTCTTGTTTAGTTTCTTCAAATTTTACATTAGTAGTTTCTTCAATTTTTAAGGTAACCTTATTGTAAATTCTGTAGCCTCTACTATTTAAGGAATATCCTACAAAAATTCCATTTTCAATTTTAGAGGTGAATTTTCCTAAGTGTTCTCTTGTATTTAAGATAAAAACTGGGCACCCAAATACCTTAAAATATTTTATATTTGGTTGTTTATTATAAAACATTTCGAAGAACGTTTTGTTATGAGTTTTATTTATTGTTGTTCTGTTCTGTACATAGCAGGCTATACTAACGGCTTCTGCCCAAAAGTATTTAGGTAGATTATACTCATTTAACATTGTTCTAGAAGCTTCAAGTAAGGTTCTATTTTTTCTTTCTACAATTCCATTTTGTTGGGGGGTTTTAGGGCATGAGAACTCATGATGGTAACCGTTTTCTAGACAAAAACTGTTAAAGTTGTGATTTTTAAATTCTCCCCCGTTGTCACTCCTAATTCTTTTAATTTTAATATCTTTTTCGTTTTCAATCTGTTTGCAAAAATTTGTAAAAATTTCAAAAGTTTCATCTTTATGTTTTAAGAATTTGACCCAAATAACCTAGAATAATCCTCTATAATTACTAAGCAATATAAGTTTCCATTTATAGATTTGACTCCATAGGAGTCAAAAAGGCCTAAATGTAGAAGTTCTAAGATTGAGTTAGTTTGTGGTTGATTTGTTTGTTTGTGGGTTGATTTAGTTTGTTTGCCTTGTTGACAAGCATTACATATGGTTGAATCTAAGTTAGGTAACTTTGGTAAGCCTTTTACAAGTCCATTTAGTTTACTTATATTTCTAAAGTTGGTGTGAGACATCCTCCTATGCCATAACCAAGTTTCTTCTTTTTGTGTTAAATAACACTTAATGGAAGAAATGGTTAAGTTGATGGCATAGATGTTGTCTTTTCTAAAACCTTTTAGGCTTATGGTAGGATTATCTAGATGTTTGATTAAACACTCTGTAGATAGAAATTTGACCTTATACCTAGTATCACACAATTGACTTATACTTAGAAGATTATATTTAAAATTTTCAACAAGTAAAACATTTGTAATTATAAAGTCTAATTTTAATTCAATATTACCTATACCAATTACCTTGAGTTTGCCGTTGTTTCCAAAGGCAACTGTTCCTAGGCTTTTGTAAGTGAGTTGAGTGAACTTGGTGTGATCTCCAGTCATATGTTTGGAGCAACCACTGTCCAAAATCCACTTGGTTTCCTACAGTAAGTAGGATTTAAAGTTAGTCTTTTGAGCATGCATTATTTTTTAAAAATTAAGATTTTGAAATTAATTTTTAAGTTTAAAATTAAAATTTTGAAATTAGTTTTTTTTTTAAGTTTAAAATTAAAATTTTGAAATTAGTTTTTTTAAGTTTAAAATTAAAATTTTGAAATTAATTTTTTAAGTTTAAAAATTAAAATTTTGAAAATAATTTAAAGTTTAAAATTAGAATTTTGAATTTTTTTTTTTAAGTTTAAAATTAAAATTTTGAAATTAATTTTTTAAGTTTAAAATTAAAGTTTTGAAATTAGTTTTTTTTTTAAGTTTAAAATTAAAATTTTGAAATTAATTTTTTCTAAGTTTAAAAATAAAATTTTGAAAATAATTTTTAAGTTTAAAATTAGAATTTTGAAAATAATTTTTTTTAGGTTTAAAATTAAAATTTTGAAATTAATTTTTTAAGTTTAAAAATAAAATTTTGAAATTAATTTTTTAAGTTTAAAAATAAAATTTTGAAAATAATTTTTTAAGTTTAAAATTAGAATTTTGAAAATAATTTTTTAAGTTTAAAATTAAAATTTTGAAATTAATTTTTTAAGTTTTAAAATTAAAATTTTGAAAATAATTTTTAAATTTAAAATTAGAATTTTGAAAATAATTTTTTAAGTTTAAAAGTAAAATTTTGAAAATAATTTTTTAAGTTTTAAAATTAAAATTTTGAAAATAATTTTTAAGTTTAAAATTAGAATTTTGAAAATAATTTTTTAAGTTTTAAAAATTGAAATTAATTTTTAAGTTTAAAATTAGAATTTTGAATTTTTTTTTTTTTAAGTTTTAAATTAAAATTTTGAAATTTTTTTTTTAAGTTTAAAATTAAAATTTTGAAATTAATTTTTTTTTTTTAAGTTTATAATTTTAAACCTTATTCATCTCACCCGATCTATATTATCAATCAGGGAATCCTATGATTTTGTGAGATGAAATTAGATTTTTTACTTATGGAGTTTTGGTTTAACTTGTGTTAGATTCAGATTTAGCTTTGGTCTCCACAAATACGCATTCTTCGGATAAATTTCTAAGCTTGGTGAGTCACATGGACGTCATTAGAAGTAACCAACCTTTCGAGATTTTCCGAATAGTCCTATCCACGGAGCTTAGTACTAAATCTTGGTCTAACTGATTAGGATCCATTTAAGGGTAGCTTCGGTCAGTTCCACTTGGCCAAATGCACCAGATCGAAGCCATATCTTTCTAGACATGCGATGCCCAAGCTTCCCTAACGTACTATCATCCAAAAATTTCACCAGTACCATGATTCAAGTTAAACTTGGTTTCTAATCCTAATTACCCTGCCGGGTTAGTTTGTTTTGGGTTACCCTGTCGGGTAAGTTAGTTTTGGAGGTGCCAGCTATTCTGGAGCCTCCCCCTGAATTATTGGCCATTAATTTAAATTTTGGTTTTAGGTTTGTGTCGATTCTTTTTATAGTTATGGTTAACTTGGTGATAATTTTGTTGATTTTTAAGGTGTTTAGATTTTGAATTTGGTTTAGGTTTGTATTTTGTATTTTGGTTTGGTTTATTCGATTTTATATAATGTATTTTTTCTTTAGGTATATAATATTGATTAAGTCCTACTTGCGTGGTCAGACACGCTTTCGGGACCCAAGCTTGATTAGTTGATTTGTATTGAGTTATTAACGACTTAAAAGTTTTATTTGAGTTTGACTTGTATCCGAGTCCGGTTTTATTATAACATGCTTTTTGATTATTTAGGATTAAGTCTAAATTTTTTGATCTTGTTGTGAACTTTTCTAACATTTCTTTTAAATTGTTAATCTCATTTTTTAGTGATAAATTTTCCTCCTCAAGTGTTAGATCTTGAGTTGGATTTGAAATTTTGATTTGTTCCTTGAGGTTTTGATTTTCCTCAAGAAGTGATTTGTTTTCATTTTCTAATTTAGTTAATTTACTATTTAAACAGGAAATAATTCTAAAAATTTTTTTGTTTAAATTAAAATATACCTCATTCGGGCCTTCGGAAACGAGTACGGACTCGTGGCTTGTTTCGGGTTCAGACCCGTCTTCATCTTCCGACTCGTTTTCTGTTTCGGCTTCATGGGCCATCAGTGCGAGGTGGCTCTGATGTTTCTGCTCTTCTTCCTCCGATTCGTCCGAGGAGTCGTCCCACGTTGCTTTGAGTGCCTTCTTTTTGGTTGGCTTTGGTTTATCAAACTTCAGTTTTGGGCATTCGTTCTTGTAGTGTCCCTTTTTATTGCAGCCGTAGAAAGTCACGTTCTTTTGTTCTGAGGGAGAGCTGATCTTTTGAAGGTCCTTTTTGCTGAAGCTCCTCTTTCTCCTAGTGAACATTTTTCTTACCAAGTTCACCAGGTGTTCTTCGTCTTCGGAGTCTTGGTCAGATTCTTCTTCAAATTCAGGCTTGCTTTTCTTTTCTTTGGAGGAACCTGCAAATAGAGCTATACCTTTCTCGACTCCAGCATTAGTTTGTTCGTGTAATTCTAATTCACAGAAAAGCTCATCTAATTTTAATTTAGAAAGATTCTTAGAAATTTTGTAGGCATCCACTATTGATGCCCACAAACTATTACGTGGAGAGGCGTTTAATGCGTACCTTATTAAGTCTCTATTTTCCATCTGGTGGCCTATCGCATGAAGCCCGCTGAGGATGTCCTTGATCCTCGCGTGGAGCTGATTCGCTGTTTCTCCTTCCTGCATTTTTATATTAAAAATTTTATTTAAAAGCAGGTCTCGTTTTGTTACCTTAGCGTCGCTCGTTCCCTCGTGCAATTTTCTTTAGCGTTTTTGTGTGGACCGACTCTGTTTAGTTCTTCTCTTGTTAGTCCGCACTGTAGAGTGTTGATCGCTTTATTTTCTGTTGACGCCTTCTTCTTCAAGTCAGCTGTCCAGTCTTCAGGATCCAGTATATTCCCGGAGGTGTCTGCTGGAATTTTGTAGGGTCTCGTATTGCTCATCCACTGGTCGAAGTCTGTTTTGAGGTAGACCTCCATGCGCTTCTTCCAGTATGGAAAGTCGTCCCCGTTGAAGAGTGGAGGTCGTACTGTGTTGAATCCTTCTTGTTGGGACATTCTGTGCACAGGTAAATAACCGAAAAAAAATATCCCAAGACTTGGTCTTGGATTAGTAGTGCGGGAAGAAAAAATAGTAGAAAAATCTAGATTGGTGTTGCACCAATTTAGCTCTAATTAAAAAAAATGATAAACCAGTTTGGAGTTTGAGTGTAAAACTGAAGACCGAAAAAAGAAAGAATTCACCCCCAGTCTGATTGGTGGTTGCACCAAATCAGAGTGGTACCTGCTCTGATACCACTTGTAGGACCGTTAGAGTCGATAGAGGGGGGGGTGAATATCGATTCGAAAATTTAGAGTATAAACGCAGCGGAAAAGTAAAATAGACACAGATGTTTTTTACTTCGTTCGGAGCCTGTGACGACTCCTACTCGAAGGCCCGTGGTCCTTGACCACTTTCGTTGGGCAATCACTAACAATTCGAATATAGTTACAAAAATGAACACAGGAACTGCTAGTGAAAATAAAGCAATACCGACAAGGAAATTAAATAACCGAAGGAGCGCTTTGTCGGAGCTTAGTTGGCGTCGCACTGAACGTCGAGCAGCAAGACCAGCAGTAGAAGAATTCTCAGATTGATTGATGATTCTGAAGCTCCTGCCTGGGGCTTCTTTTATATGTTGCTCCGGGTGCCTGGATTCCTTCCGGGCGCCTGGAATGTGACGTAGCTGCACAAACCGAGATGCTCCACGTGGCGATGCGCAATCAGGATAAAGTTTGCCTCCCGGGCGCCCGGAAGGACCTTCCGGGCGCCCGGACCCTGTTTTCCCGCAGAGTCCGTCCTGCACGACAAACGTTAGTCCGGAGGTAAATATATATCCTCTAAAACAGATTGTTAACATAATTAAAGTTCAACAAAGTAATAGCAAAGAGTATGACTTAGATTCCGTCTTTCCGAGACCGGAATCTAGTCACGATCTCGACTTAGACATCCGAAATGGATCTAAGCCGGATCGACGCCTAATGTTCCCTTCCCGGGAACGCGTCCTCGCAGTCACTCCCCTCCAGTGACTTACCTCACTTACCTGCCAGACGTCCGGTCAGCCCGTCGACCCGTCTGGACTTCTCGCCAAGCGTCCGGTCAGCCCGTCGACCCGCTTGGACTTCTCGCCAGCTATCCGGTCAGCCTGTCGACCTAGCTGGACTTCTCGCCAAGCGTCCGGTCAGCCCGTCGACCCGCTTGGACTTCTCGCCAGTTATCCGGTCAGCCCGTCGACCTAGCTGGACTTCGTGCCAGACATCCGGTCAGCCCGTCGACCTGTCTGGACTTCTCCTGCACACTCGATCAAAGTGTTAGACAACAACAAAACTAACTTAACCTATTTGTCATTCATCAAAACCTGGGTTAGACCGTTAGTGCTACCCGCACCAACAGTTTCCTGGACCCATTCCTTGGTCTTATGCTTGGAAATCCTCCTTACCCTCTTTGCCTGATGTCAGAGAGTTTCATTTTCATCCTACTTTTCTTATTTATTGTGAAAAGTTGTTAAATCGTCGACTTTCTATTCCCAAGTGGCTGAGAATCGATCTTCTATACTTGTTTGGCCTAAGCCCCATCAAACCTGATACACAAGGCTCTTTAGGTAAAACCCTGTTTCTTCCTTGTTGATTTCAACTAACTAAACTATTTTTATTTTCTATGTAGTGGAGAGCTTTTATGACGCTTTGATTGATGAAGAACTGCGTCTGGAGGAGGACGCAATTCGTGCCAAAGAAAAAGAGCTTCTAGCTGCTATTACTCCTCCGCCTTTAATCGAAGAACCGACTCCTTTAGTTGAAGTACCCAACTCTTCGGGAGTTCTTGAGGCTTCTGGAGGTCTTCCTGCAGAAATCCCTGCTATTTCTTTACCCGATGTTGCTTCTCCAGTGGCTGCTGCTATCTCATCGTCCACCCCTCTTCCTATCATTGAACTCACGTCTCCGGGTAGCCCAAGTAAATCGATAACTGAAATTGCTACTGGTAAGCGTCCGGGGCGCAAACTTACCAAGGTTCCTCTGTCAAAAAGGAGGCTTATCCTTCCTGCTGACGAACTGGTTTCAGAAGGTTTTGTTCTTGATGACCTTCCTTCTGATGAGCCTACACTGGCTGAACTTTACCCTTCTCTTAGTTTTCCTGCCTCACCTTTTTCCAATGTCAATGCTTCTGGCGATGTCTCTTTCACCTTTCCATTGTCTATTCCAGCGTCCAGATCTTTACCCTCCTCACCTTCTTCTTATTTAGTCTTTGCTCCTCTATCCATTCCTACTTCCTCCTTCTCTGCTGGTTCTTCTACTATTCATGTCCTCCCCATATTGCTAGGAGGTTCTTTCGCCGGCGCTTGGGATGAAGTTCGTCCCATTTTTGAAGAACTCACCACTCCTAAAACAATTGATCGTTTCTCCCATAATGAGAATCAGGTATATTTATTAACATCTACTTTCTATTTCTTAGCAATTAGCTCATGGCCCTTTATTATATTTCTAGCAATGGATAGAAAACATGGGCTTATCTCGGTTGATGCACAATTTATACAACGAGAACAAGAAGCTGAGATCTGAGAATGATAAGCTGAGACAACAAGTTACTGAGTTATCTTCTGCCGCATTTTCCGCTGCTGCCAAGAAACAACTTGAAGCTCAGATTGAAAGTCTTCAAGCACAATTCCAATCAGCTACGGATCTTAACCAAGAATTAACTTCCAAAATGGGTGAACTAAAGGTTGATTATGAAGCGGAATTGGCTGAAAAACTAAAAGTCCTGCAGCTAAAGGAAGATGAAATAACTTCCTTGAACACCTCCCTTAATTCAGTTAAAACTGAGGTTTCTGTTAAAGAAAACGAACTGAAGACTTCCCAAACGGGTCTGGTGGTCTACAAGGTGAACGAAGATACTCGTTACAAGGAACGAGCCACCATCATGATTGAATCTCTTGAATTCAATAGGACGATCGTGAAGTCAATCTTAGCAGCCTTTACTGCGGGAGCTAATGGGGCGATTCAACAATTACGAGAGGAAAATTACTTATCTCGCGATCCTCCCCTCCCAACTTCCTAAATCGTCAAGCCTCCTAATCTATTCCCTCAGCTGACCTTAGTATGACTTTCCTTTCTGACTTAAATTCGAATCCCTGTAAAGGAGGACTAAAACTTTGTGATGACAATCTAGCGGATTCATGTAAAGTTGATTATCCCTTTTTATTGTTAAATCTACTCTTCCTTACGACGATCATCTGTTTTGTTTAAATATGTTAAATGTCACTTGGCTGGTCCTCATAAAACCTCACCCAACATATTATTATGTTTATCTATTTAGACTGTTTGCTCCTGACCGGGCGGTATATATCAATGCTGACAAATACCGTCCGATATTTTATAGATTAATTGTGTCTCGTTCGATCTAGTACAGCTCTATTGTGATATTCTCAATATCGGTCGATTTGTTCTACTTGATTAATTTACGCTCGTATCTACGTATGTCATCTTATGTATTAACCAAATTTCATATGGTTTTATCATAGTGTATGCCATTTGACTTATCATGATAAGCCTTTGGTCGACATATTTGAATGACATTTATCTCGGCCGATCTATTATGACCGCCCGATTCATATTTATGAATCTCGTCCGGTATCCTTTAACCAAGTCCTGTCTATTAACTAATACCTTGTACCCAACTTTTGCCTGATTTTATTAAACAAATAATCCGAACTTATAACACTTTACCAATTTTTCTTTATATCTGTCAAACTTTCCTAAGAATTGTATCTAGGGAAACTTTACGCATTTTTCGAAGAAGATTACTTAACTTCACCTTTCTTTCTTGGGATTCATCCCCCTCTTTTAGAGTTTGATTTTATCCTTTAATGTTATCACCCATTTATGACGATTGGAATTCCGAGTACTTTTTCTTTTCTTGTTTTCTTCTGCTATCTCTATTTGGGGGTTTTAGTACAGGACCGAAAGGAAAACAAGGGTTTTAAGAAGTTCTCTTCCGCTTTCCCACTTCTCTCTTTATCTCCCTTGATTCCTCTTCCTTCTACTGTTTCACTATGGCAACTTCCCCTCCTGCGTGGTTTCTCTCATGTGTTTCCGACCTTATAGAGACAGAAGAAGTGGATTTAAAGGCAACCTATGATTTTCCTTTTTATATAGTTCGTCCTGCTCCTCAGGATAGTCCACATCTTCCTCCTTTAGGGTGTATATCTATCTTCCGAGATCAAGTCCTACAAGGTTTTCGATTTCCTCTTCACCCTTTTTTCTCTAACATTAGCCTTTATTTTAATATTCCACTCAATCAGTTTGTCTCTCAATCCTTTTCTATCCTTATGGGTTTTGTCAGGGTATCTAAACTGTTAGATTTTCCCTTATCTCCTCGTCTTTTTCATCACTTCTTTGTTCCTCGTCGAGTAGATGTTGGTGTTTTCAAATTCCAATCTCGTCCCAAGGCCATTTTGTTCAACCGAATTCCTCCTCAGGGGGAATGGTATCATAAATTTTTCTATATGCGTCTCCCTTCTCCTCCTCCATTTCCCATTCAATGGATATATGATCTACCTCCGCTTCCTAGCACCCATAATCTCCTTAACGATCCCTCTGTTGCCTTTGCCTTATCTAAACTGAGGGGAGCAAAATTCAGCTTGCCGCATCTAATTGTGGAGGGTTTGATGTTTCCTTTTGGGATAGGCAATATTGATACTCCCTTGGATGACTCTTTTGGTATGTATAAACATTTCACTCCGCATTTACTGACTAGTATATCTCTTTTATAATGGTGTTTAATTCCTGTATTTCAGCTGATACTCTTCTTCCAGCTTTTATGTACAAGAATCTTGCTATGACTAAGTCCTTTATTAATAATCTTGGAGAAGAATGGTTGCGAGCTCGCCGGGCTAATCCTAATTCCTCCACCTTGGGCTTGCTATCCGAAGAAGGGCTGTCGCGGCCATGGAAGAGGAAGAAGAAGAGACTTTTATTGCCTTAGTCAAAAAGCCAAAGCTTACTGAGGATGCCCCCTTTAGCGATTTCTTTGGTACTTTTGTGCAAGCTCCTCTTGTCCCGGCACCCATTTCTCTTGAGAGAGGTAAGGCACTGATAACTCCTACCCATATTATCTCTAATCCTTCTCTTAGGATAATGAGACCTGGTCTGCTCATCCCCTCTTCTTGTGCTATTATTTCAGCTTCTTCTGCTTCTTCTTCTGCTTCTGAGATGACCATTATCCCTTCTGTGTCTTCTGCACCTCTTGCATTGGCCTTGCCTCCTTTGGCTTCTATGCCCCAGGCAAAACAGACACCTTGCCGGAGATCTTCTCCAAGTGCCAGGCCCTCAGCTATTCGCGTTTCCACGACTGAGTCAGCATCCCTTGCATTGCCACCTTCTATTCCATCTAGTTCTTCTTCTGCTTCTTTTGTTTCTACTATTTCTTTTCCTTCCATTGCATCTTCTTCTTCCCTACCTCCTTCTTCCTCCATTCCCCGACCTTTATTTAAACAGGCTATGGGTTTGCCCTCTCAATTGGGACAGTCCTTTGATCCACTTAGCTATGGTTCTTTATAACTACAAGGCCTATTGGCCGAATCTTGGCTACAGGGCCAAGAACAACTAAGGGGCCTTAGTCTTCCACACCGAGCCGACCGCCATAGTCGTCAAGCATTAGCTATAAGTATTCTTGGTTATATGTTGTCAACTTCGTATCCTTATCTTTAACTGTATCATCATTCTGTTTAGTTCCTTGCCTCGAGTCTGCACATCGACCAACTACTTATGGCTCAGGACCAGGAGAACAATAAGTTAAAAGCTCAACTAGAGACATTGAAGGCTACTTTACCTCCTTCTAATAACGACCTGGCTCAGTTGCAAGAGAAAGTGGCCTTGCAAGATCAATAATTAGGGATATTGAGACAGGAATTGGAGGAATCACAACAATTATTGAAAGATAAAGAGCTTGCAAGGAGAACTTTGGAGTTACAGGTGGATCGATTACATTCTGGTCTCCGACTGGAGATTACTTTAAAGGAGAAAGCTCTCTTAGATGCTTCTCATAAAAGTCTTATTTTAGAGAAAGTAGAGAAGCTTCATAATGCCTGTCTTTCTGAACAAACTCAAGACCTAGCTTCTCATGATTTCGCTATCCTACAGGAACAAGATCAAAGAAAGGCTCAAGATGTTGAGTTGTCATTGCTCCAGAAGGAATTGGAACAACTCAAATTGGAAAAGGATGCTTTAAAAGATCAAAACACTAAATTGCAAGCCGATTTTCAAAGTTATAAGGAGCAGGAGAAGAGTCGATGTGAAGAGTGGCATCTGGCTTATCTAAAGTCTCCGGCGTTTGCCCAGAATTTGTCCGTCGAATAGTAGGTGCTCTAAATCATTCTGTGTCGGGAGTTCTTCGACAGTTAAGAGAGGGTGGTTATCTACCTAAGGAACCTCCCTCTTCTTTCATAAGTTGTCGCAGACTTAACGAAGAACTGCCCCCAGATTTAAAAAGTCCTTTTAATTAATCATATCTATGTATCTAAAAAAATTGTCCATAAAAAGACTTGGTAAATGAGCGATTGCGATATATAGGAAATTTGTGATACTTGTTTCTCTCTTGTGCTAGTTTGAGAATGCCTCCTTTGAAATGCTTTCCGAGTATTGAGTATAAGTTTTATTCAAGAATTCCTTGCTTACTTCTTGAAGTTAAATCTTGTCTTAATTAATCCTTTTGCAGATAATATCTAGTGTGCTCCATATTTCAAAAGAATGAGTAATCCTGAATGATTTTAGATAAGAATTTGTATAAGACTCCTGAGTTCCGATCTGAGTATAATACTCCAAGCGATTTCAAATAAAGATTTCCATGTAAATGGGCCTTCAGATAGAAAATCTGTCATATGCATAGAATCCCCTTTGAACCCTGGCTTCTGATTCAGTAAAATGTCAACCGATTTTGTGAATAAATCCATATAACTTTGTATTTATCTTACCAATATAATCCCGGTTGATTAGGCCTTGAAGTCTCCGGTTCCTCCCATGAAGATCCGTCCGGGTTACTTCATGAGATTTCCCGACCGACTATGTTCTGTGATAGTTTAGAGTCTCCGGTTCCTCCCATGAAGACTCGTCCGAGTTACTTTATGAGATTTCCCGATTGACTATGTTCTGTGATGGTTTAGAGTCTCCGGTTCCTCCCATGAAGACCCGCCTGATTTACTTCATGAGATTTCCCGATCGACTATGCTCTGTGATGGTTTAGAGTCTCCGGTTCCTCCTATGAAGACCCGTCCGAGTTACTTCATGAGATTTCCCGATCAACTATGTTCTGTGATGGTTTAGAGTCTTCGGTTCCTCCCATGAAGACCCGTCCGAGTTACTTCATGAGATTTCTCGATCGACTATGTTCCGTGATGTTTTAGAGTCTCCGGTTCCTCCCATGAAGACCCGTCCGAGTTACTTCATGAGATTTCCCGATCGACTATATTATGTGATAGTTTAAAGTCTCCGGTGTAACGACCACCCTTCTTACTACTACTACTCTCTAAGGATGACCATTACTTAACTACTAACTCTACTTAACCGGTATGATTAAAAATCACATGGAAACCCTACCGAAAAATTTCGGCAGAGTCTCCCCTGTACCGGTGACCTTAAACTGACATACATAACATAATATATACAGCCACAGGCGGCTGGAACACATATCAAACACACAAAAAGAATAACATCACCACGCAGTTTAATGAAATCAAATCATGCAAGTAATGAATAGCGGAAACAAAATAAACATACAATTAACTAACAGCGGAAGACTAAATGACTCATCTAATACATTCTTAATAAATGGCAATCTTAATAAAGTCTTAAACTAAGTCCTAAGGCTTCCATAGTCCTGGCATCATACACCATCCGCACCACCTTGTCGTCTTCCTTTCTATATCTTTTCCTTTCATGTATCTGCAGTAAGAGGAAGTGTAGTCTATAAGCAAAATTTGCTCTAACTCACAAAATCACGAATGTGCATGTATACGAAAAGAACTAAAAACTATATGCTCTAAAAAGAAATAAAGCATAAACATAACTGCTCATGTCAAACTAATAGCAAAGAAAAGCTAAGAAATCTACTCATGTAATTCTACTCGCTAATCATGCTACTCATCTAATAGGTAAACATGAAACTACTCATCCACTAGATAAACATGGTAGAATAAAGAACTAAACTTACTGAATTCTAAACACCTTCTGAATCTTATTCCACTTGTTTAAAGACTTATTCTTTAATACTTTATACTTATGTAAAACTCGTTTTACTTGTTCAAAAACTTATACTTATAATACTTCAAAATAATAATCAACTTCTCTTGGGCCCGACAACTGTGCTTTTACTTTTGTAACGACCCGACCCATTCGGCGGCCCATTTGGCGACCCTATGGTCGTCGACCGTCGGCCGAGCCGTTACTACTAGGTTATCTAAACCTAGGGACGACTATGGGAGCCCAGCCCAAGGACAGAGAGTCCAACACAGTGCCACTGATAAAAGTAAAATACTTGTTATCTTTTAATACTTCTATATAATGTCTTGGCATTTTCTTTAGCACCTTGTGTGCCAAAACCCCTAAAGTCTTGACTTTGGGATCTACTTAAGGCCTTGGCCTTTTTCTTTCTTTTCTTTATCTTGCTTATATTTTTCTTAAACTCTTAAAAAGAATATAGGCATGCTACAACAGAATTAAATCAAAGGAAAGAAAATCTGACTTCTATAAGCATGCTACATCAGAAACAAATCAAAAGAAAGCAAATCTAACTTCTTCAAACATGCTACAACAGATTTAAAACCAAGGAATATAAATCTGAAATTTTTAGGCATGCTATAGCAGAAATAAATCAAAGAAGAAAAATCTGCATTCTTAAAAAAACTGCATACACTTAGGGAGTAGCTGTTCATGCTTGTTAAAGTAACGAAGTAACTAAAACTGCAATGCTAACAACAGGACTGATCATGTTTGTTAAAATAGCAAAGAAAACTAATACTATGTACTTAGATTAAAGGCTGTTCGTGCCCTCTAAATAACACAAATAAAACTGCTGTGGAAACTAACAGAAGGCTCCAAGGAAAATGTTCGTTCCTGCTGAAATTTCCAGAAGGAAGGGCTGTCCTAAGCTCTAATAGAGCTGTATGTTGCCCACAGTAAACACCAAATCCAAGACTGTTCTAAGCTCTAACAGAGCTGTACGTTCCCCTTTCGTAACGTAAATCAAACTAGAACTCGCTGAAATCATGGAACCTATATAACTTGTTTCGTTTGTTCAAAGCTATTACTTCTATTTTCTTTCAACTGCTACTCCCAAAACTATTGCCGTTCCTATCAATTGCTTAGCATGAACAAAACAAAACCTTCTGTGTATCTCAACAGAAAACTAACTATGTACTTGGAGTAAGGGCTGTTCGTGCCACTACATAATACAAAAGGGTCTAAACAGATGCTAAATATATATATGTATAGGGCTGTTCGTGCCCACTAACTAGCACCAAAAACTATGACTGAATTTAGCTAACTTGTTGAAGGAAAACTAAATTAACTAACCTGCTGAATTTGTAACAAAAGGAATAAAACTTGCAGAATTGAAACAAAAGGAATCAAGTTTGCTGAATTGCAACCTAAGAAATCAACTTGCTTGTTATCAGAATTGAGAAGCCTAACTATTTGCCAAACCCAATGAAACCCCTTCTCATCTTCCTACAAGAACATCACGGCAGGGAACCAAAGGAGGTGAATGCTGTGCTAAATAGATTTTTACAGCATAAATCCGAAATCTGTAGAAACCAAAACATATGCCTAACAAACCAATTAATTCCTTTCCTTGAGATTCTCGGCAGCAGGCTTCACAAGAAATCAACCTCACGGCAACAAGCCCTAAACGGAAATCCCCATAGCAAAATTCGAAAACAAGGAAGAAACGAGAACCCGGAGCTACTCTACTGCAGGTGAGGAAGCACTTACATCGAATTCTTGGTCTTACAGCCGAAAGAGAGCCTTCTAGGGCTCGGAGAAGTGAAGATCTCGGCGGCTTCTTGGTGTTCCCGAGCTCCCCTCGTCGAGGTGGTTCACACACGGGTGGAGACCGGCCGGAAAAACCCTTCGCCGGCGTTGGAGATCGAGCCCTAACGCCTTCTTCTTCGCTTCCGCCGCGAGAGAAAAAAAAACGCCGCGTCGGGAACGAGAGAGAAGAGGAAGAGAGGGGTTTAGGGTTCGGCCAAAGACCAATATCAACTTATCTCTCTTATAGCCTAGCGTTTCTGTTATGGTTTAAGACCTAGTCATTGTAAATTTGTTTACAAAACATCTGCAGCACACTTGGTTAGCCACGGCTTGGCTTTTGATTGGAGTCACGGGTTCGAATCCTGCCGAACACCCTTTTTCCCTCTTTTAATTGTTTTCTGTTACCAACTATTCTTTAAATACCATTTGTTCCATATATATTTAACAAAACTTGCTTAGCTCAGTTGGTTGGCTGACTTTGGTTAGGGTCTAGTTCGGTCCGAGATCTTGGGTTCAAAACCCGATCTTAACACTTTTTATTTTATTATATTATTTTTTTTAAACTTCTTCCTCTTGGTAAAAATACCAAACGAACTCCAAAAATTACGTAAAAATACTCTAAAAATTCTTAAAAATCTCTAGAATATTTTAAAGGTATTTCTAAATATTTTTGAATTATTTTTGGGGCTCAAAATGAGAAAATTTGGGTCGTTACACCCGTCCGAGTTACTTCATGAGATTTCCCGATCGACAATGTTCTGTGATGGTTTAGAGTCTCCGGTTCCTCCCATGAAGACCCGTCCGAGTTACTTCATGAGATTTCCCGATCACTATATTCTGTGATGGTTTAGAGTCTCCGGTTCCTCCCATGAAGACCCGTCTGAGTTACTTCATGAGATTTTCCAATCGACTATGTTCCGTGATGGTTTAGAGTCTCCGGTTCCTCCCATGAAGACCCGTCTGAGTTACTTCATGAGATTTCCCCATCGACTATGTTATGTGATAGTTTAAAGTCTCCGGTTCCTCCCATGAAGACCTGTCCGAGTTACTTCATAAGATTTCTCGATTGACTATGTTCTGTGAGGGTTTAGAGTCTCCGGTTCCTCCCATGAAGACCCGTCCAAGTTACTTCATGAGATTTCCCGATCGACTATGTTCTGTGATGGTTTAGAGTCTCCGGTTCCTCCCATGAAGACCCGTCCGAGTTACTTCATGAGATTTCTCGATCGACTATGTTCTGTAATGGTTTAGAGTCTCCGGTTCCTCCCATGAAGACCCGTTCGAGTTACCTCATGAGATTTTCCGATCAACTATGTTCCGTGATGATTTAGAGTCTCCGGTTCCTCCCATGAAGACCCATCCGAGTTACTTCATGAGATTTCCTGATCGACTATATTCTATGCAAAAGTATGATTATACTGACCTTATAATGGTTTTAAAATTTTTAGATTTTTCTGAGGGGAGCTGAATAGGTCTTTAGGATTCCCCACTGTTGATTGCTCGAAAAGAGATTATAAAAATTCTGCCAATACTTGTCAATCTGTATGAACCACATTTATTTCTGTGGTGGTATTTGTCTTGCATTGCATTTATTGAAAGAAATGGAGTACATGAACTATAAGAATACTTGTCTCCTTCTCATTGGGAACTTACTTCAGATAATTATGATTTGTTCCTTCTGACATATTCTTAAGTGGCGTGATCTTGTTAAGTCTGGTAAGGTTGTAAATGATTTGCACTCCAGGGACGTTCCAGAATTCTTCCTTCAGTATCTTGGAGATAATATGAACCTGATGCGAGCTTTTCTACCACTTTGTAGGGTCCTCCCCATTGTGGTGCCAACTTACTGACATCCCCGACAGGTTTAATATGCTTCCATACTAAATCTCCTACTTGGAAAAATCTGGGGATGACCCTTTTGTTATAATTTTGTCTCATTCGTTGTCGGTATGATACGAACGAGTAGCAGCTTTATCTCTAATTTCCTCTATCATGTCCAGCTCCATGAGTCATCGACCCTCATTGTCTACATCATATAATTACCTTCTGTCAGATTCTACTCCCACCTTAATGGGAATTATTGCTTCTCCCCCATAAACTAATTGAAAGGGAGTGATTCCTGTAGCTTCTCGAGGTGTAGTACGATATGCCCAAAGAACACTGGGTAATTCATCTACCCAGCTACCTCTGACATGATCTAGTTTGGTTTTTAAACCCCTTATAATTTCTCTATTGGTTACTTCCGCTTGACCATTACTTTGCGGATAAGCTATAGAGGTGAAGGCCTGAATAATACCATAACTTTTGCACCAAGCTAAAATTCTATCCCCTTGAAATTGTCTTCCATTATCAGAGACTAATTTATGAGGAATGCCAAATCTGCATATGATATTTTTCCAAAGAAATTTAATAACTGCATCTTCAATAATCCGGGCAAGTGGTTCTGCTTCTACCCATTTGGAAAAATAATCCACTGCTACAAATAAAAACTTTCTTTGTGCAGTCGTCATAGGAAATGGGCCTACTATGTCCATGCCCCATTGATCGAAGGGACATGAGACTATAGAGGTTTTCAACAACTGTGTAGGATGATGCGAAATATTTTGATGTTTCTGGCAAGACATACAAGTTCTTACCAACTTGTTGGCATCCTCGTGTAGAGTAGGCCAGAAATATCCTGCTAATAAGATTTTACAGGCCAAGGATCTCCCTCCTATATGACTACCACATGAACCTTAATGAACTTCCTGTAAAATAAATTGTATATCTTCTGTGCTGATACACTTGAGCAGAGGTCTAGAAAAAGCTCTTTTATATAACTGTTCTCCTTCCATAGTGTACTGAGCAGCTCTCTTCTTAAATACCCTTGCTTGTTCTGTATTACTTGGAAGAATACCTTGCTGTAGATACAATATGATTTGAGCTCTCCAGTCGCCTTGAATTTCTGCGTCAGCTTGTCTTTCGATACAAGATATTAACAGAGTTTGTTCTACTGGCCGATCTAGACTCCATGGTACTATAGCAGAGGCCAGCTTAGCCAATTTATCTGCTACCTGATTCTCAGATCGAGTAACTTTTTGTATATTTACTTCTTGAAACTAGGACTTCAACTTATCGAATGCCTCAGCATATAACTTGAGCCTGCCATTATTAATTTCAAAATTACCTGATAGTTGTTGGGCTGCTAATTGAGAATCAGAATAAATGAGGACTTGAGCTGCCCCTATATGTTGAGCGGCTTGCAATCCAGCTATCCAGGCTTCATATTCTGCTTCATTGTTAGTAGCTCTGTAATTCAATCTGATAGAGAGTTGAAGTCTGTCTTCCCTTGGAGATATAAGAAGAACACCAATTCCGCTACCCTGTCTAGTTGAGGAGCCATCCACATAAACTTTCCAGATGTTTTCTTCCTAAGGGCCTTGAACTTCTATAATGAAATCTGCTAGAGCTTGTGCCTTGATGGCTGAGCGAGGTTGATATTGTATGTCATATTCACCAAATTCAGTTGTCCATTTGATCAGCCGACCTGATGCCTCTGGGTTGAGTAACACCCGTCCGAGAGTACTGTTGGTTAATATAATAATTTCATGTGCTAAGAAATATGGGCGCAACTTCCGAGCAGTCAATACTAGTGCATAAGCCAATTTTTCTAGTGTAGTATATCTACACTCAGCTCCTTTTAATAAATGGCTAGAGAAATATACAGGTTGTTGTTCCTTTCCTTCTTGTCTAACTAATATAGAGCCTACAACATTTTCATTTGCCGACAAATATACCTAGAGGGTCTCTCCTACTATAGGCTTAGCTAATACAGGAAGAGTAGACAAATAATCTTTTAACTCTTGGAAAGCCTTATCACATTCCTCGTTCCATTGAAATTTGTTTGCCTTCCTGAGTATTTTAAAGAAATGGAAGCTACGATCGACCGACCTGGAAATGAACCTAGACAGGGCTGTAATCCGGCCAGTCAGTCTTTGAGCTTCTCTCATGTTGCGCGGAGGCTCCATGTTCTGAAGTGCCTTGACTTTGCTCGGGTTGGCCTCTATTCCTCGCTCGGACACCATATACCCCAGGAATTTTCCCCCTTTCGCTCCGAATAAACATTTTCTCGGATTTAACTTGAGCCCATATTGTCTCAATGTCTTGCAGGTCTCCTCTACATCCCTACACAGATCAGTAGCTTGAAGAGACTTAATTAAGATATCATCAACATATACTTCCATATTTCTACCAATCTGCTTCTGGAAGACCTTATTCATAAGCCTTTGATAAGTCGCTCCTGCATTTTTTAGTCCGAAGGGCATAACATTATAACAATAAGTACATTCAGATGTTATAAAACTGACCTTTTCTTGATCTTCTTTAGCTAAGGGAACCTGATGATAGCCTTGATAAGCGTCTAGCATAGAGATGTACTCGCATCTAGCAGTGGAGTCTACCAATTGATCGATCTTGGGTAATGGATAATAATCTTTTGGGCAAGCCTTATTGAGATCCCGGAAATCAATGTATACTCGCCATTTGTCTCCCAGCTTATAGACTAACACAACATTAGCTAACCAGCTAGGGAATTGTACCTCCCTGATGTAACCAACCTCCATAAGTTTAGTTATTTCTTCTTCGATGATTTGGTTCTGTTCCGCGCTAAAATTCCTCTTTCTTTGCATGACCGGGCGGGCATCTAGGAAGACATGTAAGGAATGCTCCATGACTGCAGGAGAAACGCCCGAGACTTCTTTGGGCGTCCAGGCAAATACATCATTATTCCTCTTCAGGTATTGTACCTGTTCGGCTTTCAGAGTGGGATCAAGATCAGCCGCAATATATGTAGTAGCTTCAGGCCGACCGGTCTGGATCTGAACTTCTTCCTTTTCTTCATAAACCAGAACAGGCTGCTTCTCCTAAATGGCATTGACTTCCATTCTTTGAATCTTTCGGGCAGTGTTAGTTTCAGCCCGAACTATTTCTACATAACATTTTCGGGCTGTCTTCTGATCACCTCGCACCTCCCCGACTTGGTCATCAACAGGAAATTTAATTTTCTGACAAAAAGTAGAAACGACCGCTCTAAACTCGTTTAAGGCAGGTCGACCCAGTATCACATTATAAGAGGATGGGGCGTCTACCACCATGAAATAAGATCTGCTTGTTCTCATCAGAGGCTCCTCTCCTAGAGATATGACCAACTTTATTTGACCCAGCGGTTGTACTTCATTGCCTGTGAATCCATATAAAGGAGTGACCATCTGTTGAAGTTCACTCGGGTCAATCTGTAGTTGATCGAAAGCCTTTTTGAATATAATATTGACAGAACTGCCCGTGTCTATGAAGGTATGAGAAATGGTGTAGTTGGCTATCACGGCTTTGATAATCAGGGCATCGTCATGGGGTATTTCTACCCCCTCGAGATCTCTAGGCCCAAAACTTATCTCGGGACCGGCCGCTCGTTCCATGCTACACCCCACGGCATGAATTTCCAGTCTTCGGGCATGTGCTTTCCTGGCCCTATTAGAATCCCCATCAGTGGGTCCACCTGCAATCATATTGATATTGCCCCGAGCGACATTACTCCTATTTTCTTCCTATCGAGTCGTCATAGCTTCAGAAGGAGCCTTTTTCGACACTTGGCTTGTACCGGCCGGCGTCGGCAATGCATCCTGCCGAGGCTCGACCGGGCGATATTCCAATTTGAGTGGGCTTTGCTGCCTGGGGTACTGCTGCCGATAATGGTTTTGCCTCTGGTAACGCTCCCTACTAACTCGCTTATTTCTTAAAACAAAACCGTCTTCAATATGATGACTGCTAGTTTTATGATAAGTGCACCATCTTCTGGGTGCCTCTGGTTGTATCTCCATGTGTTGTACTGCTTGTGGACGATATTCTGATTGACGGTGAGGTGGATGAGTCACTCGAGGCCCTCTTGGTGGAGGAACAGGGGTAGGAGCTTTCTCCTTAACCAGGATAGGAGAAGAAGTAACACCCTCCTTTCTACGAGCGGCTTGAGCTTCTTCCACATTAATGAATTCAGTAGCACGCTCAATCAAGGAATTGAAATTAACAGGAGGATTTCTCACTAAATCTTTAAAGAAATCATTATTATTTAAACCCTGAGAGAAAGCGCTTACTAATATTTCAGTGGTAGCATTAGGTACATCAATAGCTACCTGATTGAACCTTTTGATGTAAGCTCGGATGGACTCTTTGGATGCTTGCTTAATTGAAAATAGACTCCAAGGAGTCTTATGATACCTCTTGTTGCTGGAAAAATGGTGTAGAAAAACTTTCTTGAAGTCTTTGAATTTTCGAATAGACTTCTCTGGCAGTCTTTTAAACCAGCGTTGTGCAGCTCTTCCGAGGGTAGTAAGAAACATCCGACATTATCAGAAAAATATTGTAATAATGCTACATTTTAAAATTTCAATAGATGATCTTCTGGATCTGTTGTTCCAGTGTACTCGCCGATTTAAAGATTTTGATACCGCTTAGGAAGCGGATCATCTAGTACACTCTGAGAGAATGGAGAGATGACTTTTTCTGGTGAGCTATCACTAGTTATCATTTTGATCTTATGCTTTTCTCTATCTGGTGCTTCGCCAGAGGATTCCTGAAACACGGGCCTTCGACCCCCCGACTCCATGGGAGTGTGAAGAAAGGCTCGTGGACGTCTTGTCGGAGAAACGACAACTGGGGGAAAATACGCATGTTCCTCCTCTTCCTGCACTTTTCCTTTCCGATGCTCAGTAGTTGAAATCGCTGGATTATGAGCTGTTGGTAGAGTAGCTCCAGTGTGAGCTTGAAGTTGTTGTTGTTGTTGTTGTAAGGCTTTTTGTACGTGAGAATTGATGAGGGAATCCAGATCCTCACGACTAATGGTGAGTATGTTTGATTTTCTGGCCTCTTCCATCTTGTAGTCTCAGATTCAGGTGAAGTTCCCACAGACGGCGCCAAATTTGATCATGTCTGAGAAGCTTGATAAGACGGAGATCCGGGAGAAAAAACCCACTGCTGATGAAGAATAATGCCTATGGAGCGCCGATCCGAGAAACCCAAAGCGGATCCAAGAAGATGAAGCCCCCAGAATGTCCTCTCGATGCAAGATACCAATGGCGATGAAGAGATCCGATCGAAGAACATCGGATTCGGAACTCCCAAGGCTTCCTGCGCACAAGAGACCAACCAAACACTACCGTCAGTGACCTAAGACCGGGGTGGGAATCCCTGGCTAGGCCCTTCGATGCTCAAGTCAATGATCTCTGATGTGTAAGAAGGAGGAAGAAGATGAACAGTAGTTAAGCAATTAGGGTTATGAATGTGCGTAATGATGTGAACTTACCTAGCCAACGGAGAGGATTCTCCTTTTTATACCACTTCAAATAACCTCCGTAGTCATGAAGTGGACCCCGGTTTGTTAGCGTTTGTTATGAGATGACGTAAGTTGTGTACTTGTGGTAAATGACTTTTAAGGAATTTTTTTTGTACCCCAGATGTACCTTCTTTGTCGTTTAGTACCTGTAAAATAGTCTGAAAATACATTTCCCGCCAAAGTATATATAACACCTGTTATACAATCATATACTGCCAATATCTTCATTAACTATTTTATTTAAAATATTTACTTCTATCCTATTTCACAGGTCCGTTAAAGTGTTTCTACCTTTCCTACTTGCCCCTCCTGTCTTTACTATATCATAAATGGCTTAATGTACCAATGTTCCTCGTATCAGTCAGAACTGGGCCTAGCTAGGTTTAATCAATTATTATTACCTCTCATGAGGCTTCTGGGGCAATGCTTGTCCGGGCTCCTTTATGTTTATTATTCTAGCTAGCCCTAGGCCATGTTTTATCAAATATTATTTCAAGATATTAGGCAAACCGGCCAGTATTGACCTTCCTTCTTAAAGGCATGTTTCGATCGATACTAGTCTACTCACTTGAAAGTATCTCCCGGCTGATATTGGCCTTCATTTTTAAAGGTATGTTTCGATTGATACTAGTCTACTCACTTGGCAGTATATCCTGGTCGATATTGACCTGCTTCCTTTGAGGCATATGCTGAACGATATAGGTCTTCCTCCTTGGAGGCATATCTCAGCCGGTATTGGCCCACTTGGAAGTATATCCCGGCCGATATTGGCCTACCCCCTTAGAGGTATATCTCGGTCGACACCGATCTAATCACTCGGAAGTATATCCCAGCCGATATTGACCTGCTTCCTTTGAGGCCTATGCTAATCAATATAGGTCTTCCTCCTTGGAGGCATATCTCGGCCGGTATTGGCCTACTTACTCGGAAGTATATCCTGGCCGATATTGGCCTACCCCCTTAGAGGTATATCTCGGTCGACACCGATCTAATCACTCGGAAGTATATGCCAGCTGATATTGGCCTGCTTCCTTTGAGGCCTATGTTGATCGATTTAGGCCCTCCTCCTTGGGGGCCTATCTCGACCGATATTGGCCTACTTACTCGGAAGTATATCCCGACCGATATTGGCCTGCTTCCTTTGAGGCATATGCTGATCGATATAGGTCTTCCTCCTTGGAGGCATATCTCGGCCGGTGCTGGCTTACTTACTCGGAAGTATATCCCGACCGATACTGGCCTGCTTCCTTTGAGGCCTATGCTGATTGATATAGGCCCTCCTCCTTGGAAGCATATCTTCGTCGATATTGGCCTACTTACTCGGAAGTATATTCCGACCGATACTGGCCTGCTTCCTTTGAGGCCTATGCTGATCGATATAGGCCCTCCTCCTTGGAGACATATCTTGGTCGATATTGACCTACTTACTCGGAAGTACATCCCGACCGATACTGGCCTGCTTCCTTTAAGGCCTATGCTGATCGATATAGGCCCTCCTCCTTGGAGGCATATCTTGGTCGATATTGGCCTACTTACTCGGAAGTATATCCCGGTCGATATTGACCTATCTTCTCCGTTTGGTTATCTCCTTTTCCATTCCTTATCGAGGACCCATGAAACCTAACCCATATCAGACTCATTGAGCCAATTTAATTCAATGAATAGAGATTCATTAAATTAAAATTGACTTGAACCAATGGTTATATTTGATCAACCATGGGAGAGAAGTGGTCAAGTTTGACTTGACTTGAGAGGAAGATGAAAAGTCAAGTTTGACTTGACCATTGCCACCTCATTTGTGAGTTGGCATTAAGTGGGCCAATGATGATGTTCCACATCATCAAGGTTGACTTATGTGTGTGTCACATCATGTGGGAGATCAAGAGTTGTGACTCTTGATATCCCATGGAGGTATATAACCTCATTTTAATGTGGCCGACCACTTTATGTCATTGTGGGAGTTTCATTTTGTGTGTGTAACCTCCTTCTTCTTCCTCTCTACCTTTCTTCTCTCCCTCTCCTCCACCATTGTTGATCCTCTAACGTTGCTAGCACATCTTTAGAGGTTCTCTTCATTGATTTGTTCATGTGGATATACATAGAGGGTTGTACACTTGACAACCTTGAGATCCGGCGAACCTTAGACGAGCGGGATTTGCCAAGGGCATCCCATCAAGGGTAAACTCTTTTCTTTGTAGATCTAGTGTAGATCTAGGTTAGAGAAACTCGTACACGTAGAAATTTTTTGTTTTATAACTTCGCACGGATCCGGTGGCATGGGATTCGGGGTTTTCGCAACGCAAAAAGCAGTTTTTGCGGCCCGAAAAACCCAACAGTGGTATCAGAGCCACGTGCGAAGCATGTACGAATTTCTTTTTTATTTTTCTGAAAAATATCAGTTCTGTAACTTTCTGTAAATTTATGATTTTTATGTATTTTATGGGTATTTTTCTCATAGAAGCGAAACAACAAGTGTTTGAACACTTGTAAGCTTCGACTATCGAGAAACACCTTCCGAATCGACAAGGTCTCGCCCAAAATGATTTGGGACAGCGAGCTAAGGCGCTGTAGAATCGCTTAGGAACACTTGTGATGGTTATATCGCAAGTAGGGGTGCTGCCCCTAACCCCGCAAGGGGCTTCGTTTCGTGATTGCGCCCGAAAATCGCTAATTGGGACCGCCGGGAAGTTGCGACTCATAAAATCGTAAAAATATTAGAAAAATTACAGAAATTTATGGAAATCACATAATTTAGAATTATGTATGATTTTGTGATGGTCATGGCCCAAAGAACCTAATTTGATTGGAAATATGTGTTGTAATTCATAATATGGCCTACGCGCCATTTTTGTGTGTTTGTGCGTCTTGTACTTGATTCACGACCTGCGCGTCGTGCCCTTCTATTTATATTCCTGTTGTAAAATAGTTTTTAGACTCGAATGTAACTCGAGTTTCACCTTTTGTAATGTACAAAATTGGAGCGGTGGAAGGTCCACTCGAGACGGAGTTACAAGAAGGGTGCGAGCAGCACATGACGGTCAAAGGGAGGAGCTTGAGGAAGCTATTGACCCTAGGTTGACCAATCAATCTTTTCATTGGCTTGAGAAGATCGTAGTAGGGCCATGACTAATCACAAAATTTAATTAATTGCTTGTGTGTGTGTATGTGATGCATACTCGATTAGTAATTAATTAGTGCCTTAACGATTAGATTAGATCTAAATTGCGTACATGATGCACCTCCACCATTAGATTAGATCTAAATCGAGTATATGATACGCATCGTCGATTAGATTAGATCTCAATCGCGTCAACTCAAAATGCCTACCATGTCGTGATACCCATCACTACCTCGATCACATGTTGTTGTTGAATCTGCCAAAACAGAGCAACACATATTATCTTGGTAGGGTGCGGAGGGACAATCTTGGTCCCGCCTATCAACGTATGGATGAGTATAACTCAATTAGATTGAGTAGCTAGTTAACTTAATTGGATCGAGTTTAACTATAGGCATTTTCCAATGGTTGGTAGATAGGTTAAAATCACATTTATATTAACTCTTGGGCGATTTAGCCAAAGCTAACTCAAGTTTTAATATACATGCGGATCTTGATCCTATAAACAAGAGTTGAATAGAGATGTACTTGGTAATTAGTTACCTACTGATCATACTAAGTCTTGGGCGATTTAGCCAAAGCTAACTCAAGGCGTAGTATGATGTGGATCTTGTCCCGCATGAATTATAGCTAGAAAGAATCTAGTAAATGTGGTTTGACCACGACCATGACTTGATTTTACAAAAGTTCTATAATTTAGTGGGAGCATCATTTAATTAAAGGCCTAATTAGATGATTAATTGGAATATGATATTTATTTTTCTTCATTTTTCTGTTGTAGATTACCATGTCGTCAAACACAAACTCCTTCTCCCTGTGTTCTGTCCTCGATAAGGACAAGCTCAATGGAGCTAACTTCCTGGACTGGTACAGAAATATGAAAATAGTTCTCACTCAGGAAAGAAAACTGTACGTCTTGGAGCAGCCCATTTCCGAGGCACCTCCTGCCACTGCCACGCGAGCTGATCGTGATGCTTACAAGAAGCATCAAGATGACGCATTAGATGTGTCATGTCTTATGCTTGCGACCATGAACTCTGAGCTTCAGAAGCAACACGAGTTGATGGGCGCTTATGATATGGTTGAACATCTTCGTCAACTATATCAAGGACAAGCGAGGCACGAGAGATTCGAGATCTCTAAGGCACTGTTTCAGTGCAAGATGCAAGATGGGACTCCCATAGGCCCATATGTACTCAAAATAATTGGGTACATAGAAAACCTACAGAGGTTGGGATTCCCGCTTGGCCAAGAGCTGGCCACTGATCTGATCTTGCAATCCTTGCCAGATAGCTATAGTCAATTCGTTCTAAATTATAACATGAACGAAATTGACAAGTCACTGCCCGAACTACTTAGCATTTTAAGAACTGCTGAGCTCAACCTTAAGAAGGTTAAGCCCAATTCCATTCTGATGGTACAAAAACATAAGGACAAGGGCAAGCCCAAAGGTAAGGGAAAGTCCCAAGCCAAGGGAAAAGGCAAGGCACTGAAACCCAAAGGAGGGGTTGCCAAGGATGCTACCTGCTTCCACTGCGGTCAGACCAGGCACTGGAAGAGGAACTGCAAAGTGTACTTGGAAGATCTTAAGAAGAAGAGAAGTGAGACTTCCACATCAGGTATATATGTTATAGAAGTTAATCTATCTATTTCTTCATCATGAGTATTAGATACCGGATGTGCTTCTCACATTTATACTAATGTGCAGGCGCTGAGAAATAGCAGGGCATTGACGAAGGGCGAGGTGGACCTACGAGTAGGCAATGGAGCACGAGTTGCTGCTGTTGCTGTAGGAACTTATTCTCTATCTCTGCCCTCTGGGCTTGTACTAGAATTGGATGATTGTTGTTATGTGCCTGCTTTGACTAAGAATATTATATTGATTTCTTGTTTAGACAAGAAAGGCTTATCATTTATAATAAAGAACAATGATGTTTAGTTTATTTAAATGATATGTTCTATTGTAGTGCACCTCTGATGAACAGACTCTATATTCTAGACCTTGAAAACCCTATCTATAACATAAGTACCAAGAGGTTCAAGTCAAATGACATGAACCATACCTATATCCAGCACTGTCGCTTAGGTCATATAAATGACAAACGCTTATCCCAGCTCCATAAAGATGGTTTGCTGGACTTATTTGATTTTGAATCATATGAGACATGCGAGTCATGCCTACTGGGCAAGATGACCAAGACTCCCTTTAGTGGACACAACGAGAGAGCGACTGACTTGTTAGGACTTATACACAGTGATTTATGTGGACCTTTCAATGTAGCTACTAGGGGTGGTTATAGGTACTTCATTACATTTACTGATGATTTCAGTAGATATGGTTATATGTATATGATGACAGATAAATCAGAATCCTTTGAAAAGTTCAAGGAATTCAAGAATGAAGTATAAAACCAGCTTGGCAAGAGTATTAAGATACTTTGATCAGATCGAGGTGGTGAATACCTTAGCCATGAGTTTCGTGACTATCTAGCTGAGTGTGGGATTCTATCTCAACTCACTCCTCCTGGAACACCACAGTGGAATGGAGTATCCGAAAGGAGGAATCACACCTTATTAGATATGGTACGGTCTATGATGAGTCACAGATCTTCCTATGTATCTTTGGGGCTATGCTTTGGACACAGCAGCCTTCATTCTCAACCGAGTTCCATCTAAGGCTATAATAAAGACACCATATAGGATATGGACTGGGAGAGATGCCCATGTGTCTTTTATGAGGATTTGGGTTGTGAGGCTTACGTTCGACGTCAAGTCTCGGACAAATTGGGACCCAAATCCGATAAGTGCTATTTTATTGGATATCCCAAGGAAACAAAGGGATATTACTTCTACATTCCCAGTCAACACAAGATAGTTGTGACTAAGACTGGGGTATTTCTAGAAAGGGATTTTGTTTCTAGAAAGACTAGTGGGAGTACGTTCGATCTTGAAGAAGTTTAAGATGTGAACCATAGCACTGAAGCCTCAATGGAAGTTGAATTGGAACCACAAAGTGTTGTGGATAATATTGTTCCACAAGGAGTTGAGGAACAACAACTAGTTTAAGTAGACCTACCTCTTCGCAGGTCTGATAGGGTACGTCGTCAGCCTGAGAGATATTCATTTCTCTTATCTGACCATGATGACGTTGTGCTCATTGAGGATGAACCTACCTCCTATCAGGAAGCTGTGATGAGACCAGATTCCGAGAAATGGCTAGAGGTCATGATATTCGAGATGGAATCCATGTACACTAACCAAGTATGGACTTTGATTGATCCACCTGAAGGAGTCAAACCCATTGGATGTAAGTGGATCTTTAAGAGAAAGACTGACATGGATGGACTTATTTATAAGGGTCACTTGGTAGCTAAGGGTTTCAAGTAAATTCATGGTATTGACTATGATGAAACCTATTCTCTAGTAGCGATGTTTAAATCTATTCGCATCATGCTTGCTAGTGCAGTGTACCACGATTATGAGATCTGGCAGATGGATGTCAAAACCACGTTTCTGAATGGAAACCTGTTCGAGGATGTGTGCATGACACAACTTGAGGGTTTTGTAAATCCACAACATACTGGCAGAATATGCAAGCTGCATAGGTCTATTTATGGACTAAAGCAAGCTTCTCAAAGCTGGAATCTTCGATTCGATGATGCAATCAAACAGTTTGGTTTCATCAAGAATGAAAATAAACCTTGTGTCTACAAGAAGGTTGTTGGGAGCACAGTTGTCTTCCTTATATTGTATGTGGATGATATACTATTCATTGGGAAAGACATTCCTTTGCTGTAGTCTGTCAAGACTTGGCTAGAGACTTGTTTCTCAATGAAGGACTTAGGTGAAGCATCCCACATTCTAGGCATACAGATTTATAGAGATAGATCTAAGAGATTGCTTGGCCTAAGTCAGAGTACATACATTGACAAGGTACTACTACGGTTTGCCTTGCAGAACTCTAAGAAGGGATTTCTGCCGATGTCACATGGTGTGAGTCTTTCGAAGACTCAAGGTCCCTCTTCTAGAGAGGAGAGAGACCGCATGGATCAGATCCCTTATGCTTTAGCCATAGGATCTATCATGTATGTCATGCTATGTACTCGTCCTGATGTCTCGTATGCTTTGAGCATGACGAGCAGATACTAGTCAGATCCAGGTGAAAGTCACTGGATAGCGGTCAAGAATATTCTTAAGTACTTGAGAAGGACTAAGAATATTTCTTGATATATGGAGGCGATGACGAGCTAGCTATAAAGGGTTATAGTGATGCTAGCTTCCAAACTGACCAGGATGATTATCAGTCGCAGTCTGGGTTCATGTTTTGCATAAATGGTGGTGCTGTGAGCTGGAAGAGTTCGAAGCAGGACACAGTCGCTGATTCTACAACAGAGGTCGAGTATATTGCTGCATCAGAAGCAGCAAAGGAGGCAGTTTGGATCCGCAAGTTCATTACTGAACTTGGGGTGGTTCCTAGCATAGTTGATCCCATAGAGCTCTATTGTGACAACAATGGAGTAATACCACAGGCTAAGGAACCTCGCTCACACCAGCGGACCAAACACATACTACGACGCTTCCATCTCATTCGAGAGATCATCGATAGAGGAGATGTGATGATTTGTAGAGTACCCACTGAGGCTAACATCGTAGATCCCTTGACTAAGGCTTTGGCACAGAGAAAGCCTATACTAATTGGCACTAGTGCTAGTGGGAGATTGTCAGTTAGAGCCCTAGAGCCAATCATTTGATTATTGTTGTATGGACTCGTTGTATCATATTCTTATGTATATAAAGGCATTTGTTTATGGTTATTATACTTACTTGTATTGATGCCAAATAACTAAATATAATAGCATCCTTGAGTAGAAGGTTCTTACCTATATCAATCGATTGGTTGAATAGATAGTAAGATGATATAGGGAACACTACTCTTAATCATTCCTAGTCAAGTATTAACATTCAGGGACAATGTTAATGCGACGAGACTAGCATGTAGGTCAACTCGATGACTTGATCTCACAAGTCATGGATATGGAGATATCAAGTTGACACATGGATATGCATTGGAGAATGTATACTGAATGACCCGCCATGAGAAAGTATCATGGATCGTTATATGAGTGTCATATACTTTCTCATGTGGCTATTAGTATGACTATTAGTCCTTGGACCTGAATTCACCATGGTTCCCTACATAAGGAGTTACATACTTTGGCTTCGTTAAACGCCACCCGGAACTGGGTGGACTATAAAGGCGATTACTGGGTATGTAACGAATTATGCGGAGGGATGTGAGTGATATAGATGGGATTTATCCCTCCTATATGACGGGAGTGACATCATTATTCTTGATAGAGTGAGACCACTAAGTGCATGGTCATGCCCAAATGAGTCAATATGAGATGTTAAGCTCATTTGATTGAGTGAGTCTACTTGGGATTCAAGATTTAGATTGATTAGAGGATGACACGGTCTATGCCTCATATTGATCAATTTAGAAGTCAAGGATAGAAGGACACTTGTCATATATTGTGAGGGGTCACAATTAGTAGTCACTAGGTGATGTTGGATCTCAACATTCTTGTAACTTGGGTAGTAATGATGTGTTGCTAGATACCGCTCATTACTTATGATTCTAAATGGGTTTAGGAGCATTGCCAACGTTACAAGAACCTATAGGGTCACACACAAAGGGCAATTAGATGGAGATTAGGTTCATATGATGAACCAAGAGGATTAGGTTCATGTGATGAACCAAATTGGATTAAGAGTAATTCAAAGTAAACTAATTTAGTTGGACTCAATTTGATTCATGTGTTAAATGAGTCTAATTTGGACTTAGACTCATTTATCCAATTTAATTTAATGAATAGAGATTCATTAAATTAAAATTGACTTGAACCAATGGTTAGATTTGATCAACCATGGGAGAGAAGTGGTCAAGTTTGACTTGACTTGAGAGGAAGATGAAAGGTCAAGTTTGACTTGACCATTGCCACCTCATTTGTTAGTTGGCATTAAGTGGGCCAATGATGATGTTCCACATCATCAAGGTTGGCTTATGTGTGTGCCACATCATGAGGGAGATCAAGAGTTGTGAGTCTAGATATCCCATGGAGGTATATAACCTCATTTCAATGTGGCCGACCACTTTATGTCATTGTGGGAGTTTCATTTTGTGTGTGTAACCTCCTTCTTCTTCCTCTCTACCTTTCTTCTCTCCCTCTCCTCCACCATTGCTGATCCTCTAAGGTTACGAGCACATCTTTAGAGGTTCTCTCCATCGATTTGTTCATGTGGATACACATAGAGGGTTGTACACTTGACAACCTTGAGATCCGGCGAACCTTGGACGAGCAGGATTTACGAAGGGCATCGCATCAAGGGTAAACTCTTTTCTTTGTAGATCTAGTGTAGATCTAGGTTAGAGAAACTTGTACACGTAGAAATTTTTTGTTTTATAACTTTGTACGGATCTGGTGGCATGGGATTCGGAGTTTCCGCAACACAAAAAGCGGTTTTTGCGGCCCGAAAAACCCAACACATCCAACCCTGTCTTGCGTGTCCTGTCTTGTGAACTCCTGACCTGCCTTACCTTGTATCGTGACCTGTATGCCTTGGTTTGGTTCTGCTTATCCTGCGTCTCAACCTGTATGCCTCTGTTCGATTCCGTCTATCCCGATATGTACACCTTGGTCCGATTCCGTCTGTCCCGACCTGTACGCCTTAGTCCATGTGCCCTATGCCAGGATTCCTAACCTGTATCCTTAGCTTGCACATCCCGACCTACATGCTTTAATTCAGGTATCCTGTCCCGTATCCTTGGCCTTAATTCAGGAAATCCTGACCTGTATCCTTGGCTTGCACATCCCGACCTGCACATTTTAGATCCTTGTGTTCTGTGCCGCAAGGCTATAAGTCCTAACCTGTATCCTTAGCTTGCACATCCCGACTTGCACGCTTTAATTCAAGTATCATGTCCCTTAAGGCTATAAATCCTGACCTATATCCTTGGCTTGCACATCCCGACCTGCACGTTTTAGACCCTTGTGTTCTGTACCGCAAGGCTATAAATCCTGACCTGTATCCTTGGCTTGCACATCTCGACCTGCACGTCTTAGACCCTTGTGTTCTATGTCGCAAGGCTATAAGTCCTTGTATCCTTGGTTGGCACATCCTGACCTATACGCTTTTGTCCCTGTGTTCTGTGCCAGAAGGCTATAAGTCCTGACCTGTATCCTTGGCTTGCACATCCTGACCTGCACGTTTTAGACCCTTGTGTTCTGTGCCGCAAGGCTATAAGTCCTGAGCTGTATCCTTGGTTGGCACATCCCGACCTATACGCTTTGGTCCCTGTGTTCTGTGCCAGAAGGCTATAAGTCCTGACCTGTATCCTTGGCTTGCACCTCCCGACCTGCACGCTTTAATTCAGGTATCCTTGTGTTCTGTGGCGTAAGGCTATAAGTCCTGATCTGTATCCTTTGTTGACACATCCTGACCTATACGCTTTAGCCCCTATGTTATGTGCTAGAAGGTTATAAATCCTGACCCTTTGAACTCCATGTAGGCCAGATTCTTGACCTCCATGTAGGCCAGACTTCTGACCGCCACGTGAGCTTGACTTCTGACCGCCACGCGGGCTTGACTTCTGACCGCCACGCGGGCTTGACTTCTGACCACCCCGAGGGCTTGACTTCCGGCCACGTCCGCTGTCCGACCCCACTATTATGCACTATATCACAAGCCTCCCCCTCAAGTCTAGTCGAAGGAGGCTCTGGTTCGATTGACTAGACCCCAGCTTGTCTTACCTGTCCTGACTTGTGTTTCATTATTTCTTGACTCCTACATCCCACTTAGCATTTACCACCATCCATAAAAGATAAGCGGGATTTTATTACACGCGTGTTGATTCTTCGATTTCTAATCATGCCTCTTTCTTATAAATGTTACACTATTCCCTAGACGTCATCTCAGGTTCCGAGGTAATCCCTTCATCTTCTTCCTCCTTATAAAAGGGTCGCATATACTTATACCCTCTTTTCTTCAAATTACCCCCTCTCATCCATGGAACCAAACGAGCTATCCTCTCTACGTCATCAGCTCGCTCTTAAAGAAGAAGCCTTGCTTGAAATGACGATAAGCAGGGACCTTCAAACCTCTCTCTGTAGGGAAATGGAAGAGCTCTGGCTAGCGGCCCAATCTAGAACTCGGGCCGACGTAGCTCTCAAGCTTAAGGCTCATGTGGACTTCCAGAATCAGGTCCACTATATTATTTACCTAAAGATGAAACACGAGGATACCGTGGCCCTCCTGAAAGAGGAAAACCGGATAAAGGATGAAACTATTGGTCAACTGAAGAGCACCATCAAACTTATCAATGAAGAACTAGTTCAAGCTCAGGCTCATCTGGCAAAGAGGGATCAGACCTCGGGATCTGGATCTCGTAATGATAATGTGAACTGACCAATGTTCTTCAACTTTGCTCAAATAATACTCCTTGTTTCATTTACCTTCAAGGTTGTGGGTGTTGGTTAGTCCTAGGAAAGCGTACTAGTTCCACAGTACAAAAATTTTTTGTACAAGTGTCGAACCTTTCCTTAAATAATCTATTGTGTTCTTTAGAAGTTAAATTAGGAATCACAGATGGAACTTAACATCATTGATTCCAAATTTAACTTATCTGTTCTTAATGGTTTAGATTTGGATCGCAAGCGGAACTTAACACTATTGATCCAAATCCACCTATGTTATTAATTCCATTAAATATTAATTTCCAAAATTGGCTTCCAGGACTGCATGGTGAGGCACATGGCCTTCTTAGATATGGGAGCAACCACCACCGCCTAGACAAAGCCTTTTAAGGAAAGCTAATATTTAATTTCCTTAAATAACTCTAGATTTAATCAAAAAGAACAATCGAATCACAAATTCAAAAAATAAAAGAAAAGAAACACAACTTAGAAACAAATATGAAAACTCTAGAATCATACGCCTCTTGTGTTTGGTATTTCCAAAAATAATTATACAAAGAAAACTAGTATGATGCGGAAAACAATTACTAGTTATACTTTTCTTTGTAAGCAAATAACCTCTTGATCTTCTACCGTATTCCTCTTCTTATCCCGGACGTTGTGTGGGCAACGATCTACTGAGATGAGAATCCACCTAAGCCACCTTCTTCTCCAAGCAAGATTCGACCACCACAATTCTCTAAGAGAAGTAGAGGTCCGACCACCACCACCAAGATCCAAGGGATGCAAGAAACAAAATCTCCTTTCTCTCCTTCTTCTCCTAGCTAGAATTGGCCACCATCAAGAGCTCCAAGAGAGGATAAAACCGACCACTAAAGAAGAAGAGAAGAGGAGAGGGAAAACCTCTAGGGCCGGCCACACCAAGGAGAAAAAGAGAGGAAGAAAAGAATAGAGTTCGCACCCATGAAGGCACCTCTACCCCCTCTTTTATAATTCTTGGTCTTGGAAAATAAAGAAAATTTGAATAAAAACTTCCTTATTACTTTGCCATGAAAAGGAAAATTTAATTAATTAAAAATTAAAATCCTTTTCACAATTGTAATGGTCGGCCACTTTAATTCCCAAAACAAGGAGAGTTTTAATTAACACAAGAATTAAAACTTCCTAATTTTTTTGAAAATTTATAAACATTTCTCCAATAATTTTTCCCTTCATGGTGCATTATAAAAAAGAATTTTTATAAATTAAAATCTTTCTTTTAAATATGTAGATAATTTTCAAAAAGGAAAGTTATCTCTAAAAATTAAAATCTCCTTTCAATTTACAAATAAGGAAAGATATCAAATCTTTTGTAGAAACTTATAAAAGAAATATTTAATTTTTAAACTCTCTTTTAAATCATGAACATGGTTAAAAAAGGAAAGTTTTCTTAAAATTAAAATCCACCTTTCAATCTGCAAATAAGGAAAGATTTCAAATCTTTTCTTAATCTTTTGTAGAAAGCTATAAAAGGAAAGATTTAAATTTCAAACTCTCTTTTAAAACCATGATATCCACATAAGAAATTTTTTTAATAAAAATCCCTTTTTAATATGATGTGGCCGGCCATACCAAGCTTGGGTTCAAGCTAGGGCCAGCCACACCAACTCAACTCATCCTATTTACTTGGCCGACCCAAGCTTAGGTTCCAAGCTTGCTTGGTCGGCCCCAATAGGATGGGTATAAAGGTGGGTAAGAAGTGGGTATGTGGTGGGTATAAATCTCTATATACAAGAGGCTACGATAGGGACCGAGAGGAGGAATTGGTTTTGGTCTCCCGATGAAATTAAGCTTCCCGTGTTCGCCCCGAACACATAACTTAATTTCATCAATAATAATTCATTTCACTAAAGAACTATTATTGAACTACCGCACCTATCCCAAATTACATTTTAGGCTCCTTCTTTTTATGAGTGTGTTAATCTCCCTGTGTTTAAGATGTCGAATGCCCTCTAATTGAATGAGTTACTGACAACTCACTTAATTAATATCTTAGTTCCAAGAGTAGTACCACTCAACCTTATCGTCATGTCGGACTAAGTCCACCTGCAGGGTTTAACATGACAATCCTTATGAGCTCCTCTTGGGGACATTATCAACCTAGATCACTAGGACACAGTTTCCTTCTATAATCAACAACACACACTATAAGTGATATCATTTCTCAACTTATCGGGCATATTGATTTAACGAACTAAATCTCACCCATTGATAAATTAAAGAAATAAATATCAAATATATGTGCTTGTTATTATATTAGGATTAAGAGCACACACTTCCATAATAACTGAGGTCTTTGTTCCTTTATAAAGTCAGTATAAAAAGAGACGACCTCTAATGGTCCTATTCAATACACTCTAAGTGTACTAGTGTAATTATATAGTTAAGATAAACTAATACCTAATTAAACTATGACCTTCTAATGGTTCGTTCCTTTCCATCTTGGTCGTGAGCTACTGTTTATAATTTATAAGGTGCTGATAACATGATCCTCTGTGTGTGACACCACATACCATGTTATCTACAATATAAATTAATTGAACAACTACATTTATCATAAATATAGACATTTGACCAATGTGATTCTTTTATTTCTAAATAAATGTTTATACAAAAGCTAGACTTTTAGTATACATTCTAACAATCTCCCACTTATACTAAAAGACTAAGCTGCCATATCTACTGCCATACATATGATTCCTAACCCTTCAACATGCCCATCAAAAGCTCTTGCCTTAAGGGCCTTAGTGAAAGGATCTTCCAGGTTATCACTTGATGCAATCTAAGCGGCAACAACTTCTCCTCATTATACGATTTCTCGTATTGGATAGTACTTGCGCTCTATTGTGTTTACTTGCCTTATGTACTTATGGTTTCTTCAAGTTTGCTACTGCACCAAATTATTTTGGGAAAACCAGAAATCATATCTAAGTCTATCTTGAAGTATCTGAGCCATACCGCTTTTATGGCTACCTCAGAGGCTGCCATATACTCAGCTTCTATGGTGGAGTCCGAAAAAGCACTTATGCTTATCACTCTTCCATAGTTATGACTTCACCTCCTAAAGTAAGCACAAAACCCCGAGGTCGACTTACTATTGTCCCTATTCGATTGGATGTCAAAATCCATGCAACCCACAGGGAACAAATTATCTGCCTTGTAAGCTAGCATATAATCTCTAGTGCCTATATGCTTTACCGCAGACCAATGTCCTTATCCAGGGTTACTTTGATATCTGCTAACCATGCCCACGGTAAAACAGATATCCAATCTCGTACACAGCATTGCATACATTAGGCTTCCCACAGCCGAAGTATAAGGAACTGCCTTCATGTCCTTTATCTCTTTTGATGTCTTCGGAGACATCTCTTTAGATAAAGCTATTCCATGCCTAAAAGGTAAGAAACCTTTCTTGGAGTTCTGTATGCTAAAATGAGCAAGGATTGTATGAAGCTCGGGATAAGCACAACATTCTTTTATTGCGATCCCTTATATCTTTGATCCGAAGAATGTGTGTACATTCTCCTAAGTTCTTCATATCAAATTGTTTGGACAACCATACCCCTACTTCCGACAACACTTTGATATTGTTTCCAACTACCAAAAATGTCATCTACGTATAATACAAGAAATACCACCACGTTTCCATCACACTTCTTGTATTACAAAAGACTTATCAGATCACTGAATAAATCCATAGGTCTAGATTACTTCATTAAACCAGATGTCCAAGACCTTGAAGCTTTACTTCAGTCCCTAGACTAATTTGAGCTTGCACACAAGATGCTCTTTGCGTTTTGCAATAAACCCCACTGGTTGCTTTTAGGATGCTTTCTCCAAGATTTCCATTAAGGAAAGCTGTCTTGATATCCACTTGCCAAATAGATAAAAGAATCCGGATAGACTTTAGCATGACTACCGGTAAAAGGTTTCCCTTTTTCAACAAGCCTTGCTTTGAAAGTATACACCTTCCCGTCTGTCCTTCCTTTTCTATTGTAGACCTAATGGCTTTTACACCATTTGGTGATTTTTCAAGCTCCCAGACTTTATTAGAATACATATATTCTAATTATTTATTTATTGCTCTTTGCCAAGATGCTACATCTTTATCTTGGAGCGCTTCATCATAGGTCAGTTGATAAGGTTCATGTTTACCAGGGTTCTGGTCTAAAGACACTCCCAAAACATGAATTTTTTAGGTTGCCTAACAACCCTCCCACTACGACGAGGCACTGTTTGCAATTGTCCATCATTTGTGACACGTGTTGCAGTTTCTTGTGGTATTACATCTTGTACAGTTGGTACTAGATTAGACATGCCCTTTTTCTTTTAAGAATAATTTTACTTATGGGCTTTGGTTCATTTCATAGTCCTCTTAAAAATCGTCCATTGATGCCAACAATGACCTTATGATTTTAAGGACTATAAACCTCCTTTCGTTTTTCTTAGGATAACGCACAAACAAGTAAACTCCTGTCCAACTTCTCAGTGTCTCCCTTCAGCACATGTGCTGGCCTACCCCAAATCCTAATATGCTTTAGATTAGACTTACGCCTATTCTGTAATTCTATGGGAGTAGAGAGTTCTGACTTAAAAGGTACTAGATTCACTTCCGTTTCCAGAGTATATCCTTAAAACGAATTTAGTAATTTTGAATAACTCATCATCGATCTAATCTTTTCCATAAGAGTCCTATACCTTCTTTCTACTACACCATTCTGTTGGGGTGTACCAGGTGCAGTTAGTTGGGTTTGAATCCCTACTTCTGATAAGTGACTCCTAAATTCTCCCAAGAGGTACTCGCCACTATGATCTTACCATAGTGACTTGATACTTTTACCTTGACGTTTCTCCGTATTAGCCTTGCACTCTTTGAACTAATCAAAGCACTTAGTCTTGCGGTGCATCAAGTAAATGTATATATAGTTGTCTAAAATAGACGAAATATTTGAACCTACCTCTTGTCTGGATAGTCATAGGACCACACAAATCAGAATAAACCAATTCCAACACATCCTTGGCTCTATACCCCTTAGACTTAAAAGCTTCTTGGTTATTTTTCCTTCCAAGTAAGACCCGCGGGATTGGAAAGATTTCCACTACCAATGAACCCAAGAGTTCATTGGTTATTATCCTTTGAATCCTACTCAAGTTAATATAACCTAGCCTTAGAGTGCCAAAGATGTGATTGGTTCATTTCCGAAGGTTGCTTTCTCTTATTAAAGTTAGAAGATATGTTATTAATTTCCATTTATTGCATCGTGGGAGTTATTGGATTTATAAATTGCTAAACAATGTACCAGAACAGATATCTTTTCTATTTTCTCGATAACAACTTTATTATCAAAATAGACACAATATTTATTCTTTAATAGTTTAGAAACTGAAATCAGGTTCTTTCTAAACTTAGTACGTAAAGACAATTTCTGAAAATCCATATTTTATTCCTATCAGAGGATAAGCATCTCCCACTATAATAGCTACCACTTTTACATCAGTGCCCATGTAGACGGTGACTTCCCCTTCATATAGTTATCGGGTTTCCTGGAACCTTTGCAATGAATTGCAGACATGATTAGTGGCTCCCGTATCTACACACCAGGTACTGGCAGATAACACCACTAATCATGTATTAACTAATGAATGAAATACATCTATTTTGTTCTAGTTCTAAGAGGACAGTCTACCTAAATATCCAAGTCCTATTTCTAATCATTACAATTGAGACTAGTAAGTCTATTCTATAGTATAACAACTAGGGGATTGACAAACATTTTAAATCCTAAGAATCACAAAAAAAATTTGGTTAAGACCAACACCTTAAAATCCCCATGAATTTTGTATGTCACGATAGTGTGGACGTATATAAAATCAAAGAGGAGATTTTATTCATTAATTTTATTATCTTGTCATCCTAACTTTATGACAAATAAAATTAATAGTTGGTCTATCAAATATTTGGTCAAAAACTTCGAATTTGAAATAATATTGATTCCTCAAAACAATATCATTTAAATTCACCAACACCTCAAACATCGTGAATTTTGCATGTCACGATAGTGTGGACGTATACAAATTCAAACATTTGTAAGAGGAGGGTTTTACCCATTAATTATCTTGTCAATAAGTCTTTATGACAAATAAAATTATCTCAAATACCGTGAATTTTGTATGCCACGATAATGTGGACGTATACAAAATCAAACATTTGTAAGAGGAGTTTTTCCCATTAATTTTATTTTCTTGTCATCCTGACAAATAAAATCACCTCATACACCGTGAATTTTGTATGCCATGATAGTGTGGACGTATACAAAAACTCGACATTTGTAAGAGGGGGTTTTAATTTTATTATCTTGTCAACTTATCTTTTTGACAAATTAATAGTTGGTTTTTCTTTGGTCACACAAATAATAGCAGTGACTCCGATGGGGAGGATACTATTAGACGTGCCTAAGTGTATACCTGACACTAAGTCCATTAATAAGATTATGCCCCTTCCGATGGGGAAGATCACACGCTCTTAATTAATTTCCTATAGTCATCCTAAATGGAAGTTTGATCTAGTGACCCGCAAACAAACTCAGCCGATATGGAGGAAGACACTCAGAGTCAACACGTAAGTTTGTTTGCATTACTTACAAACCAGTAATAGAGACCGTGAAATTTATTAAAATAAATCTCTCTCTCACTTAGTAATTTAAAGTGAGGAATTTTAAATTATCCTAGCATATATCACATGCATACACACACATCACAGTAAATAAAAGCAATAAATATGGAAATTATTTTCCAACTATTATGGCCTTTTCCTGTTACTGTCCTCCATGTGCTCCAACCCTAGCTGCTGGCATCTTTAGCCACCGCCATCGGGTCGAGTTGTTGTTGGGTTTTTCGGGCCGCGAAAATCGCGTTTTCGCGTCGCGGAAACCCCGAATCACCCTAGCCATTGGATCTCGTGCGAAGAAAACTTTCCGAAAACACGAGTACGAGTTTTAAACTACGATCTACAGTAGATCTACAAAGGAAAAACTTTTTTACCTTCGAAGCATGCCCTCGCAAATCCCGCTCGTCCAACGGTACGCCAGATCTCGAAGTTGTCAACGTAGACAACTCTCTAGTGATATCCACACGAACAAGGGGTGTTCTCTAACACTCAAGGATGGAGAAGAGAGCACCCAAGTGTGCAAGCACTCTCTAGGGCTCTCGGGTAGGATTTAAAAAGGGAAGAAAGGAGAGAAAGAAAAGGGATCTCACATAATCCACTAGGTACCCTCCTTTGTGACCTTCACTTCACCCTTTTCTTGGAACACAACTCATACACCTTCTTGCCTCCATTGAAACCCACGGCAATAGCAAGAGAAAGGAGGAAGAGAGCTAGGAGGAAGGAGAAACATTCAACACCACTTGAATGACACAAAATGAAATCTCCTACACCATTAGTGTGGCCGGCCACACACATGTAACCTCCCCATTTAATGTGGCCGGCCACATTAAATGGAATGGGAGGTGTAACCTCCATGAGGTGGCACACCTCATGAGGTGGAGATGATGTGGCTACCATGTAGGATGAGTCATCCTCCATGAAGTGGCAATACATTAAGTCAAACTTGATGTTTCAACTTCCCATTTTGGTCAAGTCAAAATTGACCAAATCTCTTCCATGTTGAGTTGAATTCATTCTTTGATTCAAGCCAATTTCAATCTAATGAATCTCAATTCATTAATATAAATTGACTTAATGAATCAAATTTAAATTAGACTCATTCAACAATTGAATCTAATTGAGTCTAACTCAATAAGTCTAATTTAAATCAATCCGAATCCAATTGGTTCATCATATGAACCTAATCTCCATCCACTTGTTCTTTGTGTGTGACCCAATAGGTTCTTGTAACGTTGGCAATGTTTCTAAACTCCTTTAAAAACATAAGCAATGAGTGGCATCTAGCAATACATCATTGCTACCCAAGTTACAAGAAATGTTGAGATCCAACATCACCTTGTGACTATTAATTGTGACTCCTCACAATATATGACAAGTGTCCTTCTATCCTAGACATCTAGATTGATCAATATGAGGCATAGACCGTGTCATCCTCTGATCAATCTAAATCCTGAACTCCAAGTAGACTCACTAAATCAAATAAGCTCAATATCTCATATTGACTCATTTGGGCATGGCCATGCACTTCGTGGTCTCACTCTATCAGGAATACCGATGTCTCTCCCGTCATATAGGAGGGATAGATTCTATCTACATCACTCACATCCCTCCGCATAATTTGTTACATACCCAGTAGTCGCCTTTATAGTCCACCCAGTTACGGGTGACGTTTGACGAAACCAAAGTACATAACTCCTTATGTAGGGAACCATGATGACTTCAGGTCTATGGACTAGTAGTCATACTAATAGTCACATGAGAAAGTATATGACACTCATATAATGATCCATGATACTTTCTCATGGCGGGTCATTCAGTATACATTCTCTAATGTATACCCATGTGTCAACTTGATATCTCTATATCCATGACTTGTGAGATCAAGTCATCGAGTTGACCTACATGCTAGTCTTATTGCATTAACATTGTCCCTGAATGTTAATACTCGACTAGGAATGATTAAGAGTAGTGTTCCCTATATCATCTCACTATCGGTTCAGCTAACCGATTGATATAGGTAAGAACCTTCTACTCAAGGACGTTATTATACTTAGTTTATTTGGCACCAATATAAGTAAGTATAATAACCAAAAACCAAATGCCTTTATTAATATAGAATATGATTCAATAAGTCCAAAATACAATCATCAAATGATTGACTCTAGGGCTCTAGCTAACAATCTCCCACTAGCACTAGTGCCAATCAGTGTAGGCTCTAAGCCCAAATGGCCTAGTGTGACCATCATGCTTCCTCTGTGCCAAAGCCTTGGTCAAGGGATCTGCGATGTTAGCCTCTGTAGGTACTCTGCAAATCTTCACATCTGCTCTCTCGATTATCTCTCGAATGAGATGGAAGCGCCGTAGTATGTGTTTGGTCCGCTGGTGTGAGCGAGGTTCCTTCGCCTGTGCTATAGCTCCATTGTTGTCACAATAGAGCTCAATAGGGTCAGCAATGCTAGGAACCACCCCAAGTTCAGTGATGAACTTGCGAATCCAAATCGCCTCCTTTGCCTCCGATGCAGAATATACTACCTCTGTCGTAGAATCACCATGTCCTGCTTGAACTCTTCCACTCACAGACCACCATTAATGCAAAATACGAACCCATTGCGATCTATAGTCATCTTGGTCGGTGCGAAGCTAGCATCACTGTAACCCTTTACGCCTAGCTCATCATTGCCTCCATATATCAAGAAATATTCTTTAGTCCTTCTTAAGTACTTAAGAATATTCTTGACCGCTATCCGATGACTTTCACCTAGATCTGACTCGTCATGCTCAAAGCGTATGAGACATCAGGTCGAGTACATAGCATGGCGTACATGATCGATCCAATGGCTGAGGCATAAGGGATCTGATCCATGCGATCTCTCTCCTCTCTAGAAGAGGGACCTTGAGTCTTCGAAAGACTCACGCCATGTGACATCGACAGAAATCCCTTCTTGAAATTCTGCATGGCAAACCGAAGGAGTACCTTGTCAATGTATGTACTCTGACTTAGGCCAAGCAATCTCTTAGATCTATCTCTATAGATCTGTATTCCTAGAATGCGGGATGCCTCACCTAAGTCCTTCATTAAGAAGCAACTCCCTAGCCAGGTCTTGACAGACTGAAGCATAGGGATGTCCTTCCCAATGAGTAGTATGTCATCCACATACAATATGAGGAAGACAACTATATCCCCTACAACCTTCTTGTAGACACAAGGTTCATCTTCGTTCTTGATGAAACCAAACTGTTTGATTGCATCATCGAATCGAAGATTCCAGCTCCGAGAAGCTTGCTTTAGTCCATAAATGGACCTATGCAGCTTGCATACTCTGCTAGTATGCTGTGGATCTACAAAACCCTCAAGTTGTGTCATGTACACATCCTCGAGTAGGTTTCCATTCAGAAACACGGTTTTGACGTCCATCTGCCAGATCTCGTAATCGTGGTAAGCTGCAATAGCAAGCATGATCCGAATGGACTTAAACATCGCTACTGGAGAAAAGGTTTCATCATAGTCAATACCATGAATCTGCTTGAAACCTTTAGCTACCAAGCGACCCTTATAGATAAGTCAATTCATGTCAGTCTTTCTCTTAAAGACCCACTTACACCCAATGGGTTTTACCCCTTCAGGTGGATCAACCAAAGTCCATACTTAGTTGGTGTACATGGATTCCATTTCGGATCTCATGGCTTCTAGCCATTTCTCGGAATCTGGTCTCATCACAGCTTCCTGATAGGTGGTAGGCTCATCCTCTATGAGCACAACGTCATCATGGTCAGACAAGAGAAATGAGTATCTCTCAGGCTGACGACGTACCCTATCAGACCTGCGAAGAGGTATGTCTACTTGAACTGGTTGTTGTTCCTCAACTCTTTGTGGAACAACATCATCCACAACACTTTGTGGTTCCAGTTCAACTTCCATCGAGGCATCAGTGCTATTGTTCACATCTTGAACTTCTTCAAGATCGAACGCGCTCCCACTAGTCTTTCTAGAAACAAAGTCCCTTTCTAGAAAGACCCTAGTCTTTGCCACAACTACCTTGTGCTGACTGGGAATATAGAAGTAATATCCCTTAGTTTCCTTGGGATATCCAATAAAGTAGCACTTGTCGGATTTGGGTCCTAACTTGTCTGAGACTTGACGTCGAACGTAAGCCTCACAACCCCAAATACTCATGAAAGACACCTGGGCATCTCTCCTAGTCCATATCCTATATGGTGTCTTTATCACGACCTTGGATGGAACTCGGTTGAGAATGAAAGCTGCCATGTCTAGAGCATATCCCCATAGATATGTCGGAAGATCTGTGTGACTCATCATAGATCGTACCATATCTAATAAGGTACGATTCCTCCTTTCAGATACACCATTCCACTGTGGTGTTCCAGGAGGAGTGAGTTGGGATAGAATCCCACACTTAGCTAGGTAGTCACGGAACTCATGGCTTAGGTATTCTCCACCTCGATCTGATCGAAGTATCTTAATACTCTTGCCAAGCTGGTTCTGTACTTCATTCTTGAATTCTTTGAACTTTTCAAAGGATTCAGACTTATGTGTCATCAAGTACACATAACCATATCTACTGAAGTCATCAGTAAATGTGATGAAGTATCTATAACCGCCTCTAGCAGCAACATTGAAAGGGCCACATACATCACTATGTATAAGTCCTAACAAATTAGTCGCTCTCTCGCTGTGCCCACTAAAGGGAGTCTTGGTCATCTTGCCTCGTAGGCATGACTCGCATATCTCATATGATTCTAAATCAAATGAGTCCAGCAAACCATCCTTATGGAGCTGGGATAAGCGCTTGTCATTTATATGACCTAAGCGACAGTTCTAGAGGTAGGTTTGGTTCATGTCATTTGACTTGAACCTCTTGGTATTTAAATTATAGATAGGGCTCTCAAGGTCTAGAATATAGAGTCCGTTTATCAGAGGTGCACTACAATAGAACATATCGTTTAAATAGATGGAACAACATTTGTTCTTTATTGTAAACGAAAATCCTTTCTTGTCCAAACAAGAAACTGAAATTATGTTCTTAGTCAAGGCAGGCACATAACAACAATCATCTAATTCTAGTACAAGCCCAGAGGGAAGAGATAGATGGTAAGTTCCTACAGCAATAGCAGCAACCCGTGCTCCATTGCCTACTCGTAGGTCTATCTCACCTTTCGTCAATGCCATGCTTTTCCTCAGCGCTTGTACATTAGTACAAATGTGCGAAGCACATCCAGTATCTAATACCCACGATGAAGAAATAGAGAGGTTGACTTCTATAACATGTATACCTGAAGTAGAAATCTTATTTCTCTTCTTCTTAAGATCTTCCAGGTATTCTTTGGAGTTCCTCTTCCAGTGCCTTGCTTGTCCTTAATATAGGTGACAAAAATGTTCAACCATATCGTAAGCGCCCATCAACTCATGTTGCTTCTGAAGCTCAGAGTTCATGGTCGCTAGCATAAGACAGGACACATCTAATGCGTCATCTTGATGCTTCTTGTAAGCATCACGGTTTGCTTGCGTGGCAGTGGCAGGAGGAGCCTCTGGAATGGGCTGCTCCAGAACGTACAGTTTACGTTCTTGGGTGAGAACTATTCTCAGGTTCCTGTACCAGTCCAGGAAATTTGCTCCGTTGAGCTTGTCCTTCTTTAGGATAGATCGCAGAGAGAAAGTGTTCGTATTTGACGTCATGGAAATTCTACAACAGAAATAAATGCAGAAATAAGTATCATATTCTTAATCATTTAATTAGGCCTTTAACTAAATGATGCTCCCACTGAATTCTATAATTCATGTGGGACAAGATCCACATCATACTAACTCTTGAGTTAGCTTTGGCTAATACGCCCAAGATTTAGTATGATCGGTAGGTAACGATTACCAATTACATCTCTATGCAACTCTTGTTTATAGGATGAAATCCGCATTTATATTAAAACTCGAGTTAGCTTTGGCTAATACGCCTGAGAATTAATATAAACGTGATTTTGTCCTACCTTTCCAACCATTGGAAGAATGCCTATAGTTGTACTCGATCCAACCGAGTAAATTAGGAATACTCAATCTAATTGCGTTTGTACTCGCCCATGCGTTGATAGGCGGGACCAAGATTGTCCCTCCTTACCCTACCAAGATAGTATGTGTTGCTCTGCTTTGGCAGATTCAACAACATCATGCGATCGAGATAGTGGTAGGTATCACGGCATGGTAGGCATTTTGAGTTGTCGTGATTTAGATCTAATCTAAATGATGTTGTATCATATACACGAAATAGATCTAATCTAATCGATAGAGTGCATCTTGTACATGATGTAGATCTAATCTAATCATAAGGGTGCATCTTGTGCACGATTTAGATCTAATCTTAATCACTAGGCACTAATTAATTACTTAATTAAACATGCATCATATACACAAGTAATTAACTAAGTTTTGTGATTAGTCATGGCCCTACTACGATCTTCTCAAGCCAATGAGAAGATCGGATGGTCAACCTAAGGTCAACTTCTCAAGCGCCTTCCTTTTGACCACCTTGTGTTGCTCGCGCCTTCCTCGTAACTCCGTTTCGAGTGGACCTTCCACAGCTCCAATTTTGTACATTATAATTTTGAAACTCGAGTTACATTCGAGTCTAAATCTAATTTACAACCAGAATAAAAGAAAGGCACGACGCGCAGGTCACGAAAAATAAAACAAAAAATAAAATAAAATACAACACGCACATCACATCACGGCGCGCAGGCCGTATTATGAATTACAACACAAATTGTCCAATCAAATTGGGTCTTTGGGCCATGACTATCACAAAATTAATATATAATTCAAAATTATATACTTTTCATAATTTTCTGTAATTTTTTCATAATTTTACAGATTTTATGAGTAAAATATTCCCGGCGGTCCCGATTAGCGATTTCGGGCGCAATCGCGGAGCAAATCCCCTTGCGGGGTTAGGGACAATACCCCTACCCGCGATCTAACCATCGCGAGTTGCTCCTAAGCGATCCTATAGCCCCTAAGTCCGCTGTCCCAAAACGATTTGGGTCGAAACATTGCCGTTTCGGAAAATTCTTCTCGGTAGTCGAAGTCTACAAGTGTAAAAACACTTGTGCTTCGCTTCTACGAGAAAAATACCCATAAAATCATAAAAATTAGGAAATTAACAGAATGTTACAGTATGCATATTTTTCATAAAAATACAAATCTAAACTCATACTCGCTTCGCACGTGGCTCTGATACCACTGTTGGGTTTTTCGGGCCGCGAAAACCGCGTTTTCACGTCGCGGAAATCCCGAATCACCCTAGCCATTGGATCTCGTGCAAAGAAAACTTTCCAAAAACACGAGTACAAGTTTTAAACTACGATCTACAGTAGATCTACAAAGGAAAAATATTTTTACCTTCGAAGCATGCCCTTGCAAATCCCGCTCGTCCAACGGTACGCCGGATCTCGAAGTTGTCAACGTAGACAACTCTCTAGTGATATCCACACGAACAAGAGGTGTTCTCTAACACTCAAGGATGGAGAAGAGAGCACCCAAGTGTGCTAGCACTCTCTAGGGCTCTCGGGTAGGATTTAAAAAGGGAAGAAAGGAGAGAAAGAAAAGGGATCTCACATAATCCACTAGGTACCCTCCTTTGTGACCTTCACTTCACCCTTTTCTTGGAACACAACTCATACACCTTCTTGCCTCCATTGAAACCCACGGCAACAGCAAGAGAAAGGAGGAAGAGAGCTAGGAGGAAGGAGAAACATTCAACACCACTTGAATGACACAAAATGAAATCTCCTACACCATTAGTGTGGCCGGCCACACACATGTAACCTCCCCATTTAATGTGGCCGGCCACATTAAATGGAATGGGAGGTGTAACCTCCATGAGGTGGCACACCTCATGAGGTGGAGATGATGTGGCTGCCATGTAGGATGAGTCATCCTCCATGAAGTGGCAATACATAAAGTCAAACTTGATGTTTCAACTTCCCATTTTGGTCAAGTCAAAATTGACCAAATCTCTTCCATGTTGAGTTGAATTCATTCTTTGATTCAAGCCAATTTCAATCTAATGAATCTCAATTCATTAATATAAATTGACTTAATGAATCAAATTTAAATTAGACTCATTCAACAATTGAATCTAATTGAGTCTAACTCAATAAGTCTAATTTAAATCAATCCGAATCCAATTGGTTCATCATATGAACCTAATCCAATTGGTTCATCATATGAACCTAATCTCCATCCACTTGTTCTTTGTGTGTGACCCAATAGGTTCTTGTAACGTTGGCAATGCTTCTAAACTCCTTTAAAAACATAAGCAATGAGCGGCATCTAGCAATACATCATTGCTACCCAAGTTACAAGAAATGTTGAGATCCAACATCACCTTGTGACTATTAATTGTGACTCCTCACAATATATGACAAGTGTCCTTCTATCCTAGACATCTAGATTGATCAATATGAGGCATAGACCGTGTCATCCTCTGATCAATCTAAATCTTGAACTCCAAGTAGACTCACTAAATCAAATGAGCTCAATATCTCATATTGACTCATTTGGGCATGGCCATGCACTTCGTGGTCTCACTCTATCAGGAATACCGATGTCTCTCCCGTCATATAGGAGGGATAGATCCCATCTACATCACTCACATCCCTCCGTATAATTTGTTACATACCCAGTAGTTGCCTTTATAGTCCACCCAGTTACGGGTGACGTTTGACGAAACCAAAGTACATAACTCATTATGTAGGGAACCATGGTGACTTCAGGTCTAAGGACTAGTAGTCATACTAATAGTCACATGAGAAAGTATACGACTCTCATATAATGATCCATGATACTTTCTCATGGCGGGTCATTCAGTATACATTCTCTAATGTATACCCATGTGTCAACTTGATATCTCTATATCCATGACTTGTGAGATCAAGTCATCGAGTTGACCTACATGCTAGTCTTATTGCATTAACATTGTACCTGAATGTTAATACTCGACTAGGAATGATTAAGAGTAGTGTTCCTTATATCATCTCACTATCGGTTCAGCTAACCGATTGATATAGGTAAGAACCTTCTACTCAAAGACATTATTATACTTAGTTTATTTGGCACCAATATAAGTAAGTATAATAACCAAAAACCAAATGCCTTTATTAATATAGAATATGATACAATAAGTCCAAAATATAATCATCAAATGATTGGCTCTAGGGCTCTAGCTAACAGTTGTCGCATCCATCTTGCTTCTTATTTCGCTGCGCCTCTGGTGCTCCAAAAGTACCACGCCTCGTAAGAATCCGATTTGTGACAAAAATAGAATTTTACATATACCGATCCTATATTCCACGAGAGAATGTACATGTAATCTAGATTGAAAATAAAATTCTAAAATCCTAGGGCTAATACAGCTCCTGCTGTATTAGTTACATACAATCATGCACACACAAAATAATGCGCTTGACATGACCAAGGGTCCAATCACACACAACATCTATAAGCCATAATAGTTGGAGCCTGCAACCACAAAGTTAGCACATCCTACTATTATCCTACCTAAATTATGTATGACATGTGCATAACCTAATTTGAAAACCAAACACACAGAGGCAAACCCTAGCTCTGATACCAATTGTTGGTTAGTCCTAAGAAAGCGTACCGGTTCCACTGTACAAAATTTTTTTGTACAAGTGTCGAACCTTTCCTTAAATAACCTATTGTGTTCTTTAGAAGTTAAATTAGGAATCGCGGACAGAACTTAACATCATTGATTCCAAAATTAACTTATCTGTTCTTGATGATTTATATTTGGATCACAAGCAGAACTTAATGTAGGACCGTTGGGCCGGCTAGAAGGGTTGGTAAATAACCTGTCAAAAAACAAACAACCCTTCCTCGAACGATTAAGCTAACACTTGTAAAATGAATTAAGCAGATAAATAGAAGCATAAAAGAAAAGACGAGGCACCAGATGTTTACTTGGTTACAACCGATGTGGTTGTTAATCCAAGGAAGATTAAGCTCAAAAACTCCTTCAGGCGGAAAAGCCTCTTACAGCGAAGCTTAACTACAACTAAAGCATACAAGTGTTTGGAAATAGAATGATTGTGATTGTTGAAAAGCTTCGGACCAAGGCTATATTTATAGCCTTGGTCGAGGCGCCTGGATGGGTTCCGGGTGGGGGATAAAATTTATCCCCAATGGTTGATCGAGTCAAAGGATGGTTCCGCGCCTGAGCCAAAAGTCAACCCAGTTGACTTTTGGTCCGTGCTCTCTTCTCCGGTTCAACTCGCCTCGGTCCGCTTGCTTGGGTGATCTCGACATCCGAATAGGGCTCACCCGAACCCATCTTCCGGTCTTCTCGAGCGTGCTTCCCTCCCGCTTCTCGTACCACCGCACTTCCTTCTCGTCCGCCGTGTACTCTTCCGCAGCGCCTCGCTAGCGTCTTCCGCTCGAGTACCTGTGCTCCTAAGCTCTTGCACACTTAGACACAAGGTTAGAAACAACGCAGGACCTAACTTAACTTGTTGATCACACCAAAACAACCTTGGGGTTCCAACAATCTCCCCCTTTTTGATGTGATTAACCCAAGTTAAGCTAGGGTCAACAATAGATATGAAATTAAACAGTTTATTGCAATAACATGCAACATGATAGAAAAAATTAAATTTCAAACATTCCAAATTTTAATTTTCAATTTTTTCTAACTCCCCCTAGACTTATACTTTCCCTTCTCCCCCTTTGATCACAATAAAAATGGGGTACAAACGAAATCTAAGGGTTGACATTAAAAAATTTTTTAAACTATATTTCAATAATTTTCAGGGAAATATTTCTAAGTCAAGACAAATTTCTAAGTCATTCGACATCAAGATTAAGAAGTTTCTAAACAGAAAGCTTTATGCAAGAAAATTTCAGAGAATAACATAAAGAGAAATTTTCTATGCATTTATTTATTTATATATTTTATGCTTTAATCAGAAGGTTTAAATTTCCATTTTAATTTATCAGAAATTCTTAAGTCACACTTTTTCAGATTTAAGGCAAAAAATATTAAACATGCAATAATTTGTATCATGTTAATTTCTATTATTTTTTGAATTTCAAGTTCACAAAAATATTTCGATAGCATAGATTCTAACTTGATAAAATTTTTCGACGCTATAAAAAATTCTTTCGACAATGTGCAAAATTCGTTTGAAAGAATATTTTGTAATTTGCAAGAATTTTTTAATAAAAATTCTAATTTGCAAGAATTTATTAATAATAGATTTCTTAATCCGAAACACTTTTTCGATGACTCATTTTCTGAATTGCAAAACTCTTTCGAGAAAGTAATTTGTAATTCGAAAAAATATTCGAAGAAAGTTTTTGACATCATTTCTAATTTGCATAATTCTTTCGAAAAAATATTTTACAATTTACAAAAGTTTTTCGACAAAATTTCTAACTTGCAAAATTCTTTTGTTAAGATATTTTGAAATTCGAAGAACTCTTTCGATAATATTTCAAATTTGCAGGATAAGTTTGACAATTGATTTTCTAATATAAAAAACTCTTTCGATGATTTGCAAAAATTTTCAGGCAATTCTTCGATTGAATCATTCAATTGATCAGAGGTTCGAGTCCATACCTGACTTACCTTGTCAGTAATTGATTCTCCCCCTATCGAGTTGCTTTCTTCCGAAGATTCTCCCCCTTCATCGATCTCGGGATGTAGTTGTAGTACTTACCTCGATTTCGGACTCTTCTGTCGGTGGCTCGGTGTCTATTGAGGTGTCAGCTTCTGAAGGTTCTTCGTAGAGCTGCAAGAACTTTTCCCAAAGTTCTTTTGCACTTTCATAATCTGCGACCTTTTTGAAATCTTCCTTTGGTATTACATTCAGAAGATAATATTTTGCTCGCCCATTTACCATAGACTCCTCACGTTGCTTTTCGCTCCAGAGGCGTAGATCGAGTCCTTCTCCGTTCGTGTTTTTTGGTTCTTCATAACCAAATTTCATTATTAAAGAAATATCAGAATCTAAGTTAAGGTATACCTCCATGTTTTGTTTCCAGATGGAAAACTCCCCCTCGAATGCAGGTGGGTAGTCGCTAGCTCCGGCCATCGTTTTGTTGCTTCAGACGGCGGTTAGTCCTTCTGAGGTGTACTCGGCTCTGATACCACTTGTAGGACCGTTGGGCCGGCTAGAAGGGTTGGTAAATAACCTGTCAAAAAAAAACATCTCTTCCTCGAACGATTAAGCTAACACTTGTAAAATGAATTAAGCAGATAAATAGAAGCATAAAAGAAAAGACGAGGCACCAGATGTTTACTTGGTTACAATCGATGTGGTTGTTAATCCAAGGAAGATGACGATCAAAAACTCCTTCAGCGGAGAAGCCTCTTACAGAAAACAGAAGCTTAACTATAACTAAAGCATACAAGTGTTTGGAAATAGAATGATTGTGATTGTTGAAAAGCTTCGGACCAAGGCTATATTTATAGCCTTGGTCAGCGTCTGGATGGGTTCTGGGGATAAAATTTATCCCCAGCGGTTGGATCGAGTCAAAGCTCGATCCTGTGAAAGTCCTTCCGGCGCCTCAGAGCCCGGATAGTTCAGGCGCCTCGGAGCCAAAAGTCAACCCTGACTTTTGGTCCGTGCTCTCTTCTCTGGTTCAGCGTCTTCTGCTCCGGCTCCGCTTGCTTGGGTGATCTCTGACATCCGGAATAGGGCTCACCCGAACCCATCTTCCGGTCTTCTCGAGCGTGCTTCCCTCCGGCTTCCGTACCTCGGAACCACCGCGCGCACTTCCTTCTCGTCCGCCGGTGCACAGCGTGCCGTCCTTCTCGCTAGCTGCGTCTTCCGCTCGAGTACCTGTGCTCCTAAGCTCCTGCACACTTAGACACAAGGTTAGAAACAACGCAGGACCTAACTTAACTTATTGATCACACCAAAACAACCTTGAGGTTCCAACACTTAACACTATTGATCCAAATCCACCTATGTTATTAATTCCATTAAATATTAATTTCCAAAATTGGCTTCCAGGACTGCATGGCGAGGCACATGGCTTTCTTGGATATGGGAGCAACCACCACCGCCTAGACAAAGCCTTTTAAGGAAAGCTAATATTTAATTTCCTTAAATAACTCTAGGTTTAACAAAGAAGAACAATCGAATCACAAATTCGAAAAATAAAAGAAAAGAAACACAACTTCGAAAAAAATCCGAAAACTCTAGAAAAATATGCCTCTTGTGTTTGGTATTTCTAAAAATAACTATACAAAGAAAACTAGTATGATGCGAAAAACAATTACTAGTTATACTTTTCTTTGTAAGCAAATAACCTCTTGATCTTCTACAGTATTCCTCTTCTTATCTCGGATGTTGTGTGGGAAACGATCTACCGAGATGAGAATCCACCTAAGCCACCTTCTTCTCCAAGTAAGAATCGGCCACCACAATTCTCCAAGAGAAGTAGAGGTCCGGCCACCACCACCAAGCTCCAAGGGATGCAAGAAATAAAATCTCCTTTCTCTCCTTCTTCTCCTAGCTAGAACCGGCCACCATCAAGAGCTCCAAGAGAGGATAAAACCAGCCACTAAAGAAGAAGAGAAGAGGAGAGGAAAAACCTCTAGGGCCGGCCACACCAAGGAGAAAAAGAGAGGAAGAAAAGAATAGAGTTCACACCCATGAAGGCACCCCTACCACCTCTTTTATAATCCTTGGTCTTGACAAATAAGGAAAATTTAAATAAAAACTTCTTTATTACTTTGCCATGAAAAGGAAAATTTAATTAATTAAAAATTAAAATCCTTTTCACAATTGTAATGACTGTCCACTTTAATCCCCAAAACAAGGAGAGTTTTAATTAACACAAGAATTAAAACTTCCTAATTTATTTTCGGAAATTTATAAAAATTTCTCCAATAATTTTTTCCTTCATGGTGGATTATAAAAAAGAATTTTTATAAATTAAAATCTTTCTTTTAAACATGTGGATAATTTTCAAAAAGGAAAGTTATCTCTAAAAATTAAAATCTCCTTTCAATCTACAAAAGGAAAAATATCAAATCTTTTCTTAATCTTTTGTAGAAACTTATAAAAGAAATATTTAATTTTTAAACTCTCTTTTAAATCATGAACATGGTTAAAAAGGAAAGTTTTCTTAAAATTAAAATCCACCTTTCAATCTACAAATAAGGAAAGATTTCAAATCTTTTCTTAATCTTTTGTAGAAAGCTATAAAAGGAAAGAGTTAAATTTCAAACTCTCTTTTAAAACCATGATATCCACATAAGAAGTTTTTTTTAATAAAAATCCCTTTTTAATATGATGTGGCTGGCCACACCAAGCTTGGGTTCAAGCTAGGGCCGGCCACACCAACTCAACTCATCCTATTTACTTGGCCGACCCAAGCTTAGGTTCCAAGCTTGCTTGGCCGGCCCCAATAGGATGGGTATAAAGGTGGGTAAGAAGTGGGTATGTGGTGGATATAAATTTCTATATACAAGAGGTTACGATAGGGACCGAGAGGAGGAATTGGTTTTGGTCTCCCGATGAAATTAAGCTTCCCGTGTTTGCCCCGAACACATAACTTAATTTCATCAATAATAATTCATTCCACTAAAGAACTATTATTGAACTACCGCACCTATCCCAAATTACATTTTGGGCTCTTTCTTATTATGAGTGTGTTAATCTCCCTGTGTTTAAGATGTCGAATGTCCACTAATTAAATGAGTTACTGACAACTCACTTAATTAATATCTTAGTTCCAAGAGTAGTACCACTCAACCTTATCATCATGTCGGACTAAGTCCACCTGCAGTGTTTAACATGACAATCCTTATGAGCTCCTCTTGGGGACATTATCAACCTAGATCACTAGGACACAGTTTCCTTCTATAATCAACAACACACACTATAAGTGATATCATTTCCCAACTTATCGAGCTTATTGATTTAACGAACTAAATCTCACCCATTGATAAATTAAAGAAATAAATATCAAATATATGTGCTTGTTATTTTTATTAGGATTAAGAGCACACACTTCCATAATAACTGAGGTCTTTGTTCCTTTATAAAGTCAGTATAAAAAGAGACGACCTCTAATGGTCCTACTCAATACACTCTAAGTGTACTAGTGTAATTATATTATTAAGATAAACTAATACCTAATTACACTACGACCTTCCAATGGTTTGTTTCTTTCCATCTTTGTCGTGAGCTACTGTTTATAATTTATAAGGTGCTGATAACATGATCCTCTATGTGTGATACCACACACCATGTTATCTACAATATAGATTAATTGAACAACTACATTTATCATAAATGTAGACATTTGACCAATGTGATTCTTTTATTTCTAAATAAATGTTTATACAAAAGCTAGGCTTTTAGTATACATTCTAACAGTGGGTCTGTTTCTCAGCTTTCTATTAAATAATATTCCTTGCATTGTTTGCCTTCAAAGTTGTGGGTCTGTATTTCCTTTCTTCTTATAGCACTGTGTTCCATAGACACGCGACTCCAAGGAAATTTGCTAGAAAAGAAAACTTAGAAAAGATAATCTACTTACCAAAACTTTTTCTTACCAGAAAGGGCAGGAAAGTAGTAGTCTGCATTGGACTTGCCTATTTGTACCTTCGTATTCGCCATAGAAGTACGACTGCGATCTGTTGAGCACGAAAGTAGACCGTGCAAATTCATATTGAGGCGAAAGGAAGAGATAGTGACCGAGAAAGTCGTGAATCGTGAGGGCAGACTCACTTATAATTCACTCTGGGGCGAGAGTCTAGGACTCTGACCTGAACGGTCGTTGGGCGTGAGAGCATGCTCACTTATAACTCGCACTTAGGCAAGAGTCTGGGACATCGACCTGGACGGTCATTGGGCATGAGAGCATGCTCACTTATAACTCGCACTAGGGTGAGAGTCTGGGACACCGACCTAGACGGTCGTTGGGTGTGAGAGCATGCTCACTTATAACTTTCAGTGGGGCGAGATTCTGGGACATCGACCTGGATGATCATTGGGCATGAGAGCATGCTCACTTATAACTCGCACTAATGCGAGAGTCTGGGACACCGACCTTGAAGGTCGTTGGGCGTGAGAGCATGCTCACTTATAACTCGCACTAAGGTAAGAGTCTGGGACACCGACCTGGACGGTCGTTGAGTGTGAGAGCATGCTCACTTATAACTCACACTGGGGCGAGAGTCTAGGATACCGACCTGGACGGTCGTTGGGCGTGAGAGCATGCTCACTTATAACTTGCACTGAGGCGAGAGTTTGGGACACCGACCTGGACGGTTGTTGGGCGTGAGAGCATGCTCACTTATAACTCGCACAGGGGTGAGAGTCTGGGACCCGACCTGGTAGTCGTTAAGAAACTTCTTAGGGGCTAGCTCAGGAATCAGATTAATGGTAGCAGGCTGGCTTGGAGGTTATCCCCTAAATTCCTGCCCAGGTGTTATGTTGTAGCTCTAACCAGCTGCGCGTTACTTGTGACATTTCCTGCAAATATCTCAAGCACACTTAATTATATCAGTTATTTGTTTGTTTTCAATTTTATAGAAGGGGCAAATTCAAATTTCGATGTCATTTCATTTTCCCTCTTCTTTCCCGAGGTGATTTCCTAATCATGACGTATGGCTCTGCTTTTCCCGAGGTAACCTTGCGACCGCCTTTCCTCTTGACGCATTGCCTTCCCGTGCCGGAATGCTGCCGTCCAAAAATTGTTGGGTTTTTCGGGCCGTAAAAACCGCTTTTTGCGTTGCGGAAACCCCGAAATTCCCATGCCACTGGATCTGTGCGAAGATTAAAATTTCGTAAAAACTTTCACGTACGAGTTTTCTAAGCCTAGATCTAAAACTAGATCTACAAAGGAGAAAAGCTTTACCCTTGATGCGATGCCCTTCGCTAATCCCGCTCGTCCAAGGCTCGCTGGATCTCGAGAGTATCAAAGTAGATACTCCTCTATGTGTATCCACACAAGCAAGAGATGGAGAAACCAAACTAAAAGGTGTGCTAGCACCTTTGAATGGTTCGACCAAGATGGAAGAGAGGGAGAGAAGAGAGAGCTTGAGGAAGAAGAAGAAGGTTTCAACACAAAATGAAACTTACCCTTGAATTGATGTGGCCGGCCACATTAAGAGGGATTATAACCTCCATGGAATGCCAAGAGTCACAACTCTTGGCAACTCCCATGAGGTGGCATCCCATTTAAGCAACCATGATGATGTGGAGCATCATCATTGGCCCACTCTTTGCCAACTCACCAATGAGGTGGCAAATGGTCAAGTCAAACTTGACCCTTCATCTTCCTCTCAAGTCAAGTCAAACTTGACCACTTCTCTCCCTTGGTTGATTTAATCTAACCATTGGTTCAAGTCAATTTTAATTTAATGAATCTCTATTCATTGAATTAAATTAATTAAATGAGTCTAAGTCCAAATTAGACTCACTTAACACATGAACCAAATTGAGTCCAACTCAATTAGCTCAATTTAGATTACTCTTAATCCAATTTGGTTCATCACATGAACCTAATCCTTTAGGTTCATCAAATGAACCTAATCTCCATCTAATTGCCCTTTGTGTGTGACCCTATAGGTTCTTATAACGTTGGCAATGCTCCTAAACCCATTTAGAAGCATAAGTAATGAGCGGTATCTAGCAACACATCATTACTACCCAAGTTACAAGAATGTTGAGATCCAACATCACCTTGTGACTACTAATTGTGACTCCTCACAATATATGACAAGTGTCCTTCTATCCTAGACATCTAGATTGATCAATATGAGGCATAGACCGTGTCATCCTCTGATCAATCTAAATCCTGAACTCCAAGTAGACTCACTAAATCAAATAAGCTCAATATCTCATATTGACTCATTTGGGCATGGCCATGCACTTCGTGGTCTCACTCTATCAGGAATACCGATGTCTCTCCCGTCATATAGGAGGGATAGATCCCATCTACATCACTCACATCCCTCCGCATAATTTGTTATATACCCAGTAATCGCCTTTATAGCCCACCCAGTTACGGGTGACGTTTGACGAAGTCAAAGTACGTAACTCCTTATGTAGGGAACCATGGTGACTTCAGGTCCAAGGACTAGTAGTCATACTAATAGCCACATGAAAAAGTATATGACACTAATAAAACGATCAATGATACTTTCTCATGGCGGGTCATTCAGTATACATTCTCCAATGCATACCCATGTGTCAACTTGATATCTCTATATCCATGACTTGTGAGATCAAGTCATCGAGTTGACCTACATGCTAGTCTCGTTGCATTAAAATTGTCCCTGAATGTTAATACTCAACTATGAATGATTAAGAGTAGTGTTCCCTATATCATCTCACTATCTATTCAACTAACCAATTGATATAGGTAAGAACCTTCTACTCAAGGACGCTATTATACTTAGTTATTTGGCACCAATACAAGTAAGTATAATAACCAAAACAAATTCCTTTATATATACATAAGAATATGATACAACGAGTCCATATAACACTCATCAAATGATTGGCTCTAGGGCTCTTACTAACAATCTCCCACTAGCACTAGTGTCAATCAGTGTAGGCTCTAAGGCCTAATGATCTAGTGTGACCATCATGCTTTCTCTGTGCCAAAGCCTTGGTCAAGGGATCTGCGATGTTAGCCTCAGTGGGTACTTTGCAAATCTTCACATCTCCTCTCTCGATGATCTCTCGAATGAGATGGAAGCGCTATAGTATGTGTTTGGTCCGCTGGTGTGAGCGAGGTTCCTTGGCCTGTGCTATTGCGATATTTTTGTCACAATAGAGCTCTATGGGATCAGGTATGCTAGGAACCACCCCAAGCTCAGTAATGAACTTGCGGATCCAAATTGCCTCCTTTGCTGCTTCTGATGCAGCAATATACTCGGCCTCTGTTGTAGAATCAGCTACTGTGTCCTGCTTCGAACTCTTCCAGCTCACAACACCACCATTTATGCAAAACACAAACCCTGACTGCGATCGATAATCATCCTGATTAGTTTGGAAGCTAGCATCACTGTAACCCTTTAAAGCTAGCCTGTCATGGCCTCCATATATCAAGAAATATTTTTTAGTCCTTCTCAAGTACTTAAGAATATTCTTGACTGCTATCCAGTGACTTTCACCTGGATCTGACTGGTATCTACTCTTCATGCTCAAAGCATACGAGACATCAGGATGAGTACATAGCATGGCATACATGATAGATCCCATGGCTGAAGCATAAGGGATCTTATCCATGCGGTCTCTCTCATCTCTAGAAGAAGGACTTTGAGTCTTCGAAAGACTCACACCATGTGACATCGGTAGAAATCCCTTCTTGGAGTTCTGCATGGCAAACTGAAGTAATACCTCGTCAATGTTTGTACTCTGACTTAGGCCAAGCAATCTCTTAGATCTATCTCTATAGATCTATATGCCTAGAATGCGGGATGCTTCACCTAAGTCCTTCATTGAGAAACAAGTCCCTAGCCAAGTCTTGACAGACTACAGCAAAGGGATGTCTTTCCTAATGAGTAGTATGTCATCCACATACAATATGAGGAAGACAACTATGTTCCCTACAACCTTCTTGTAGACACAAGGTTCATCTTCATTCTTGATGAAACCAAACTGTTTGATTGAATGATCGAATTGAAGATTCCAGCTCCGAGAAGCTTCCTTTAGTCCATAAATGGACTTATACAGCTTGCATACTCTGCCAGTATGCTGTGGATCTACAAAACCCTCATGTTGTGTCATGTACACATCTTCGAGAAGGTTTCCATTCAGAAACACGGTTTTGACATCCATCTGCCAGATCTCATAATCGTGGTATGCTGCAATAGCAAGCATGATCCGAATGGACTTAAACATCGCTACTGGAGAAAAAGTTTCATCATAGTCAATACCATGAATTTGCTTGAAACCTTTAGCTACCAAGCGACCCTTATAAATAAGTCCATCATGTTAGTTAGAGCCCTAGAGCCAATCATTTGATGATTGTAAGGACTCATTGTATCATATTCTTGTATATTAATAAAGGCATTTGGATTATGGTTATTATACTTACTTGTATTGGTGCCAAATAAACTAAGTATAATAATGTCCTTGAGTAGATGGTTCTCACCTATATCAATCGGTTAGTTGAACCGATAGTGAGATGATATAGGGAACACTACTCTTAATCATTCCTAGTCGAGTATTAACATTCAGGGACAATGTTAATGCAATAAGACTAGCATGTAGGTCAACTCGATGACTTGATCTCACAAGTCATGGATATAGAGATATCAAGTTGACACATGGGTATACATTAGAGAATGTATACTGAATGACCCACCATGAGAAAGTATCATGGATCGTTATATGAGTGTCATATACTTTCTCATGTGGCTATTAGTATGACTACTAGTCCTTAGACCTGAAGTCACCATAGATCCCTACATTAGGAGTTATGTACTTTAGTTTCGTCAAACGTCACTCGTAACTGGGTGGACTATAAAGGCGATTACTGGGTATATAATGAATTATGTAGAGGGATGTGAGTGATATAGATGGGATCTATCCCTCCCATATGACGGGAGCGACATCGGTATTCTTGATAGAGTGAGACCACTAAGTGCATGACCATGCCCAAATGAGTCAACATTAGATGTTGAGCTCATTTGATCGAGTGAGTCTACTTGGAGTTCAAGATTTAGATTGATTAGAGGATGACACGGTCTATGCCTCATATTGATCAATCTAGATGTCTAGGATAGAAGGACACTTGTCATATATTGTGAAGAGTCACAATTAGTAGTCACAAGGTGATGTCGGATCTCGACATTCTTGTAACTTGGGTAGTAATGATGTGTTGCTAGATACCGCTCATTACTTATGCTCCTAAATGGGTTTAGGGCATTGCCAACGTTACAAGAACCTATAGGGTCACACACTTAGGACAATTAGATGGAGATTAGGTTCATATGATGAACCAAGAGGATTAGATTCATTTGATGAATCAAATTGGATTAAGAGTAATCCTAATTGGGCTAACTTGAGTTCGACTCAAGTTGATTCTTGTGTTCAATGAGTCTAATTTAGATTTTGACCCATTGAATCAATTTAATTAAATGAATTATATTCATTATATTAAGTTGGCTTGAATCAAATGGTTGGATTCAATCAACCATGGAAGAGATTTGGTCAAGTTTGACTTGACTTGAGAGGAAGATTAAAAGTCAAGTTAGACTTGACTTTATGCCACCTCATTGGTGAGTTGGCATTGATGTGGACCAATGATGATGCACCACATCATCATGGTTGCCACCTCATGGGAGTTACTAGTGAGTGCCACCTCATGGAGGTTACATTCCCTCTTTGATGACAACTTAATGCATTAATGAGGGGGTTACATTTGGGAAATGTGGCCGGCCACAATTTGAATGAAAATGGATTCATTTCCATTCAAGTGATTATTATTGTATCTTCTTCCTTCTTCCTCTCAAGCTCTCCCTCTCCCTCTCCTCCTTGCTTGGCCGAATCTTACCAAGGTGCTAGCACACCTTTGTGTGAGGTTTCTCCACCTACGTGTCCGTGTGGATACTTCTAGAGGACCGACGCTTGATGATCTAGAGATCCGACAATTCCTTGGACGAGCGGGAACGCGAAAGGGCACGCTTCAAGGTATACTTCTTAACACATAGATCTAGGAGTAGATCTAGATATTTAAAACTCGTACTCCTAATTTTCGTTCGGTTTTCCTTGCACGGATCTAAGGCTTTGGGTGATTCGGGGTTTCCGCGACGCGAAAAGCGGTTTTCGCGGCCTGAAAAACCCAACACATCCATGTCAGTCTTTCTCTTAAAGACCCACTTACACCCAATGGGTTTGACCCCTTCAGGTGGATCAACCAAAGTCCATACTTGGTTAGTGTACATGGATTCCATCTCGGATCTCATGGCCTCTAGCAATTTCTCGGAATCTGGTCTCGTCACAACTTCTTGATAGGAGGTAGGCTCATCCTCAATGAGCACAACATCATCAGGGTTAGACAAGAGAAATGAGTATTTCTCAGGCTGACGACGTTGTTGGGAATTTCGGGCCGCAAAAATTACTTTTTTGCGTTGCGAAAACCCCGATTCCCATGCTACCAGATCCATGCGAAGTAAAAATTTAGAAAAACATTATGAGTATGAGTTTCTTATGCTAGTTCTAAACTAGATCTATAAGGAGAAGGAATTTACCCTCGATGCGATGCCCTTCGCAATCCCGCTCATCCAACGGTTCGCCGGATCTCGAGATCATCAAGTGTATGATCCTCTAGAAGTATCCACACGAACAAACGAGGTGGAGAAGACCAAACAAAGGTGTGCTAGCACCTTAGATGGTTCAGCCAAGGAGGAGGAGAGGGAGAGTAAGAAGAGAGCAAGGAAGAAGATGGAATGAATGCCTTGAATGAAAATCAAATTTTCATCCACCATAAGTGGCCGACCACAATTTGGAGTTGTAACCTCCATTCTCATTTAATGTGGCCATTAAAGAGGAGGTTTGTAACCTCCATGAGGTTGCACACATATGTGCTAAACATGATGATGTGTAACACCATTATTGGTCACTTAATGCCAACTCACAAATGAGGTGGCAAATAGTCAAGTCAAACTTGACTCTTCCTCTTCCTCTCAAGTCAAGTCAAACTTGACATTATAACTCCCATGGTTGATCAAATCCAACCATTTGATTCAAGCAAATTTAATATAATGGATCTAATTAATTTAATTAAATTGATTCAATGAGTCATAATCTAAATTAGACTCATTGAACACATGAATCAAATTGAGTCCAACTCAATTAGTTCAATTAGGATTACTCTTAATCCAATTTGATTCATCACATGAATCTAATTCTCTTGGTTCATCATATAAACCTAATCTCCATCTAATTGTCCTTTGTGTGTGACCCTATAGGTTCTTATAACGTTGGCAATGCTCCTAAACCCATTTAGAAGCATAAGTAATGAGCGGTATCTAACAACACATCATTACTACCCAAGTTATAAGAATGTTGAGATCCAACATCACCTTGTGACTACTAATTATGACTCCTCACAATATATGACATTGTCCTTCTATCCTAGACATCTAGATTAATCAATGTGAGGCATACACTGTGTCATCCTCTAATCAATCTAAATCTTGAACTCCAAGTAGACTCACTCAATCAAATGAGCTCAATATCTCATATTGACTCATTTGGGCATGGCCATGCACTTAGTGGTCTCACTCTATCAAGAATACCGATGTCGCTCCCGTCATATGGGAGGGATAGATCCCATCTATATCACTCACATCCCTCTACATAATTCATTATATACCCAGTAATCGCCTTTATAGTCCACCCAGTTACGGGTGACGTTTGACGAAACTAAAGTACATAACTCCTAATGTAGGGATCTATGGTGACTTCAGGTCTAAGGACTAGTAGTCATACTAATAGCCACATGAGAAAGTATATGACACTCATATAACGATCCATGATACTTTCTCATGGTGGGTCATTCAGTATACATTCTCTAATGTATACTCATGTGTCAACTTGATATCTCTATATCCATGACTTGTGAGATCAAGTCATCGAGTTGACCTACATGCTAGTCTTATTGCATTAACATTGTCCCTGAATGTTAATACTCGACTAGGAATGATTAAGAGTAGTGTTCCCTATATCATCTCACTATCGGTTCAACTAACCGATTGATATAGGTGAGAACCATCTACTCAAATTATGTTCTTAGTTAAAGCAGACACATATCAACATTCATCTAATTCTAATACAAGTCCAGAAGGCAGAGATAGATGATAAGTTCCTATAGCAACAGCAGCAACTCGTGCTCCATTGCCTACTCGTAGGTCCACCTCGCCCTTCATCAATGCCCTGCTATTTCTCAGCGCCTACACATTAGTACAAATGTGAGAAGCACATCCGGTATCTAATACCCATGATGAAGAAATAGATAGATTGACTTCTATAACATAAATACCTGAAGTGGAAGTCTCACTTCTCTTCTTCTTAAGATCTTCCAGGTAGACTTTGCAGTTCCTCTTCCAGTGCCCAGTCTGACTGCAGTGGAAGCAGGTAGCATCCTTGGCAACCCCTCCTTTGGGTTTTAGTGTCTTGCCTTTGCCTTTGGCCTGAGACTTTCCCTTGCCTTTGGGCTTGCCCTTGCCCTTGTGTTTCTAAACCATCAGAATAGAGTTGGGCTTGACCTTCTTAAGGTTGAGCTCAACAGTTCTTAACATGCTAAGCAGCTCAGGCAGTGGCTTGTCAATTTCGTTCATGTTATAATTTAGAACGAATTGGCTATAGCTATCTGGCAAGGATTGCAAGATCAGGTCAGTAGCCAGCTCTTGGCCAAGCGGGAATCCCAACCTCTGTAGGTTTTCTTTGTACCCAATCATCTTGAGTACATATGGGCCTACGGGATTCCCATCTTGCATCTTGCACTGAAACAGTGCCTTATAGATCTCGAATCTCTCGTGCCTCGCTTGTCCTTGATATAGTTGACGCAGATGTTCAACCATATCATAAGCACCCATCAACTCATATTGCTAGTTCATGGTTGCGAGCATTAGACAGGACACATCTAATGCTGTAACACCCATAGGGTCCTTAGCAAAATTCTAGAATATTTTATCATGAATAAAGAAAAAATATATATGCTTTAGTTAAATTTTGCTCCTAGCCGAACACTTAAACAAATAAAATAGAAATAAAAATATATAAGGTCTAGGACTTGAACTCTAGATCTCTCATTAGATGCCTGAATAAGATAACCACTAGACCAAGAGAAATTATTGTTAGAAAAGAGAGGGAAACCATAATTAAATGTAAGAAGAAAAGGCTCTTCTCTTAGAAGGAGAAGTGAGAGTTGTCTTCTTCCTCTCTAATGGAGAGATGCTCTAGAATATTCTTTTCTTACTCACCAAGAAGGGATGTATCTAGACTTTTCTCTTAATTATGAAGAGAGTAAAGGAAAGGAGGAAGAAAAATATATTTTTCCTTCCTCCTCTCATGATGAATAAAAGGAGGAAATTAAAATGAGTTGGCATTTTTCCTCATTCACCTTCCTACTCCCTCCTCCTCCACCGTGACCTCTTCTTCACCATTTCCTCTTCTTGCCGAGACCAAGGAGCAAGGAAGCTTCCCCTCTCTAGGAAGGATCCACAACAAAGGCTAAATCTCTAAGGAAAACAAGCGCAAGGATGTGAGTATCCCCTCACTACAGTACAAGTAGCTTCGGTTTAAAATGTTTTTCGAAACTTTAAAAATTTTCTTGCAAGAATGTGGTCAAGATAAAGAATAGGTAGTCACTTAGGGTTAACAAGTGATAAGAGATGCTTCATGTTATAGAAAAAGAAAAAGAGAAATTTAGAGCCTTATTGCATGTTTCGGCCAAGGATGGAAGAGAGGACCTAGAACAAGTTTTCTTTGATCACATGCTTAATTTTTCTACTCTATGATATATGAATTTCACATGTTGTTAGTTAAGTCTTCATTCTTCATGTTGTGAAAAAAACGAAAGAGATACCTATCTATATGGTTCGGCCAAAATTGATTATAAGGCCTTAGGTCAAGAATTTTAGATAGAAACCATACTAGTTGTACCTCTTTGTGATGTATGAATTTTTACATGTTTATAACCAAGGTTTTTATGCTTCTTATGGAATAAAATGGTATGAAACCCTACTGATATGTTTGGCCAAATTGAAATAAATGGGTTAGGATTAAAGTTTTGAACTCAAATATGCTTAGATCATGAAGTACAATACCTTGTATGCACTTAGATTAAATGGGCTTGTTATATGTTTAAGTTTTATGCTTCTTATGGAATAAAAAGACATGAAACCCTACTAATATGTTTCGGCCAAATGAAAATAAATGGGTTAGGGTTAGAGTTTTGAACTCAAATAGGCTTATTCATGAAGTATAGTGCCTTGTAGGTACTTGTACAATGCTCTATAGGTACTTAGATTAAATGTGCATGTTACATGTTTAAGTCTTATGCTTCTTATGGAATAAAAAGACATGAAACCCTACTGATATGTTTCGGCCAAATGAAAATAAATGGGTTAGGGTTAGAGTTTTGAACTCAAATAGGCTTATTCATGAAGTATAGTGCCTTGTAGGTACTTGTACAATGCTCTATAGGTACTTAGACTAAATGTGCATGTTACATGTTTAAGTCTTATGCTTCTTATAGAATAAAGTGATATGAAACCCTACTGATATGTTTCGTCCAAATTGAAATAAATGGGTTAGGGTTAGAGTTTTGAACTCAAACATGCTTATTCATGAAGTATAATGCCTTGTATGTGCTTAGATCAAGTTTACATGTTATGTGGATAAGTTCTATGCTTCATATGGAACCAAATGATATAAGAACCCTACTGATATGTTTCGGCCAAATTGAAATAAATGGGTTAGGGTTAGAGTTTTGAACTCAAACATGCTTATTCATGAAGTATAATGCCTTGTATGTGCTTAGATCAAGTTTACATGTTATGTGGATAAGTTCTATGCTTCATATGGAAGCAAATGATATAAGAACCCTACTGATATGTTTCGGCCAAATTGAAATAAATGGGTTAGGGTTAGAGTTTTGAACTCAAACATGCTTATTCATGAAGTATAATGCCTTGTATGTGCTTAGATCAAGTTTACATGTTATGTGGATAAGTTCTATGCTTCATATGGAAGCAATTGATACAAGAACCCTACTGATATGTTTCGGCCAAATTGAGATAAATGGGTTAAGGTTAGAGTTTTGAGCTCAAACATGCTTATTCATGAAGTATAATGCCTTGTATGTGCTTAGATCAAGTTTACATGTTATGTGGATAAGTTCTATGCTTCATATGGAATGAAATGAGGTTGAAACCTACTGATATGGTTCGGCCAAGATGGATTAATTGGGTTAGGAAAGAGTTTAAACCTAACCAAACATGCTTATGCATTTTCATGATATGTAGCCTTTGATATATAAGTAGATTAAGCTTTCATGCTTTATGATGTGATGAAAATATGCTTTACGATATGTTGCATTTCTATGTCTTATGATAAGATGTGCCATGTTTATGATATGATATGATAGACTTATGACATGATAGGCTATGGTCATGATATGATATGCTAGACTCATGATATGATATGTCATGTTCATGATATGTTATGCTAAGTTCATGAGATGATATGCCAAGTTTGATGATAAGAAAATAACATGTTATACTTTATGTTATGATAAGAACATGTTATATAATGCATGTGTGAATGGCTTATGTAAGAAGAAAAGCCTAAAGAGTTGCTTCCCTTAAGTTGGGACCAAGAGCATTCTTCATGTTATGAAAAAGAGTTGCTTCCCTTAAGTTGGGACCAAGAGCACTCTTCATGTTATGAAAAAGAGTTGCTTCCCTTAAGTTGGGATCAAGAGCACTCTTCATGCTATGGTAAAGAGATGCTTCCCTTAAGTTGGGACCAAGAGCTCTATTCATGATATGACAAGAATTATGACATGTATGATATGATGAGATATGATATGCATGATATTTTACTTTGTATGGCTTGTACCAAGGGTGGGCTCCATAAGCGCCCCGGGGTCGACGGACTATGAACGGACCTTGTTAAGGGATGAGCTCCTCAGTACGCCCCTAGGTCGACGGACTATGAACGGACCTAGATCCCTAGTAGGTTCGGGGCTAGCTACCCTGTCCTAGGGATTGCGCGCATTTATGTTTACATGTGGTACAAGCCGGGGCCCTTCTCATGATGATGATATGATATTCAAGTATGTATACTATATGTTTTGAAAGAAGCATGATCATATGTGCATTCCATGATACATGTTTTAAAAATATACATACTGCATCTACATGCACATATTTATGAAATTATGTTTATGCACCTTTATGAACAGGTATGAGTTATGATACATGTTTACATGATATGATAGGCTTCATGATATGTGCTTACAGAATGTGATATGAATGATGATATACACTCACATGCTATACTCTGATATGTTATGCTCCTTATGTGATATGATATATTATGTTCTGTTTTCCCTCATGTTATGTTATGAGATGTTATGGTTTTTACATGATAAGATATGTTCTATGTTATGATTCTTCATGCTATGTTATGCTATGCTATGGTTTCTACATGTTATGTTATGTTATGTGTTTTTCGGATTTATGGGTAGGCAAGGATCTCACTAAGCCTTTGGCTTATAGCTACACATTTTCCTTGTACTGCAGATAAAGGCAAGGAATGGATTGTTTAAGGGGAGCAAAGCAGGAAAGGCAATGAGGATGTGTGTGGAAGTGCTGGTGGATAGATCTATTTAAGTTTTTGAATTATCTAAGTTATGCATGTGAACAATGTTGGACCTATGCTTATGATAATGTTCAGCTAGTATGATATCCTACTCATGTTATGTTGGTACGTTTGACTTCACATGCCATGTTAAGAGAACTAGATGCATATGGTATATGTTATGATATGAAAAAAAGGAAAAACAATTAATTATATATGTCTTCCACTGCCATGAATCCATATTTATTTTTATAATTGATGTCCATGTTTTAGTGGCGTCCGTCCCTCTGGGGTGGCCTTAGTGTTACCTGGAAGGGCGGGCGTTACAAATGCGTCATCTTGATGCTTCTTGTAAGCATCACGGTCAGCTCGCGTGGCAGTGGCAAGAGGTGCCTCCAGAATGGGCTGCTCCAGAACGTACGGTTTACGTTCTTGTGTGAGAATGATTCTCATGTTCCTGTACCAGTCCAAGAAATTAGTTCCGTTGAGCTTGTCCTTCTCAAGGATGGAACGCAGGGAGAAAGAGTTCTTGTTTGACGTCATGGTTATCTACAACAGAAAAATGCAGAAAAATAAATATCATATTCTATTAATCATCTGATTAGGCCTTTAATTAAATGATGCTCCCACTGAATTATAGAATTCATGTGGGACAAGATCCACATCATACTATGCCATGAGTTAGCTTTGGCTAAATCGCCCAAGACTTAGTATGATCGGTAGGTAACTAATTACCAATTACATCTCTATGCAACTCTTGTTTATAGGATCAAGATCCGCATTTATATTAAAACTCGAGTTAGCTTTGGCTAATACGCCCAAAGTTAATATAAACGTGATTTTGACCTATCTACCAACCATTGGAAAATACCTATAGTTAAACTCAATCCAATTGAGTTAACTAGTTACTCAATCTAATTGAGTTGTACTCACCCATGCGTTGATAGGCGGGACCAAAATTGTCCCTCCGTACCCTACCAAGATAATATGTGTTGCTCTGCTTTGGCAGATTCAACAACAACATGTGATCGAGGTAGTGATAGGTATCACGGCATGGTAGGTATTTTTGAGTTGACGCGATTGAGATCTAATCTAATCGACGATGCATATCATATACTCGATTTAGATCTAATCTAATCGTGGAGGTGCATCATGTGCACGACTTAGATCTGATCTAATCGTTAAGGCACTAATTAATTACTAATCTAGCATGCATCACGTATACACACACAAATAATTAATTAATATATATTTTGTGATTAGTCATGACCCTACTATGATCTTCTCAAGCCAATGAGAAGATCGGATGGTCAACCTAAGGTCAACAGCTTCTCAAGCTCGTTCCTTTGACCACCTCGTATTGCTCGCACCCTCCTCGTAACTCCGTCTCGAGTGGACTTTCCACCGCCTCATTTTTGTACATTACAAAAGGTGAAACTCGAGTTACATTTGAGTCTAAACTATTTACAATAGGAATAAATAAATAGAAAGGTACGATGTGCAAGTCGCGTATCAAATATACAACACGCACAATCACATGACGACATGCAGGCCGTATTATGAATTACAACACACAATATCCAATCAAATTGGGTCTTTTGGGCCATGACCCTTACAAAATAATACATAAATCTAAATTATGTAATTTCTATAAATTTCTATAATTTTTCTTACAATTTTTATGAGTAAAAATTCCCGGCGGTCCCGTTTAGCGATTTTCGGGCGCAATCGCGGAACGAAGCCCCTTGCGGGGTCAGGGGCAGCACCCCTACCCGCGATATAACCATCGCGAGTGTTCCTAAGCGATCCTACAATGCCTTAGTCCGCTGTCCCAAAATGATTTGGGGCGAAACCTTGCCGTTTCGGAAATATTTTCTCGGTAGTCAAAGCCTACAAGTATCTAAACACTTGTGCTTCGCTTTTACGAGAAAATTACCCATAAAATCTATAAAAATCATAAAAACACAGAAACTTACAGATCTGTAGAATTTCATAAAATTCAAAATAAAACTCGTACGCGCTTCGCACGTGGCTCTGATACCACTATTGGGTTTTTTGGGCCGCAAAAACCATTTTTTGCGTTGCGGAAACCCCGAAATTCCCATGCCACCGGATCTGTGCGAAGATTAAAATTTCGTAAAAAATTTCACGTACGAGTCTAAGCCTAGATCTAAAACTAGATCTACAAAGGAGAAGAGCTTTACCCTTGATGCGATGCCCTTCGCTAATCCGCTCGTCCAAGGTTCGCCGGATCTCGAGAGTATCAAAATAGATACTCCTCTATGTGTATCCACACAAGCAAGAGATGGAGAAACCAAACTAAAAGGTGTGCTAGCACCAGTTGAATGGTTCGGCCAAGGTGGAGGAGAGGGAGAGAAGAGAGAGCTTGAGGAAGAAGAAGGAGGTTTGAACACAAAATGAAACTTACCCTTGAATTGATTTGCCGGCCACATTAAGAGGGATTATAACTTCCATGGAATGCCAAGAGTCACAACTCTTGGTAACTCCCATGAGGTGGCATCCCACTTAAGCAACCATGATGATGTGGAGCATCATCATTGGCCCACTCTTTGCCAACTCACCAATGAGGTGGCAAATGGTCAAGTCAAATTTAACCCTTCATCTTCCTCACAAGTCAAGTCAAACTTGACCACTTCTCTCCCTTGGTTGATCTAATCTAACCATTGATTCAAGTCAATTTTAATTTAATGAATCTCTATTCATTGAATTAAATTAATTAAATGAGTCTAAGTCCAAATTAGACTCACTTAAAACATGAACCAAATTGAGTCCAACTCAATTAGCTCAATTTGGATTACTCTTAATCCAATTTGGTTCATCACATGAACCTAATCCTTTAGGTTCATCAAATGAACCTAATCTCCATCTAATTGCCCTTTGTGTGTGACCCTATAGGTTCTTGTAATGTTGGCAATGCTCCTAACCCCATTTAGAAGCATAAGTAATGAGCGATATCTAGCAACACATCATTACTACCCAAGTTACAAGAATGTTGAGATCCAACATCACCTTGTGACTACTAATTGTGACTCCTCACAATATATGACAAGTGTCCTTCTATCCTAGACATCTAGAATGATCAATGTGAGGCATAGACCATGTCATCCTCTAATCAATCTAAATCTTGAATCCCATGTAGACTCACTCAATCAAATGAGCTCAACATCTCGTATTGACTCATTTGGGCATGGCCATGCACTTAGTGGTCTCACTCTATAAAAAATAACAATAGATCTCATCTACATCACTCACATCCCTCCGCATAATTTGTTATATACCTAGTAATCGTCTTTATAGTCCACCCAATTACGGGTGACGTTTGACGAAGTCAAAGTACGTAACTCTTTATGTAGGGAACCATGGTGACTTCAGGTCCAAGGACTAGTAGTCATACTAATAGCCACATGAGAAAGTATATGACACTCATATAATGATCAATGATACTTTCTCATGGCGGGTCATTCAGTATACATTCTCCAATGCATACCCATGTGTCAACTTAATATCTCTATATCCATGACTTGTGAGATCAAGTCATCGAGTTGACCTACATGCTAGTCTCGTCACATTAACATTGTCCCTGAATGTTAATACTCGACTAGGAATGATTAAGAGTAGTGTTCCCTATATCATCTCACTATCAATTTAACTAACCGATTGATATAGGTAAGAACCTTCTACTCAAGGACGCTATTATACTTAGTTATTTGACACCAATACAAGTAAGTATAATAACCAAAACAAATTCCTTTATATATACATAAGAATATGATACAATGAGTCCATACAACAATCATCAAATGATTGGCTCTAGGGCTCTAACTAACAAAAATCCCCCTTCATGATTTCATTGTCACATCCATCATTAATACCTTTCATAGGGGCATGCCACGTGTCCCACGAACCTATACCGCGACTGTAGATGATCAACACCTTTTAGCACGCGATCCTAGATCTGACGACTCGAATTGCCGCGCCTCCCCCCTTTTCGATGCTTCCTAGGGGCTTCTCTTTATAAACCCTAAAGGTCATCCGCCATTGTCTTCTCACCTTGCTGTCGGCTTTCGGCTCTATCGCTTCTTCTTGTTCTATCTCTTAAGTTCTTCTTCCCGGATTGTCGCTTGTAAGTGCTTCTCCTCTTCGTCTTCATCCTCCCTCCTATTCTATCATGCCCGAAGGTAACGTGGTACCTTGGTATTTGTATCACATTTCAGACTTAGATGATAGCGACCTAGCTCAGATTCAAGAAAGCCTGCACCTTCCTAATGATTACCAACTACGTGCTCCCCGACCGAATGAGCACCCTTCTTCCCCTCCCCAGGGTTTTGTATCTTTCTTTAATGACCAACTCTTGGGAGGCCTCCGCTTTCCTCTTCATCCCCTTTTCTCTTCTCTGAGTCAATATTTTGATATTCCCCTTTCACAGTTTGCACCCAATGCTATTCGTGCTATTTGTGGCATGATTATTCTCTGCGGGGTATACCAGATCTCTCTAACCGCCCGATTCTTCCATCATTTTTATTCTCTTAAACGCTCTGAGCCCGGTGTATTCATGGTGCAATCCCGGGTTGGGTGTAAATTCTTCTCCGATCTAACCTCCTCTAATAAGGGTTGGAAGTCCCGCTTTTTCTTTATCAGACTGCCTGAGTCAGTATCCTGGCCAACCAACTGGCGTGCCAGCCTTCCCTCCCCCTTCGAGTTGCGCGAACATACACATCAGCCTATCTGTCATTCAGCCTTAGAGAAAATATAGGGAGTCCAACTTCTCCTATTTGTGATACTGCGAGAAGGTTTTTTACATTTTTTCGGCCTCAGCCCGGTCCCTGCAAATATAGGAGCTCCTTTTGGTAAGATGTTGCTCTTCCTTCTGCTAGTCTTCGCTAACTGAGGTATTTTCTTCTTACTTTGCAGAGGCTGCTATGTTCCGGGCCTACTCAAAGGAATCAGCCCGAATGCCCAGCAACCTTCTGAAAGATATGGGTGTGGAGGTTGCGAAGGGCCTGGCTGCTCCTTCGGCCACTTCCTCACACGAAACCGCGGAGGAACCCTCAAAGTCTTCCACCCCACTACTTCTGCCAGCGGGCCCTTCTGAGGCTGGCCCTGCAGTTCTGGAGCCCATCGAGGAAGAGCGGGCTCCCTCTCCTTCTCCAGACAAACGCCTACGACTCCAGCGCAAACGTAAGAGAGTTGCTCCTTCGGTCCAATCTTCTCCGCTTCACCCGCTCGAGCAGACTTCTTCCAAGCTTCCCAAAGTACAACTGCAAATAGCCAGAGTTCCAGCTCAGGAGTCTCCTCGGGTGGCGGAAGTCCCGACCCCTACCCCTGTCTGGATCCTGGCTCCTGAGCAAGCTGGTTCTTCTATTGGAGACTAGCTCGGGAGCTCTGCGCCCCCTTCTGCTCTACCTGTCGCCCCCTTGTCGTCATCTGCTTGCACCAGGGCACGACCCCAAAGGAATGAACGTGATTTCACATCTTCTTGGTGCCTACCCTCCGAGGCCGAATCAGATCCGGTGGGGACTTCAGCAAAGACTGGTGACATTCCAGTCCGCGGCAAAATTCAGCTGCACGGTGACCTAGCCACCCTTTGGCGATCAACCAACGAGCAGTTCTGTGGAGGCTCTCGGTGGGAAAGTCTGGATCTGGCTTCCCAACATATTATATCAGTGAGTTTTCCTTTTCTTGACTTAATTCTGACATTATTGCTGATTTTTTTCTTTTTACCAGGCAGGCCTGCTCCAGTGGCCTGTGCTTGACCTATTTTGTCACTGACCTACTCCGAGAAATTGAGTCACTAAAGGCTCGCATCCGAGAATTAGAGTTGTCGCTGACTCCCCGCGACCCGTTTGACCCTTTGGATTCTTATCTGCACGCGGTTGGGGAGTCTGCTCAGTCTGCCCGGGACCTGGCTCAGGAGTCCACCGAGAAGATAAAAGAGCTACAAGCGGCCCTGCATACCAGCAACTCCAAGCTGAATTTAGAGGGGCAACATCATCGTCAGATGGCGGCCGAGCTGAAGGAGGACTCAAAGTTGGTCGCTCTTTCTACAGATCTGAAGGCACTCCAGGAATCTAACAAGATTATACAAAAAGACCTGGAGGTTGTTCGAGCGGTTCTGGTCGCCAGTGCTGACTGGGAGAAGACTCTTAAGGCTTAAAGGGATCTGGATCAAGCTACCATCAAATCGCGTCAAGCAGATCTTCTCAAAGCACAGGAGGAGGCTTCCACTAGCTCTGGTAGCTACAGAGAAATTAAAGGTAGAGCTGGTGGAGTACCCGTCAGGCGAAGATGAGCTCCTCAGAGCTTATTGAATTTCTTATGTTAAGGCTCCGCTCTTCCAGAAGAAGATAGGTGATTTCGCCGACCGGATGCTCTGCTACGGGGGTGTGGGTGCAGTGCGTCAGCTGTTTGAGCAAGGACTTCTTCGCTCTGCCCCCTCAGCTAACTTCCTGGATAGAGAACGCCTGCTGTGAGAAATTCTAGATGAAGCCTTTCCTTCTTTCCTGGCCGACGATGACTTCTTAGCTCTCCCTGTACCTCCCCCAAGTGATGTACATCCCACGAATCCCGAACCACGATGTACCAACTTTTTATATATGACATTTGGGACTCACTTTTTATTTGAAGTCATTTGTCTTTATGAAACCTCCCGATCTGCCGTTATCCGTAATTATTTGAACTCAAGAAATCTCTCGGTCATTATCTCTATCTTGATAACTGTTTCTTATTCCCCGACCAGATATCTATTTGCTCCCCGACCTGCGATCTGTTTATTCCTCGGCTTGGGATCTGTTTGTTCCCCGACCTGGGATTTGTTTTGAGTTTGATGGCGTTGGCTAGTGCCCTGCCCTGGAACTCTATTTTCTCAATGTCCCGAGCTGGCTCCCGAGCGAGGTTCACCCCTTAAACTTAGCAAAGGTGAAACACTGTCCGAGAAGCCCCCACGCTTCGTGCTACAGTACCGTTCTTTCCCGAGATAACTCATGATGCCCTTGTATTTCGTGCCATTTACTGTTTGCCACCCCTCTTTTCCCGCTTCGTTTTCTGTGACGATCGTGCGACTCCTTTTTGCGCGAATATTCTAAACTGCTTTTATTACGAGTCGTTGGATGATGGTTTGACAGTTCTGCCCTTGTGGATATCAACTATAAATAGGTCACCGTTGCTTCTTCATGGAACTGTTTTTGTCTGCTTCTTTCTTCTGCTCTCGCTTCCTTGCTTTCTCCGGCTCCTTGACTCTTTGTTCTCTCTGCCCCTTGCCTCCTCCTTTTGTTCCTGGCTTTCATTTAAGTCCTCATGGCCTTTCCTAACATTATCTACCCCCCTGGAGTCTCTACTTTCGATGGAATGGACCTGGATGATCTTCGCTTCAACTATGAAATCTCAAATGACATGCATATCATCATTCCCAACACACTGCATCAGGCCTCTTCTCCTCTAACAGGCTACGTCACCTTCTATAAGGAACAATTCGTAGCGGGGCTTCGTCTTCCCATCCACCCTATGTTTTCTAATGTAAGCCGATATTTCAGAATTTCTCTGGGCCAACTGACTCCCAATTCTATAAAGATTTGTGCGGCTTCGTGATCTTGTGCAAAGTTTGTGAACTTTCCTGGTCTGCCCGTCTGTTCCACTATTTCTTCATCCCTCGCCAGCATAGTGAGGGTTTGTTTCACTTCCAGGCTCACACCCAGACTACCTTCTTCTATCCTATTCCCTCATCTGAACCTGCTTGGAAGGACAAGTATCTCTTTCTCAAGTTTCCCTTTGCTGTAGAGTGGACTACTCAGTGGTAGCGAATCTTCCCCGTAATGCCTTCCGTGGGGGATTTTAGTAATGACCCCCTCTTCACCGATGCTCTAGCTCAACTGAGATGCTGGCGACTAGATTTGACAAGGATGCTATATGAGAATGTGTTGTCATTCTTTAGGCTGAGCCGCATCTCTTCTTCTGAGCTGCCTCGCTCCGTGGGTAAGTTTTACTCGATCTTGCATTACTTCACTTTTAGTGTGGTGAGTGGTGCCTGCAACTCTGGTTTTCCCGCGCAGCCAACACCCTGCTTCATGTCTCAGACGTCCAACCTCTCCCTCTCAGTGAATAGGAAATCATGCGGAGCAGCCGAATCATATTGGATCAGAGACTTCTCCCACATGCTGCCCATGCCCGGCTAGGAACAAACTGCCACCGTCATTCCTCAGTCAATGCCTCAATCAACCCCCCCATCTGCCTCCCGAATGGCTCCTGAACCCTCTATCAGATAGACCCCTTGACCTCCCTCTAGGTCAGGGGACATACCCCTCGCCAGTCCTTCCTTTTGAGCGGCTTCCCCGGCGTCCTGGCAGGCACGTCTAGCTAGACCTGCAGTGCCCACTTCGGCTCGACGACCTCGACCTTCCTCTGAAGAGTTGGATTCGGATGACCAGCCCTTGGCTCACAGGCTTCGTCGCGGGTATGTTGAACCAGACCTGGGTGCTGCTGGTCTGTCCGATGAACCGGTCCCTCCAGCCCGGCACATTCCAGATCCCCCTATGCCTGGCCACAGTCCTGCGACCACCGAGGATCTCCCTCCCACACGTTCTCAGGATCAGGAGCAGGTTCCCCCTTCCTCTCGATCCACTTCTTCTTCTCGGCCTGTTAATGTTCCTTCGCGAGCTCCTGGCGACACGACAGGCCCCTCAGCTACACCCCTGCCCGGTGAATCACTATCGGGGCCATCTCACTCGACCCCTCCTGAACCGACAGCGACATCTTCACAGCCTCATGGCTCCTCCTATCACCACTATTATTCCACCACACCCTCTGAGTCAGGGCTACTATGACAACAGGATGCTCCCACTAGATGTCTTTTCATGAGAGGGCAACTGGCTACCTGTTGGGATGAAAACATTGAGCAAATGGAGGATTTATCTATACCCGACCGGATAGAGAGGTTCTCAGAGTTGTATGTTCAGGTGCGCTTCACTTATTCATGCAATAAAACTTATTTTACTCTTCTTAAACGCTTTACTTTTTTGGCTCAGGCTTATGCTGAATCTGCGGTGATAAATAAAACGCTCCATCTCAATTATCGCTATAATAAGGTGCTGTCAGATAGGGTAGCCGAGCTAGAGTTGCAACTGAATGATCCTGCAGCAGCTGACCACACCCAAAGAGCCGAAATAGGGGCTTTAAAGAGGGCGAATGCTTAGCACTAACAAGCTCTGTGGGCGGCCGACCAAGAGCTCCAGGCCCTTCACGAAGAAAAAAGTCAGGTTGAGGGTCTCCATAAGCAGACTGTAGATCAGCTGACCCAAGAGCTAAAATTTAAAGAGGTCCTCCTACAAGAGCAGAACCAGACTTTGGAATCTCAGGCCGCCGAACTGCTTGCCCTGAAAGCTGAATTGTCCCAGGCCCGTTCTGGTCTTTCTGGAGTTAGCTCAGCTCTGGAAATATATAAAGCATGGGAAGATGAACGCTGCAGGCAGAGCCGAGAGGCCTACCTTCATTCTCGAGAGTTCGGCGTCCAGGTCAGGGACCGCTTCGTGGTCTCTGTATCTTCTGGAGCGGCAAGGGCTTTGCGACAACTATACAAGCACGGATATCTCAAATCTTCTCCTCCCGCAGACTTTTTGGATCATCATCACATCTTGGACGAAATGTCAGACGAAGTTTTTTCTGCCTTCAAGTAATTTGCACTTGCACATCATGTAAATTGAACTATTCTATGCTTAATGTTCTGTCCTACTTCTTGTTATCTACTTTCTAGTTGAGTCAAAAATAAATATGATGACTTGCAAGGAGGTAACAATCCTGATCAACAGGTATTTTTACTGATTGGTTGGTACATTCCCGACCTGCTCTATCAGGTAACAATCCTGACCAGGTAGGTTTCTTGGCCTGATCTATCCTACTCCTATCAGACCTATAATTTCTCGGTTGATAACCTCGTACAATTTTTCGGTTGATAACCTCGGTCTGCCTGTTGCTTTGTGGGTATGTTACAGAGGTGAACGCCTGAGTAATGCCGAACCCTTGACACCAGATCTAGATCTTTCGACATTGAAACTGCCTTCCATTATCTGATACCAATTTATGGGGTATGCCGAATCTGCACAGAATATTCTTCCATAGAAATTGAATAACCACTTTCTCAGTAATCCTGGCCAGAGCTTCGGATTCCACCCACTTAGAAAAGTAGTCCACGACCACCAGTAAGAATCGCCTCTAACCGGATGCCATAGGGAAAGGTTCGACAATGTCCGTACCCCACTGATCGAAGGGGCAAGAAACTATAGATATCTTTAACACTGAGGTAGGCATATGCATTAGATTTTGATGTTTCTGGCAGGATATGCAAGTCTTCATCAGTTGCTGAGCATCCCTCTGGAGAGTAGGCCAGAAATATCCAGCCAACAGTACCTTACGAGCTAGTATTCGGCCTCCGGCATGACTGCCACAACACCCTAAATACATTTCTCTCAAGACCTGATCCGCCTCTTCTATGCTTAGGCACTTGAGTAAAGGTCTAGAAAACACCCGCTTATATAATTGATCCCCTATCATAGTGTAGGCATGGGCCTTTTCCTGACCAGTCGTGCTTGTTCCAGGTCTGTTGGCAGGGTGCCCTGTTGAAGATAGCTAATCATCGGTGCCCTCCAATCAATAATCTCGTCCCTATTATTCTGCAGATCTATCTGGGTTATAAGAAAGGTCTATGTCATCGACCTATCCAGTACCCATGTAGTCAAGGAGCTGGCCATTTTGGCCAACTCGTCAGCCCTGCCATTCTCTGCTCTAGGAATCTTGCTGACCATGACCTCCTTGAATTCTTCTTTCATCTTCTCATAAGCCTCCCGATATACTTGTAGCTTGTCGCTGTTGATCTCAAAGTTGCCAGTTACTTGCTCAGTTACTAGCTGAGAATCTGAATAAATGATAATTCGGGCAACTCCCACATGCCGAGCTGTCTGCAGGCCTGCCAATAAAGACACTGGCCGTTGTACATTGTCTTGTTCTTTCACTAATACATCCCCCACGACCTCAGGTGTGGCTGATAGGTAAACCCAGAGCGGCTCTCCCGTAATAGGCTTGAACAGAGAAGGCAGGGTCTCTAGATACTTCTTTAGCTCTTCAAAAGTTTGTGCGCATTCTTCATCCCACTGGAATTTGGAGGCTTTTCAAAGCACCTTAAATAAGGGCGTCGCTCTGTCTGCTGACCTGGAGATAAATCTAGACAGGGTTGTTATCCTGCCTACCAGCTTTTGAGCTTCCCTCAGGTTTTGGGGGGCCTTTATATCTCGGAGCGCTTGGACCTTTTCAGGGTTGGCTTCAATTCCCCTCTCAGTGACGAGATAGCCCCAGAACTTCCCTCCTTTGGCTCTGAATAAACACTTTAAGGGATTCAATTTTACTCCATACTGCCGGAGGGTGCCACAGGTCTCCTCCACATCAGCTATCAGATTTGCAGCTAAGGGAGACTTAATGAGTATGTCATTATATAGACTTCCACATTGCGCCCTGCCTGCTCCCGGAAGATCTTGTCCATCATCCTTTGATAGGTGGCTCCAGCATTCTTGAGCCCAAAAGGCATGACAGTATAGTAGAAGGTCCCATTTGCCGTGATAAAACTAACCTTCTCTTGATCTTCCATGACCAAGGGGATTTGATGGTATCCCTGATAAGTGTCTAGCATGCAGATTCTTTCGCAGCCAGCAGTTGAGTCCACCAGCTGATAGATTCTAGGCAAAGGATAACAGTCTTTAGGGCTGGCTTTATTGAGATCTCGGAAGTTTATGTAGACTCTCCACTTATTGTTGGGCTTCACAACTAAAACCACGTTAGAAAGCAAGGACGGGAACTGCACTTCCCTAACGTGACCTGCTTTCCTAAGCTGGTCCACTTCAGCTCGGATGATTTTATTTTGATCGGCCGAGAAGTTTCTCTTCTTTTGCTTGACGAGTCGGGCGTCAGGCAAGAGATGTAACCTATGTTCTGCTACTTCAGGCTTGACCCCTAGTAGTTCTTCAGTGGACCAGGTGAAGAGATCCCTATTGCGGATCAAGCACTAGATCAAGTCTTCTTTCAGCTTGGGAGGTAGGTCCCCAGCTATACGAGTGAGAGTCTCCGGGCGCTCAGAATATAATTAAACCTCTTCACAGGGGATGGGCTCTTTCACTATAGGCATAGGCTCCTCCTGAATGGCATGAGCAACCCCGTCCTGAGTCCTCTGCGCCTTGCGAGCCTTGACCTTGACCATGTCAATATATCATCGCCGAGAGACCTTCTGCTCCCCTCTAACTTCGCCAACCTGTTCTCCCATGGGGAAGTTGATTTTCTGGTGGAAGGTAGAGACGACAACCCTGAATTCATGCAGGGTTGGTCGGCCTAAAATAACATTGTAAGAGGAGGGCGAGTCTACCATGATAAAGGTGCTCCTCCTGGTTCTTACTAGCGGCTCGCTCCCCAAGGATACGACCAACTTGATCTGGCCCATGGGTTTTACTTTGTTGCCAGTAAAGAAGTGGTTACCGGCTGGAGCTCGCTGGTGTCGATCTGCATCTCTTCAAAAGCAGATCTAAATAATACGTTGACAGAACTGCCGATGTCAACGAAAACTCTAGCCACACGGCTATTGGCAATAATAGCCTGATGATGAGGGCATCATCATGGGGCAGCTCCAGCCCTTCTAGATCTTGTGGTCCAAAGCTGATGACCGGTCGACAACTTGCTCTTGGCTACACCCTACTGCATGGATTTCCAATCGGCGCTCATGGGATTTACGTGCCCTATCCGAATCCCCATCGGTAGGCCCTCCAGAGATCATACCAATGTCTCGGATAGCCACGTTGCCTATATTTTTTGCTTCCCGGGCTTCTCCTGGCTCCCCGGTGTGCCCTTGCTGCAGCATGCTAGGGCCTCCCTGATCTACTCAGGGTCTACCGGCTTGCCCCACCGCGTTGCGTCTTTCCTCCATCATTCTCTGGACTTGAGGCGCCAGCTCTGGAGGTGGCAAGCCCATCTCGGCAGCGCGATGGGAGTCTCGCATGAATTGCACACAATCACTGGCGGCATGAGTGTACGACCAGTGATAAGTATAGTAACGCGGTCCCCAAGGCCCAGGTCGGGGGACCTGGACTGCTGCTACACGCGGGCCCGACCGAACATCCTGACCAGGGTAGAAGGTAGGTCTGGCTTCCCGAGCACGTGGAGGAAGAGGCTGAGCAGGCGGTTGAGGTGCTCTTCTCTCCGGTCTGTTAGTAGAGGGAGGCAGTTTGTCTGCTTTCCTTCGAGCCGCCTGTGCCTCCTCTACATTGATGTAGCTGGCCACCTTCTCAAGCATCTCATTGAAATTCCTTACAGGATTCCTGATGAGATCTCTAAAGAACTCTCCCTCGGTCAGCCCATGGGAGAAGGCTCTCATAAGTATTTTTGATGTGGCCGAGGGAACATCCTAGGCCACTTGATTAAAGCGCTTGATATAGCTCCTCAATGGTTCAACGGACCCTTGCTTGAGAGCGAACAAGCAGTGGCCCGTCTTTTGATACTTCCTGCTACTGGCAAAATGGAGTAGGAACACGATCTTGAAGTCGGAAAAATAAGTGATGGATCCATGCGGCAATCCATCGGACCATTTTTGGGCAGAGCTCGATAGAGTGTTCAGGAACACTCGATATTTAACGGTGTCGCTGTATTGATGCAGCAGAGATGCATTTCGTGTAACACCCACAAAATTATAAGATAAGTATATGAGTGTTATTTTCTTTAGAACATAAAAGAAGAAGAATCAAAGAAAAAGAAATAAGAGAAATAAAAAGAAGAGGTGAAGGTTTGAACCTTGAACCTCCCACCAAGGATAGAAATAAAATTATGTATGTTAACCACTAGGATAATGAATAATATGTGAAAGGGAAATGATAGAAATTGTAGTTAAAAGTAAAGATATAATTTAGTAAGGGAACAAGAGAAAAACCAATGAGCTTTCTTCCTCTTGTTTACCTCTTGGTTAAGAAAAAGAGAAGCAAAAGACAAGTTGTCTTTCTCCCTTTCCTTCTCTATTTTCGTGGGGTTTAAGAGGATAATAAAGAGAATAATTTAGGGAAGGGAATGAGGACATATTCTCATTAAGAAAATACATGCATGAGATAAGGAGGAAGGGAAGCAAAGTTCATTTTGGCAACTTCCACCTACTTAGCATAAAAAGGAAAGGAACTAAAGGTTTTCATTTTTTTTTTCCTTCTCCCTCACCCTTTTGCCGAGACTAGCATCCTCCTCCCTCATCTCCACAAGCCAAGTTTAGGTTTCTCCCTAAGAGAAAACTAAACTACAAGAAGGAGCCTTCAAGGTGTACCTTTCCAAGCAAGAGAAATCGAAAGGAGTGCTAGAAGAAGAAGCTCCCTACTTTCTCTTCACCAAGGGTACCATTTCTTAAGGATTAACAAGTAAACATTAGGTAAGCTTCCCCTCACCTGTGGTACAATAGTTTGTATGTTTTTTTTTCATGGAGATAGATCGCTTAAAAAAAACTTAAGACGTTGTTTAAGAAAATTCGGTCAAAAACAAGAAGAAGAGTTTAAGAAAGTTGTGATTAGATATGCTTTCTATTTTTCTTGTGACATGTATTTTATGTAAGGAGTTAATCTATGGTTTCCATGCTAGAATAATTAATGGAAAATTAGTTTCATGATTTACATGTTTCGGCCAAGCATGAACAAGAAGACTAGGTAAGTTCAAAACTCAAACTAAGCATGTTTCCTTATTCTTTTGGTTATGTACCCTATGATAATGAGGTTGTTAACTTTTCTCTTACTTGTATGTTGTTTGAAACTCCATTTACATGCTCATGAATATTCAGCCAAGAAAGGAGTAAAGGCCTAGGAGAGTTTTAAAACCTAAGACCAAGCATGCTAAGATTTTTCCTAAGACAAGACATGAAGCTAAAATGTTATGCCATGATTGTATGTTAGTTATGAATCTTATTTCATGCTTATGAGGGTTCGGTTATGATGAGAGTTGAAGTCTAGGAAAGTTGAAACCAAGGCTAAGAGGTTCATGACCTTCTTGATAAAATAATATGAAACTAGTTGAGGTTTTATGGTTGCTTGTTATATAGAATTTTTGAATACATGTAACTTTCGGCCACATTAGGTTTTAGAGCTAGTATGTGTAGATTTTTAACTAAGTTTACTCATGTTGTTCCTTGTTATGAAGCCATGAAAATTGGGTAGGGTTTCCATGCTCTTATGCCACTAGAAACTTAGTTTCATGCTTGTTAAGTTTCGGCCACTACAAGTTTAAAGGGCCTAGAGAAATTTGAATCCAACTTATACATGCTTATGATGCCCTTGAGATATATGCTATGAAATGTAGTTGGGGTTCCCATGCTCTCATGTCACTAAAAATCTAATTCCATGATTTACATGTTTCGGCCACTACAAGTTTAAAGGCTTAGAGAAATTAGAACCCAACTTATATATGCTTATGATGTTCTTGTGATGTATGCTATGGAATGTAGTTGTGGTTTCATACTCTTATGCCACTAAAAACCTAATTCCATGATTCTTAGGTTCGGCCACCTTGAGTTAATGGGTCTAGGAAGTTTGAAATTTGAAACAAACATGCTTATGTTGTTCCTCAAGAAAATGTATAACATGTTGGCTTAAGGTTCAACACCTCTATGCTACTTGTAACCTATGATGAGATAAGCTAGGGTTCGGCCATGATTATGATTAGGAGCTTAGGGAACTTAGAACCCAAACTAAATGTGCTTAAGTAGTTCCCTATGAAATATAAATGAGTATAGGGTTTATATGTTTACATGTTGCTTAGAACTTGATTCCTCTTCATGAAAGGTTTCGGCCATGAAATAATTGGAAACCTAGGAGGGCTTTAAAATTTAGGTTAACATGCTTATGATCTTTCTTATGTTAGTATGTGAAGATATCATGAGAATTTTTATGTTTGTATGTTGTCTAGAGATCATGTGGACCTTTCATGACTTTCGGCCATATGGGTTTAGTGACTAGATATACCTCACATGCTATGAAGAGATGATATTTAGTGATTCCATGAATGGTTATGTCTTTTTAGGATATGTGTTATGTTCTTTCATGTATGCTTATGCCCCATGTATGTACTATGTGCTCAAACATGCTTACCTTATGACATGATAAAATGATACGTTCGTTATGTAAGCCTATGATTCATGCATGTGCTGTGTGCCCAAATATGCATGCTTCAAGATAAGTGATATGTTCATGATGTATGTTATGATTCATGCATGTGCTGTGTGCCCAAATATGCATGTTTTATGATATGTTAAGAAATATGATATGCATGAAATGATAAGAACTATGATATGTAAGTTAAGTCATGCTACTTTACTTTATGTATGGCTTGTACCAAGGGTGGGCTCCATAAGCGCCCCGAGGTCGATGGACTAAGAAACGGGCCTCGTTAGGGATGGGCTCCTAAGTGCCCCTAGGTCGATGGACTAAGAAACGGGCCTAGTATGTATGCCTTGTAGGGTTCAAGACTTGCTACCTTGGACCTACATAGGACGCGCGCAATTATGTATGTGGTACAAGTCAGGGCCCTAATCATGCTGAGATTATGTTTAAGTATGTATTGTATAAGTTTTCAAAAGACATGTTGCATATGTTGCATGATATATGTTTAGGGATGTACCATGATTATACTTTATGATTACGTCATGCTAGTTATGCTGAGGTTATGCTATGACAGGATACGTTTGATGATCATGATATGTTATGCCATGATAATTTATGTTATGTTATGATATGCCGTGATATGCTCTTAACATGTTACACTTCTCTTTATGCCTTATGACTTGTGATTTTAATATGCTTGACGGTTTTTGTGAGTAGGAAAGGAACTTACTGAGCCATGAGTACTCATAGCTTACTTTCTTGTACCACAGATAAAGACAAGAAATGGATGTACTAGGGGAGCAGCAGGAGGGCTTGAAGGATGTGTGCGGTAGTGGACTGGCTAAAAGAAATGACCTGCTTTCATTTAATAAGAAATTTGCCATGTTGATGTTTTTACTTTATGACTCCATGACTTTAAGTATGTGTTTGGTATTAAGACCCAAAATTTAGGATAAGCATGCTATGTGGACCTTTTATGTCTATTGTGACTTTTAAGTAAGAAAAAGGTTTTTAAATTCTCTAAGTAAGACTTCCGCTGTGTTAAGTATGCAAGAGTCGTCAAGTAACCCCCGTCGCCTTAGCAGGAGGGGCGGGGCGTTACAGATTGGCTATCTAAGTGTCCTTAAACCTTAGCTAATCTTAAAATTAAATCCTAAATTGCCCAATTTCATCAAGAAAGTGTCATACCCTAACTTGGCATTTCTTTAATCTCTTGATTTATTTATGCCAATTAAAATTAAGCACATTTCTCAAATTTTGACATATTTATCCTTCCGAAAGGGTAATCGCCTTATATTTTAAGCCCGGATTTGCCCTTTACTCCCTAAGAACATACCAAAATCCTAACTTGGTAGTTCATATGATTCTCCAAATTGTGCCAATTTAATTTACACATGATTCCTTAAGATTTGGCACATGTTACTCTTTCCAAGAGTGACAATTTGGATTAAGGTTTACATTTCACTTTGCCCATTAAGAGAACACTAAAATCTCAACTTAGTATCTCTTATGGTTTTCCTTTAAGTGTGCCAATTTTAACCTAATTACAAATCTTCAAAACTTGGCACTTTTTTGCTCTTCAAGGCTTAATCATATTTGATTAAAGCATGGGTTTTCTCTTAATTCCTTAAGAAAGTATCAAAATTCTAACTTGATTTTTCTTATACTTTTCTTAAGTGTGCCAATTTAGTTTAACTTCAACTCTTCAAATTTTGGCACATATATTACTCTTTCAAAGAGTAACCCAATACTCCTTTTCATTTTCAAAGGTTAACAATAACCTTAAAAATGCTCTCAAGTGTCAATTTTACCAAGGTTGGGTTAACTACCTTTCCAATTGGAGTTAACACTCTCTAAACTCATCTAGGGTGTAGAGAATATGCTCCTAGGAACCCAAAACCTATTGGTGCTCCTTGGATGCTCTAGGTACTCACTAGGGATAACTTCCCTAGATACCTTCCTAAGGACCTTTCTAGGCTTCTTAGAAACCTTGGTCACTTCTACTAGGTCACTCCTAGGGATACCTCCCCTTGTAACCTTCTTTGTCACTTTATTTGGCCTTTTTGGAGCCTTAATCACCTTGGTCTTGACAAAAGTACTCTTAGGGATGACTTCCCTAGTATTTTTGGCTTGACCACTAGACCTAGGTTTGGTTTCATAGCTATATGAAACCCTATGATAGGAAGTCACATCCTTCTTGACTTTAGGTTTGTATCCCAAATCTCTATAGCCATTGGATGACTCTTGTCTAGACTTTCCTAGGTTAATCTCATTTTGACCCTTAAGCATGTTTTCCATTCTTGCTAGGGTTCTTTCTAAGTTATCAAGTCTTGACCTCAAGACTTGGTTTTCCGTCATTAAATCCATAGATTTGGATTTTTCTTGACCCCTATGAGCATTTCTATATTTAGGCATGTATCTAAAATCCTTAGAGTTATTGCCTAAATTGTTATCTACCTTCCTAACCTTAGGTGTGGTAGTTCTAGTATGAGGAGGAATGTATTTTCCCTTAACTCTATTGATCCTGTCCGAACGCTGAATCAACGGACGCTGGGCATGTGGCACTCTCCGAGTTGCTGACGTAGATCTCCGACCACTCGTATGGACCTCCGGCGAACCTGTAAAGAAGTCGGGCCGGGAAGGGGTTCCCGGCGATGACCCTCCGACGCTCAAGTCAGGCAAGTAGACAACAAAGAAGTGGCTCTCAATATTAGAGAATACGTACCTCCGGCGAAGTGTGAGGTTCCTTATATAGAGCTGGGAAGGGGCTCACGCACACATATCGAGGCGAATACGTGTCCTTAGCCCATACCTCCATATGGGCTTGTCAGAAAAGCTTACCTGACACCATACTGCTACAGTCCGAGCACATCTCTGAAGGGACAGCAGAAACCTCTGTCATAAGATCCTGCGTATGGCCTGCTCGTCGAACATACCTGCTGTCAGAAGATGTTCCCTTGTCCTTTTCTCCTTTTACTCTATGCCGAGCGTCCGGCCGGTCGGCCGTTCCCTCGCGTTCGGCCCGTTGTATGTGCTGGTCCACTCGGGAGATTCCCGGTCGTGTGCTCTGTGGACTGTTCGCAATGTTGCTACTTTATGTCTTCGGCCAAGCGGGCTACCCGCTCGGCTATACGACTCTGTTCAACATGAGCGTCGGAACCCCGACTCCTCGCCGGGGTGTCTTTGCTTCCGCTCGGAACATTCGTCCGGTCGCCTCAATCTTTATCCGCTCGGCCAAGCCTCTGGTTGACCTTTTACCTTTCAACCTCCACATGGCGTTGACTCTGGGGCCCCCCTCCTTACTGCCGGATCACTTGCCTCTCCTTCAAGTCTAGTCGAAGGAGGCAATTAGTCCGACTGACTGGACCATCAGTTGGGCCGAGCGGCGTCCTGCAACTACCATCCGCTCGGAAACAAGGGGGCAGCTAAAACGCCAGTCAACGCCAACATTCCTCAGCATCTCTTCGAAGTTTCCGCCAATCTCCATCATTAAGGTCGAGAACGCGCTCATTAAATGCGTTCCAGCGGCTGAATGCCACGTGGCGGTGCTGCCGTCATTGTACGGCGACGGCGTAGTGTTTTGACGGGATCAAGGTGGTTCGAAATGAATGGCGCGATGCGTCCCCCGATTCTCGCGACCTGAATCCGATGGTGGAGGCCGTTCGAGCTCCACCCTATAAAAGCTTCGCTTTCTTCCCTCGCCGCATTCTTACTCTTGCGTGCCTCACAGCTTCTCGCTCTCAGTTCTCCGGCAACCTTGTTCTTCTGTTCTCCGACGATCTCCGGCGTTTTTCCTTTGATCCTCATTCTTCTCTGTAAGGCTCTTTCCCTGCTCTTTCTTTGGTTCTTGTGGTTCTTGTGCTTATTTCGTGTTTCTTTCCTGAGTTTTGGTTCTCGGGGCACTGTTCCGTTGCCATCTTCTTCCGTTTATCCTTTTTCATTTTCTTTTGATTTCGTCCGTTCGGACAATGGCCCATTCCTCTCAACCCGAAGACCAAACCCTCGGCCCATGGTACACTACCATGGAGTCGCGCTTCGATCGGCGCGACGCCGATATTATGATTAATAGTTTTGACATCCCCTCCGACTTTGAAATCATCCTACCCACATATTCCGCTCGGCCACACAAACCGCCGTGCGGAGCTTTTTGTGTTTTCCACGACCAGTTTGTAGCCGGTCTGCGATTTCCGATACATCCCTTCTTTGTAGAAGTTTGCAACTTTTTCGGCATTCCGCTCGGAAGCCTAGTCCCCAATACCTTCCGCCTCCTATGCGGCGTTGTCGTCTTATTCAAGATCCATAATATTCTCCTCCGACCGGAGGTCTTCTATTATTTCTATTACCCTAAACAGTCCGAGCCGGGCACTTACATGTTCCAGGCTCGGCCCGGTTTAGTTTTCTTCAATAAACTACCTTCTTCCAATAAGCATTGGAAAGAATTCTACTTTTATATTCGCCTTCCCGAGCGGGCTCCCTTCCGAACCCAATGGCAGGCCGGAAATCCTCTCTCCCCAGAACTCAAAAGGTACAAGACCCGACTGGATTATCTTCACGCCGCCAACATGCTTGCCGGTCTGCGGTTTGACATTAACAAATTCCTTCCAGAAGGGGTTATGTACATATTCGGCCTGAGTCTGATCAGAACCCCCCCCCCCCCCCCCCGAGCGGCTTTGGTAAGAATTTTACTTGGTACCTTTGTCTTGATTGCTAATTGATTTTCTTCTTTTTCTATTGCAGCGAACATTGTCATGGAGTCGGTGATGACTGGCATTCTGAAGAGGAAGGCGGCGACGCTCGAGGCCGCAGCTGCCAAAGAGATGGAGACACTCGGCATCAAGCCAGTTGGCTCGCATGAAGGGGAGAGCGGGACTCATGAAGAGTCGGCCACTCAGGCCTCTCATCAGAATGTGGCAAGAGGAGCCACCCCCAGCGGAGGACCAACAGCTCAAGAGGAAAGCTCCGCTCGGGAGGAAGAGCACCCCCGACAAAAGAAGCGCCGAGTGGAGACTCCCCTTCGATCGGCCACGTCCGCGGTCCAGCCATCCGAACGGGTCACTGCAAGCGCTCGTGGCAAGGCTCCAGAGGTCGAGGCTATATCGTCCGACCGGACCCCATCTCAATTGGATGCGCCGGCGAATCGTCTTGAGGCTGTTACAGTCATCGTCCTTCCGCCCGCTCCCCGCCGAGTCCAGCGTTCAACCATTTTATCCCAATTTTCGGCGCCGACCTCCGATCCTCTTCCATCCTCCGCTCGGATAACCCCCGGTCACGGCCGCACTGTTAGGGTCACCCTGCATCTCCCCACCGAGGAGATTTTACCCGAGTCCGAGCGGCCCACTGTGCCTGATCACACAATCACCCTGAAGGGGCCCCTAGCCGAGATGTGGGTCGACTCTCGGGCGCGCGTCGCGATGATCCCCCTTCGTAATTTGGCCAACAGCCACATGCAGCAGGCCACTGGGGTAAGTGTTTTCTTTAGTGTTTTCTTCCGAAGTTTTTCATGTAGTCCTTCCGATCGACTTTTAATGATCTTATTAACTGCAGAGATGGGTAGAGGAGATAGCTGTCTCCAACCGCCTGGCGATGGTGGACGAAGAATTAAGAATACTAAAGGCTGCAGGCGGTCCGCCCGGCTCCCAAGGCCCCTCTTATTCTAAGCTGTAGAAAGAGCTCCAGAAGGACCAAGGCTTGTTGGCAGCCGAGCAGAAGAAGACGGTCGATCAGGCTCATACCTTGGCCGAGCTCGAGCGGCAATTCAAGATGCTCGACCAAAAAATAAGCCTAGCCACCACTCGGAAGAACACGACTATCTCCGACTTGGAGAAAAAGAATGTCGAGGCTCGGGGCTTGGAGCAGAAAGTTAAAGAGCTGATGGACCAACTGGCCAATGAGAAGGTTGCCCGAACGGATGAGGTGGCGAAGCTCGAGGCTGCTTTACAAGAACACCAGGCAGCAGCCGATGCTTCCCGAGCGGCCCTTAAAGAATATCAAGAGGCCGAATCAAGCCGGGTCGCCGCCCTGAGACAAAATTACATCCGTTCGGCCGAATTTTCGGAGAACGTTTGCGAGCGGATGTACATGGCCTTTGAGCTTGCCATGAATGCGACGACAGAATATTTGAAGTCCAAAGGGCAACTTCCCGAATCCGCCGTCCTCCCGGCTAAGGACCAGGCGACTCTTCTAAACAACATCCCGACGACTCTTTATGATTAATTAGAATAGGAGTCTATATGTAATTTTGCCGCTCGGCTTAAAACTAGCCCTTTTTGTAATTCGGCCGCTCGACTTTAGTTTCTTTAATATGATATCCTTTTGCTTGCTTTGTCCTTTTGCTAGTCAACATGTGTGTTGTCCGCTCGCCTCTTATCACACCTCTCTTTTGTTCAAAAGGGATTTTTACGAAGTATTTTGCGTAACTTTTCCGCTTGGCTGAATATGTCCTGCTTTGACAGAAGAGGTTGTTCGCTGGATGTTGATGAAGTACCTTTGGGTACTGGGCCGAGCGGAACGTATAGGCGATCGAACGGTCTTGACGGCGAGTACCTTTGGGTACTTGCTCACAAGTCCTCTTTATTGCCTTCGTCCGGCCGGAGAGTTTATAGTCGTCGGCTCGACTCTCGATATTTAACGTCGGAGCTCGACGGTCTTCCACTCGGAGGGTTTATAGTCCCCGGCTCGACTCTCGATATTTAACGTCGGAGCTTGACGGTCTTCCGCTCGGAGAGTTTATAGTCGCTGGCTCGACTCTCGATATTTAACGTCGGAGCTCGACGGTTTTCCGCTCGGAGGGTTTATAGTCGCCAACTCGACTCTCGATATATAACGTCGGATCTCGACAGTCTTCCGCTCGGAGGGTTTATAGTCGTCGGCTCGACTCTCGATATTTAACGTCGGAGCTCGACGGTCTTCCGCTCGGAGGGTTTATAGTCGCCGGCTCGACTCTCGATATTTAACGTCGGAGCTCAACGGTCTTCCGCTCGGAGGGTTTATAGACGCCGGTTCGTCTCTCGATTTTTAATGTCGGAGCTCGACGGTCTTCCGGCCGGAGGGTTTATAGACGCCGGTTCGTCTCTCGATTTTTAACATCGGAGCTCGACGGTCTTCCGGCCGGAGGTTTTATAGATGCCGGTTCATCTCTCGATTTTTAACATCGGAGCTCGACGACCTTTAAGGCTAATTTCAACATTTCCGTTTGGCGAAGATTGCCAAATGCGTTTATCTTATCATTTTGCTTCCTGCATTAAGAGCACACAGGCGACCAAGAGATACACAAAATGAATTACATCAGCGCACCTCTCACCCAGCTCGGTACGGCTGGAGATGGTTTGCACTCCATAGTCGATCCAACCGCCGTCCGTCCTCATCTTCCAAATAATAAGCACCCGAGCGGAGTTTTTCGATGACTCTGAAGGGGCCCGCCCAAGGAGCCTCCAGCTTTCCAACATCCCCGACCGGCTTTACTTTCTTCCAGACCAGATCGCCAACTTGGAATGCTCTAGGGATCACACACCGGTTGTAGTTCTGCTTCATTCTTTGCCGGTACGCCATCAGCCAGATGGACGCCTTGGCTCACTCCTCGTCGACCAAATCCAGCTCCATGTTCCTCCGCTCGGCGTTATCATCATCATAATTCTGGATCCGGATGGATTCGACACCAACTTCAACCGAGATCACCGCTTCGCCGCCATACACCAAATGGAATGGTGTGACGCCCATTCCTTCCTTTGGGGTCATGCGGATAGCCCATAAGACGCCCGGTAGCTGTCCACCCAGCTTCCTCCCATGTGGTCGAGCCGAGCCCGAAGAATGTGAAGAATCTCCCGATTGGCGACTTCCGCTTGGCCGTTACTCTAGGGATATGCCACGAAAGTAAAGTGTTGCTCGATGCCATAACTTTCGCACCATTCTTCGAGCTGCTTCCCTATGAACTGTCGTCCGTTATCATATACGAGCCGGCGAGGGATGCCGAACCGACAGATTATATGCTGCCAGATAAACCTCTTGACCATCTGCTCGGTGATCTTGGCTAGCAGCTCGACCTCCACCCATTTGGAAAAATAGTCGACCGCCACTAGTAAAAACTTCCGCTGCCCGGTCGCCATAGGAAACAGACCCACAATATCCATTCCCCATTGGTCGAATGGACAGGACACGGTAGCTGCTTTCATTTCCTCCGCCGGTCGGTGGGAGAAGTTGTGATACTTCTGGCAGGAAAGGCACGTCGCGACGGTCCGAGCGGCGTCTGCTTGCAGGGTTGGCCAAAAGTATCCGGTCAGCAGGATGTTCTTAGCCAGCGATCGTCTGCCCGGATGCCCTCCGCACGATCCTTGATGCACTTCTTGGAGGATGTACTCCGCGTCTTCCGAGCTCACGCATTTCAAAAGCGGGCGGGAGAAAGCCTTCTTGTAGAGTTGGTCTCCAATGAGTGTGAACCGACCGGCTCTCCTTCTTAATAGTTGGGCAGCCTCCCGATCGGACGGTGTCGCACCCGAGTGCAGAAACTCTATGATGGCTGTCCTCTAATCGCTCGGAAACGCGAGGCCTTCCATCCGGTCGACGTGCGCCACCAAAGATACTTTTTCAATTGGCTGCTGGATGACGACCGGTGATATTGAACTTGCAAGTTTGGCTAACTCATCTGCTGCCTGGTTTTCTGCTCGAGGTATCTTCTGGATAATGACTTCTCTGATGTTGGCCTTGAGCTTTTTGAAGGCTTCAGCATAGAGTTTGAGCCGAGCATTGTTAATCTCAAAAGTGCCAGAGAGCTGCTGAGCGGCCAGCTGAGAATCTGAATGGAGCGTCACCCGACCGGCCCCAACATGCCGGGCGGCCTGTAATCCGGCTATAAGGGCCTCATACTTTGCCTCATTATTTGTGGCTCTGTAATCTAGCTGGATGGATAGATGCATCCGTTCTTCTTGTGGAGAGAGTAATAACACGCCAATTCCGCTCCCGAGCCGAGTGGACGATCCATCCATAAATATTTTCCACATAGCTTCGGGCTCTGGCTTTTGCACTTCTGTGACAAAATCTACCAAGGACTGCGTCTTTATCGCCGAACAGGGTTGATACTGAATGTCAGATTCGCTCAACTCCATGGTCCCTTTGATGAGCCATCCGGACGCTTCTGGGTTCAACAGCACTCTTCCCAAAGGGCTATTTGTCCGGACGATGATAGTATGTGCCAAGAAATAGGGGCAAAGTCTCCGAGCGGCGAGGACCAAAGCAAAAGCCAGCTTCTCGAGCCCAGTGTAGCGAGATTCAGCGTCTTTTAAAATATGGCTTAAGAAATACACAGGTTCTTCTCCGCTCGCCCTCACTAATGCCGAGCCTACTGCTTGATCAGTTGAAGACAAGTAAATACAGAGCGGCTCACCCACAGCTGGCTTGGCTAGCACAGGCAGAGAGTTCAAGTACGTCTTCAGCTCTTCGAACGCCCGATCGCATTCTTCATCCCAATGGAACTTGGTAGTCTTGCGCAAGATTTTGAAAAATGGGAGACTCCGATCGGCCGTCTTCGAGATGAATCTGGATAATGCTGTTCTCCGACCGGTCAAGCGCTGTACTTCCCTAAGATTTCTTGGAGGCAGCATATCTTCTAATGCTTTCACCTTGCTGGGATTTGCCTCGATGCCCCGCTCGGTCACTATGTAGCCCAAGAAACGCCCGCCTTTTGCTCCGAACAGACACTTCTGAGGGTTCAGCTTAACTTCATACTGCCTCAGCGTTCGGAAAGTCTCCTCCATGTCTTTAAAGAGATCGGCCGCTCGGACGGACTTGATGAGAATATCATCCACGTACACTTCCAAATTTTGTCCGATCTGCTCCTTGAACACTTTGTTCATCAAGCGCTGGTAAGTTGCTCCCGCGTTCTTCAGTCCGAACGGCATCACATTGTAGCAATAAGTGCCGTCGGCTGTAACGAAGCTGACCTTCTCTTGATCCTCTCAGGTGAGCGGCACTTGATGGTAGCCTTGGTAGGCGTCGAGCATGCATATCAACTCGCAGCCGACTGTGGAGTCCACCAGTTGATCGATTCGGGGCAGGGGATAAAAATCCTTTGGGCATGCTTTGTTGAGATCCCGGAAATCGATGCACACTCTCAACTTGTTGCCCGGCTTGGAGACTAGTACCACGTTCGCCGGCCAGCTCGGGAACTGGACCTCGTGTATGTGGCCAGCTTCCAGGAGCTTCTCGACCTCCGCTCGGATGATGGCATTTTGTTCGGCGTTGAAGTCCCTCTTCCTTTGCTTCACCGGCCGAGCGTCCGGTCAGACGTGGAGCTCATGTTGCGCTATACTCGGCGAAATTCTGGGTAGCTCATGCATCGACCAAACGAAGACATCACAGTTTCTCTCGAGGCATTTGATCACTTCCTCTTTCTGGCTTGTCTCCAGATCGACCGCAATGAATGTGGTGGCCTCCGATCGGATCGGATGAATCTGCACTTCCTCTTTATCTTCATAAACCAAAGAGGGTAGTTTTTCGGTTATAGCATTCACCTCGATCCATGGAGTCTTCCGAGCAGAATTTAGTTCAGCTCGGACCATCTCGACGTAGCATCGCCGAGCCGCCAGTTGATCTCCTCGTACTTCTCCCACTTTATCTTCCACTGGGAACTTGATTTTCTGGTGGAAAGTGGAGACGGCCGCTCGGAACTCGCTGAGCGCCGGTCGTCCCAGGATAACGTTGTATGCTGAGGGAGAGTCGACCACGATGAAGTTTGCTGTCCGCATCCTTCTGAGCGGCTCCTCTCCCAGCGAAATGGCCAGCCGGATCTGTCCGACCAGCAGAACTTCATTGCCCATAAACCCGTAGAGGGGGGTTGTCATGGGCAGCAGCTCGGCTCGATCAATTTGTAGTTGGTCGAAGGCCTTTTTGAATATAATATTGACCGAGCTTCCTGTATTAATGAAAACGCAGTGAATAGTATAGTTAGCTATTACCGCTTTGATGAGGAGAGCGTCGTCATGTGGCACTTCGACTCCCTCCAAGTCCCTCGGCCCGAAACTGATTTCGGGTCTGCTCGCCCGTTCTTGGCTACAGCTGACAGCATGGATCTGAAGCTGCCTGACGCTCACCTTCCTTGCTCTGTTGGAGTCTCCTCCAGTCGGCCCGCCAGCTATAATGTTGATTTCGCCTCGGGAAGTGTTGTTTCTATTTTCTTCTTCCCGAGCGGACGGTCTAGGCCTCTCCCTAGACATCCGGGGATTCTCACGCCTTGGAGTATGATGCCGCTCGGGAGTCTGTCTTTGTCGCCTGTTAGGTATCATCCGATCGGCTTCACGAGGTCTCTGTCGCCTGTCGGATGATGGCGATCGACGGCCGCCACTCCGGGGAACGGGGTGGGCGATCAGGGGAAGGCTCCGACAATCTCTTGTGTTGTGTGTGTCCGTCCGGTGGAATGAGCAAAGCATTGGGGTCCATACCTTCTTTTTTGGTTTGGACCGCTCGGCAAATACTTCTTGAATGGCGTGGGATCTTACCTGTTGCGGTAGGTGAGCTGCTTCAGCTCGCGGTCCTCTGGGCGGCTGATGAGCAGTATGAGGCTTCCGCTCGGCAGGGGTTGACCGCTCAGTTGAAACTTCTTTTCTTCGGGCCGCCTGGGCTTCCTCCACATTGATGTATTCGTTGGCCCGGTGCAACATATGATCGTAGTCTCGGGGCGGCTTCCGAATGAGCGAACGGAAGAAGTCACCGTCCACGAGGCCCTGCGTGAACGCATTCATCATCGTTTCTGAGGTGGCCATTGGAATATCCATGGCCACTCGGTTGAACCGTTGGATGTACGCTCTGAGCGGCTCTCTGGGCTCTTGCTTGATGGTGAACAGGCTGACACTTGTCTTCTGATAACGCCGACTACTTGCAAAGTGGTGGAGGAAGGTCGTGTGGAAGTCTTTGAAACTTGTGATGGATCCGTCCGGCAACCTCCGAAACCACCGTTGAGCCGATCCCGAGAGGTTGGTAAGGAAAACCCAACACTTCACTCCGTCTGTGTATTGATGAAGGGTAGCTGTGTTGTCGAACTTACCCAAATGATCGTCCGGGTCGGTGGTTCTGTTGTATTCACTGATCACCGAGGGCATATAGTGCTTTGGTAGAGGGTCTCGTAGAATGGCTTCTGAGAATTGTCGATTGATCCGCTCGGGAGAAGCATCCACTCGGGGGGCCTTGCCTTTTTTGTTGTCTCGTATTGGCACTTCGTCTGATGAAGATCCTCGATCATGATTAACTGCTGTGGCTTCCAGAGGCATGCGGAATAGGGCCCGATGAAATGGAACCGTGGCCTGAGGTGCTTCCGCTCGGCCCCCTGATACTGATGTCACCTACTGCTCAATCCGCTCGGCTTGCGACTTCTGTCTCTGTTGTTCCACAAGCTTAGCTGCTCTTGTCTCGATCAGAGCGTCGAGCTCTTCTGTGGAGAGCATCACCGAGTGCGGTTGTCCAGCTTCGTCCATTGCTTCTGATCGGATGCAGGAGCGTTCCCACAGACGGCGCCAAATTGATCCTGTCCTAACGCTGAATCAAAGGACGCTGGGCACGTGGCACTCTCCGAGTTGCTGACGTAGATCTCCGACCACTCGTACGGACCTCCGGCGAACCTGTAAAGAAGTCGGGCCGGGAAGGGGTTCCCGGCGACGACCCTCCGACGCTCAAATCAGGCAAGTAGACAACAAAGAAGTGGCTCTCAATATTAGAGAATGCGTACCTCCGGCGAAGTGTGAGGCTCCTTATATAGAGCTGGGAAGGGGCTCACGCACACATACCGAGGCGAATACGTGTCCTCAGCCCATACCTCCGTATGGGCTTGTCAGAAAAGCTTACCTGACACCATACTGCTACAGTCTGAGCACATCTCTGATGGGACAGCAGAACCCTCTGTCATAAGATCCTGCGTATGGCCTGCTCGTCGAACATACCTATTGTCAGAAGATGTTCCCTTGTCCTTATCTCCTTTTACTCCATGCCGAGCGTCCGGCCGGTCGACCGTTCCCTCGCGTCCAGCCGGTCGTATGTGCTGGTCCACTCGGGAGATTCCCGGTCGTGTGCTCTGTGGACTGTTCGCAGTGTTGCTACTTTATGTCTTCGGCCAAGCGGGTGTAACGCCCGCCCTCCCTGCTAACCCTAAGGGACGGGGCTACGATACTCTACGTACATATTACAGCGGAAGACTTAAAATAATTTTTCTTAGATTAATAAAACTTTTCTTTTGTTTGTATATCCGAACTACACTAATATGGTTTCCATAACATGATAACAAGATAAATATAAACATAACATCAAGTCACCCATTTAGTACTACAATTTATGAAACCAAAGCGTAATTCTTAAAAGTTCTTAAAGCAGGTTCTTATTTGGTTGTCTAGCCACAGCCACACACATCTCCTTGCCTCTCCTACTGCTCCTTTAGCACATCCAGCTTTTTCCTTTATCTGCGGTACAAGGAAAAGTAAGCTGTGAGCACTCATGACTCAGTAAGTTCCTTTCCTACTCACTAAAACCGAAAATCATCATATGATCAAAGAATATCTCAACATAACATGATCTCAACTAGTCGTGGCATAACATATCATACTCTTTAAGCATATCATGCAACATAACAAAAAAATCATAACTAATCATGGCATATCATCTCTTAAAGCATAGCATGATACATAACATAATCATATCTAATCATGGCATATCATAGCATCATCATAAGGTAGCATGGCATATCAAGCATAGCATGAAACATAACATAATCATATCTAATCATGACATATCATAGATCATAGCATCATCACAACATGATCATAAGGTATATGCAATATGATTTTGAAAACATGTATCCGAAAAAAAACATGTGTATGTCTCATGATCTTTAAAATCATTTCTTCTTACATATATACTTGAACGTAATATCAACATATTCAGGGCCCCGGCTTAGTACCACATACATACATAATGCGCGCATCCTAAGTAGATCCAAGATATCTAGTCTTGATCCTACTAGGAAACTAGGCCCGTAGCTCGACCTAGGGGCACGTAAGGAGCCCACCCTTTACTAGACCCGTAATTCGACCTAGGGGCGCATAAGGAGCCCACCCTTTTGGTACAAACCATTCAAAGTAAAATACATGTCATACTTATACATATCATACATCATACAAGCATGCATCACTTAGGCATACATCATATAAAAGTATGCTTCACTTAGGCATACATCATGTCATAAAAGTATGCATCACTTAGGCATACATCATATAAAAGTATGCATCACTTAGGCATACATCATGTCATAAAAGTATGCATCACTTAGGCATACCTCATATAAAAGTATGCATCACTTAGGCATACATCATATTAACATGCATATCATAAAAGCATACATATTTTAAGCACATAGCATATCATCAAAGTATGCATATTTCCTTCCACATAGCATATCATAAAAAGCATGCATATTCTAAGCATATAGCATATCATCTAACATGCATATTCTAAGCACATAACATACCATCAAAGCATGCATATTTCTAAACACATATCATATCATAAAAACATGCATATTTTAAGCACATAACATATCATCAAAGCATGCATATTTCTAAGCACATAACATATCATCAAAGCATGCATATTTCTAAACACATATCATATCATAAAAACACGCATATTTTAAGCACATAACATATCATCAAAGCATGCATATTTCTAAGCACATAACATATCATCAAAGCATGCATATTTCTAAACACATATCATATCATAAAAATATGCATATTTTAAGCACATAACATATCATCAAAGCATGCATATTTCTAAGCACATATCATATCATGGAAAGTAGAAATCACAAGCATACATGTTTAAGCATAAGGGTGTATCATGTAATTATACTATCATAAGAAATATGGTAACATAGTTAGCTTGGGTTCTAAGCTTCCTAATCTCTTGGGTTCTTATCATGGCCGAACCCCTTAGATTTCAATTTAGGTAAAAACTACCTCCATGCATGTGGAACCTAAATTATCATTACATAAATTTCATAGGAAGCATTATAAGTATGATTTACTTGGTTTCTAGGTTCTCCAAGTCCCTAAACTTCATGTGGCTGAACCCTATCAGGTGTGAAACAAGGTCCCAAATGTCATGAACGCATGGAAACCTTAAACCACATTTATAGCATTTTTTTCCAAGTAACATAGTAAACATATCGAGCTAGTTTCTAAGTCCTTCAAGCCCTTAACATATGTCATGGTCAAACTTTTAACAAGTGTTCATTAGGGATAAAAACAAATATACAATCATGTGAACTTGAACTAACATCATGTATAAATTCATAACAAGACATTATACAGTATGTATGGCCGAAACTTACCCTAGCCTCAATTAGGTCATTAAACAGCATATAGCATAGGAACTTTGTCTTTCTACTTATCATATTTCATGTAGAGTGACATAAGCATATTTAATTTTTGTTCTAGGGTTTCTATGGCCTCTATCCCTTCATGGCCGAAACATACAATGGTCCATTTAGGTCATGGAAAAATTGTACAAGCATATGACACAATCAACACATTATCATATTTCCATAAGAAGCATTTTTAACACCTTTGGTTTCATTTCTAAGGCCTCTAGGTCATTTAAACCCTGCTTGGCCGAAACTCAATCGTATATAAACTTGCTTCAAATAGCCTAAAAGCATAAGAAATCATACAAGTTTCATAGCATGTATAAAGACAAGCATAATAAACATACATGTGAATTGTGTCTTAGGATTCCTAGGTTTCTTTCCCTTTTTCTTTTATTTTTCCCCATGGCCGAAACCTACCAATATTTAAACTAGGTTTTAAGTGGCCTAAAGCATGGAAAACCTAAGTAAGTTTCATGGCAAAAATTACTAAGAACATCATATACAAAGTGGGTTCATAAACAAGCTAGGACCCTTGTGATCTTACATGTCATATATCATGTAACAAATTTTCTATACTCCAATTAAACATGAGAGCATTAAACAACTTTCATATCATGATATCACAGAGGTCTTGAGCATATTAGAATTTTGTTCAAGCTTTTCTAAACTATCCATCTTATCATGGCCGAAAATCTAAAATAAGAGTTCATGAATTTCTAACAATGTTCAACATGCAATTCTTTAAGAGAACTCTATATTCTATCATACAAACATGGTTACTTAAATTTAAAGGTCTTCCTAACCCTAAGCCCTTTTTATTGGCCGAAACATATAAATGGATTTCTTTTGGTTCCAAGTAACTTTCAAGCAAGAAAACCAATAAAAGACCCTTAGTAGTTCATGGAGAGAATCTTGTACTAGTTTGGTTACACCATGTTTTCCCTAACCTCCTTAAAATATTTTTGGCCGAAATTCTAGGGTTAGGCACTCCTCTGATCAAGCATCAATTAGGTATAAAAACATGAAGAAAATCCTTCCTACATAGCATAGAAAACATATCATAAAATAAAGACTTGTTTAAACCTTCCTAGATTTGAAAACCCTTTCTTTAGCCGAATTTTCTAAAATTCTTTCCTAGGTATTCTAATCCTCATAAAATCCGAAAATCACATAAAAATCCTTGTACCACAGGTGAGGGGAAGCTTACATCCTTTTCGCTTGTGGATCTATGGTATGGTGATGGAAGAAGTAGCCTCTTCTTCTAGTTCCTTTCCCTTGATTCCCTTGCTAAGTCCTCCTTGTATCTTAGGCTTTCTTAGGGGAAAAACCTTGGCTTTGGGGCCGAAGATGGAGGAGAGGGGACTGATGGTTTTGGTGAGGGAGAGGAAGAATGAGAGAAAATGAGAGAAAAATAAACTTCTCTTTTCTTGCTCCCTTTTATGTTAAGGGGGAAGAGGTAGCAAGATTGATTTTTGCTTTCCTTCTCCCTTAACCCATTTTCTATTTTTCTTTCCTTTATTTTATTTTCTAATTTATTCTCATCATTCATGATGAAATAAGGGGGAATGAATCCCCTTAATTCTTCATTTAAGGTCACGGCAAGAGAGGGAAAAGAGAGAGGAAGGGAGGAAGGGAGGAAGGCAAGTTGCCTTTCTCTTGCTCTTTTCTTGCTTTCTCTTCTTAGATCTTTACTCCTATCTTTATCATGCATTCCCTTTCCTTGCTATCAATATCTTCTCTCTATCCCAATTGGTTTCTACTAATTAATTCTATAAATTATAATATAAGAGGTTCAAGGTTCAATCCTTAACCTTCACTTCTTTTTATTTCATTTTATTCCTTTTTGCTTCAACTCATTTCCTATTATTTTTCTAAGGCAAAATCCCACATTCATATATTTATCTTACAAGCTTAGTGGGTGTTACAGTACCCCGTACCTCATAAAAATTTCGTCCTTGAACTTTAAAATAGTTACATCAGGTGGCACTGAACTTTCGGCTGAGTGCGTCTGCCACTTTGTTCGCCTTCCCTGGGTGATAAAGAATCTCGCAGTCGTAATCTTTGACTAACTCGAGCCATCGGCGTTGCCTCATATTTAGGTCTTTTTGTGTGAAGAAATATTTCAGACTCTGATGGTCGGTATAAATCTTACACTGAGCTCCATATAAATAATGTCTCCATATTTTGAGAGCGAAGACCACGGCTGCTAGTTCTAAGTCGTGAATGGGATAATTCTTCTCATGTTCTTTAAGTTGTCTTGAAGCGTAGGCAATAACTTTGCCATCTTGCATGAGTACAGCTCCAAGTCCTGTGATGGAAGCATCGCTGTACATATCGAAGCCTTTGTTGGTTTCCGGAAGAGTAAGAATCGGAGCACTGGTCAGTCTTCTTTTTAATTCCGCGAAACTCTCCTCGCAAGCTTCTGTCCATTCATACTTTGTATTTTTCTTGGTGAGGGTTGTCATAGGAGCTGCGATTTTGGAGAAATTCTCTACGAATTTCCTGTAATAGCCTGCTAGTCCGAGAAAACTCCTGACTTTACTGGCATTGCTTGGTCGGTTCCAGTTATTTACAGCTTCGATTTTACTTGGATCCACCATAACTCCATCCTTGGAGATGACATGTCCTAGGAATATTACCTGTTGGGTTCTTCGGGCCGCGAAAACAGCTTTTTCGCGTCGCGGAAACCCCGAGTCACCCAAAGCCATGGATGTCGTGCAAAGATTCGTAAACAAAACTTTTCGAAAAACCTTTTTCTTGTACGTGTTTGTAAAAACTTTAGATCTACACTAAAGTTAAGATCATTACCCTTGTAGCGAAGCCCTTCGCGTTCCCGCTCGTCCAAGGTGCCGGATCTCTAGACCGTCAAGTGTACGGTCCTCTAGAAGTATCCACACGAACAATCCTTGATGGAGAAGACCAAACAAAGGTGTGCTAGCACCTTGTCTTGTTCGGCCAAGAGAGGAGGAGAGGGAGAAGAGAGAGCTCTAGAGGAAGAAGATGACTTAATCACACTTGAATGAAAAATGAATATTTTTCATTCCCCACTAGAGTGGCCGGCCACATCTTGGAGGTGTAACTCTCCACATTAATTCCAATTAATGTGGAGACCATTAAGAGTTGTAACCCCCATGAGGTGGCACTCTAGGATGATGTGGATCAACACTATTGGTCCACATCTTGCCACCTCACTAAATGACATGGCAACAAGTGTAACCTCCTCATTTAATGTGGGTCGGCCACATTAAATGCTATGGAGGCTTGTAACCTCCATGAGGTGGCACACATTGATGATGTGGAGCAATCCTATTGGTCCACATCTTGCCAACTCACTAGTGATGTGGCAAAAAGTCAAGTCAAACATGACTTTTTCTCTTCCTCTCAAATCAAGTCAAACTTGATCAAATCTCTCTCATGGTTGATCTAATCCAACCATATGATTCAAGCCAACTTAATATAATGAATCTAATTCATTAAATTAAGTTGATTTAATGAGTCATAATCTAAATTAGACTCATTAAATACATGAATCAACTTGAGTCCAACTCAATTAGCCCAATTTGGATTACTCTTAATCCAATATGATTCATCAAATGAATCTAATCCTCTTGGTTCATCATATGAACTAAATCTCCATCTAATTGTCCTTAGTGTGTGACCCTATAGGTTCTTGTAACGTTGGCAATGCCCTAAACCCATTTAGGAGCATAAGTAATGAGCGGTATCTAGCAACACATCATTACTACCCAAGTTACAAGAATGTCGAGATCCGACATCACCTTGTGACTACCAATTGTGACTCCTCACAAAATATATGACATTGTCCTTCTATCCTAGACATCTAGATTGATCAATGTGAGGCATAGACCGTGTCATCCTCTAATCAATCTAAATCTTGAACTCCAAGTAGACTCACTCGATCAAATGAGCTCAACATCTAATCTTGACTCATTTGGGCATGGCCATGCACTTAGTGGTCTCACTCAATCAAAAATAGCGATGTCGCTCCCGTCATATGGGAGGGATAGATCTCATCTATATCACTCACATCCCTCTGCATAATTCGTTACATACCCAGTAATCGCCTTTATAGTCCACCCAGTTACGGGTGACGTTTGACGAAACCAAAGTACATAACTCCTTATGTAGGGATCCATGGTGACTTCAGGTCCAAGGACTAATAGTCATACTAATAGTCACATGAGAAAGTATATGACACTCATATAACGATCCATGATACTTTCTCATGGCGGGTCATTCAGTATACATTCTCCAATGTATAGCCATGTGTCAGCTTGATATCTCTATATCCATGACTTGTGAGATCAAGTCATCGAACTGACCTATATGCTAGTCTTATTGCATTAACATTGTCCCTGAATATTAATACTCGACTAGGAATAATTTAAAGTAGTGTTCCCTATATCATCTCACTATCGATTCAACTAATCGATTGATATAGGTATGAACCTTCTTCTCAAGGACGCTATTATACTTAGTCTATTTGGCACTAATACAAATAAGTATAATAACCAAACAAATGCCTTTATTAATATACAAGAATATGATATACATGAGTCCATACAATCATAAAAAATGATTGGCTCTAGGGCTCTAACTAACATATTACCCGGTCAAGCCAAAACTCGCATTTGGAGAATTTTGCATATAGTTGTTTCTCTTGGAGGATCTGTAGTACAGTATTCAGGTGTTCAACATGTTCTTCTGGGGTTCTCGAGTAGATAAGTATATCATCAATGAAGACGATTACAAATTTATCAAGATATGCTGTAAATACTCGATTCATCAGGTCCATAAATATTGCAGGAGCGTTGGTTACTCCGAAAGGCATAACTATGAACTCATAGTGTCCATATCGGGTTCGAAATGCTGTTTTTGGTATATCATCTGGTTTCACCTTCACTTGATGATAACCGGATCGTAGATCTATCTTTGAGAAAACGATCGCACCCTTCAGTTGATCGAACAGGTCATCGATTCGTGGGAGTGGGTACCGGTTCTTGATCGTCACATTATTCAGCGCTCGGTAGTCTATACACATTCGCATAGACCCATCCTTCTTCTTTACGAACAGCACTGGAGCTCCCCATGGAGAGTGACTAGGGCGAATAAGTCCCTTGTCAAGTAATTCTGATAACTGTTCCTGAAGCTCCTTTAATTCAGCCGGAGCCATACGATAAGGTGCTTTTGAAATCGACTGCGTTCCAGGAATCAATTCGATTCCGAATTCTATCTCTCTGTCAGGGGCCAACCCTGGTAATTCATCAGGAAATACTTTTGGATAGTTGCATACTACTCTGACGTCTTCTAACTTCGGGTCTTTGACTTGATTGGTATCAACCACGTGCGCTAGAAACCCCATACATCCTTTATCTAACATCCTTTGTGCTTTAATAGATGACAATAACTTCTCCGTTCCTTTTGATTCCCCGTAAAATTCAAAATCTGGCTCGTTCTCGGGTCAGAAAATCACTTTTCTTCTACGGCACTCGATTGAAGCGCCGTACTTGCTAAGGAAATCCATGCCCAAAATTATGTCATAATCCTGCATATCAAGTACTATCAGATTGCAGTAGAGTTCTCTGTTTGCGATCCGAATAAGTACTGCTTGCAGCATATGGTCCGATGGCATAATCTCCCCGGATGATAAGGTTGTTAAGAAAGTGTCCTCTAGAGTTCGGAGTGGTATGTCTAGCTTCTTCATAAAAGGTGTTGAGACGAACGAGTGTGTTACCCCGGTATCAAATAATACTACGGCATACTGATTGTAAATAAGTAGCTGACCTGTGACGACAGTAGAGGCATTCGCCACGTCTTCCTTGGTAAGAGAATAGACTCTGGCATTGGTCATAGTGGGAGGGGCCTCCAATCTTCCTTGGCTGATTGAAGTCCCTTCTATGGCGGTATGCATCTGGTGAAGCTGTGCGGGGGCACTCCTGTTCTGGAAGTCCTGCGGAGGTGGTGCCTGAGGCTGAGTAGGGTAATTTCTTACCAAATGACCTTCCTTTCCACAGTTGTAGCACTTTCTGGTGCTCAAAAGACATACTCCAGAATGCATCTTCCCACATGTGGCACACTGAGGGTACTTAGTCTGCTTATTGGCCGGACCACCTTTAGTTTTATTCCACTGTTTCCTCTTTCCACCTGAGTTTCCCTTCCAGTCAGTTCTGGTATTGTGCGATTTTTGTCCTCCGGTCAGTGCTTGGTTCTTGCCCTTGTTCATTGCTTCCTGATAGTGCTCGGTAATCAGGGCACTGCTGACTAGCTCCTCTGCAGTCTGCGGTCTATTAACTCCGCCGGCTACGTTCAGAGCTATCTCGGGTCGGAGCATCTTTAACATTAATCGGACCCTTTCTTTTTCAGTACGGATCAGTTCTGGGCATAGTCGTGCTAGGCGGTTGAACCTCTTGACGGCTTCGTTAACTGACAGATCACCTTGCCGGAACTCAGTGAACTCGTCATAGTGCTTGTTGGTCACTTGCATATGGAAAAATTCCTCTAAGAAATCTGTCTCAAAATCTGTCCACTACATTTGGTTTATTTGTCTTTTCACCTTTACTCTGTCCCACCACATCTCCAGTAAGACAGAACGACGCGCATTTGACCTTCTCGTGTTCAGGCCAATCCAATAGTTCCATTATGTTTTCCACGGTCTTGAGCCAGGCTTGTGCATCCCATGGTTCACAGTTTCCCGAGAATGCTTCCGGCTTAAGCCTTTGCCACTGAATCAGATAGGCCTCTTGTCGGACCATCGGAGTAGGGGCTGGCGCGGCTGTAGGTATAACCGGTAGTGCATTCTGATTTGCCGGTGGGGTAACTGGGTTGCCTTGCTGACCCATTAAGGTAGTGATCAGCTGCTGTTGCTCGGCAATCTGATGCTGGAGATTTGCGACTACTTGCGTAAGGTCTGGTGGAGTCACTGTTCCCTCGGTTCGGGTATTGCGTGTCCTAACCATGTTTATCTAAATAAGGACAAATAGACTAGTGTAAGTGGTTATCGTTTTTAGCCAATCTAACGTACTGTTTTGTTTCTATCTATTTGTTCTAGAATTATTCCTAACCTACCAATATGAAATCTTAATCTAAATTATAACTAAAATCATAGAATAAAGCATCAAACATAAGCAAGTAAAACATGAAACTAAAGCATAAGCAACATAAGGAAAAATAAAGAATAGAGTGACAAACAATATGACATAAGGAAATAAAGCATAAGCAATATAGCAAAGAAAATAAAGCATAAATCGTATAACATGAAACTAAGCATAAGCATATAAGAAATTCAAAGAATAAATCAAGCAAACAGTATAACACAAGAAAATAAACATGAGCATATAAAATTAAACATAAACATTCTTACTTGGAACGGCAGGTCGGAGGCTTGATGTGTGTGTAGTGAGCTGGCAATAACTTGGCTCTGATACCAACCTGTAACGCCCGCCCTCCCTGCTAACCCTAAGGGACGGGGCTACGATACTCTACGTACATATTACAGCGGAAGACTTAAAATAATTTTTCTTAGATTAATAAAACTTTTCTTTTGTTTGCATATCCGAACTACACTAATATGGTTTCCATAACATGATAACAAGATAAATATAAACATAACATCAAGTCACCCATTTAGTACTACAATTTATGAAACCAAAGCGTAATTCTTAAAAGTTCTTAAAGCAGGTTCTTATTTGGTTGCCTAGCCACAGCCACACACATCTCCTTACCTCTCCTGCTGCTCCTTTAGCACATCCAGCTTTTTCCTTTATCTGCGGTACAAGGAAAAGTAAGCTGTGAGCACTCATGACTCAGTAAGTTCCTTTCTTACTCACTAAAACCGAAAATCATCATATGATCAAAGAATATCTCAACATAACATGATCTCAACTAGTCATGGCATAACATATCATACTCTTTAAGCATAGCATGCAACATAACAAAAAATCATAACTAATCATGGCATATCATCTCTTAAAGCATAGCATGATACATAACATAATCATATCTAATCATGGCATATCATAGCATCATCATAAGGTAGCATGGCATATCAAGCATAGCATGAAACATAACATAATCATATCTAATCATGGCATATCATAGATCATAGCATCATCACAACATGATCATAAGGTATATGCAATATGATTTTGAAAACATGTATCCGAAAAAAAAACATGTGTATGTCTCATGATCTTTAAAACCATTTCTTCTTACATATATACTTGAACGTAATATCAACATATTCAGGGCCCCGGCTTAGTACCACATACATACATAATGCGCGCATCCTAAGTAGATCCAAGGTAGCTAGTCTTGATCCTACTAGGAAACTAGGCCCGTAGCTCGACCTAGGGGCACGTAAGGAGCCCACCCTTTACTAGGCCCGTAATTCAACCTAGGGGCGCATAAGGAGCCCACCCTTTTGGTACAAGCCATTCAAAGTAAAATACATGTCATACTTATACATATCATACATCATACAAGCATGCATCACTTAGGCATACATCATATAAAAGTATGCATCACTTAGGCATACATCATGTCATAAAAGTATGCATCACTTAGGCATACATCATATAAAAGTATGCATCACTTAGGCATACATCATGTCATAAAAGTATGCATCACTTAGGCATACATCATATAAAAGTATGCATCACTTAGGCATACATCATATTAACATGCATATCATAAAAGCATACATATTTTAAGCACATAGCATATCATCAAAGTATGCATATTTCCTTCCACATAGCATATCATAAAAAGCATGCATATTCTAAGCATATAGCATATCATCTAACATGCATATTCTAAGCACATAACATACCATCAAAGCATGCATATTTCTAAACACATATCATATCATAAAAACATGCATATTTTAAGCACATAACATATCATCAAAGCATGCATATTTCTAAGTACATAACATATCATCAAAGCATGCATATTTCTAAACACATATCATATCATAAAAACACGCATATTTTAAGCACATAACATATCATCAAAGCATGCATATTTCTAAGCACATAACATATCATCAAAGCATGCATATTTCTAAACACATATCATATCATAAAAACATGCATATTTTAAGCACATAACATATCATCAAAGCATGCATATTTCTAAGCACATATCATATCATGGAAAGTAGAAATCACAAGCATACATGTTTAAGCATAAGGGTGTATCATGTAATTATACTATCATAAGAAATATGGTAACATAGTTAGCTTGGGTTCTAAGCTTCCTAATCTCTTGGGTTCTTATCATGGCCGAACTCCTTAGATCTCAATTTAGGTAAAAACAACCTCCAAGCATGTGGAACCTAAATTATCATTACATAAATTTCATAGGAAGCATTATAAGTATGATTTACTTGGTTTCTAGGTTCTCCAAGTCCCTAAACTTCATGTGGCCGAACCCTATCAGGTGTGAAACAAGGTCCCAAATGTCATGAAAGCATGGAAACCTTAAAACCACATTTATAGCATTTTTTTCCAAGTAACATAGTAAGCATATCGAGCTAGTTCCTAAGTCCTTCAAGCCCTTAACATATGTCATGGTCAAACTTTTAACAAGTGTTCATTAGGGCTAAAAACAAATATACAATCATGTGAACTTAAACTAACATCATGTATAAATTCATAACAAGACATTATACAATATGTATGGCCGAAACTTACCCTAGCCTCAATTAGGTCATTAACATATAGCATAGGAACTTTGTCTTTCTACTTATCATATTTCATGTAGAGTGATATAAGCATATTTAATTTTTGTTCTAGGGTTTCTAGGGCCTCTATCCCTTCATGGCCGAAACATACAATGGTCCATTTAGGTCATGGAAAAATTGTACAAGCATGTGACACAATCAACACATTATCATATTTCCATAAGAAGCATTTTTAACACCTTTGGTTTCATTTCTAAGGCCTCTAGGTCTTTTAAACCCTACTTGGACGAAACTCAACAGTATATAAACTTGCTTAAAATAGCCTAAAAGCATAAGAAATCATACAAGTTTCATAGCATGTATAAAGACAAGCATAATAAACATACATGTGAATTGTGTCTTAGGCTTCCTAGGTTTCTTTCCCTTTTTCTTTTATTTTTCCCCATGGCCGAAACCTACCAATATTTAAACTAGGTTTTAATTGGCCTAAAGCATGGAAAACCTAAGTAAGTTTCATGGCAAAAATTACTAAGAACATCATATACAAAGTGGGTTCATAAACAAGCTAGGACCCTTGTGATCTTACATGTCATATATCATGTAACAAATTTTCTATACTCCAATTAAACATGAGAGCATTAAACAACTTTCATATCATGATATCACAGAGGTCTTGAGCATATTAGAATTTTTTTCAAGCTTTTCTAAACTATCCATCTTATCATGGCCGAAAATCTAAAATAAGAGTTCATGAATTTCTAACAATGTTCAACATGCAATTCTTTAAGAGAACTCTATATTCTATCATACAAACATGGTTACTTAAATTTAAAGGTCTTCCTAACCCTAAGCCCTTTTTATTGGCCGAAACATATAAATGGATTTCTTTTGGTTCCAAGTAACTTTCAAGCAAGAAAACCAATAAAAGACCCTTAGTAGTTCATGGAGAGAATCTTGTACTAGTTTGGTTACACCATGTTTTCCCTAACCTCCTTAAAATATTTTTGGCCGAAATTCTAGGGTTAGGCACTCCTCTGATCAAGCATCAATTAGGTATAAAAACATGAAGAAAATCCTTCCTACATAGCATAGAAAACATATCATAAAATAAAGACTTGTTTAAACCTTCCTAGATTTGAAAGCCCTTTTTTTAGCCGAATTTTCTAAAATTCTTTCCTAGGTTTTCTAATCCTCATAAAATCTGAAAATCACATAAAAAGCCTTGTACCACAGGTGAGGGGAAGCTTACATCCTTTTCTCTTGTGGATCTAAGGTATGGTGATGGAAGAAGTAGCCTCTTCTTCTAGTTCCTTTCCCTTGATTCCCTTGCTAAGTCCTCCTTGTATCTTAGGCTTTCTTAGGGGAAAAACCTTGGCTTTGGGGCCGAAGATGGAGGAGAGGGGACTGATGGTTTGGGTGAGGGAGAGGAAGAATGAGAGAAAATGAGAGAAAAATAAACTTCTCTTTTCTTGCTCCCTTTTATGTTAAGGGGGAAGAGGTAGCAAGATTGATTTTTGCTTTCCTTCTCCCTTAACCCATTTTCTATTTTTCTTTCCTTTATTTTATTTTCTAATTTATTCTCATCATTCATGATGAAATAAGGGGGAATGAATCCCCTTAATTCTTCATTTAAGGTCACGGCAAGAGAGGGAAAAGAGAGAGGAAGGGAGGAAGGCAAATTGCCTTTCTCTTGCTCTTTTCTTGCTTTCTCTTCTTAGATCTTTACTCCTATCTTTATCATGCATTCCCTTTCCTTGCTATCAATATCTTCTCTCTATCCCAATTGGTTTCTACTAATTAATTCTATAAATTATAATATAAGAGGTTCAAGGTTCAATCCTTAACCTTCACTTCTTTTTATTTCATTTTATTCCTTTTTGCTTCAACTCATTTCCTATTATTTTTCTAAGGCAAAATCCCACATTCATATATTTATCTTACAAGCTTAGTGGGTGTTACAGCGGGCTACCCGCTCGGCCATACGACTCTGTTCAACATGAGCGTCGGAACCCCGACTCCCCGCCGGGGTGTCTTTGCTTCCGCTCGGAACATTCGTCCGGTCGCCTCAATCTTTATCCGCTCGGCCAAGCCTCTGGTTGACCTTTTACCTTTCAACCTCCACATGGCGTTGACTCTGGGGCCCCCCTCCTTACTGCCGGATCAGCTATCATGCTTTCTACTCTCATGATAATTTGCATTAGGATGGTAAGTATTATTTCTAACATGCATTTTATCATGACTAAGAGGAATTGCACTATTAAGGTTTACCTTGGGGTTGCTCTTAAATGCTACCCCTTGACTTGTGCTTCCTCCTTTGACTTTAGTTGTTTTCTTCCCCTTTGGACATTGGCTTTGATAATGTCCATTTTGGTTGTACAAGAAACATGCAATGTGTTCCTTGCTCTTATTTGTTATGGGGATTGTCTCCTTGGGCTTTTCCTTGCCCTTGAGTACTACTTGGCTCTTCTTCTTGGCCAACTTGGGACACTTGCTCTTGTAGTGCCCATGCTCCCTACACTCAAAGCAAATGATATGGTTTTTGTTATTTACAATTGAAGTTTCTATACCTTTGCTTGTAGGGATGATGCTTGATTCTCCATTTGATGCAGCTTGCATTGTGGAGGTTGCATCATCTTCTTCTTCTTCTCCTCTTGAGAGTGTGGGTGCTTCCACTTCTTCAACTCTTGAGGAAGTGGAAGCTTCCACCTCTTCCTCTCTTGAAGATGTAGAGGATCTCTTATCTTCTTCCTTCTCCTCCTCTTCCTTCTTCTCCTCGAATGTTGACCTTATGTCAACATCGGATTGGTCCTTCTCTTCTTGGACCAATGAGCCCTTCTCCTTAGGCTCATATACTCCTTGAAATTGAGTGGGGTTCTCATGATAGGCAATGACCTTTTTCCAAAGATCACTTGCACTCGTGCATTCACCTAACCTCAAAATTATATTAGAAGGTAATAAATTTAGCAAAACTTTTGTTACCTCCTTATCCGCCACCGCTTGCTCCCTTCGTTCCTCGGTCCAATGTCGAGGTTGAAGGCGTTTACCCTTCTTGTCCGTTAGAGCTTCAAATGGGTCTTCCAAAATAACCCATTGATTCCAATCCATTTGGAACAATGTCTCCAACTGAGTTCTCCAAAAATTGAAGTCCTCTTTGTCATATGGAGGTGGAATCCGGATGTCCCATCCGAGTGGTCCTTCCAAATCCATCTTCTTTTTCCTCTAGCTTCTTGCTCTCTTGGCGGTTAGTCCGTAGAAGAGCGGCCTCGCTTTGATACCAATTGTAGGGACCTTTGTGCCCGCTAGAGGGAGGGGTGAATAGCGGTTCTTCGCGCGCTTGCGTTGTTTGCTTCGTCTTGATAGTTTGCAGCGGAATACAACTCGAAGACAAACTATACAATGCTAACAAGTAGGATTTACATGGTATCCACCTCAAGAAGAGGTGACTAATCCAAGGATCCACACACCAACTCACTCCTCCACTATGAAATACTCCTTCTCGGTCGCAGTTGGAGGTAGAGAAGCCTCGTAACCCAAACACACAAATACAACTTACACAAGAAGAGAAATAAAAACATACAAGTGAAAACACTCTTCTTGCTTACTTGCTGTGTGTTGTTGTTGCCTCTTGAATCTTGGAGATGTACTCCAAGAACCCTCATGAACTGGTAAGAAACTCGGAGGAAATCGCTGGTGAAAATCGTAGAAAATCGTAGGAAGAAATCACAAAGATCTCCAGAGAAAACGCTCCGCCAAGGCTTTAAACAATGCTGCCAATCGATCCAATTCATCCTCAATCGATTTCCACGTCAGCACCGCTCCATCGCAGCCGTCCATCACCTGCATCCTGCCCAACGGTCGAATCCTAATCGATCGACCGATCGATTGAGAACATCTGAATCGATAGATGGATCGATTCAGAAGCTTTCTTTGTTCTCGCGATCGCGCGAGAACTCCCCTGCCCAATCGATCGGCTGATCGATCGGTAGCTCCCAATCGATCACCCGATCGATTGGGAAGGCCTTTGTGCTCACGAATTATGGTCCCAATCGATCGACCAATCGATTGGGCCATTCCTTCCTTCGCAGCACACTCCAATCGATCCACTAATCGATTGGACCCTGATTCAATTGATCGCCCGATCGATTGACCAACCTGAACTTGACTCAAACTCAAGTCCAAAATCTCCAACCCAACTCCTGGTCAACTGTGACCTGTTGGGTCTCCATGCCTAGCATTTGGCCACACCCGACCAACCTCGAACTAGTCTTCTAACCTCCTCCATCAGCCTTGCGTCCCTCGGATATCTCCTCATCCTACACGTCTTTCCTTCAAGAGCTTCCTTCGGCCTTATCCTAGTTGTCGAGTTCTCCTTGCCAAGTCACACTAGGTCCAATGTCGAGGTCGGAGGCGTTTACCCTTCTTGTCTGTTGGAGCTTCAAATGGGCACTACAACAAAAATATTAAAAGACAACGGTTAAAAACCGTTGTCGTAGCTCTTTAAAACCGTTGTAATTGGCAGTGTTGTTAAAAGTGGGGAGCTACGACAACTGTTTTAAGCCATTGTCTTTGAATGAAAAGACAACAGTTTTACAACGGTTTTAAACCGTTGTCTTTGAATGAAAAGACAACAGTTTAAAACCGTTGTTGTTTAGAGCATTTTTTATTAACACTACTAGTTTACAACCGTTTTTGGGGCTACGACAACGGTTTTTAACCGTTGTCTTTGAGGATGATAGACAACAACAACGGTTTTAGATCATTGTCTTTTAAATTATTATGTTTTAATACCATGATATATCATATTTCAATATAAATATATAATAAAGAATCATAATCACAAAAGAAAGAATATTTCCCATATCAATGTCATTCAAAATGTTACTTATACAGGAATTATATTACAATCACAAAAGAAAAAACATGTCTAATATTCAAATAAAATTTATCCTAATATAAATAAACAAATAAACTTCATTTATAACTAATGAACAATTGTCAAAAGACTAGAAACTTGTGATAGTGGTTCATGCCATGTAGGATTGCAAGTAATTATTGTCAACTCAAGCTCCATCAAAATCTTCAACTTGTAGAATTTCATTGGACTCCTCTTTTTCACTTGCTGATTCTTCCATGTCAATCTTTTCCAACATTTTGGATTTTTGTGAAGCAAAGTATATGAGCAAAGCACCAAAAAAAAAATAGAAGAGAACATATAACATGAAAAGAAGAGAGGTTTCAAGAAGAGAATAATTTGATTCATCATCTAATATGATATCGCCTTACAATATATATGATTAAAAAACATGGAATTGGTGGTGATTATGGCCATGGGTACATTCAACAAATTAACTCATTTTATCCCCTATTGCACTAAATGAAGTATATAAAATAAATAGATCATGAAAGATCCCAGATATTGGAAATGCCCTTGGGTAAGTGAGAAGGAACATTATCCTGTTAAGGTACTTGTTTGCTCGTCTTATAAATCTTATTCTCATAAATTATTGCTAATTTAATCAGCTAATTAGTAGAAAGAAAACCCCAGTATCTAGGTTAAATTAAGCTTAAATTCTGATTAAGACACTATAAACCACACAAACAAGCAAATATATAAACAAAATTGCAATTTCAGTTCATTATAGCCCATTTTACGGAATGCGAATGTGTCTATGCTAAGCAAATAAGATTACCTTTTTTGGTAAGCAGTCATTTTTTTAACAACAACGAATTAAATAAAACAGTATGAATTGTTGTAAGCAGAAATTACATGCTGGTGATAAGTTGTGGCTGATTCGAGAAATTTTCCATAAGCATGAATCACACAGTCACTATAGGGACTAAAAGCAACTCGCACCTTTTCAACATGTGGTTTGGTAATAGTAGCAAATTGTTTTACATATGGTTGAGAAAATCTCTTGGCAGCCTGATACAAGGTATGGAAATTTGCATAGTACTGTGTATCAACAAACAAAAAAATAGAACATGTAATGACAAATTGATACAGAGGCATGTCTATATATGCATCCTGGTTGAAATAATACCATTAGTACCTGGAAATAAGGATCTCAAATTTCTTGTACTTTGGCTATGTGGCTGGACATGACACTCTTAGATGTGTGATAAACTTCCACTGCTTTACTTGACACATTTTGCACATAAGGTTCAGTGCTTGACACAAGAAACATCCATTTCTTCAGAAATTCAAGGAAACGAAATAATTTAGGAACATAATAAATCCTGCCTAAAATATCAACTACCTTAAAAGAAAGTCGATAAAGTAGTAAACTGATATATAATCCAAACCAAAGCCAAATGCAAATTAAACCAAATTTATATAATTTGGTTATGGATTGCCAATCAAGCAACACTGAAATATATGAATAATTAACATAATTCAGATACTGAAAATAGTCATTGGTTGGCCACTTACAGCTTTGGAAGATTCAAAATGTGGTTCCATAAATTGTTGTGCTTGAATCGATTTCTCTGATACCTTGAGAAGCGTTTTCACAAAATTGATAAGTACAATGCAAGATTGAACTAAAATTGTAAGATAATATGTGACATGCATTCATGGTGATAAAGCAAGAACTGACAAACAAATTCAATAGAAAAAAAATAGTACAGGTGAAAAATTAGCACCTTTTGAAGTAAGACATCTAGTACAGGTTGTCCATGCTCCTTCCAGTGAGTTGTTGCAAGTTCCTGAAAGGCACATATCAAAGACATATTGGAGTCTCTTAACATGTATATGGTATCTCTCTAACACTCCATCTAAATTTCTAAGACAATCACCTTATAGTAATTGGCGTGAGTAGCAAGCCAAGGAGGAAACCATGCTCCATGAGCCTAAAAACAAGAAACACAAAATTTTGACTCCAGCTCAATTATAACATTTTGTTATTATATAGAATAAATTGACTAAAAAGAAGTTACAAATGTTAAATAACTGAATGCCAAACCCATGCCTTATGTGAGACATGGCAGTGTACCACAGAATGTATACTTGCACAAGCAGTACATCAATGATATGCCACAAAACCAACAACAAAAAAAATATGTCCAGTTTTTGACACAAGAACCCAAATCAAATTTCATCTGAATAGACTCAAAGATGACCACTTTTCCATTTAAGTGAATTATCATGCAAAGGTAAATTGGAGAGACAAAAAATAAACGTTATAGGATAATATTAAGCCCCAGATGAAGTCTTGTCAAGAATTCACATTATTATGAAAGAGGTTTTGCACATATGTTCGCAGGATATCAATCAATCTTCAAACTCAATGAGCTTGTACAAGATCCACTCTTGACATCATATCTAGCAGCAGTTTAACAGATTTCAAGCATAAATCATATTATCCAGCCCTGATTGAACTTTTCAATTAGTCATGCAGGAAGACATCTCCCTCAAGCAAAATATTCTTAACAATATAAGTCATTGTGTCAAATATTCCAATAGAAAGAAAGATGAGATCATGTGCAAATTCCAGGTTAAGAAGCTTGTTGATTGAACTCATCATGTAGCCAGACAAGTAAGCAAAACAAATGCTGAGAATTAACTCTGCTACGATTTACTAAGACTTCTTACCTGTGATAATTCCTTTGAATTAGCTGTTGCTTCCAATTGTACTCTTAGAAGCTCCTCCTAAAGAAGGTTCCATGATTTATATAAATATAAGCCTGTGTAACAATGTATTTTCAAGAATAGTTGTTTATAGCACAAACCTCTGCCACCTGAAGAGCATGCTCAGTTTTTTGAATTCTACGATATTGCTCATCGTTTGTCTTTTGAAGCTACAAGGGCCAACGGTGAAAAGTTATAGCCGTGTGATTGGAAATAATACAGCATTACTATATCTGTTGATATGTACAGGAAGCATATAAAGAATCTTTCAGAATATGTAGCAGACAAGAAAAGGACCTTTCACAGTCAATTAAAAATAGAATATGAGAATTATAAACCAGGAAAAATGAAAGAAAAAAGTATGAGACTAGAAACAATTTCCAAGGATACAAATCTAACAATAAATCGGTATTTGGGAGTATTGTATTTGTTCTTGTCCTGGTTAATCAACCTGATGCGTGCACGATAATCAATCTTCCCCTCTGTAAATAAGAAAGATAGATGTTAACCAAACAAAAGCATCCAAACAAGCAAATAATTCTAAAATAAATGTAGTACATCTCCTTCTCCTCAATCCCGCTCACCGCCCTGGCATCTCCACTAAGAACCGCCGCCATTCGCTTGGAGTGCCCGCCGCCGTTCTGGCGGAGGTAGTTCTTGTTGGCTAGTGGGTTGGTGCCGTGGTCATGATGGGGACGGGGAAGGTCTTGACGCCCTCCCGAGCGACGGCCTCCGGGGAAAGGCAGCAATTTCCCATATCGAGCTCAAATATGATACCTCTGCTCACACAAATCGACCTAACAGCATGGAAGTGACTAGGGCTTCACATCAGATCAACCTCTCACAACCACAACGAAAAAGAACCATTTTTTCCCTTTTGATTGGGGAAAAAGAGACGGAAGAAACTGAGAAAGCGTCCGATTGGGTGAAGGTAAAACTTTTATCGCCGACTGGACCAACAAAAAAAAAAAGAAACGAGAGGAGAGCACGTCGTGGAGGAAGATCCAGCGGAGGCGGACGGTCGGTCAATAGGTTAACTTGAAGAGATTGTATGAGGAGAGGGTGTAAAATACTCAAAATAGGCAAATATTAATAAGAGAATTTTCTTCAATTTTTGGAAATTTTTCGGAGCTCGTATGGATGAGTTAACGGGGACAAAAAATGGGGTCCGGAAAAATCTGTTTATGCTACCCAGTTTTAATAAGGAAAAGCTTGATTTCCTTTTCCTTTTCCTTTTCCTTTTCTTTTTCTTTTTCTTTATTTTTTTTTCTTCTTATCCTCGCCGCTTCTTCTTTGACGCCGTGTGCCCGACCCCTCCCCCGCGTGTGCCGACGCCACTTCATCTTCTTCTCCTTCCCTTCCTGCGACGCCGGCCATCTTCCTCTCCTTCTCCGCCGAGCCACCGCCGGTCTGTGCCCTAGCCAACCCCGATGCCACTGTCGGCACCAATTCCCCAGCGCCGACCGCCGTCGCCTGTGCCCTAGCACCGCCGGGTGTCGCACCTCAGCCCTAGTTCTCCGGCCGACTCCTCCTTCCCGAGCCGCACCGTGCCCTAGATTTGGGCCACAGTCGACCACCATACAGCGCTGTGCCCTAGCTTGAAGTCGACAGCCACGGTTCGATCTCTCCGGCGACCATTTTGTTGCTGTCCTTGCTGTTCCCTAGCACCGGCAGCCGACCACTGTGCCCTAGACTTCCTTCTCGCCACGAACCAAAGTGCTGAGTGCCTCCCCTCTGCTCACTTTTGTGCCCTAACTCAACTGTGGGTCTTCTTTCTTCGCCACCAGTCGCCGACAGAGAGAAAACAAGAGGAAGAACTTGGCTCCGTTGCAGGTAAGGCATATTTGGTATTAGATTTTTGACTAGGATGCTGACACATAGGGAGTAGTAGTCCTTTGCAGTGTAGGCAACAGATCTGTGGTAGCAATAGTTCCGGCAAGCAAATTTTCGACAGCAGCTCTAGTTGGCCGTGGATTAACAGGAGAGGTTCCGGATTGAGGGTAAGGAGTTGTTTGTTTCTAACCATTGGATTTGATTTAGGTAGGTTGAGGATTATGGTTTAGGGTTTTGCCCTAAATAGTTCTTACGAATTTATTTAGCTATTTATGTAAATTGTAGCTAAATAAAATATATCTATATTGGTGACACAGGACTTTGACGCGAGACGATTATCTCGACGTCGGATTTGGACCGATTGGACCTTTTTGATTGGAGGCGGGTACTTTTACTTATGTCTTTTGATATGCATAATAATGTGTTTTTAACATATAGCAATGATTGTGTTTTCCATTTGTTTCGGTTGGTCACTATATGATCTGATTCATGCTTGCTTGTTTACTTATTATGCACTGCATGTTAGTACTTACCTGATCATACCTGCTTTTAGAGGTAGTGACACAACCATATTATACATTATGTTCAGGACCTAGGGTTTATTTGATACCCTATCTGATCTGTGTATCTTTCATTTGATACATTGTCCTGTGGTACACATTTTATATTTATATATGGATCTTGCTATGCTATTCATGATATTGCCATGTTTAGTGTCATGCATCATTTTGCATGATTGCATGCTGTGCGATAGTCTGCTCCGTTATTGTCGAGCACATCGCCAGTTACATGTATCCGTACACACCACCACTCATGGGTTAGTGGTAGATCAGACAGGTATGTGACAGTTCTGTTGTTTGGCTCCATTGGTCTGGTGACTCAGCGTGGTAGCCGGCAGACAGTTCTGCTCTATTTGGCTCCGCTGGTTTAGTGTAGCAGCGTGGTAGCCGGCAGGCGGTTGGATTCTGTTTGGCTCCGTTGGTCCGCTCATGTGTAGTGTGACGCAGCGTGGTAGCCGCCAGAGATTTCCTCCCCGTCATTGTGTACCGGGAGATGAGAGCATTTCGCTCCCCCATTTATGATTTGGGGTAGGAGTATGTGTGTACTCCGACAGCATCCCGTTCACTCGATCACTCATCAGGGGCAGTGATGTCAGAGTGCACGGTTGTCACAGTCCTACCCACTCGGACTCACCATTGTGTGTGAAATGGCTGACTGGCGTTAGGGGTGACCATGTCATTGGCATCATATGCATGATGCATTTATTGCTTGTGTTTGCTGCATTTACTTGCTGCATTTATATGGATGCATAAGATTGACATGCATACAGGATTATGACACCCTCGGCCTGACGACCCTGTTACCCTTATACCTTGGTCCGGGTTAGTACAGCTTTTCTCCTGCATTCCTCAGTTGCATTTACTTTTCTTGTGTCAGGAGACTGTACGCATGATTAGTGCTAGTTGTTATATTCTTTATTATACATATCAGTTGTACCTGCTGAGTGTTGGACTCACACCCTCCTCCGTTGCTATTTCAGGTTGATGTTGTCAGGAGAGAGTTCCAATTGCTAGTCCCCTGCAGCCACGAGGCTGTTTATTTATCTTTTGGCTTTATGTACTAGACTATGTTTTGAACTTGTTACATTTTGAATACTTTAGATCTTGTATGGATTACTTTATTTAGTCGATGACTTTCATTCGGATTTGTTTTACTACATGCCTGCCTAGATGGCAGAAGAGGTAAGTTGGTTTTATCGTCATATTTGAGCTTTACGAGTGTAGTGGAGTAGGAATATGTTTTGAGCTTTATGGGTGTAGTTGAGTAGGGTTGTTTTTGAGTCATATTATCACTGTTATAGTTTGTTAAATTGATATAAACTACGTGGATGGTGTGCTAGTTTGATTATTATTATTGTTATTATTCCAGCCGCATGTGGCTGAGGTATATGGTGATGTAGTAAAGTTTCAGATTGTCCGCCGTATAGGGGAGATGCTGCCGAAATTTCTTCGGACAGAGACTCCTCCGGGGCATGACAGAGGGAAAGAAAAATGGCTAGGGCTCGGGCATGCAAAGGGGAAAACACGGTGCCGAAAAGAGAGAGGGAAAGTAAAACTGCGCACGAGGGGGAAAAAAGACCAAAATAAAAAACATCAGTAATATCAAAACTGTTGTTGTAGCCCCTAAAAATGCGCTTAAAGACAACGGTTTAGAAAACTGTTGTAAAAAGTGTTGTTGTTTTAAAAAGAAGTCGCTCGATGACAACAGTTTTTATAAAACCGTTGTCTTTTAAATTTAATGGGAAGTTCAAAGACAACGGTTTTGTCAAAAACCGTTGTCTTTGATCAAATTCACAACAGTTTCTCTTAAAATCGTTGTCTTTGGGGTGTTGTCTTTTAATATTTTTGTTGTAGTGGGGTCCTCCAAAATAACCCATTGATTCCAATCCATTTGGAACCATGTCTCCAACCGAGTTCTCCAAAAATTGAAGTCCTCTTTCTCATACGGAGGTGGAATCCGGATGTCCAATCCGAGTGGTCCTTCCAAATCCATCTTCTTCTTCCTCTAGCTTCTTGCTCTCTTGACGGTTAGTCCGTAGAAGAGCGGCCTCGCTCTGATACCAATTGTAGGGACCTTTGTGTCCGCTAGAGGGGGGTGAATAGCGGTTCTTCGCGCGCTTACATCGTTTGCTTCGTCCTGATGGTTTGCAGCGGAATACAACTCGAAGACAAACTATACAATGATAATAAGTAGGATTTACTTAGTATCCACCTCAAGAAAAGTTGACTAATCCAAGGATCCACACACCAACTCACTCCTCCACTATGAAATACTCCTTCTCGGTTGCAGCCGGAGGCGGAGAAGCCTCGTACAAACCCAAACACACAAATACAACTCACACAAGAAGAGAAATACAAACATACAAGTGAAAACACTCTTCTTGCTTACTTGCTATGTGTTGTTGTTGCCTCTTGAATTTGGAGATGCACTCCAAGAACCCTCAAAAACTGGCAAGAAACTCAGAGGAAATCGCTGGTGAAGATCGCAGAAAATCGTAGGAAGAAATCACAAAAATCTCCAGAGAAAACACTCCGCCAAGGCTTTAAATAGTGCTCCCAATCGATCCAATTCATCCTCAATCGATTGCCATGTCAGCACCGCTCCATCGCAGCCATCCATCACATGCATCCTGCCCAATGGTCGAATCCTAATCGATTGACCGATCGATTGGGAACATCTGAATCGATCGATGGATAGATTCTGAAGCTTTCTCTATTCTCATGATCGCGCGAGAACTCCCCTGCCCAATCGATCGGCTGATCGATCCCAATCGATCGCCCGATCGATTGGGAAGGACTATGTGCTCGCGAATTATGGTCCCAATCGATCGACCAATCGATTGGGCCATTCCTTCCTTCGCAGCACACTCCAATCGATCCATTGATCGATTGGACCCTGGTTCAATCGATCGCCCGATCGATTGGCCAACCTGAACTTGACTCAAACTCAAGTCCAAAATCTCCAACCCAACTCCTGGTCAACCGTAACCTGTTGGGTCTCCATGCCTAGCATTTGGCCACACCCTACCAACCTCGAACTAGCCTTCTAACCTCCTCCATCAGCCTTGCGTCCCTCGGATATCTCCTCATCCTTCACACCTTGCCTTCAAGAGCTTCCTTCGACCTCATCCTAGTTGTCGAGTTCTCCTTGCCAAGTCACACTAGGACTCACCTTGCCAAGACCACATGCTTGGACTTATAACTTTTGCCAAGATCACACTTGGACTTTCCAATTACCTAACTCCTCACCAGGACTTTCTCCTTTGCCAAGATCACACTTCGACTTTCCAATTGCCTGGCTCCTCACCAGGACTTTCTCCTACCTAGCTCCTCACTAGGACTTTCCCGTTACCTAACTTCCAGTTAGGACTTCCCCAGTCAAGTCTCCTGTCATCCCTGACCTACTTGACTTATCTTCTTATCAACCTGGTCAACCCTTTGACCATCTCCATAACCGGACGATTGCTTCAGCAATCTCCTAATATTGTCAAACTCCTTATATTGTCAAACATCAAAACTCAAATCCTGACTCAAGCTTGACTCAATTTAAGCTTAGTCAAACTGGTCAACCTTGACCTAGGTAAATTGTCCCAACAGAAGCGAGGGTCCTGCGCACACTCAAACAAGCACCCGAGTTGTTAGAGACCAAAAACCAGGGAAAAAGTCCCCGAGTCAGGTCAAGTCAGGTACTTTTTTCCCAAAAACACAGAGAAAGGATGAAAAGCAAAAGACGAGTGAGCGTACCTGCGTAAGGGACAAAGCTTCACTTTTTATACTGCAAGGGATGCTTCTGGAGTCTGATGGGTGTCAGGGAATGTCGGATGTCAAGCTTTGTCTAGCGGTAAATGACACATGGTGTCCTCCTATAGGTCTAGGAAGGAATCAGCGGGTGGTTAGCACCCGACCGTTAGCATATTCTCTGACAGGCAGTGATTATTCCCTGACAGGTTGTTACGATTCCCTGCCTTGCTTGTCATGTTGTGTATGCTTGCCCCGATCTGTTAATCCTGGACTGGGTTCCTATGCTTGCCGACCTCGCTCTATGGGGTGTAGACTTATATTTCCTAACTTGCGTTTGTCGCTTCACAAATCCAGATCTATGCATCCAGCCTTGTCTTGCGTGTCCTGTCTTGTGAACTCCTGACCTGCCTTACCTTGTATCGTAACCTGTATGCCTTGGTTTGGTTCTGCTTATCCTGCGTCCCGACCTGTACGCCTCGTCCGATTTCGTCTATCCCGACATATACGCCATGGTCCGATTCCGTCTGTCCCGACCTGTATGCCTTAGTCCATGTGTCCTATGCGTCCTGACCTGTATCCTTAGCTTGCACATCCCGACCTGCACGCTTTAATTCAGGTATCCTATCCCGTAAGGCTATAAATCTTGACATGTATCCTTGGCTTGCACATCCCGACCAGCACGTTTTAGACCCCTGTGTTCTATGCCAAAAGGCTATAAGTCATAACCTGTATCTTTGGCTTGCACATCCCGACCTGCACGTTTTAGACCCTTGTGTTCTGTGTCGCAAGGCTATAAGTCCTGTGACCTGTATCCTTGGTTGGCACATCCCGACCTATACCCTTTGGTCCCTGTGTTTTGTGTCAGAAGGCTATAAGTCCTGACCTATATCCTTGGCTTGCACATCCCGACCTGCACGTTTTAGACCTTTGTGTTCTGTGTCGCAAGGTTATAAGTTCTGACCTGTATCCTTGGTTGGCACATCCCGACCTATACGCTTTAGTTCCTATGTTTTGTGTCAGAAGGCTATAAGTCCTGACCTGTATCCTTGGATTGCACCTCCCAACCTGCACACTTTAATTCAGGTATCCTTGTGTTCTGTGCCGCAAGGCTATAAGTCCTGACTTGTATCCTTGGTTGGCACATCCCGACCTATACGCTTTGGTCCCTGTGTTCTGTGCCAAAAGGTTATAAATCCTGACCCTTTGAACTCCACGTAGGCCGGATTCTTGACCTCTATGTAGGTTAGGCTCTTGTACATCACGTAGGCCTGACTTCTAACCGCCACGTGAGCTTGACTTCTGACCGCCACGTGGGCTTGACTTCTAACCCCCACTATCATGCACCGTATCAACAAGGTACAACTAGGTTAGAGGCAATACTTGGGTTGGGAAGCATCATAATACAGTATGAACTAGACAGGCTCAGACTATCACTGGGCACACCCTCCGCATAGTACGTTCTATACTAAACCACCTGACCCATAGTACTCATCGTATAAAAGAGATAAAATCAATAATGATAAAAGATCCACTCTCATTCTCTTCAACTCTTTCTTCCTCTTCATCCTATTTTGTCTCTCAAGCTCTCCTATCGGGAGGCTAACTCAATCTGTAGAAGGGCTTTGTCGGATATTTTCAACAAAGTATTGATCCATGCATCATTAGAGTTAGCGTTGACACCAATGTCCAGTGAAGAGGCAAATTCCAAATGCATCATTTAGCACAAATAAAATTTATCATTTTAACTGTCAAATAATATGTAAAATCCAGATGAGGCTTCAGTGAGAAAGAGCACACCTCCACACAAGTCACCTCAACCAAGCTGTTAGCATGGAATCCAATAGTCGAAGCTCTTCTAGGATCCACAAAGCTTCGGCTCACATCCTCTCTTCCGCACAGCTCACATTCTCTTTCACACTATTTCCTTTCTCAATCCCTCCAATTGATGGATTGCCGGCAAACACTGCATCAGAATGGCATCAAGACATCTTGCACTAACTGTTGTAAAAACCCTAACACGAAATGAAACTACAGACTAGGTGTTTTGAAAAGGAACCTTGTAAATGAATCATCTTGAAATTCAGTTTGAGGAAGGGTATTGACCTCACACTCAAGCAAGATGAGAAGGTAAGTGATAAGTCTTGGGGTTTGATCGTCACAAGTTGCCTTGATAAGATCGAAATTAGTTCTTTGCCTAAGAACTAGAAGGAAGCTCTCACCAAAGAGAAACTAAAATTTTCATTCAAACTTACTTGATTTTCCATACAAGAGTTCTCCTATTTAACATCCCTTAAGTTCCACTATGCACTAATTATGCAATAAATATCATGTTTGCATGCATGGTATTTATTATCCACTAATGCAACCATGCATGCATTGTATTTATTATACTAGCTTAGGAACTTTTAAAAATGCATTAAAAACCCACAAAAGACATCAAAAGTCACTTTAGAAAAAATCCCCCAAAAATGAATACGAAAATGGTCCTCATGTTGGTCCAATTTCACTTTCAATTTGAAGGAATGTGGTCCATTTAGTTGTTGTCCCCCTTGTGCATTGATCCTCTTTTTCCTTGAGCCTCATTATTAAGCCTTCCAAAGCTTACTTCATTCTCTTAGTCTTGGACCTCATCATGGGTTTCCCAATTCCCTTCAATGTCTCTTCTTGGCTCACATCATTCCCTCCTTCTTTAGGTGAATTCGTCCTCGAATTTAGGTCTTCATCACCTACATCAAAAGGGCTCAAATTAGCCACATTAAATGTTGCACTAACACCATACTCACCGGGCAAATCAATTTTGTAAGCATTGTCATTAATCCTTTCCAACACTTGGAATGGTCCATCTCCTCTTGGTTGAAGTTTTGATTTCCTTTGGGTAGGAAATTGTAACACCCACGAAATTATAGGATAAGTATATGAGTATTATTTTCTTTAGAGCATAGAAATAAAAAGGATAAGAGAAAAGGGAAAATAGAAACCAAAAATAGAATAAGAAGATGTGAGGTGAAGTATTGAACCTTGAACCTCCCACAAATAATGGAGATAAATTGATGTATGATAACCACTAGGATAATGAATAATATTTGGATAGAAAGGAATGAAAAATTTAGTTAAAGGTGAGAAGGAAGTAAAGATAATTAAACAAAAGAGCAAGAGAAAACCAAGTGGCTTACCTCCTCTTCCTCTTGGTTAAGAAAAGAAGCAAGCAAAAGGTAAATTGCCTACTTCCCTCCCTCTCTCTATTTTTTGTGGGAATTAAAGGAGTGGGGGAAAAGAGGAGTTGAGGGAATGAATGAAGACATGTTTCATTGGCAAAGGAATAAATAGATTGGGAGAAGAAAAACAAGAGATTAAACTTCTTTTCTTCCTCCTTCTTTCTCCTTCCTCATTCTTCACCGAAACCAAGAGCCTTTCCCTCTCCTCATTCCAAAAGCTAAGCTAAGTTCCTCTTCAAGAAAACTAAATTCGAGAAGAGGCCTTCAAGTTCTATCCCTTCTAAGCAAAAGAAGAAAAAGGAGGTACAAGAAGAAGAAGCATTCTCCTTCCTTGGCACTTAGGATATCTTTTTCCTTAAGAAAAACCACAAGCGAAAGGATGTAAGTTTCCCTCACCTGTGGTGCAATAGCTTTGTGTTTTCTATGAGATTTGATTACATAAAAACCTAAGATAACTTCATGAAGAATTTCGGCCAAGACAAGACCAAAAAGAAGGACCTAGGAAATATAAAGACCTAAATTTTAACATGCTCAATATGCTTCTTGTAACATATATCTTAAGGTAGGGATTTATCTAATGTTCATATGCTAGAATGTTTGATTGGAACCTAGAGTCATACCCTTAGACTCTCGTCAAAACATGAATAAAGGAGATAGATAAGTAAAGACTCAAACCAAGCATGCTTCTTTTTGTTTTATGATAAGTACTTCATGATGAGAAAGTTGTTAACATGATATGCTCATGCCTATATGATGAATAAATTTTGTTCCATGCTCCTAAGTATTCGGCCATGATAGGATTAGGGGCCTAGAAAAAATTGTTAAACCTAAACTAATCATGCCATGATCCTCCTTAAGACAAGTTATGAAATTAATATGACATGCTCATGTTGTAGTGAGGTTAGAACTTGTTTTCATGCTCCATGAACTTTCGGCCACAATCATGTTTAAGGGCCTAGGAAACTTAGAACCTAACCTAATTATGCTCATGTTGTTTCTTGAAATAATTGCTATGAATTTTGTTTAGGGTTCTCATGCTTTTATGACACTTGAACCCTAGATTCAAGCCTTATAAGTCTCGGCCACATCATGTTTAAGGGCATTGGAAACTTAGAACCTAACCTAACTATGCTCATGTTGTTCCTTGAAATAATTACTATGAAAGTTGTTTAAGGTTCTCATGCTTTTATGACACTTGAACCCTAGATTCAAGCCTTATAAGTTTCGGCCACATCATGTTTAAGGGCATTGGAAACTTAGAAACTAACCTAACTATGCTCATGTTGTTCCTTGAAATAATTGCTATGAAAGTTGTTTAAGGTTCTCATGCTTTTATGACACTTGAACCCTAGCTTTAAGTTTTATAAGTCTCGACCACATCATGTTTAAGGGCATTGGAAACTTAGAACCTAACCTAACTATGCTCATGATGCTTCCTTATGGTATATGATATGATATTGGTTTAGGGTTCACATGTGGGTATGTGGTTTGTTTACCTAAATCCCAACTATATGTTTCGGCCACTATATGACATTAGGGTTAGAAATCTAAATATGATTCCCATGTATCTCATATGCAATGTTTTATGATGTGGTAAGAGCTTGCTATGCTTCAAAGTTTAATTATGTACACTTATGATCTATGTATGATGGTAACCCATATGCTATGCTGTGTGCCCAAGTTATGCATGATATTATGATGAGTTGTGTGCCCAAATTATGCAAGCTATTTATGATGAGCTGTGTGCCCAAATTATGCATGCTATTTATGATGAGCTGTTTGCCCAAATTATGCATGCTATTTATGATGAGTTGTGTGCCCAAACTATGCATGTATTTATGATGTGCTGTGTGCCTAAACTTTACATGCCATTATGATGAGCTGTGTGCCCAAATTCTGTATGGTATGATATGATAAGAAATACGATGTGCATGAAATAATAAGAACCATGATATGCATGACATGCTACTTTACTTTATATGGCTTGTACCAAGGGTGGGCTCCATAAGCGCCCCGGGGTCGATGGACTAAGAAACGGGCCTCGTTAGGGATGGGCTCCTAAGTGCCTCTAGGTCGATGGACTAAGAAACGGGCCTAGTATGTATGCCTTGTAGGGTTCAAGACTTGCTACCTTGGACCTACATAGGACGCGCGCATTTATGTATGTGATACTAGCCGGGGCCCTAATCATGTTATGATTATGTTTAAGTATGTATGTAATAAGTTTTCAAAGGACATGTTATATATATTATTGCATGAATCATGTTTTTGAAAGTCATCTCGCATAACTCTTTATGATTATGTTACGATATACCATGATGCTTATGATTATGTTATGTTATGTTAGGATGAACTTTATGATTATGTCATGATATGCTATGATCATGGTTATGTTATGCTAGGATGCACTTTATGATTTTATCATGATATGCCATAATGTTTATGATTATGTTATGTTATGTTAGGATGAACCTTATGATTATGTTATGATATGCTATGATCATGATTATGTTATGCTAGAAAGAACTTTATGATTATGTTATGATATGATGCTTCTATACATGATATGATGAGTTGTCTTTATGCTTTATGCCTTGAAGTTTTAGTTTTGCTATACGGTTTTTGTGAGTAGGAAAGGATCTTACTGAGCCTTGAGTGCTCACAGCTTACTTTCCTTGTACCACAGATAAGGGCAAAGAATGGATGTACTAAGGGAGCAGCAGGAGGGGGCAAGAAGGACGTGTGTAGTAGTGACTCGGCTAAAGAGAAAGACCTGCTTTTAGTTAATAAGAATTATGTTTATGTCGTTCTTTTATGACTCCATGACATTTCATCATGCTCTTTAGTACTATGGTTTAAATTTATGTTAAGCATGTTATGTGATTCATATAATAGGTAGTTAGTGATGATGAAAAGAAATGTTTTAAAGAAAATGAAAATATACTATAGATAAGACTTCCCCTGTTTTAAGAAGAAAAGATAAGTAACCCCCGTCAGCTTGAGCAGGAAGGGGCAGGGCGTTACAGTTTGGTATCAGAGCCAAGTTTAGCCTTTTCACTACACACATGTCAAGCCTCCATCCTGCCGCTCCAAGTAAGAATCTATATGCTTACATTAATTCTTCTATGATGCTTTAATATTATGCATATTTACTTTTTTTTTTTATTATGATAAGTCACAGTTCTAGTTTAGGTATGCATGATGGTAGGATAGGAATGATAATAATCTTATGTCAAGCCTGGATAGAAATAACGATAATTTATTGTCATTTAATGAAGATAAGCATGGCTAGGAGACGTACTACCCGAGCAGACGAGACAGCAACTCCACCAGATCTGACTCAGGTAGTTACCGACTTCCAGCGTCAGATCACGGAGCAACAACAGCTGATCACGACTTTGATGGGTCAGCAAGAAAATCCTGCAACCCCGCTAGTAAATCAGAATGCAGTGCCCGTCATCCCAGTAGTTGCACCAATACCACCGATGGCCCCTGCCCCAGTGGTCCAACAGGAGACCTACTTGATACAATGGCTAAGGCTGAAGCCGGAAAACTTCTCAGGTACTTACGAGCCATGGGACGCTCAGGCCTGATTCAAGACAGTAGAAAGCATAGTGGAATTACTGGACTGGCCCATATCGGAAAAGATCAAATGTGTATCATTTTGTTTTTCCGGAGACGCAAGGATGTGGTGGGAAAGAGTGAAGGCAAAGAGACAGATTAATCTGATGAACTGGATGGACTTCGAGACAGAGTTCTTCGAGGAGTTCTTCCATATGCAAGTGACGAACCGACATTACGACGAGTTCACCGAGTTTCGGCAAGGTGACCTATCAGCGAACGAAGAAGTAAAACGCTTGAACCGTTTGGCACGCCTATGTTCAGAGTTGGTGCGCACAGAAAGAGAAAGGATCAGACTGATGCTGAAGATGCTTCGACCCGAGATAGCACTGAACGTAGCCGGCGGAATTAATAGACCCCAAATACAGAGGAATTGGTCAGTAGTGCCCTAATCACAGAGCATTATCAGAAAGCGATGAACGAGAATAAGAGTCAGGCCCGAACAGAAGGACAGAGACCCTCAGGTAGCAAAACAAGCTGGAAAGGGACCTCTGCCGGAAAAAGGAAACAATGGGACAATTCTAAAGGTGGCTCAGTGAATAAGCAACCGAAATACCCCCAGTGCACTATTTGCGGAAAGCTACATTCCGGAGTATGCCATAAGGGTACAAGAAAATGCTATAATTGCGGAGGGGAAGGACATCTTGCCAGAGATTGCACTAACCGGTTTCAGACACCACCCCAGCCGAACAACCAGAACAAGAGTACCCCCTCACAACTACATCAGATGCAAGCTACTATTGAAGGAACACCGATTAGCCAAGGGAGATTGGAAGCCCCACTAACTACAACGAACGCCAGGGTTTTCTCACTTACTAAAGAAGATGTGGCAAGCGCCTCTACTGTCGTCACAGGTCAGTTATCTATTTTTAGTCAATATGCTAAAGCTATATCTGATGCTGAAGGCGAACCAGTGTTCGAAATTATGGGGAAACCGAGAGATATTACGAGTTAATGGATCGAAAATATGTCCGGGCAACTCTCTACCATGACCATAGCACCCACATTATTCGACAACCTATTGGAGAAACAAACCAGTGACCAAAGTCTCCAAAGGATTAAACAAGAACCCCTAGAAGGAAAGAATGACGGATTCCGGATCGCGGACAATGGAATATTATACCTCAGGGACCGATTATGTATTCCCGGGGATATAGAGTTGCGAAGAAGGATACTAGAGGAAGCTCATTCAACACCCTATGCAATGCACCCAGGATCCACCAAAATGTACCAAGATTTGAAAAAGAAATTCTGGTGGTCCGGTATGAAAAGAGATGTGGCTCAGTATGTCGGTACCTGCCTGACCTGTTAAAGGGTTAAAGCAGAACATCAGAGACCTGGAGGATTACTACAACCTGTCCAAATTCTAGAATGGAAATGAGAAGATATCTCTATGGACTTTATAGCAGGATTACCCAAGACAACAAACGACTATGACGCCACATGGGTAATTGTGGATAGATTGACCAAATCCGCCCATTTCCTAGCAATCAAGATGACTTATTCAATTGAGCAACTGGCTCAATTATATGTCAAGGAAATTGTTAGGCTACATGGGATTCCTAAGACATCATTTCGGACAGAGATGGTCGTTTTGTTTCACATTTTTGGGAATGCATCCAGAAGGCTCTTGGTACGAAGCTATTATTCAGTACTGTCTTCCACCCTCAGACCGACGGACAAACAGAAAGGGTTAACCAAGTATTAGAAGATATGTTACGGGCATGCGCATTGGACTTCAAAGGGAGCTGGAGCCGATATTTATGCCTAGCGGAATTCGCCTACAACAATAGTTACCAGGCTACTATTGGGATGGCACCTTACGAGGCTCTGTACGGGAGGAAATGTAGATCCCCTATATGTTGGTACGAAGGCGGTGAAAAGAAAGAGATGGGATTCCAAACCGAGTTCATCGATAACACCACCCGAGCTATACAGAGCATCCGCCAACGAATAGAAACTGCTCAGAGCCGACAGAAGAATTATACGGATAAGCGACGAAGGCCATTGGAATTCAGTGTCGGAGACTCAGTATTTCTCAAAGTAGCTCCCATGAAAGGAGTAATGAGGTTCGGTAAGAAGGGAAAACTAAGCCCGCGTTATGTGGGACCATACCAAGTTCTGAAAAGAATCGGCAAAGTAGCCTACGAAATAGAGCTGCCTCAAGAGATGTCAGCCATTCACAACGTGTTCCACATTTCGATGCTAAAGAAATGCATTCCGAACACGGACCAAGTGATCGAACCACGGGCAGTACAAGTACAAGAGGACCTAACCTACGAAAGTCGACCAATTCGGATATTGGATCGAGACGTCAAAAGACTAAGGAACAAAGAAGTACCCTTAGTGAAGGTTCTGTGGCAAAATCAGCGATACGAAGAAGCCACGTGGGAACGGGAAGATGATATGAGACAGAAGTATCCGTCGCTATTCTAAGCTCGAGGATGAACTTTCTATGAGGTATGGGGTACTGTAACACCCACGAAATTATAGGATAAGTATATGAGTATTATTTTCTTTAGAGCATAGAAAAAAAAAGGATAAGAGAAAAGGGAAAATAGAAACCAAAAATAGAATAAGAAGAGGTGAGGTGAAGGATTGAACCTTGAACCTCCCACAAATAATGGAGATAAATTGATGTATGATAACCACTAGGATAATGAATAATATTTGGATAGAAAGGAATGAAAAATTTAGTTAAAGGTGAGAAGGAAGTAAAGAAAACTAAACAAAAGAGCAAGAGAAAACCAAGTGGCTTACCTCCTCTTCCTCTTGGTTAAGAAAAGAAGCAAGCAAAAGGTAAATTACCTACTTCCCTCCCTCTCTCTATTTTTCATGGGAATTAAAGGAGTGGGGGAAAAGAGGAGTTGAGGGAATGAATGAAGACATGTTTCATTGGCAAAGGAATAAATAGATTGGGAGAAGAAAAACAAGAGATTAAACTTCTTTTCTTCCTCCTTCTTTCTCCTTCCTCATTCTTCACCGAAACCAAGAGCCTTTCTCTCTCCTCATTCCAAAAGCTAAGCTAAGTTCCTCTTCAAGAAAACTAAATTCGAGAAGAGGCCTTCAAGTTCTATCCCTTCTAAGCAAAAGAAGAAAAAGGAGGTACAAGAAGAAGAAGCTTTCTCCTTCCTTGGCACTTAGGATATCTTTTTCCTTAAGAAAAACCACAAGCGAAAGGATGTAAGTTTCCCTCACCTGTGGTGCAATAGCTTTGTGTTTTCTATGAGATTTGGTTACATAAAAACCTAAGATAACTTCATGAAGAATTTCGGCCAAGACAAGACCAAAAAGAAGGACCTAGGAAATATAAAGACCTAAATTTTAACATGCTCAATATGCTTCTTGTAACATATATCTTAAGGTAGGGATTTATCTAACGTTCATATGCTAGAATGTTTGATTGGAACCTAGAGTCATACCCTTAGACTCTCGGCCAAACATGAATAAAGGAGATAGATAAGTAAAGACTCAAACCAAGCATTCTTCTTTTTTTTTATGATAAGTACTTCATGATGAGAAAGTTGTTAACATGATATGCTCATGCCTATATGATGAATAAATTTTGTTCCATGCTCCTAAGTATTCGGCCATGATAGGATTAGGGGCCTAGAAAAAATTGTTAAACCTAAACTAATCATGCCATGATCCTCCTTATGACAAGTTATGAAATTAATATGACATGCTCATGTTGTAGTGAGGTTAGAACTTGTTTTCATGCTCCATGAACTTTTGGCCACAATCATGTTTAAGGGCCTAGGAAACTTAGAACCTAACCTAATTATGCTCATGTTGTTTCTTGAAATAATTGCTATGAAATTTGTTTAGGGTTCTCATGCTTTTATGACACTTGAACCCTAGATTCAAGCCTTATAAGTCTCGGCCACATCATGTTTAAGGGCATTGGAAACTTAGAACCTAACCTAACTATGCTCATGCTGTTCCTTGAAATAATTGCTATGAAAGTTGTTTAAGGTTCTCATGCTTTTATGACACTTGAACCCTAGATTCAAGCCTTATAAGTTTCGGACACATCATGTTTAAGGGCATTGGAAACTTAGAACCTAACCTAACTATGCTCATGTTGTTCCTTGAAATAATTGCTATGAAAGTTGTTTAAGGTTCTCATACTTTTATGACACTTGAACCCTAGCTTTAAGTTTTATAAGTCTCGGCCACATCATGTTTAAGGGCATTTGAAACTTAGAACCTAACCTAACTATGCTCATGTTGTTCCTTGAAATAATTGCTATGAAAGTTGTTTAAGGTTCTCATGCTTTTATGACACTTGAACCCTAGCTTTAAGTTTTATAAGTCTCGGCCACATCATGTTTAAGGGCATTGGAAACTTAGAACCTAACCTAACTATGCTCATGATGCTTCCTTATGGTATATGATATGATATTGGTTTAGGGTTCACATGTGGGTATGTGGTTTGTTTACCTAAATCCCAACTATATGTTTCGGCCACTATATGACATTAGGGTTAGAAAACTAAATATGATTCCCATGTATCTCATATGCAATGTTTTATGATGTGGTAAGAGCTTGCTATGCTTCAAGTTTAATTATGTACACTTTTGATCTATGTATGATGGTAACCCATATGCTATGATGTGTGCCTAAGTTATGCATGATATTATGATGAGCTGTGTGCCCAAATTATGCAAGCTATTTATGATGAGATGTGTGCCCAAATTATGCATGTTATTTATGATGAGCCGTGTGCCCAAATTATGCATGCTATTTATGATGAGCTGTGTGCCCAAACTATGCATGTATTTATGATGTGCTGTGTGCCCAAACTTTACATGTCATTATGATGAGCTGTGTGCCCAAATTCTGTATGGTATGATATGATAAGAAATATGATGTGCATGAAATAATAAGAACCATGATATGTATGACATGCTACTTTACTTTATATGGCTTGTACCAAGGGTGAGCTCCATAAGCGCCCCGGGGTCGATGGACTAAGAAACGGGCCTCGTTAGGGATGGGCTCCTAAGTGCCCCTAGATCGATGGACTAAGAAACGAGCCTAGTATGTATGCCTTGTAGGGTTCAAGACTTGCTACCTTGGACCTACATAGGACGCGCGCATTTATGTATGTGGTACAAGCCGGGGCCCTAATCATGTTATGATTATGTTTAAGTATGTATGTAATAAGTTTTCAAAGGACATGTTATATATATTATTGCATGAATCATGTTTTTGAAAGTCATCTCGCATAACCCTTTATGATTATGTTACGATATACCATGATGCTTATGATTATGTTATGTTATGTTAGGATGAACTTTATGATTATGTCATGATATGCTATGATCATGGTTATGTTATGCTAGGATGCACTTTATGATTTTATCATGATATGCCATAATGTTTATGATTATGTTATGTTATGTTAGGATGAACTTTATGATTATGTTATGATATGCTATGATCATAATTATGTTATGCTAGAAAGAACTTTATGATTATGTTATGATATGATGCTTCTATGCATGATATGATGAGTTGTCCTTATGCTTTATGCCTTGAAGTTTTAGTTATGCTATACGGTTTTTGTGAGTAGGAAAGGAGCTTACTGAGCCTTAAGTGCTCACAGCTTACTTTCCTTGTACCACAGATAAGGGCAAAGAATGGATGTACTAAGGGAGCAGCAGGAGGGGGCAAGAAGGACGTGTGTAGTAGTGACTCGGCTAATGAGAAAGACCTGCTTTTAGTTAATAAGAATTATGTTTATGTCGTTCTTTTATGACTCCATGACATTTCATCATGCTCTTTAGTACTATGGTTTAAATTTATGTTAAGCATGTTATGTGATTCATATAATAGGTAGTTAGTGATGATGAAAAGAAAAGTTTTAAAGAAAATGAAAATATACTATAGATAAGACTTCCGCTGTTTTAAGAAGAAAAGATAAGTAACCCCCGTCAGCTTGAGCAGGAAGGGGTGGGGCGTTACAGAAATTGTTCCTTCCTCATATGAACCCACACCCAATCACCGGGTTCAAGGACAACTCTTTCTCTCCCTTTATTGGCTCGATTTGCATATTGCTCTATTTTCTTCTCAATTTGAGCTTTAACTTGCTCATGAAGCTTCTTCACATATTCTGCCTTTGTTTTGCCATCATGTGAACTAAAGAAGTGTTAGGTAAAGGAAGCAAATCAAGAGGTGTTAGTGGATTGAACCCATAAACATTCTCAAAAGGAGAAAATTGAGTAGTAGAATGGACCGCACTATTATAAGCAAATTCAACATGAGGTAAACATTCTTCCCAAGATTTAATGTTCTTCTTAATAATTGCTCTAAGAAGATTAGAAAGTGTCCTATTTACCACCTCAGTCTAGCCATCAGTTTGTGGGTGGCATGTGGTGGACAAAAGAAGCTTTGCTCCCAACTTGTTCCATAAGGTCCTCCAAAAATGGCTTAAAAATTTGGTGTCACGATCTGAAACAATGCTCCTAGGCATGCCATGAAGTCTTACCACCTCTTTGAAAAACAAATCTGCCACATGAGTTGCATCATCCACTTTGTGGTAAGGTATGAAGTGTGCCATCTTGGAGAATCTATCAACTACCACAAAAATGGGGACCTTACCTTTTTGAGTACGTGGTAGCCTTAAAACAAAATCCATAGACAAGTCAATCCAAGGAAAATTATGAATAGGCAAAAGGCGTGTAAAGTCCATGAGGTAATGTCTTAGATTTTACTTTTCTACACACAATGCACCGTGCACAAAATTTCTGCACATCGTTTTTCATGTGTGGCCAATGAAAATGTTCAAGCAGCATTTCTAAGATCTTTTGAACTCCAAAGTGTCCCATTAAACCCCCTCATGTGCTTCCCTAACTAACAATTTACGCATAAATCCTCTAGGCACACAGTCTGTTATTCTTAAACAAGTAGTTGTCATGCCTAACAAACCCATTTTGTGATTTTTTTTCACACGCAGCATATAATTGGGAAAACTCATTATCATGTACATACAATTCCTTAATATGTTCAAAGCCAAGAAATTTAGTTTCAAGTGTAGCTAACAAGTTATACCTTCTTGAAAGTGCATCTGCTACAACATTTACCTTTCCTTGCTTATGCTTAATCACATAAGGAAATTGTTTAAGAAATTCAACCCATTTGGCATGCCTTTTGTTGAGCTTCCCTTGCCCTTTCAAATACTTCAAAGATTCATGATCACTATGAATGACAAATTCTTTAGGCAAAAGATAATGCTGCCATGTTTGCAATGCTCTAACAAGTGCATACAATTCTATATCATAAGTGGAATAGTTGAGAGTGGCGCCACTTAGTTTCTCACTAAAATATGCAATGGGATGACCATCTTGAAGTAAAACATCCCCAATACCCACATGAGATGCATCACATTCAATTTCAAATGATTTGAAAAAATCAGGTAAATCAAGAATGGGTGCATGTGTGAGTTTATCCTTAAGTGTTTGAAATGCATTTTCTTGATTCTCTCCCCATCTAAAACCCATGTTTTTCTTAACAATTTCATTTAAGGGTGCTGCCACTGTGCTGAAATCCTTCACAAACCTCCTATAGAAACTTGCCAACCCATGGAAGCTCCTAACCTCACTCACAGTTTTAGGAGTTGGCCAATCTCTAATGGCCTTAACTTCCCCTTCATCAACCTACACTCCTTTAGAACTTATGACAAAACCAAGAAAAACCACATGATTAGGGCAAAAAGAACACTTTTCCAAGTTAGCATATAGTTTTTCCTTTCTAAGGACATGCAAGGCAGATTGGAGATGTACAATATGCTCAACAAAACTCTTGGAATATGCCAAAATATCATCAAAGTATACTATCACAAATTTTCCAAGAAATTCTCGTAAGACATGGTTCATAAGCCTCATAAAAGTGCTTGGTGCATTAGTTAACCCAAAAGGAATTACCATCCATTCATACAATCCATATTTGGTTTTGAAAGCTGTTTTTCATTCATCCTCTTCCCTTATCCTAATTTGATGGTACCCACTTTTCAAATCAATTTTAGAAAAGAAGCAAGCACCATGCAATTCATCAAGCAAATCATCAAGTCTAGGGATAGGATGTCTATACCGAATTGTGATGTTGTTGATGGCTCTACAATCAGTGCACATCCTCCATGATCCATCCTTTTTAGGCACCAGAATTATGGGTATAGCACAAGGACTTAAACTTTCTCTTACCCATCCTTTTTGCAATAACTCCTCTACTTGATTTTCTATCTCCTTTGTTTCTTGAGGGTTGCTCCTATAAGTTGGCCTATTGGGCAGAGAAGCACTAGGAATAAGGTCTATTTGGTGTTCAATCCCCTCATTGGAGGCAAACCGTGAGGTACTTCCTTGGGAAACACACCCTCAAAATCCTGCAAAATAATAATAACATTACTAGGCAAGGAGTTAATATTAGATTCCAAGCAAGTTTCCTTGCACAAAAGAAGAAATATATGCTGCCTTGTCAAATAAGCTTTCTTCGCCTCACTTCCTCTTGTAAACAAACTTTCTATTTTTCTCTTTTTCTTTTTCTCATTCTCTCTTTTCTTTTGAATTTTATCCTCAAAATCAAGTATTTTCTTTTTCACACACTCTTTCTTTTTCTTAAGCTCTCACTCTTCTTTTTCTCTTTTCTCTCTCATTTTTATTTGATCCTCACAAACCTCCCTAGGTGATAACGGTACAAGTGTGACTTTGCGAGAATTGTGGACAAAAGAGAATTTGTTGGAGAATCCATCATGGTGAGTTCGCCTATCAAACTGCCAAGGTCTTCCAAGAAGAATGCGGCTTGCCTCCATAGGCACAATATCACATAGAACTTGATCTTCATATTTGCCAATGGAGAAATTAATCAACACTTTCTGGTTCACTACCAATTCACCACTATTACTTAGCCATTGGAGTTTATATGGTCTTGCATGTGGTGTAGTCTTGAGGTTGAGTTTGGTGACCAACCTAGTGGTTGCCACATTGGTACAACTTCCACCATCAATGATCATAGAGCATGTCTTACCTTGAATAAGGCAGCGGGTATGAAAAATATTTTCTCTTTGGTCCTCCTCATGATCGTTGGCTTGACTTCCCAATAATCTCCTAACCACCAAGAGATCTCCATCTTTTGCATAGGTTGCTCCATCATTTTCCTCATCACTTGAGGAAGAGGAATGAGAAGAAATTTCTTCACTAGAGATACTCCCATTATCCCTTAACACCATAGTCTTCTTATTCGGGCAGTCGGATGCAATATGACATTTTCCTAAATACCTAAAACACTTGATATCCCTACTCTTAGAAGTGGAAGAAGAGGTAGTAGGAATAGGCTTCTTAGTGCTTGCTGCCTCCTTAGAATTTGAAGAAGAACCCTCCTTCTTTGGCTTGTCCTTCCAACTTGAAGAGTAGTTTGGAGAAGAAGATTTCTTCATAACGCCCTTTCTCTTTAATTGTTGCTCTATTTTCATTGCTTGATGCACTAAGTCATCAAGCTCCACATAATGTTGTAACTCCACAATGTCTCCAATATCTCGGTTTAGGCCATGGAGAAACTGAGCCATGGTAGCTTCCTTATCCTCCACAATATTGGCTCTAATCAAAGTCACCTCTATCTCCTTGTAGTAATCATCCACACTCCTACTCCCTTGGGTGAGTCTTTACAATTTGTTGTGCAATTCCTTGTGGTAGTGGGAAGGCACAAATCTCCTTCTCATCAAAGTCTTCATTTCGTTCCAAGTGTTGATAGGATGCTCTCCATACCATCTTCTCTCCTTTTGCAATTGATCCCACCAAATTAAAGCATAATCGGTGAACTCAAGGGAAACCACCTTTACTTTCTTTGCATTATTGTAATTGTGGCATGAGAAGATTTGCTCTATTTTCATCTCCCACTCAAGATATGTTTCGGGGTCATTCCTCCCTTGGAAGGAAGGTATCTGGACTTTCACACCTCCTAGATCATCTTCTCGTCTATGGTCTCTACCTCCTCTCTCACGTCTTCTTCCCCCTTCATGCCTCCTTTCTCTTGATGAATCATAGAATGGGTCACTTTGACGAGATTCTTCATGATTAGAATTGCCCCCACGGTTGGAAACATTTTCTCCTTCAAGTCGGTCCATCTTTTCGTGTATTTCTTCAAGTTGTCTTTGAAGCATTCTTTCAAATTGTTGAGTAAGTGCCTCCATTTGAAGCCTATTAAGATCTTGCCTAGGGGAATGAGGTGATTTTTCCCCACTCATGCTTGCAAAAAAAAAAAAAAAGAAAAGAAAAGAAGATGACAAGGAAAATTACAAAAGAAATGTTAGACGGACCTCGCCACTCTACTCACGTGGTTGCACTCAAATTTATCCACTCAACTTCCTTATAAGCTCTTAAGGAAAGAACCTTATCAATGTCTTTCTCAAGACAACAAGTAGACAATCAAGTGAACAAGAAACCAACAAGAGAAACATGAGTAGAACAAGAGAAATGAACGGATAAAACAAGAAATTCAACAATGATCAAGAGCAATGAAAGGAATATCTTTGAATTTAGATTTTACAAAGAAAGAATATTGAGTCCTTTCAATTCACAAATCCTCCTTTTTTTTCTTTTTCTTTTTAATCAGAAACTAATGTCTAATGATTCCTCTTTTTCTTTTTCTTTTTTTGAATTTTCCTTTTTTCTTTTTGAGTTGAGGACCCAAATAGTGAATAGAAATTTACGACAGATAAGATGGAGAGATCAACAAAAATGGATAAGAACAAAGATGAAAACAAGACACAAACCTGAAAAATCAAGGAGCCAAGGCTCTGATACCAAATGATAAGGAACCTTGTAAATGGATTGCCTTGAAATTCAGCTTGGGAAAGGTATTGACGCCACACTCAAGCAAGATGAGAATGTGAGTGATAAGTCATGGGGTTTGATTGTCACAAGTTGCATTGATAAAATCGGAATTAGTTCTTTGCCTAAGAACTAGAAGGAAGCTCTCACCAAAGAGAAACTAAAATTTCATTCAAACTTGATTTTCCATACAAGAGTTCTCCTATTTAACATCCCTTAAGATCTACTATGCACTAATTATACAATAAATATCATGCTTGCATGCATGACATTTATTATCCACTAATGCAACCACTAATCCCTAATACTAGCTTAATGTAACTATGCATGCATGATATTTATTATATTAGCTTAGGAACTCTCAAAAATACATTAAAACCCCATAAAGGACATCAAAAGTCACTTTAGAAAAAACCTCCAAAAAATGCATACGAAAATGGTCCTCATGTTGGTCCAATTTCATTTTCAATTTGAAGGAATGTGATCCATTTAGTTGTTGCCTCTCTTGTGCATTGATCCTCTTTTTCCTTGAACCCCATTATTAAGCCTTCCAAAGCTTGCTTCATTTTCTTAGTCTTGAACCTCGTCATGGATCCCTCAATTTCCTTCAATACCTCTTCTTGGCTCACATCATGTTTATCAATACAGTTTGTTTTATTTGGCTGAAATGAAATCTAAGCAATATGGTAACTGCAAGAGCACGTACATATGCAGGGGAGGCCAATTAGATGAATTGAGACTAGAAACTCAAATATAAAAAAAATTATATATGCACTGACAAACATAGAAATAGAAGTTACTTCGTTCAGGGATTGTAGCAGGGAAAAGAAAATATCAACAATAATGAAAGAACAAAAAACAACAAATAAAGAGGAACCTCTTAAGCGAACTTCAAAATTATGACACAATTCTAGGAAGTCGAATGTAAATGCAGATCCAGTATTTACAAAACAGTGTTATATGAAGAGCTTTTAGTAAAGCAGTCACCATTTGCTGGACTAGGACTTGGCCTCCATATGTCTGACCATCTTGGCGTTCTTCGATCAGATTTTGAAACTTCTGTGGCAAATCATTCTCCACGATTAATTGCTTCGGTCTAGGATGGTGCTCATAAACGGCCTGAAAAAAAAAACTGAATAAGAGGCAAAAACATATTCTCATGTTTCAGTTATTAGTCTTGAGTCATTATCTGATTGTTTTCCTTGATTTCATGACTCCACGATTCAAGAAAAACCGATTGAAAGATAATTCGGATCAAAATATTAACTTAATAAAAAAAACTAAGAAAAAAAAATACCCTAATTAGTTTTAGAAGATTAAGTCGAACGATAGCATCTTGATGTTCAAAACCGAGCAAGTAAGCTTTGGCTACACATGTAAGACTTCACCAGAGTGTCAGCTTGTGCAAATACTAACAGAAGATCTGTAACTTTCTCGGCATTTGATGAAGATACCATCTGGGATAGCAATCCAGATGACGTAGTGCTACCAGGTCTTGCATTTAGTACGGCGGATCCAGATAAAATACCAGCAGTGTTTTGTGATGTTAATCCTGATGTGGAAGCTCCATCATTTAAATTTAACTCCATTGTAGGCAAAACCTTGTTGCCTGCTTTGCTTGAAAATTTTACATTAGAATCTGTGCTGCTATTTTCTCACCCATGTCTCGACATCTCTACATCACACTCTCACCCAAAAATAAAGTAAGCAAATGGAATGGAGGCATATATGAATAGACGTAAAAAGAATTGGAAAAAGAACATATGGAGAACAAAAATATTGAAAGTGTAAAGCCTTCAATATAAGAACTCTCTTTTGTAATTTTAAGATTTGAATTTAGAATCAATGTCAGTGTCCAAATGGGGGAGGACAAATGAAGAGTTCAAGTATCCATGTTGACAACTATCCATATAAGAAGCACCTTCTTATTTCCACAAAGTTTTAAACAAACTAGACCTATTCAGGAAAACATCATTCACCAAGAAAACAACCCACAGCTGGCAAAAATCCAGATATTAAAAATAATACAATAAAATTTAGAGATGTCCTAATTCCTAGCTATCAATCTTAAATTTGGTGATGCTAAACATGCCCACACCATACAAGCTAACAGGTGTTGCAAGTAAAGAGATTGAAATAAACATGTTATAAGACCTTTTGGAAATTCACATTCTTTATGCAATTATTTATATAACAGCTTGGACTATTACATGATCATGAAGTTTGTAATAAAGTTTTCAAATAGAATAAAGAGAGTTTAAAAATTTAGCTAGTAGTAAATTATTATTTAAATAACTACATCCAAGATATCAACAGCAAGTTGGCACAACAAAATAAAATAGATGAAAAGTAATACCTATATCACTTACACCTAAAATTTGAATATTAAATTGTTTGAATTTCAAAATATAGCAAGATCATGAAGGGCAATGTTACAAGAAGACATCAATAACCAATAAGAAAGAACACCCAGCTTCAGCCAAAAGGCACAATAAACCCATAATTCTTTAATATATTGGATTACATAATACACAAGCTTTATAAGCATGACCATGAAACTCTTCCTCCTAGACAAATGCTACAAGATATAAGCAAGAAGTTCAACATGCATACAAAATTGCCTTCTTGATCACTATTGATAAAGCAAAATTTGCATTTCTAGATTTCATCTAAGAATGATGCATAAGTGTGAATTTATATATCTTTAACTCTTTAGAATCCATAAAGAAAAAATTAAGCAATTAGTTTTAACTAAATCTAGCCATACAAGCAATTAACCATACTTTTAAACTATAGATTGATTATTGATCATATGCACAAGATAACATGTTAATCTACAAATTCTTCCATCAGAGAATCAAGTTCACCATTTGTCCTCTTCTCATTTGAAGCATGCAATAGTGGCAGTATGCTTTCATTTCTTTCTAGTCCAGAAATATGCCGAACAAAATCAAGTTGTCCTGAAACATGCTGAGACGGTGGCCCCTTTTCTAGAAAGCTTAAGAGTGGTCGAATTTGTTCATTCTGAGATGTTAATTGAATAGCACCACCCGAATGGCCATTTGATGCAAATTCCATATCCTTTTGTACCTTATCAATAGAACTTCTTATGGAAAATGAGGATCGAATTGATATTACTCAAAGAATTGTTTACATTTAGAATGAAAATACCCATTATATGCAACATTACAATAGAAGAGAAAATAGGAAACTAATTATTATGTATATAAGAAATTAATATCTTTATAACTAAATCACTTGATTTCCTACTTTGTGCTCATAGCTATTTTATCTCTATACAAGTTGTGAAATCTATTCACAACTGTTTGACACAGCTATACAAGCTGTGAAATCTGTTCACAGTTTGTCAAATCTATATGGGCTATGACAACTGTTGGGACAACTGTTTGACACTCCCTCTCAAGCTGAGGAATAAATGTTTTCCATTCCCAGCTTGATTATAAGAACGTGAAATCTATAACTATTCAACCCCTTTCTTAACACATCAGCCAATTGTACTTATGATGAGACATATGACATATACTCTAATCCTTCTTCTAATTTTTTCTTGATGAAATGTCTATCAATTTCAATATGCTTAGTCTTATCATGTTGAATAGGATTATGAGCAATATTTATAGCTGACTTATTGTCACAATCGAGTTTCATGGGGTATATAATTGATTTTCAAATCATCCAGAATAATCTTTAACCAAAGTAATTCACATAATCCTTGAGCAATGACTCTAAATTTGATTTTTGTAGATGATCTTGCCACCATATTTTGTTTCTTGCTATTCCATGTCACCAGATTACCACCAAGGAAAGTACAATACCCTGTAGCTGATCTTCTATTTACTAGAGAACCTGCATAGCTTGCATCTGTGTAAGCTTCTAAAGCTAGTGTCTCATTTTTCTTGAACAAAATTCCCTTTCGCGGAGTGTCTTTTATGTAATGTAATACTCTGTAAGCAGCTTGAAGGTGAGATTCTCTTGGATCATGCATGAATTAACTAATTACACTCACAGCATATATAATATCTAGATGAGTGTGAGAAAGGTATATGAACCTACTAACCAAACTCTGATACATTCTTTTTGTCAACAGTTGGTTCTACCTTAGCTTCTCCTATCTTGTGATTTAGATCCATTGGATTAGAAATTGATTTACACCCAATCTTCCTGGTTTTATCTAACAAATTAATCACATACTTCTGTTGAGATATAAAAATTCCTTTAGCAATATCAAGGAAGTACTTCAGTTTGCCCAGTTCCTTTATTTCAAACTCTTTTATTAATTGTTGCTTTAGATCATGTTTTTTGTTTTCATCATTTCCCGTCACAATGATATCATCTACATAGACTAGAAGAGCGGTCATCCTCCTTATCGTTGAGTGCTTAACAAAGGGAGTACGATACCCTTGGCTTTGGTTATACCCAGATTTCTTCATGACTTTTGTAAATCTTCCAAACTATGCCCTAGGAGATTGTTTTAGACCATAATGAGTTTCCCTCTGTTTAAATACTCTATTACCAGTATCCCCTTCAAATCATGGTGGGAGGTACATATAAATTTCTTCATCTAAATCTCTATGAAGAAATGCATTCTTCACAGCATACTATAAGAGTTGTCAGTTGAAGTGTGCAGCCAAAGATAGTAGAACTTTGATAGATTTCTTTTTTACAACTGGAGCAAAGGTCTCCTGATAATCTACCCCATAAGTCTGAGTATAACCTTTTGCTACTAGCCTAGATTTATATCTCTCAAGAAATCCATCTGCTTTGTATTTTAATGTGAAAATCCACTTACAATCAACAATGTTCTTCCCCTTTTGCTTCTCAACAACCTCCCGTGTCTTATTCTTTTCTAATGCATCCATTTCCTCCTTCTTAGCATCCCTCTAAGAAATAAACCCTAAACCTTCTATTCCCTTTTTGACAATGCCTCAGAAATAATATCTGGGAATAGTCATGGTATTTAGACTTACAATGAATTTTTTGTGTGTTGGTGATAGATGTGTAAGAGAAACATAATAAGATAGAGGATAGAGAGGGTGTTTGGTGCATTCTCTAGTACCTTTTCTAATAGCAATGGGAAGGTCAACACTATATGTTAGGTCATTGGATGATTCAATAGATTGTAAAGGTGAGTCAGAACTTACCATGATCCCAATATTAGGGTCGGAGGTTTGTGGTTGAGGTTCTTGAACTTGTATCGCTTCTGGAGCAGCCTTTCTCCTTAAATGCGCTTGAGGGATACTTAGAGTATCACTAGGAGGAGACTCACTAGATATAATAGAAGGTGATTCGATACGAACTTGAGTAGGAGGAAGATCAAGAGCGTTAATGGATTCAAATGACTCACAAGTGCTATCTTTTGTTATTGAAATCTCTCCCCGGGGATAGGACTTGGAGAAGAACGGGATATGTTCAAAGAAGGTAACATCAGTTAAGATGTAAAACTTTTGAGATGAAGGGTGGTAACACTTATACCCTTTTGAGTGGATGAATATCCAAGGAAGATACATTTGATGGCACGATGATCTAGTTTACCTCGAAGTGGATTGTGGGTATGAACAAAAGCAGTGCACCCAAAAATCCTAGAAGTAAGTTTATTTTTATTTAATTTTATTTATATTATATAATTTGTATTATATATAATATATTATTTATATTTTATTTCTATATTAATTAGATGAATGATAGATATAGAAATAAAATAGATGAATAATCTATAGATATAGAAATAAAAAAAAACAAATTTTTTAGTATATGATCATGATAATTTTAATTAATTATTCAACAAATTCAATTGGTTGATACGTGTTGCATGGGACTTATTGAGGAGTTGCATGGGACTCTTGTTATCTAGGACAGGTGAAGGGAGTCTGTTTATCATGTATGTGGCATTAAGGATAGCCTCTCCCTAGTAGGATTTCAAGACATCGTTGTGGAAAAGAATGACACGAGTAGTGTTGAGTAAGTGTCCATTTTTTCCTTTCTGCTATTATATTTTGTTGGGGTGTATAACCACAAGATGAATCATGAATAATCTCTTGGGATTGGAAATAGGAGGACAAAGTTTGGTTGAAGTAATCTCTAGCGTTATCGGTCCTAACACTTTTGATTTTCACTCCAAATTAATTTTGAATCATTGAGTGGAAATTAAGAATAATAATATTGACATCAAATTTTTGTTTGAGGAGAAATATCCATGTAACCCGAGTGCAATCATCAATTAAGGAGGCAAACCATCGAGTCCCAGAAACATTGGAAATATTAGAAGGACCCCATATGTCACTATGAATTAAATGAAAGGGAGTAGAACTTCTTTTATTGATAATAGCTAGGAAAGGGTACACGAGAATGTTTTGCCAATTCATAAACATCACACTGAAATTCAGAAACATCCAATCCTTGAAAAAGATGAAGAAACATGACCTTTAAAACTCTAAAAGAGGGATGACCAAAACGTTTATGATGTAACCAAATATTGTCCTTATTGGAAGAACTATGAAAGGACAAAGATAAATTATTCTTCTTAGTGGATTCAAGGTAGTAAAGATCACTATGTTCCTTAGCAAGTCTAATCCTCCTCCTCGAGTCATGGTCCTAGAAAACACAATAAAAAGGGAAAATAATGGCATGACAATGAAGTTCAGTAGTTAATTTTTGAACGAAAACAAGGTTGGCAGACAGTTTTGTACATGGAGGGTGCTTTTGAGGATAATGTAAGGAGTAAGATGAACATTTCCAAAACCAATAATGTTAGATAGAGCCCTTGAGCCAATCATTTGATGATTGTATGGACTCATTGTATCATATTCTTGTATATTAATAAAGGCATTTGTTTGGTTATTATACTTATTTGTATTAGTGCCAAATAGACTAAGTATAATAGCGTCCTTGAGTAGAAGGTTCATACCTATATCAATCGATTAGTTGAATCGATAGTGAGATGATATAGGGAACACTACTCTAAATCATTCCTAGTCGAGTATTAACATTTAGGGACAATGTTAATGCAATAAAACTAGCATGTAGGTCAGCTCGATGACTTGATCTCACAAGTCATGGATATAGAGATATCAAGCTGACACATGGGTATACATTGGAGAATGTATACTGAATGACCCGCCATGAGAAAGTATCATGAATCGTTATATGAGTGTCATATACTTTCTCATGTGGCTATTAGTATGACTATTAGTCCTTAGACCTGAAGTCACCATGGATCCCTACATAAGGAGTTATGTACTTTGGTTTCGTTAAACGTCACCCGTAACTAGGTGGACTATAAAGGCGATTACTGGGTATATAACGAATTATGTAGAGGGATGTGAGTGATGTTGATGGGATCTATCCCTCCCATATGACGGGAGCGACATCGGTATTCTTGATAGAGTGAGACCACTAAGTGCATGGCCATGCCCAAATGAGTCAACATTAGATGTTGAGATCATTTGATCGAGTGAGTCTACTTGGAGTTCATTATTTAGATTGATTAGAGGATGGCACGGTCTATGCCTCATATTGATCAATCTAGATGTTTAGGATAGAAGGACAATGTCACATATTGTGAGGAGTCACAATTAGTAGTCACAAGGTGATGTCGGATCTCGACATTTTTGTAACTTGGGTAGTAATGATGTGTTGCTAGATACCGCTCATTACTTATGCTCCTAAATGGGTTTAGGGCATTGCCAACGTTACAAGAACCTATAGGGTCACACACTTAGGGCAATTAGATAGAGATTAGGTTCATATGATGAACCAAGAGGATTAGATTCATTTGATGAATCAAATTGGATTAAGAGTAATCCTAATTGGGCTAACTTGAGTTCGACTCAAGTTGATTCATGTGTTCAATGTGTCTAATTTTGATTTTGACTCATTGAACCAATTTAATTAAATGAATTAGATTCATTATATTAAGTTGGCTTGAATCAAATGGTTGGATTCGATCAACCATGGAAGAGATTTGGTCAAGTTTGACTTGACTTGAGAGGAAGATTAAAAGTCAAGTTTGACTTGACTTTATGCCACCTCATTGGTGAGTTGGCATTGAAGTGGACCAATGATGTTACTCCACATCATCATGGGTGCCACCTCATGGAAGTTACAAAGCCATTCTCTTTAATGGCTTCATATTAATTGCAATTAATGCAATTAATTTGGGAGTTTTCACCATTGAGAGTGGCCGGCCACTTTGGGTTTGAATGTGAATTCATTTTTCATTCAAGTGGTGTATCTTCTTCCTTCTTCCTCTCAAGCTCTCCCTCTCCCTCTCCTCCTTGCTTGGACGAATCTCACTAAGGTGCTAGCACACCTTTGTGTGAGGTTTTTCTCCACCTACGTGTCCGTGTGGATACTTCTAGAGGACCGACGCTTGACGGTCTAGAGATCCGGCAACTCCTTGGACGAGCGGGAACGCGAAAGGGCACGCAACAAGGGTAAAGCTCTTAACATGTAGATCTAGGAGTAGATCTAAAAGGTTTTTGAAACTCGTACTCGTAATTTTTCGTTCGGCTTTCCTTGCACGGATCTACGGCTTTGGGTGATTCGGGGTTTCCGCGACGCGAAAAGCGGTTTTCGTGGTCCGAAAAATCCAACAGTGGTATCAGAGCCACGTGCAAGGCTTGTACGAGTTTGTTTTTGGTTTTATGAAAACTAAAGTTTCTGTAATTTTCTGTAAAATTATGATTTTCGAGTTTTTATGGGTAATTTTTCCGTAGAAGCGAAGCACAAGTGTCTCGGCACTTGTAGGCTTCGGCTACCGGAAAGATTTTTCCAAAACGGCTTCGTTTCGCCCAAAAATTTTTGGGGACAGCGGGCTTGGGTGCCATTAGATCGCTTAGGAGCAACTCGCGATGGTTAGATCGCGGGTAGGGGTACTGCCCCTAACCCCGCAAGGGGATTTGCTCCGCGGTTGCACCCGAAATCGCTAAAAACGAATCCGCCGGGAAGATTTTTCCGAAACGGCAATGTCTCGGCCCAAATCGTTTTGGGACAGCGGGTTTAGGCGCTGTTGGATCGCAAAGGAATCCTCGCGATGGTTAGATCGCGGGTAGGGGCGCTGCCCCTGGCCCCGCAAGGGGATCCGTTCCGCGATTACGCCCGAAACCGCTAAACGGGTCCGCCGGGAAATTTTACTCGTAAAAATTGTAAAAATTAATTTTAAAATTACAGAAAATTATAAAAAATATATACTTTTGAATTATATATTAATTTTGTGATATTCATGGCCCAAAAACCCAATATGATTGGATTGTGTTGTAATTCATAATACGGCCTGCGTGCCGTTATGTGCTTGCGAGTGTTGTATTATATTCGCGACCTGCGCGTCGTGCCTTCTCTTATATTCTTGTTGTAAATTAGATTTAGACTCGAATGTAACTCGAGTTTCAAATTGTAATGTACAAATTGGAGCGGTGGAGGGTCCACACGAGACGGAGTTCCGAGGCGGGCACGAGGAAAACAAGGTGGTCAAAGGGAGGAGCTTGGAGAAGCTGTTGACCCTAGGTTGACCAATCGATCTTCTCATTGGCTTGAGAAGATCGTAGTAGGGCCATGACTAAATCACAAATAGATTAATTAATTGCTTGTGTATGTGATGCATATTTAATAAGTAGTTAATTAATTAGTGCCTTACGATTAGATTAGATCTAAGTCGTGCACATGATGCACCCTTGCGATTAGATTAGATCTAAGTCGTGCACAAGATGCATCCCTTTCGATTAGATTAGATCTCAATCAACTCAACTCTAATGCCTAACCGTGCCGTGATACCTATCACTACCTCGATCACATGTATTGTTGAATCTGCCAAAGCAGAGCAATACATATTATCTTGGTAGGGTACGGAGGGACAATCTTGGTCCCGCCTATCAACGCATGGGTGAATACAAACTCAATTAGATTGAGTATTCCTAGTTACTCGGTTGGATCAAGTCAACTATAGGCATTCTTCCAATAGTTGAAAAGGTAGGACAAAATCATGTTTATATTAACTCTCGGGCGTATTAGCCAAAGCTAACTCGAGTTTTAATATAAATATGGATCTTGATCCTATAAACAAGAGTTGTATAGAGATGTAATTGGTAATCATTACCTACCGATCATACTAAGCCTTGGGCGTATTAGCCAAAGCTAACTCAAGGGTTAGTATGATGTGAATCTTGTCCCACATGAATTATAGTATTCAGTGGGAGCATCATTTAATTAAAGGCCTAATTAAATGATTTTAAAAGAATATGATATTTATTTCTGCAAATTTTCTGTTGTAGATAACCATGACGTCGAATACGAACTCTTTCTCCCTGCGTTCTGTCCTTAAGAAGGACAAGCTCAACGGAGCAAATTTCCTGGACTGGTACAGGAACCTGAGAATTGTTCTCACTCAGGAACGTAAACTGTACGTTCTGGAGCAGCCCATTCCGGAGGCTCCTCCTGCCACTGCCACGCGAGCAGATCGAGATGCTTACAAGAAGCATCAAGATGACGCATTAGATGTGTCCTGTCTTATGCTCGCAACCATGAACTCTGAGCTTCAGAAGCAACATGAGTTGATGAGCGCTTACGATATGGTTGGACATCTTTGTCACCTATATCAAGGACAAGCAGGGCACTGGAAGAGGAACTTCACAGGATACCTGGAAGATCTTAACAAGAAGAGAAATAAGATTTCTACTTCAGGTATAAATGTTATAGAAGTCAACCTCTCTATTTCTTCGTCGTGGGTATTAGATACCGGATGTTCTTCGCACATTTGTACTAATGTACAAGCACTGAGAAATAGCAGAGCATTGACAAAGGGCGAGATAGACCTACGAGTAGGCAATGGAGCACGGGTTGCTGCTATTGCTGTAGGGACTTATTTTCTATCTTTGCCCTCTGGGCTTATATTAGAGTTAGACGATTATTGTTATGTGCCTGCATTGACTAAGAACATTATATCAGTTTCTTGTTTGGACAAGAAAGGATTCTCGTTTATAATAAAGAACAAATGTTGTTCTGTCTATTTAAACGATATGTTCTATTGTAGTGCACCTCTGATAAACGGACTCTACATTCTAGATCTTGAGAGCCCTATTTATAACATAAATACCAAGAAGTTCAAGTCAAATGACCTGAACCAAACTTACCTCTGGCACTGTCGCTTAGGTCATATAAATGACAAGCGCTTATCCCAGCTCCATAAGGATGGTATACTGGACTCATTTGATTTTGAATCATATGAGGTATGCGAGTCATGCCTACGAGGCAAGATGACCAAGACTCCCTTTAGTGGGCACAGCGAGAGAGCGACTGATTTGTTAGGACTCATACATAGTGATGTATGTGGCCCTTTCAATGTCGCTGCTAGAGGCGGTTATAAGTATTTCATCACATTTACTGATGACTTCAGTAGATATGGTTATGTGTACTTGATGACACATAAGTCTGAATCCTTTGAAAAGTTCAAAGAATTCAAGAATGAAGTACAGAACCAGCTTGGCAAGAGTATTAAGATACTTCGATCAGATCGAGGTGGAGAATACCTTAGCCATGAGTTTCGTGACTACCTAGCTGAGTGTGGGATTCTATCCCAACTCACTCCTCCTGGAACACCACAGTGGAATGGTGTATCCGAAAGGAGGAATTGTACCCTATTAGATATGGTACGATCTATGATGAGTCACACAGATCTTCCGAGATATCTATGGGGATATGCTCTAGACACGCAAGCTTTCATACTCAACCGAGTTCCATCAAAGGCCGTGATAAAGACACCATATAGGATATGGACTGGGAGAGATGCCCAGGTGTCTTTCATGAGAATTTGGGGCTGTGAGGCTTACATACGACGTCAAGTCTCAGACAAATTAGGACCCAAATCCGACAAGTGCTATTTCATCGGATATCCCAAGGAAACTAAGGGATATTACTTCTACATTCCCAGTCAGCACAAGGTAGTTGTGGCAAAGACTGGGGTCTTTCTAGAAAGGGACTTTGTTTCTAGAAAGACTAGTGGGAGCGCGTTCGATCTTGAAGAAGTTCAAGATGCGAACAATAGCACTAATGCCTCGATGGAAATTGAACTGGAACCACAAAGTATTGTGGATGATGTTGTTCCACAAGGAGTTGAGGAACAACAACCGGTTCAAGTAGACATACCTCTTCGCAGGTCTGATAGGGTACGTCGTCAGCCTGAGAGATACTCTTTTCTCTTGTCTGACCATGATGACATTGTGCTCATAGAGGATGAGCCTACCACCTATCAAGAAGCTGTGATGAGACCAGATTCCGAGAAATGGCTAGAAGCCATGAGATCCGAGATGGAATCCATGTACACCAACCAAGTATGGACTTTGGTTGATCCACCTGAAGGGGTAAAACCCATTGGGTGCAAGTGGGTCTTTAAGAGAAAGACTGACATGGATGGACTTATCTATAAGGGTCGCTTGGTAGCTAAAGGTTTCAAGCAGATTCATGGTATTGACTATGATGAAACATTTTCTCCAGTGGCGATGTTTAAGTCCATTCGGATCATGCTTGCTATTGCAGCCTACCATGACTATGAGATATGGTAGATGGATGTCAAAACCGCGTTTCTGAATGGAAACCTACTCGAGGATGTGTACATGACACAATCTGAGGGTTTTGTAGATCCACAGCATACTAGTAGAGTATGCAAGCTGCATAGATCCATTTATGGACTAAACCAAGCTTCTCGGAGCTGGAATCTTCGATTCGATGATGCAATTAAACAGTTTGGTTTTATCAAGAATGAAGATGAGCCTTGTTTCTACAAGAAGGTTGTAGGGGACATAGTTGTCTTCCTCATATTGTATGTGGATGACATACTACTCATTGGGAAGGACATCCCTATACTTCAGTCTGTCAAGACCTGGCTAGGGAGTTGCTTCTCAATGAAGGACTTAGGTGAGACATCTCGCATTCTAGGGATACAGATCTATAGAGATAGATCTAAGAGATTGCTTGGCCTAAGTCAGAGTACATACATTGACAAGGTACTCCTTCAGTTTGCCATGCAGAATTCCAAGAAGGGATTTCTGCTGATGTCACATGGCGTGAGTCTTTCGAAGACTCAAGGTCCCTCTTCTAGAGAGGAGAGAGATCGCATGGATCAGATCCCTTATGCCTCAGCCATAGGATCGATCATGTACGTCATGCTATGTACTCGACCTGATGTCTCGTATGCTTTGAGCATGACGAGCATATACAAGTCAGATCCAGGTGAAAGTCACTGGATAGCGGTCAAGAATATTCTTAAGTACTTACGAAGGACTAAAGAATATTTCTTGATATATGGAGGCAATGATGAGCTAACTGTAAAGGGTTACAGTGATGCCAGCTTCCAGACCGATCAGGATGATTACCGATCGTAGTCAGGGTTCGTGTTTTGCTTAAATGGTGGTGTTGTGAGCTGGAAGAGTTCGAAGCAGGACACAGTAGCTGATTCTACAACAGAGGCCGAGTATATTGCTGCATCAGAGGTAGCAAAGGAGGCAGTTTGGATCCGCAAGTTCATCACTGAACTTGGGGTGGTTCCTAGCATTGCTGATCCAGTTGAGCTCTATTGTGACAACAATGGAGCTATAGCACAGGCGAAGGAACCTCGCTCACACCAGCGGACCAAGCACATACTACGGCGCTTCCATCTCATTCGAGAGATTATCGATAGAGGAGATGTGAAGATTTGCAGAGTACCTACAGAGGCTAACATCGCAGATCCCTTGACCAAGGCTTTGGCACAGAGGAAGCATGATGGTCACACTAGGTCATTAGGCCTTAGAGCCTATATTGATTGGCACTAGTGCTAGTGGGAGATTGTTAGTTAGAGCCCTAGAGCCAATCATTTGATGATTGTATGGACTCATTGTATCATATTCTTGTATATTAATAAAGCCATTTGTTTGGTTATTATACTTATTTGTATTAGTGCCAAATAGACTAAGTATAATAGCGGCCTTGAGTAGAAGGTTCATACCTATATCAATCGATTAGTTGAATCGATAGTGAGATGATATAGGGAACACTACTCTAAATCATTCCTAGTCGAGTATTAACATTCAGGGACAATGTTAATGCAATAAGACTAGCATGTAGGTCAGCTCGATGACTTGATCTCACAAGTCATGGATATAGAGATATCAAGCTGACACATGGGTATACATTGGAGAATGTATACTGAATGACCCGCCATGAGAAAGTATCATGGATCGCTATATGAGTGTCATATACTTTCTCATGTGGCTATTAGTATGACTATTAGTCCTTAGACCTGAAGTCACCATGGATCCCTACATAAGGAGTTATGTACTTTGGTTTTGTTAAACGTCACCCGTAACTAGGTGGACTATAAAGGCGATTACTGGGTATATAACGAATTATGTAGAGGGATGTGAGTGATGTAGATGGGATCTATCCCTCCCATATGACGGGAGCGACATCGGTATTCTTGATAGAGTGAGACCACTAAGTGCATGACCATGCCCAAATGAGTCAACATTAGATGTTGAGCTCATTTGATCGAGTGAGTCTACTTGGAGTTCAAGATTTAGATTGATTAGAGGATGACACGGTCTATGCCTCATATTGATCAATCTAGATGTCTAGGATAGAAGGACAATGTCACATATTGTGAGGGGTCACAATTAGTAGTCACAAGGTGATGTCGGATCTCGACATTCTTGTAACTTGGGTAGTAATGATGTGTTGCTAAATACCGCTCATTACTTATGCTCCTAAATGGGTTTAGGGCATTGCTAACGTTACAAGAACCTATATGGTCACACACTTAGGGAAATTAGATGGAGATTAGGTTCATATGATGAACCAAGAGGATTAGATTCATTTGATGAATCAAATTGGATTAAGAGTAATCCTAATTGGGCTAACTTGAGTTCGACTCAAGTTGATTCATGTGTTCAATGTGTCTAATTTTGATTTTGACTTATTAAACCAATTTAATTAAATGAATTAGATTCATTATATTAAGTTGGCTTGAATCAAATGGTTGGATTTGATCAACCATGGAAGAGATTTGGTCAAGTTTGACTTGACTTGAGAGGAAGATTAAAAGTCAAGTTTGACTTGACTTTATGCCACCTCATTGGTGAGTTGGCATTGAAGTGGACCAATGATGTTACTCCACATCATCATGGGTGCCACCTCATGGAAGTTACAAAGCCATTCTCTTTAATGGCTTCATATTAATTGCAATTAATGCAATTAATTTGGGAGTTTTCACCATTGAGAGTGGTCGGCCACTTTGGGTTTGAATGTGAATTCATTTTTCATTCAAGTGGTGTATCTTCTTCCTTCTTCCTCTCAAGCTCTCCCTCTCCCTCTCCTCCTTGCTTGGCCGAATCTCACTACGGTGCTAGCACACCTTTGTGTGAGGTTTTTCTCCACCTACGTGTCCGTGTGGATACTTCTAGAGGACCGACGCTTGACGGTCTAGAGATCCGGCAACTCCTTGGACGAGTGGGAACGCGAAAGGGCACGCAACAAGGGTAAAGCTCTTAACATGTAGATCTAGGAGTAGATCTAAAAGGTTTTTGAAACTCGTACTCGTAATTTTTCGTTCGGCTTTCCTTGCACGGATCTATGGCTTTGGGTGATTCGGGGTTTCCGCGACACGAAAAGCGGTTTTCACGGCCCGAAAAATCCAACAAATAATAGCGGCTTGGCTACTATAATTTTTCTATTACTTGAGCTAGGATATAAGTGTGAATAGTTTTAGAATTGAGAGTCATGTGGTTTGTGGCACCAGAGTCTATTATCCATGAGTTATCAAACAAACTGTTTGAGGTATTTATACAAGAAAAGAGAGAGAGTCCAAGAGCATGTGTCAGATGGTTTATCAAGAGAACCCAATAATCCTCGAAGTTTCTCAATTTCTACACTATTGAATCTGCCAAGAATTGAGTTGTCTTCAATATGGGATTGCTCGACCAAGTGTGCTTGAGATTCGACTTCCCCATTCTCAACTTAGTGGTTTATCATGTAGTTTACAATATATCTCTTTGGTGTGACGAGGTTTCTTATGATAGTTGCACCAAAGATGTGCTTTATTGTCTTTAATCGGAGTCACATCATACTTATCTTTCTCCTGCGAGTCAGTTTGAAAGCAAGAAGTGATCCAGCTATGGGTTGGGGCTCAAGCATCACACTTCGTCGACTTTCCTCAGCCTGGAGTAGAGAGATCACCTCTGCTAGGGATGGTATGCAGTCTTTGCCAATGATTTAAATCCGGACCTGATCAAATTCAGGATTTAAGTCGGCTAAAAAATATTATACACGTTCCTTTTTAATAAAATTCTTCAAAACAGCAGCATCTGAAGCACATTGTGTTGGTGCAGTTGGCACTAATGATCAAACTTGAATTTTGATGAATGGCAAATGGATTAAAGTTAGATGTATTTGTGATCTAACCTTGTTATCAAGTATGCAGAGTTGACTAACTTGATGGATCAAGAGGACCTGACACCAGGCAGGAGGTCTAGTTGGGATGTCTGGTTCCCAATTGGTGAAGTCCAGATATGGGATTATGGTAGGAGGAAGTTTGGATGTGCGATTCTGATAGGAGATCGGGATGTTCAATTCTCGATTGGTAAAGTTTGGATGTGCGATTCCGGCAGAAAGACCTGGTGGGTTGGATTAGACATCGAGAAGGTAGTCTCAACACTCAGTAAGTGAAGGTAAGTCACTGGAGGAGAGTGACTAAGTGATGACGCGTCCTGATTGAGGGGACAGTAAGCGTCGGTCCAATTTAGATCCATTTTTGAAATTAAAATTGAGACCCTGACTAGATCCTGATTTGGAGGACAAGGTCTAAGCCATAAATTAATCATATTATTATTATGCTAATCTTATTTTGTAAGTTAAATATTTTTGGACTGACACTTTTTTACAGGGCAAAAGGAGCAAAACTTGCCTCGGGTGAACAATACCTGAGGAGGCGCCTTCTATGCAACGGAAGACGACTTCAGTATTATTCATGGAAGGCGCCTTCGGTGCTATGGAAGGTGTCTTCCATCGGATAAAATCTAACTTCATCGGTTATAAGGAGCAACATTTTTGGGATAGACTTTTGTCTATAGAAGGCGCCTTCAGGTACCATGGAAGACACATTCCACACTCTATAAAGTTGTTGTTCGACCAAGCCTTCTACATAATCTCACATACTAGCTTTTAGCGTCCGTTCAAAATTCTGACTACTTTGGTTGCCTGCTGTTGCTCCGCTACGATGTTGCTCCGTCCAACTACTGCAGAGGAGCCGCCCGACATCGAGCCTAAGTCGATAATCTTTGAAAGTGTTGGATAACAAAGTTAAATATTGTACTTACTTTCTACAAAAGGAAAAGTGTAGCGTATTACACTTGTTCTGATTCTTTTTGTACTCGATCCCCTCTTTCGACGGTTCCGGAAGAGGTATTTAGTAGATTACCCGTCGATAGGTCTGCGGGACCTGAGTCTTGAAGTAGGAGCCGCCAAAGGCTCCGAACCAAGTAAAATCTCTTGCGGTCTTGTACTTTTTTGTTTTTGTTTTTATTTCCGCTGCACTCATTTACTTACTTTAATTTTTAAAAGAAAAGAAAAGTTTTTCAAAACCATATGACCCATCCTCCTCTCACATGCGTCTTGATCCAACAAGTAATATCAGAGCGAGGTTCCACTCTAGATTGGTGAAACCATCAACCGAGCAGGGGGTTTGTTTATATATATATATATATATATATATATATATATATATATATATATATATATATATATATATATATATATATATAATTTTTTACTAAAAAATACTTACGCCTTTTTTGTATTTTTATTTTTTCATCATTAGTTAGAATTAGTGAAATATTTCGTTTGACAAAATTTGTCATAATATATTATTATTATTATTATTATTATTATTATTATTATTATTTATTTTATTATTTTTTTCTCGAAATTGGTAAAATACTCTTATTTCATTATCATGACATAGTCTTGGAATCTTCATGAGTTCTTTTTCAATGTTGAAAATTGGTGAGCAAAAATGCTCGGGCGAAATATCAACAAACCATCTCTATACGAGATATATAAAAAGGATGAATTCAATATATGTAGCATGTAAATGGAAAACTTTATCCTGATGAACGACTTTAATGGTGGCATGGCGCTGAAGCGATCGTCTCAAAACTCGGAAGTAAACCAAAAGGTAATAAATTTAATTTTAGATTTATTACCTAACAAAATTACATACATGATAGGAAAAGTCAAAGATACCCATGAATTTTGGACCCGCTTGACAAAGCTTCATGAGGAGCCATTGAAGCAAGAGGATCAAGTCGAAAGTGAATTCAGATTCGAGTTAAATCCAACGGAGAAGCCTACTGAATTAAGGGTTAAGTTTAAGATTAGTATAATTTACCAAAATACCCCTATTAGTAGTTGTTTGAAAAATTCGCATGATAATTTAGAAATTACCCTGAGTATGGTGCATGCTAATCCAGATTTGCATAATTCAAATTTAATTAAAAATTCAGAACTACAAATAATCTAGATTTTAATCAAGTCAATAAAAAACTTGACCAAATTGATAATAACCTTGACTTGGTCAAATAAAATAATGTCCAAATCAATTCAAATAAATTAATTAATTCAAATATTAAGATAAATTCAAAACTTAAAAATGAATAATTAGATCTAGATGAAATTAACAAATACCTTAATAAAATATTTGATAATATAAATAATGTCAATCTAGAAATTTCTATCCAAAACAAAAATAATTTAATAAATAAAAATTTAAATCTTAAGGGTAAATCTATAGATAAAACTAATCTAACAAACTCAACTAATAATATAAACTTAAAAGGCAAAGAAAATATAAGGATAAATTCAAACACTTTAATAAAATCAAAACCAAATCCAACAAATTCAAAATTAAATAAATCGTTAAAGAAAAATAATTCAAACAAATTAACCAATCCAAAATTAAGAATTAATAAAAACTTAAATATCAAATATAATATTTTAACCAAAGATAATTTAAATAATTTAATAAATTTAAAATTAAAAGAAAACTTAAATCTTAAGCACACTTCTTTAAAGAATAACAATTAAATCAATTTAATTAATTTAAAATTAAAAACTTAAACTTAAACTTAAATTATAATTAATTAAATATTAAATCTTAATTAAAATTAACTTTAATTATACAAAAACTTAAAAGGAAAATCAATAATTCAGGGGAGACACCAAATTAGTTGACACCTCCAGAATAATAAACTACCCGGCTGGGTAATTAGGACTAGATTAATTAGGGACAAAAATTTAATTTGACAAATAATACTGGAGAAGTTTTGGATGATGGTATTGTAAGACCGTTAGATTCGATAGAGGGGGGGTGAATATCGATTCGAAAATCTCGAGTTAAGACGCAGCGGAAAAGTAAAGAAGTAAAGAGATGAACACTGTTGATTTTTACTTCGTTCGGAGCCTGTGACGACTCCTACTCGAAGGCCCGTACTCCTTGAGTACTTTCGTTGGGCAATTCACTAGCAATTCGGATAATTACAATTTACGTACAAATATTGCTAATGAAAAGAAAGAAAACAAAGCTAACCGACAAACAATGAATTAAAAAGAGAGCCGGAGTGAGTCGTCGGAGCTTTGTGAACGTTGTTGGAGCGCAGAGCAGCAGAGTGATTGGACTCAGAGTTCTCAGAAGACTGATATCTTGAAGCTCCTGCCTGGGGCTTCTTTTATATGCTGCTCCGGGCGCCTGGATCCCTTCCGGGCGCCTGGAGTGTGACGTAACACTCCCAACCAGCATGCTCCAAGTGTCAACGTCGTCCTGGGGATAAAATTTGCCTCCGGGCGCCTGGATCCCTTCCGGGCGCCCGGACTTCCGGGCGCCCAGAACCATCCCGGGCGCCCGGACCCTCACTGTTCCCTACCTGCAAAACAGTGTTAGTCCGAGGCAAAATAAAACCCTGCAGCACAGATTGTAAGCACATTTTTATAGATACGCTGAGTAATAAAAATTAACAACAAGAGTATGACTTAGATTCCGTCTTTCCGAGACCGGAATCTAGTCACGATCTCGACTTAGATATCCGAAATGGATCTAAGCCGGATCGACGCCTAATGTCCCCTTCCCGGGAACGCGTCCTCACAGTCACTCCCCTCCAGTGACTTACCTCACTTACCTGCCAGACGTCCGGTCGACCCGTCTGGACTTCTCGCCAAGCGTCCGGTCAGCCCGTCGACCCGCTTGGACTTCTCGCCAGCTATCCGGTCAGCCCGTCGACCTAGCTGGACTTCTCGCCAAGCGTCCGGTCAGCCCGTCGACCCGCTTGGACTTCTCGCCAGCTATCCGGTCAGCCCGTCGACCTAGCTGGACTTTTCCTGCACACTTGATCAAAGTGTCAGACAACAACACAACTAACTTAACCTATTTGTCATTCATCAAAACCTGGGTTAGACCGTTAGTGCTACCCGCACCAACAATCTCCCTTTTTTTGATGGAATGACAACCTGGTTAAGTTAGTGAAAGCATATGTACGAAACAACATGCATTTGTGTGGTTTTAAAGTTAGTTTGTGTTTTCAAATTGGTTTAGCTAACTTAACCACCTAACCCTTCTCCCCCTTTGGCATTCATCAAAAAGTAAGCAGGGGTAAACAAGCATAGTGTAGAGTAATAAAAAGTTTAGTTCAAAAATTCAAAGATACTGATAAAAGTACAATTTTTAACAGCAAGTTAAAAAATAGTCAAGTTGACTTGGGGGAGTTTAAGCTTTTGAAAATTTGTTTAAAGCATTAGCTTTTAGCTTTTAGAAAGCTAGCTAAGTTTTCATTTTCAAACACAAGTTTTCAAAAATCAGAATTCCAAAACTAAGTTTGAAAAATTTATTTTTCAACACTAAGTTTGTAAACGATTTAATTTAAAACTTAAGTTTTGACAGTGATTTAAGTTTGAAAAAATCTAACTTTCATAATTTTGAACACTTGAGTTTCTGCAAATCAAATTTCAGTTTGTAAATATTGATTTTGAACTTTACTTTTAGTTTTCAAAGGAGTTTGGTAGAACTAAAATTGATTTAACAATTTTGAGTTGATTTAAAAAATTTTCACAATTTTAAGCACGTTGATTTTGAAAATTGATTTTTAAACTTTGATTTTCAAAATTAAGAAAAATGATTTTGAGAAGCTTAGTTTGTAAACTTAAGTTTTGAAAAATCTAATTTCCACAATTTTCAAAACTAAGTTAAATCTAATTTTCAAAATCAATTTTCAATAAAAAGTAAAACCCAATTCTTAAAAACAACTTAGTTTTATAAGAGTTAGTTTTCAAAAGTAGGTTTAAGAAATTTTTAGGAGAACATTTTTCAAACAAAATTTAAAATATTTTATATAAAGGAAAATTTTTAATTAATTCCTCCCCCTGAACCTGACATAACTTTAACCAGCTGTCTAACCAATTAGGTACTAACTAACTATCAGAAGATAGTAGCTTTCACTTGGTTAGTCAGATTAAGTTAATTACAACCAGTCAGTGTTTGACTTGACTGATGAACTTTAATCTGATTAATATCTGAATTGTATTTAACGTCCAGACTTATGTTGATGCACTGAAATTAGCATCTTAAGTCCAGACAGTTGGCCTATGCATCTCACCCCTTTCTATGTTTATCAAACACAAGCAAGGTAAACCTAAGGTGTTGGTGAGATGCTCAAGAACTAGACCTATGGGCACATGCTTTCTAAGGATTCAAAACTAGTCTAAGGCCAAAACTGTTTTTGAAAGTCTAAGAATGGAAAGTTTTGAAAAACAAACAATTTTAGCCTATAAGTTGGTAAAATCATTTTTGAAAGTATTTTTGAAAGATTCTAGCCTATTAAGATAGAACATATTCAATGTAAGTTTGAAACGCTACTAGATAAATCCAAAATATTTTACAAGTAGTGTAGCTACAGACGTAGGTCATCACTAAGGCTACTGAGATGATGAGGGGGGTGGTCCAGATCCCAAGGATCGAAGAAGTGTCATCAGCTCAGTGTGTCGGGTGACTCCGGCAGCTCGTAACTCGGCAACCTCTCGCCGCATGTCCCGATGAAAGTCAGAGTTCTCCTGCTGGAGACTCGCCATAGCTCTCTCTAGTCCGGTCATACGGTCGGCTAGAGTGCGGGGAGCGTGTCGTGGTGCTCGAGCTGGGGGTGGTGGTGGAGCCGGTGCGGCTTCCTCTGGAAATAGTGCGAGCATGAACTCGTCCACCTGTGCGTCTGGATCGGGCTGGTGCTGTGCCCCCCTTCGCCAAGACATAGTCCCGTCATCTCTATCTATGTGGATGCCGGCTAGAGAAAAGTTTCGAGCGGCTATAACATCGAACTCGGTCATATGGGCAACGTCTCCCCTAGTGACATCAATGTGCAGCGAGGACATATAGGCTGTCAGAACGTGACCAAATGGTATATGGACTCGACTGTCAGTCACAAATCCAGCTGAATAGATAATGGTGGAGAAGATGTGTAGGCTAATGTCAATGTCTAACCTATGAATCAGGGCATAAAGTAAGAACGAATGGAATGGACGCATCACAGCGATGTCCCGAGTAGTCAGTGGTAAAATGCAAAGGACTACAACCCTATAAAGAGCGTAGTCCTGGACTCGAAGTTCTACTGACCTAAACTGTGTCACCGTGGGATCTCTCTCTCCCCCGAAAAAATACGAATAGATCGTATCGAGAGTAATATGTGAGTAGGGATCTTCGAACGGTAGATCCCTCGGAGGATAGCACAAAAAGGAGCAAGTAGATGGACGCAACTCTAAAAACTCTCGGATAGTCGTAGGGGAAAATACGATATCAGTGCCTGCTGCCCTAGTGGTATAGGTGAAATCGTCTACTTTTACTAGGTTATTGCAAAATTCGGCACACAGGCTTATGTTTATTGGACTGGTACATTCGACAAGGTTCGTTAAGTTATAGTAGCCTATAACTTCTAAAGCAGAGGGACATGACCTTAGAAAGAACGATCTATCTATGCAGGTAGTCCTTATGGCCTTATAAATGGTGGACTCAAACTTAATCCTAAGTTCGTCTGTGGGAAACCTAGGGTCTGTACTAGCATTGGAGGGTCCAGCACCAGTATTTGTTCGTTTCTTACTGTTTTTAAAAAAATATTCTAAGAGAGTTTGCAAAGATAATTTCAAATAAAATTTCAGATAGTGGAAGAAGTTTTACCGAGGAGCCATCGATAAATGTAGATCTGACGACCTCGGTTGAATCGCGACAGCGTCTTCACCGTAAGCAAATTTTAGTTAAAAATACTTTCGCGCTGAGGTTCGAAGTGAACCTTGGCAAAAGTGAGAGTAAGTGGTGCAAGAATTGGGGGCGCCTGCTGCCCCTTATTTATAGGGGACTCCGGGCGCCCGGGGTTGATTTAGGGCGGGGCGCCCGGATCCCCTCCGGGCGCCCCGGAGGGGAATACCAGGGGCGCCCGCCCCTGGTTTTGGACTGACCGTTTTTTTTTTTTTTTTTTTTTTTTTTTTTTTTGGGTTTTAGGTTTTAGGTTTTGGAGTTAAGTTTTAAAATTAAAATTTTGAAATTAATTTAAGTTTTAAAATTAAAATTTTGAAATTAATTTAAGTTTTAAAATTGAAAATTTTAAATTAATTTAAGTTTTAAAATTTTGAAATTAATTTAAGTTTTAAAATTAAAATTAATTTAAGTTTAAAATTGAAATTTTGAAATTAATTTAAGTTTAAAATTGAAATTTTGAAATTAATTTTTAAATTTAAAATTGAAATTTTGAAATTAATTTAAGTCTTAAAATTGAAATTTTGAAATTAATTTAAGTTTTAAAATTAACATTTTGAAATTAATTTAAGTTTTAAAATTGAAATTTTGAAATTAATTTAAGTTTTAAAATTAACATTTTGAAATTAATTTAAGTTTTAACATTGAAATTTTGAAATTAATTTTTAAATTTAAAATTGAAATTTTGAAATTAATTTAAGTTTTAAAATTAACATTTTGAAATTAATTTAAGTTTTAAAATTGAAATTTTGAAATTAATTTAAGTTTTAAAATTGAAATTTTGAAATTAATTTAAGTTTTAAAATTAACATTTTGAAATTAATTTACGTTTTAAAATTAACATTTTGAAATTAATTTAAGTTTTAAAATTAAAATTTTGAAATTAATTTAAGTTTTAAAATTAATATTTTGAAATTAATTTAAGTTTTAAAATTAAAATTTTGAAATTAATTTAAGTTTTAAAATTAACATTTTGAAATTAATTTTTAAGCCTTATTCATCTCACCCGATCTATATTATCAATCAGGGAATCCTATGATTTTGTGAGATGAAATTAGATTTTTAATTATGGAGTTTTGGTTTAACGTGTGTTAGATTCAGATTTAGTTTTGGTTTCCATAAATAGGCATTCTTCGGATAAATTTCTAAGCTTGGTGAGTCACATGGACATCATTAGAAGTAACCAACCTTTCGAAGTTTTCCGAATAGTCCTATCCACGGAACTTAGTACTAAATCTTTGTCTAACTGGTTAGGATTCGTTTAAGGGTAGCAGTTCCACTTGGCCAAATGCACCAGATCGAAGCCATATCTTTCTAGACATGCGATGCCCAAGCTTCCCTAACGTACTATCATCCAAAGACTTCACCAGTACCATGAGTTAAGTTAAACTTGGTCTCTCTTTAACTAATCCTAATTACCCTACCGGGTTAGTTTGTTTTGGGTTACCCTGTCGGGTAGGTTAGTTTTGGAGGTGCCAGCTATTCTGAAGCCTCCCCCTGAATTATTGGCCATTAATTTAGATTTTGGGTTTGTGTCGATTCTTTTTATAGTTATAATCAACTTGGTGATAATCTAAATTTTGTTGAGTTTTGAATTTTGATTTTAATTTAGATTTATATTTTAGTTTTTGATCTGATTTATTCAAGTTTATATAATGTATTTTATCTTTAGGTATATAGAATTGATTAAGTCCTACTTGCGTGGTTAAGCACGCTTTCGGGACCCAAGCTTGTTTAGTTGCTTTGTGTTGGGTTAATAATGATTTAAAGGTTTTGTTTGAGTTTGACTTATATCCAAGTCCGGTTTTATTATAGCATGCCTTTTGGTTATTTAGAATTAAATCTAAATTTTTAGATCTTGTTGTGAATTTTTCCAACAATTCTTTTAACTTATTAATTTCATTTTTTAATGATAAATTCTCCTCCTCAAGTGTTCGATCTTGAGTTGGATTCGAATTTTTTAATTGTTCCTTGAGGTTTTGATTTTCCTCAAGAAGCGATTTATTTTTATTTTCCAATTTAACTAATTTTTTATTTAAACACGAGATAATTCTAAAGAATTTACGATTTAAGTTTAGGTATACCTCTTCGGAACCTTCGGAAACGAGTGCGGACTCGTGGCTCGATTCGGGTTCGGACCCATCTTCCGATTCCTCTGATTCGTCTTCCGTTTCAGCTTCGCGAGCCATCAGCGCGAGGTGACTTTGGTGCTTTTGCCTTTCTTCCTCCGATTCGTCTGAGGAGGAATCGTCCCATGTTGCTTTGAGGGCTTTCTTCTTTGTTGACTTTGGTTTGTCAAGTTTTAATCTTGGGCATTCGTTCTTGTAGTGCCCCTTTTTGTTACATCCGAAACATGTGACATTTCTTGAGTCGGCTGGCGAACTGATCTTCTGAAGATCCTGTTTGCTGAAGCTTCTCTTTTTCCTGGTGAACATTTTCCTTACCAGGTTCACCAGGTGTTCTTCGTCTTCAGAGTCTTGATCGGAATCTTCTTCAGATTCGGGCTTGTTCTTCTTTTCTTTAGAGGAACCTGCAAATAAAGCTACACCTTTCTCGACCCCGGCGTTAGTTTGCTCATGAAGTTCTAATTCACAAAAGAGTTCATCCAATTTTAATTTAGATAAATTTTTTGAAATTTTGTAGGCATCTACGATTGATGCCCACAAATTGTTTCGCGGAAAAGCATTTAACGCGTACCTGATTAAGTCTCGGTTCTCCATTTGGTGGCCTATCGCGTGGAGACCGTTGAGGATATCTTTGACCCTCGCGTGGAGCTGACTTGCCGTTTCTCCTTCCTGTATTTTTATATTAAAAATTTTATTTAACAGCAAATCTCTTTTTGTTACCTTCGCGTCGCTTGTTCCTTCGTGCAGCTCGATTAGTTTATCCCAAAGCTCCTTAGCGTTTTGATGCGGTCCGACCCGGTTCAGTTCTTCTCGTGTTAGTCCGCAGTGTAGAGTATTGATGACTTTGTTTTCAATTGATGCCTTTTTCTTTATATCATTTGTCCAGTCTTCAGGGTCTACTATGTTCCCGGAGTTGTCTACTGGAATTTTGTAAGCCCTTGTGACGCTCATCCATTGGTCGTAGTCTGTCTTCATGTAGACCTCCATTCTCCTCTTCCAGTACGAAAAGTCATCCCCGTTGAATAGGGGAGGACGTACTGTGTTGAAGCCTTCTTGTTGAGACATCTTATCCTGCACACACTAAATTAACTGGAAAAAAAATCCCAAGACTTCGTCTTGGATTAACAGTGCGGGAGAAATAGAAACTCTAAGTTGGTGTTGTACCAATTTAGATTTTAAATGCAACAAGAGAAAAAATCTTCAAAAAAGATAATAATATCAGTTTTGAATTGTTAAAAAAAAATGATTTCACCCCCTGTCTGATTGGTGGTTGCACAAAATCAGAGCGGTACCGGCTCTGATACCACTTGTAAGACCGTTAGATTCGATAGAGGGGGGGGGGTGAATATCGATTCGAAAATCTCGAGTTAAGACGCAGCGGAAAAGTAAAGAAGTAAAGAGATGAACACTGTTGATTTTTACTTCGTTCGGAGCCTGTGACGACTCCTACTCGAAGGCCCGTACTCCTTGAGTACTTTCGTTGGGCAATTCACTAGCAATTCGGATAATTACAATTTACGTACAAATATTGCTAATGAAAAGAAAGAAAACAAAGCTAACCGACAAACAATGAATTAAAAAGAGAGCCGGAGTGAGTCGTCGGAGCTTTGTGAACGTTGTTGGAGCGCAGAGCAGCAGAGTGATTGGACTCAGAGTTCTCAGAAGACTGACTTGTTGAAGCTCCTGCCTGGGGCTTCTTTTATATGCTGCTCCGGGCGCCTGGATCCCTTCCGGGCGCCTGGAGTGTGACGTAACACTCCCAACCAGCATGCTCCAAGTGTCAACGTCGTCCTGGGGATAAAATTTGCCTCCGGGCGCCTGGATCCCTTCCGGGCGCCCGGACTTCCGGGCGTCCGGACCCTCACTGTTCCCTACCTGCAAAACAGTGTTAGTCCGAGGCAAAATAAAACCCTGCAGCACAGATTGTAAGCACATTTTTATAGATACGCTGAGTAATAAAAATTAACAACAAGAGTATGACTTAGATTCCGTCTTTCCGAGACCGGAATCTAGTCACGATCTCGACTTAGATATCCGAAATGGATCTAAGCCGGATCGACGCCTAATGTCCCCTTCCCGGGAACGCGTCCTCACAGTCACTCCCCTCCAGTGACTTACCTCACTTACCTGCCAGACGTCCGGTCAGCCCATCGACCCGTCTGAACTTCTCGCCAAGCGTCCGGTCAGCCCGTCGACCCGCTTGGACTTCTCGCCAGCTATCCGGTCAGCCCGTCGACCTAGCTGGACTTCTCGCCAAGCGTCCGGTCAGCCCGTCGACCCGCTTGGACTTCTCGCCAGCTATCCGGTCAACCCGTCGACCTAACTGGACTTTTCCTGCACACTTGATCAAAGTGTCAGACAACAACACAACTAACTTAACCTATTTGTCATTCATCAAAACCTGGCTTAGACTGTTAGTGCTACCCGCACCAACAGGTATGTTAAAGAAGCTCTGTCTATGCATGTCTAGGAAGACATTGTTGGTCCCTTACGACCAACAAGAGGGGTGCACAAAAAAATAAAATACCTTTCTCAACTCTATCGGGCTTTAAAACAATTTTACAGTTTAAAGAAATATTACAGAATAAAAGAAAAATACGAGATAATCAATTTACTTGGTTGACAATCAGAGGATTACTACTCTAAGGCAAATGAGCTCACTATGAAGATCGTCTTCTCGAATGAAACATTGGAGGCAGAGAAGCCTCATACATGAAAATTAAGCTTGAAAATGAAAAATAGAAAAAGAATTGAAGTACAGACTGTGTTGTTCAAGAAGGAGAAGACCAAGGCTCTATTTATAACCCACTAGTCGAAAACAACCGTTTACTGATGTGGCATGGTCCGGGCACTCGAACCCTCTCCGGGCATCCAGTATGGCAACTCTTATCATCTCGCAAATGGCTACATGACAGAGTTGGGATAAAACTTTATCCTGGTCTGGGTGCTTAGACCCGCTCCGAGCACCCGGACCCCTGTTAATGTCGATCCACAGTGCTGCGGAGTTAAGGCGCCCTGGCTGGACCAAACTGGTTCGAGCGCCTAGAGTAGATCGAGCGCCCAGACCAGAGTCAACTCTATGTTGACTTTCTATCTGGGTCTTCCGCTCCGACTCCACTCACTTGGGTGATTTCATCCATCCGGAATAGGGGTCACCCAAACTCATTTTTTGGCATTTTCGAGCAACATTTCACTTCGACTTCTCGTCCCTCGAAAACGTCACGCGCTTCCTTCTCGTCTTCCAGCATACTCTTCAGCAGCACCTCGTCCCTCGGACGCACTGAGCCCGTCGACTTTCTGCCATGTCATCCTTCTCGCTAGCTGCGTCTTTCGCTCATCTTCCTATGCTCCTAAGTTTCTGCACACTTAGACACAAGACATCAAAAGACTGTTGACCTAATTTGACTTGGTTGATCACATCAAGACTATCACCGGGTACTTACAATCTTCCCTTTTTAATATAAGCAACCCAAGTTAAGTTAGGGTAAACCAAAAACAAATAATAGTAAAATAGTAAGTACTTAATATGCTTCCTTCTTATCCGCCAACGTACTCTTTCGCAGCGCCTAGTCCCTCGGACGCACCGAGCTCGTCGACTCTCCCATGTCGTCCTTCTCTCCAGCTATGTCTTTTGCTCGTCTTCCTGTACTCCTAAGTTCCTGCATACTTAGACACAAAGTATCGAAAGACAATAAGACCTAACTTGACTTGGTTGATCACATTAAAACTATCACGAGGTATTTACAGATATATCTTCGACCAGATGCATTTGACTTAGTGGAACTAACTGAAGCTACCCCTTACTAATCCTAACTGATTAGACCAAAGTTTTATACTAAGTTCAGTGGACAGGACTATTTGGAAAATTTCGAAGATGTGGTTACTCTAATGACGTCCAGGTGAGTCACTACAGTTTAGACATTTATCCAAAAAATATCTTCTTGTTAAATCCAAAACTAAACTTGAATCTAACACAAGTTAAGTCAAACCCTGAAATTCAACTTAACTAATCTTGCAAAATTATATGATTTTTTTATTAAAAATATAGATCGAGTGAGATGAGTAAGGATTAAATAAAATTGAATGAAATCAAATTAAATTAAATTAAAAAATTAAATCTACATTAAATTAAATTTAAAATAAATTAAGTTTAAAAAAAGAAAATCTACATTAATTAAAATTAAGAATAAATTAAATTAACATTAACATTAAATTAAATAAATAAAGTTAAATTAAATTAAAATAAAGTTAATTAAACCTTAAACTTAAAATTACAATGGAAACAAACGTAAAATTAATTAATGTATTTAAGGAACTTTTACACATCTTTTTAAAATTATTTTAAAAAATCCTTTTGAAAAAAATTATTTTAAAATTTAATTAAAAATTAGTTTAACAATCTTTTAAAACTTAGAAACTTAACTAAATCCTAAAATTTTAACTAAAACGTAACTTAATCTTAATTTAATGAATTAAAATATCTATCTTAATTTAACCTATCATTAAACCTTATAAAATTATAACTTATTCAAACTTGCAATCTAACTAACTCTAAACTTAATTAACCCTATTTTAACTTTAATTAATAATTTAACTTAAGTCAAATCTAATAAAACATAAAGATGAAGTAAAATTATTGAATTAAGTAAGTAAAAGTTAATCAATAAATTATTGATAATGATTAACTATTATTGAGTTAATAATAAATTATTTTATTTAGCCTAACATGTAAGTTAGTTAACTTAATCCTAGATTAATCTTTAATGGATAGAAAATATGAGTTTTAGGAATAGTATGTTTTTTCCAACACTAATTCCCATAAATGCTTAGATAGAACTTCTTGTAACTAACAAATATAATCAGAAAATACTAGGTTAAGAAGGAGAAAGTGCCTTAAAAATATACATAAATTAATTAATATGCTCAAACCTAACTATGAATTAAGGGGAAGTGTCAAGTTCAGAGGGAAAAAAAATCCTCATTTTAAACAATACTTTAAAAATTACCAAAGAAAAAAAAACCTTTTGAAAAAAAAATCTTATTTTGCAATACCTTTTGAAGACTATTTTAAAATATTTTGAAACTTACTTAAACTTTTTTAAAAATAGTTTGAATAAATACTTCAAAATTACTTTAAATTGCTTTGGAAAATTTTTTAAGTTTCTGAAATTATTTTTTCCCTAAGAAAAATGTTTTACAAATTTTTCAGAAAATACTTTTCAATACACTTGTCAAAATTTACATCTCAAAAACATTTTTAAAAGATACTTGGAAAAACTTTCAAAATCACTATAAAAATATGTGAAAAATGCCTTTCAATTTACTTAACTTAATTCTTGTGAGAAATATTTTGCAAAATACTTTCAAAACTTATATTGAAAAACTCTTATACTTTTTCAAATATCTGTTTTGAAAAATAAAATGCAAATGTTTTGAAAATTGCATTGAAAAACTACTTGAAAACATTTTGAAAAGTTTTGAAAATGTTTTATAAAATTCTTGCGAAGTCTTTGAAAATTTTTAAATACATGCAAAATTCTTTTCAAAATACATGAAATTTTAAAAACTTGTTTGAAAATTTTCCTTTGAATATTTTTTAAAAACTATTTTGAAAATACTCCTATACTTTTTCAAATGTCTATTTTAAAAAATAACATGAAAAGTTTTGCAAAATGCTATCTTATACATTTTATCTTTATAAAATGTTTTATTTTTAAAAATTTTGATTTTCAAAATTTTGAAAAAATTTCTTATCCTCCCTCTAATTTGCTTACATTTATTTATGTGAATAATTTTTTATGAATGTAAAGGGGGAGAGTAAGGGTTAAATAAGAAAGTAAGAAAAATGAAAGATTTTAAGCCCTAAAATGATCAAGAGAATTAAATAAAATTTGAAATTACTTAATTTTTCTCTTGTATCATTTTCATGCTACTATTTCTTTTTGCATATTTTTCTAACTTTAACGTAACTTGTCATTGCATCAAAAAGGAGGAGATTATTGGTGCAGTTGGTATCAATGATCAAACCTGAGTTTTGATGAAATGATAAATAGATTAAAGTTAGATGTGTTTGTGATATAACCTTGTTATCAAGTGTGCAGGGTTGACTAACTTGATGGATTAAGAGTACCTGACACCAGGCAAGAAGTCCAGTCAGGATATGTGATTTCTGATTGGTGAAGTCTAGATGTGGGATTCTGACATGAGGAAGTCCGGATGTGTGATTCCAGCATGAGATCGGGATGCTCGATTCTCGGTTGGCGAAGTCCAGATGTGTGATTTCGGTAGGAAGACCTGGTGGGTCAGATTAGACATCGAGAAGGTAATTCAACACTCAGTAATGGAATGTAAGTCACTGAAGGAGAGTGACTAAGTGAGGAAGCGTCCTGATTGAGAGAACAGTAGACGTCAGTTCAATTTAGGTCCATTTCAGAAATCTAAATTGAGACACTGACTAAATTCTGATCTGGATGGCAGGGTCTAAGTCATAAATCAATCATATTATTATTGTGCTAACCTTGTTTTGTAGGTTAAATATTTTTGGACTAACACTTTATTGCTGGGCAAAAGGAGTTTTATTGAAGGTGCCTTTCACACTCTATAAAGGTGTTGCTCGACCATGCCTTATACATAATCTCACATACGAGCTTCTACACGTCCATTTGAAGTTTTGACTGCTCTAGTTGTCCGCTGCTACTTCGCTACAACGTTGCTGCGTTCGACTACTATTGAGTAGCCGCCCAACACCGAGCCTAAGCCGATCATCTTCAAAAGTGTTGGGTAACAAAGTTAAATATTGCACTTACTTTCTACAAAAGGAAAAGTATAGCATGTTACACTTGTTCCAATTCTTTTTGTACTCGATCCCCTTTCTCAATGGTTTTAGAAGAGGTATTTAGTGGATTACCTGTCGATAGATTCGTGGAACTTGAGTCTTAGAGTCACCGAAGGCTCTGAACTAAGTAAAATTACTTGCGTTCTTCTACTTTTATGTTTTAGTTTTTATTTCTGTTGCAATCATTTACTTACTATAATTTTTAAAAGAAAAGAAAAGTTTTTCAAAATTACGTGATTCACCCCCTCTCACATACGTCTCGATCCAATACATTGCATCTCAATTACTTGGTAGTAATCGTGTTCTTGCCATAGATTTTGCAAAACCATGGAATATTCAGTGACTGAATTTATCTCCATGCTTAGTAACCCCTGCTTTGACTTTAAGTTCATAAACTTGGGCATCATTACAGGCTTTTGAGTAAGTGTGGTAATGCAATCCCAAATTTCATGAGCAGTAGAGAGAAACATACATGTATCACTAATGGATGGTTCCATGGAATCTGTAACACCCATAGGATATCTAGCAAGTTGCATATTTTTACCATGGTTTAAAATAGGCCTTCGGTGGAAATTAGTAAAAAAAAATAATAAAATAGAATCAAAAAGAGATGACCAAGGTTTGAACCGTAGACTTCTTACTAGATACATGTATGTGATAACCAATGAATCAAGAGAATGTATTGTTAGGAAAAGAAGGGACAATATAGTTAAGAGTAAGAGAAGGTTTCTTTCATTTAGGAAGAGAAGTTGGAATTGCCTTCTCCCTCTCAAAGGAAAAGATGATTCTTACTCTCTCTTTTCATTAAGGATTGAGTAAAAGAAAAGAGAAGGAAAAATTCATTTTCCCTTCTTCTTTTCATGAGGAATAAAAGGAGAAAAGAAAGAGAAAATATTCATTTTGCTTCTCTTCTTCCTCCCTCCTCCTCTCCACCGAAACCTCTCCTCTCCCTCACCATTGCCGAACCAAGCCAAGAAGCAAGCTCATCTCTAGGAAAGCTTCACAAGCAAGGCCACTCCTTTTAGGAAAAATCAAGCGAAAGGATGTGAGTATCCCCTTACTGCAGTACAAGTAGTTGTCGGTTTGTTTTTCGTATGAAAATGTTTTTTTAAAAACCTTATAGTTTTCTTGTAAGCTATGGCCAAGATAGATTGGTGGCCACTTAGGATTTACAAGTTTACAAATTATGCTTTATGTTGTACAAAAAAAAAAGAATCTAGAACCTCACCTTGAAGTTTCGGCCAAGACAAAAAGAGAAGGTCTAGAGCAAAGTTTCTTTTGGTAACATGCTTGTCTATGCTCTTATATGATGTAGAATCTTTCATATGTTGTTAGTTCAAGTTTTAAGGCTTTATATGTTGCTAAAAGAATAGGAACCCTAACCTAATGTTTTGGCCAAGATGAATCATAGGGTTTAGGGCAAAGTTTTGAAAAGAAAACATATTTGCTATGCTCCTTCATGATGTATGTTTTTCATAGGTTTATAGCTTAGTTCTTTTCATGCTCCATGTTGGATGAAATTTGGAGAAATCTATCTTCAAGTCTCGGCCAAGGAATAGAAATGAAGTTTAGAATAAGGTTCTTTTATGATAACATGCTTTGATGAATGAACTTTTATGTGATGATAGTTTTAAGTCTTATGCTCCATGTTGTATAAAAAAATATATATATATGAAACCCTAGTAGTAGTTTTGGCCAAGACAAGACATGAAGCTTAGGGACAAGATTTTTAACCTAATCATGCTTGTTTATGCTTATTCATGAGGTATGATATCTTGTATGTAGTTAGGTGAAGTTTTTATATTACATGTTTCACTAGAAGAAATGAAACCCCACTTGTAAGTCTCAGCCAAGAGTAGAAATGAAGTTAGAACAAGGTTTTCTTTTATGATAACATGCTTTGATGAATGAACTCTTATGTGATGATAGTTTGGGTTTATGTTTCATGTTGTAAAAAAAAAATATATAAAAACCCTAGTGAAGTTTTGGCCAAGGTAAGATATGAGGCTTAGGGTTAGAATTGAAAACCTAAACATGGTTGTTTATGTTCATTCATGAAGTATGATACCTTGTATGAAATTAGGTTATGACTTTATGCACTAGAAAACTTGAAACCCTAATTGTAGGTTTCGGCCAAGGTGGAGTATAAGCTTAGAGTCAAGTTTTTCTAACTTAATTATGCTTAGTTATGTTTCTACATGTTGTATGATTTTTAGTATGAGATTAGATAAGTTTCCATGCTACATGTTGTACAAATGAATCTTAGAACCTCACTTTAGGGTTCGGCCAAGCAAGTACATGAGCTTAGAACAAGGTCTTGAACTTTAACTATGCTTGTTTATGCTTCTTTATGTTGTATGATTATTTATCTATAGTTGGTTGAAGTTTCATGCTCTTTATGGTGGCCAAAGTCTAGAATTGATGTTAGTAAGGTTTCGGCCAAGAATAAAATAATGGGTTTAGGGAAAAGTTCTTGAATCTAACTATGCATGCTTATGTTTCCTCATAATGTATGATTCTTGATATATGGTTAGTTTAAGTGTCCATGCTTTATGATATGTTACATGCTATGATTTCATGATATGATATGCTATGTTTCATGGAATGATATAGGATACACTTCATGATATGATATGCTATGCTTTACGTTGTGATATATGCTAAGTTTCATGAGATGATATGCTATGCTTCATGATGTGATATATGCTATGTTTCATGTAACATGCTGTGCTCTATGTTATGATAAGAACATGTTATGATTTATGAGATATGTTATGAAAGGCTTATGTAAGAAGAAAAGCCTAAGAGATGCTTCCCTTGAGTTGAGATTAAGATCTCTCTTCATGATATGACACGTATGATAAGACAAGAATATGATATGTATGATGACATGATAAGAAATATGATACATGATATGCATGACATGCTATTTTACTTTATGTATGGTTTGTACCAAGGGTGGGCTCCATAAGCGCCCCGAGGTCGATGGTCTATGAAACGGGCCTCGTAAAAAGGGATGGGCTCCTTAGTACGCCCCTAGGTCGACGGACTATGAACGGACCTAGATCCCTAGTAGGTTCGGGGCTAGCTTCCCTGTCCTAGGGATTGCGCACATTTATATATGTATGTGGTACAAGCCGGGCCCTTATGATGATATTATGTTCAAGTATGTATATGATAAAAAAAAAAAACACATGTTGCATATGTTCATTTCATTATGCATGTTTTCAAAGGAACATCTCGCATCCACATGTACATGTTATATGATTTCCTTCACATTTATTTACTTTTGGTATCATGTTTATGATGTTTGATGATCATGTTATTAGTTCATGTTATGTATTCACATGTTATGATATGTTTCATGTTATGACTCCACATGCTATGATATGTTTTATGTTATATGTTATGTTCTCACATGCAATGATATGGTTATGTTACGTTTTCACATGCTATGATATATTTTATGTGTACATATGATTCATGGTTTTATGAGTAGGAAAGGAGCTTACTAAGCCTTAGGGCTTATAGTTTTTATATTTCCTTGTACTGCAGAGAAAGACAAGGAATGGATGAACTAAGGGGAGCAGCAGGAAAGGCAGGAAGTGTGTGTGGGAGTGGCATGGTGGATAGATCTAATTTAGTTTAAAACTTTATTTGGTTGAATTGTGCATGTGAACTAAGTCTGGACCTTATGTTTATGCTGATAACTTGAACTAGTATGTTATGCATTTATGATGTTTTATTTCATGTCAGTAGATTTATAAGATCATGATTCATGTTCAAGTAGTAGATACAGATTAAGCTATGCATGAGTATTAGTATGATTTACGGTTCACATGCCATGTTAAAAAGAAAAAAAAATAAAAAAAATGCATATGATTAAACAGAATGAAAATTTGATAAGTACCTTCCGCTGCCATGAGATCATATGCACATGTATGTTAGGTAATTGTAAGTAACCCCGTCCCTTAGGGTAGCCTTAGCGCCCCCGAAAGGGGCGGACGTTACAGTTTGGTATCAGAGCGAGGTTTACCTTCCACTACACACACATCAAGCCTACATCCTGCCGCTCCAAGTAAGAATTTTTATGCTTAAATTTTTATGATGCTTATGCTTAAATCTATTCTTTCATAATGCTTTGACAGTATGCATGTCTACTCCATTTTTATTATTATTTGATAAGTTACAGTTCTAATTTAAGTATGCATGATGGTAGATTAGGAATAATAATAACTTATGCTAGCCTTGTTATTATTCATGAAGAGAAGCATGGCTAGAAGACGCAATACTAGAGCAGAGGAGACAATACCTCCACCTGATCTGATGCATGTAGTCACTGAGCTCCAGCGTCAGGTTACGGAACAACAACAGATAATCACTGCTCTAATGAATCAGCAGGGGAATACTGCTACCCCACCTGGAAATCAGAATACAATGCCAGTCATACCTGCAGCTGCACCAGTGCCACCGGCACCTGCACCACCGGTAGGCCCAGCTCCAGTGGTTCGTCAGGAGGCATATTTGATTCAGTGGCAGAGACTGAAGCCGGAAGCTTTCTCCGGTAACTGTGAACCATGGGACGCCCAGGCCTGGTTCAAGACTGTGGAGAGCATAGTAGACTTATTGGATTGGCCCGAACACGAGAAGGTCAAATGCGCATCGTTCTGCCTTACGGGCGATGCTAGAATGTGGTGGGACCGAGTCAAAGCAAAAAAATAAATAAATCAGATGAGATGGACAGACTTTGAGACGAAATTTTTCGAAGAATTCTTTCATATGAGGGTGACAAACAAGCATTATGACGAGTTCACCGAGTTTCGACAAGGCGATCTGTCGGTTAATGAAGCTGTTAAGAAATTCAACTGTTTAGCACGCTTATGTCCAGAATTGGTTAGCACTGAAAGGGAAAGGGTCAGACTCATGCTGAAGATGCTCAGACCTGAGATAGCTCTGAATGTGGCCGGTGGAGTTAATAGACCCCAGACCGCTGAAGAATTAATCAGCAGTGCCCTGATCACCGAACATTATCAGAAGGCGATGAACGATGGCAAGAGTCAAACTCATCCGGGAGGACAGAAATCTCAGAGCAACCGAACCAATTGGAAAGAAAATCACAGTGGCAAGAGGAAGCAATGGACTGACTCCAAGGGTGGTCCAGCAAGCAAGCAGCTCATGTTTCCTCAGTGTACCACCTGCAGGAAGAAGCACCCAGGAATATGCCGTATAGGCACCAATAGATGCTACAACTATGGAATGGAAGGACATATGGCTCGGAATTGTCCTACTCAGATTCAGACACCTCCACCATAGCATGTCAAAAACAGAGGTGCTCCCCCATAGCTACACCTGATGCAAGCTGCATTAGAAGGCCCTCAGATAAGTCAAGGGAGATTGGAAGCTCCGCCAGTGACGACGAATGATAGAATTTTCTCTCTCACCAAGGAAGACGTGGCGAATGCTTCTACTACTGTCACAGGTCAGATATTTATTTTCAGTCAGCATGCTACTGTATTATTTGACACTGGGGCAACACACTCGTTTATCTCTACACCTTTCACGAGAAAGATAGACATACCACCCCAAGCCTTAGATTGCATGTTTTTAACGACTTTACCTTCGGGAGAGGTGATGTCATCCACTCATATGCTGTGAGCTACACCCCTCAGAATCGCAGACAGAGAACTCTACTGCGACCTGATAGTGCTTGATATGCAGGATTACTATATTATATTGGGTATGGACTTTCTGAGCAAGTACGGTGCTTCAATAGAATGTCATAATAGAAAAGTAATTTTTCGGCCTGAAGCAGAACCGACTTTCGAATTTATCGGAGAGACCAAGAAGGAAGCTAAAAAGTTTTTATCAGCTTTAAAGGCACGGAAGATGGTGGACAACGGATGCACTGGATTTCTAGCTCATGTGGTTGATACAAGTCAAGTAGAGGAGCTGAAGCCGAAAGATGTCAGAGTTGTATGCAATTACCCAGAGGTATTTCCTGATGAACTGCCAGGGTTAGCACCTGATCAAGAGATCGAGTTTGAAATCGAATTGATTCCTGGTACGAAGCTGATTTCTAAAGCACCTTACCGTATGGCGCCGGCTGAATTGAAGGAACTTCAAGAACAGCTACGGGAGTTACTCGACAAGGGACTTATCCGCCCTAGTCACTCTCCATGGGGAGCTCCGGTACTGTTTGTGAAAAAGAAGGATGGGTCTATGCGAATGTGCATAGACTATCGAGCGCTAAATAAGGTTACAATCAAGAACAAATATCCTTTACCACGGATTGACGACCTGTTTGACCAGTTAAAGGGTGCCACCGTCTTCTCTAAGATTGATTTGCGTTCTGGCTATCATCAAGTAAAGGTGAAACAAGATGATATACCGAAGACGGCTTTCCGGACAAGATACGGGCATTATGAGTTCGTAGTAATGCCCTTCGGAGTGACAAATGCTCCTGCTCTATTTATGGACCTGATGAACCGGGTGTTCTCAGTATATCTCGACAAATTTGTGATAGTTTTTATCGATGACATCCTCATTTATTCGAGAACCCAAGAAGAGCATGTCGAACACCTGGAAATAGTATTACAAATTCTTCGGGAAAAGCAACTGTATGCGAAATTCTCCAAGTGCGAATTTTGGCTCGACCAAGTATCATTTTTGGGTCATGTTATCTCTAAGGATGGAGTAATGGTAGACCCAATCAAGATTGAAGCCATCAGTAACTGGGATAGGCCAAGGAATGCCAGCGAAATCAGGAGTTTCCTCGGACTAGCAGGCTATTACCGGAAGTTCGTAGAGGGTTTCTCCAGAATCGCAGCCCCGATGACAACCCTCACTCGGAAAAATAAGAAGTACGAATGGACAGACGACTGCGAGAAGAGTTTCACAGAATTGAAAAGGAGACTGACCAGTGCTCTAATTCTTACTCTTCCAGAAGACAACGAAGGATTCGATATGTACAACGACGCTTCTAAATCAGGACTCGGAGCTGTACTCATGCAGAATAGCAAGGTCATTGCCTATGCCTCTAGGCAACTCAAAGAACACGAGAAAAATTGCCCCACTCACGATTTGGAGCTAGCAGCCGTGGTCTTTGCTCTTAAAATATGGAGGCATTATCTATATGGAGCATAGTGTAAGATTTATACAGATCACCAGAGTTTGAAATACTTCTTCACACAGAAGGACCTGAACATGAGACAACGAAGATGGCTTGAGCTAGTCAAGGACTATGACTGTGAAATCTTTTACCATCCGGGAAAAGCGAACAAAGTGGCCGATGCACTCAGCAGGAAGTCGTAGACCACCTTAGTACCCGGAGCTGTTTTAAGTTCGAGGATGAACTTTTATGAGGTATGGGGGACTGTAACACCCATAGGATATCTAGCAAGTTGCTTATTTTTACCATGGTTTAAAATAGGCCTTAGGTGGAAATTAGTAAAAAAATAATAAAATAGAACCAAAAAGAGATGACAAGGTTTGAACCTTAGACCTCTTACTAGATACATGTATGTGATAACCAATGAATCAAGAGAATGTATTGTTAGGAAAAGAAGGGGCAATATATTTAAGAGTAAGAGAAGGTTTCTTTCATTTAGGAAGAGAAGTTGGAATTGCCTTCTCCCTCTCAAAGGAAAAGATGATTCTTACTCTCTCTTTTCATTAAGGGTTGAGTAAAAGAAAAGAGAAGGAAAAATTCATTTTCCCTTCTTCTTTTCATGAGGAATAAAAGGAGAAAAGAAAGAGAAAACATTCATTTTGCTTCTCTTCTTCCTCCCTCCTCCTCTCCACCGAAACCTCTCCTCTCCCTCACCATTGCCGAACCAAGCCAAGAAGCAAGCTCATCTCTAGGAAAGCTTCACAAGCAAGGCCACTCCTTTTAGGAAAAGTCAAGCGAAAGGATGTGAGTATCCCCTGACTGCAGTACAAGTAGTTGTCGGTTTGTTTTTCAAATGAAAATGTTTTTTTAAAAACCTTATAGTTTTCTTGTAAGCTATGGCCAAGATAGATTGGTGGCCACTTAGGATTTACAAGTTTACAAATTATGCTTTATGTTGTACAAAAAAAAAAAGAATCTAGAACCTCACCTTGAAGTTTCGGCCAAGACAAAAAGAGAAGGTCTAGAGAAAAGTTTCTTTTGGTAACATGCTTGTCTATGCTCTTATATGATGTAGGATCTTTCATATGTTGTTAGTTCAAGTTTTAAGGCTTTATATGTTGCTAAAATAATAGGAACCCTAACCTAATGTTTCGGCCAAGATGAATCATAGGGTTTACGGCAAAGTTTTGAAAAGAAAATATATTTGTTATGCTCCTTCATGATGTATGTTTTTCATAGGTTTATAGCTTAGTTCTTTTCATGCTCCATGTTGGATGAAATTTGGAGAAATCTATCTTCAAGTCTCGGCCAAGGAATAGAAATGAAGTTTAGAATAAGGTTCTTTTATGATAACATGCTTTGATGAATGAACTTTTATGTGATGATAGTTTTAAGTCTTATGCTCAATGTTGTATAAAATATATATATATATATATGAAACCCTAGTAGTAGTTTCGGCCAAGACAAGACATGAAGCTTAGGGACAAGATTTTTAACCTAATCATACTTGTTTATGCTTATTCATGAGGTATGATATCTTGTATGTAGTTAGGTGAAGTTTTTATATTACATATTTCACTAGAAGAAATGAAACCCCACTTGTAATTCTCGGCCAAGAGTAGAAATGAAGTTAGAACAAGGTTTTCTTTTATGATAACATGCTTTGATGAATGAACTCTTATGTGATGATAGTTTGGGTTTATGTTTCATGTTGTAAAAAAAAATATATATAAAAACCCTAGTGAAGTTTCGGCCAAGGTAAGATATGAGGCTTAGGGTTAGAATTGAAAACCTAAACATGGTTGTTTATGTTCCTTCATGAAGTATGATACCTTGTATGAAATTAGGTTAAGACTTTATGCACTAGAAAACTTGAAACCCTAATTGTAGGTTTCGGCCAAGGTGGAGTATAAGCTTAGAGTTAAGTTTTTCTAACTTAATTATGCTTAGTTATGTTTCTACATGTTGTATGATTTTTAGTATGAGATTAGATAAGTTGTCATGCTACATATTGTACAAATGAATCTTAGAACCTCACTTTAGGTTTCGGCCAAGCATGTACATGAGCTTAGAACAAGGTCTTGAACTTTAACTATGCTTGTTTATGCTTCTTTATGTTGTATGATTATTTATCTATAGTTGGTTGAAGTTTCATGCTCTTTATGGTGGCCAAAGTCTAGAATTGATGCTAGTAAGGTTTCGGCCATGAATGAAAGAATGGGTTTAGGGAAAAGTTCTTGAATCTAACTATGCATGCTTATGTTTCCTCATAATGTATGATTCTTGATATATGGTTAGTTTAAGTGTCCATGCTTTATGATATGTTACATGCTATGATTTCATGATATGATATGCTATGTTTCATGGAATGATATAGGCTACACTTCATGATATGATATATGCTATGCTTCATGATATGATATGCTATGCTTTACGTTGTGATATATGCTAAGTTTCATGAGATGATATGCTATGCTTCATGATGTGATATATGCTATGTTTCATGTAACATGCTGTGCTCTATGTTATGATAAGAACATGTTATGATTTATGAGATATGTTATGAAAGGCTTATGTAAGAAGAAATGCCTAAGAGATGCTTCTCTTGAGTTGGGATTAAGAGCTCTCTTCATGATATGACACGTATGATAAGACAAGAATATGATATGTATGATGACATGATAAGAAATATGATACATGATATGCATGGCATGCTATTTTACTTTATATATGGCTTGTACCAAGAGTGGGCTCCATAAGCGCCCCGAGGTCGATAGTCTATGAAATGGGCCTCGTAAAAAGGGATGAGATCCTTAGTACGCCCCTAGGTCGACGGACTATGAACGGACCTAGATCCCTAGTAGGTTCGGGGCTAGCTACCCTGTCCTAGGGATTGAGTGCATTTATGTATGTATGTGGTACAAGCCGTGTAACGCCCCGCCCCTCCTGCTAAGGCGACGGGGGTTACTTGGGACCCATACATACTTAACACAGTGGAAGTCTTATTCGAGTCTAAACTATTTACAACAGGAATATAAAATAAAAGAAGGCACGACGCGCAGGTCGCGATCATATATAACACGCACAAACACACAAAATGACACGCAGGCCATATTATGAATTACAACACATTTTGTCCAATCTTATTGGGTATTTGGGCCATGACCATCACAAAAATTATACATAATTCTAAATTAAGTAATTTCCATAATTTTTGTAATTTTACTACTAATTTTTATGATTTTACGAGTCGCAACTTCCCGGCGGTCCCGTATAGCGATTTTCGGGCGCGATCACTGGACAATGCCCCTTGAGGGGTTAGGGGCGGCGCCCCTTCTCGCGATATGAGTCTCACGAGTATCTTATGACGATCTTACAGCACCTTAACCCGCTGTCCCAAAACATTTTAGGCGAGACCTTACCGTTTCGGAAGGTGTTTCTCGGTAGTCGAAGCCTACAAGTGTTCAAACACTTGTTGCTTCGCTTCTACGAGAAAAAGACCCATAAAATACATATAAATTGTAAATTTACAGAAACTTACAGATCTGTAATTTTTCATAAATATTAAAATAAAAACAAGTACATGTTCGCACGTGACTCTGATACCACTGTAGGGTCTTTCGGGTCGCAAAAACCACTTTTTGCATTGCGGAAACCCCAAAATCTCATGCCACCGGATCCGTGCGAATATTAAATTTTTCATGTACATGTTTTCTAATCCTAGATCTACTTTAGATCTACATGTTTAGGAGTTTATACCTTTGATGCGAAGCCCTTCGCTTATCCCGCTCGTCTAAGAAGATGCCGGATCTCAAGGGTGTCAAGTGGACACCCCTCTATGTGTATCCACACGAACAATTAGGTGGAGAGGAAACCTTAGAGTGTGCTAGCACTCTTTTAGGGTTTCGGCCAAGGAGGAGGAGAGGGAGAGAAGAAGAAGCAAGGAGGAATAATAATGATCGATTATCAAAATAAGAGTAAAAAATGGCTTAAGTATTTTCATCTAATGAAAATACTTAATACTCATTAACACCATTAATGAGCCTCATTAATGAGCCTTAATGAATATTTAATGAATATTCATTCTTCATTAAATAACCATTTTGAAACTCATTCAAAATTTGAATCTAAAATTCAAATTGAATTGTCATGCCCCGGAGGAGTCCCAGTCCGAAGAAATTTCGACAGTATCTCCCCTGTACGGCGGACAATCTGAAACTTTTCTACATCCTCATATACCTCAGCCACATGCGGCTAGAATAAAAACAATAATAAAATACAACCACACAAACATCCACGCAGTTTATATAAAGTAAACAAAACAGTAATACCATGTCTCGAAAACAACCCTACTCCACTACACCCATAAAACACAAAACCGACAAACTCACCTCTTCTGCCGTCCAGGCAGACATGTAGTAGAACAAATCCAAACCATACGAAAATTCATCAATCATAAGAATCCATACAATATCCAAGTATCAAACAAACCAAGACTAAACATAGAAGAAGAAAAACTAAAAACAAAAAGTCAACAACTCCTTGTAGTCTGCAGGGGACCAGCAACTGGAACTCTCTCTTGACAGCATCAACCTGAAAAATAACAACAATGGAGGCGGGGTGAGTCCAACACTCAGCAGTCTCCTGATATAAATAACACCTAGCACTAATCATGCGTACAATCTCCTGATATAAGAAAGATAAAAATGTAACTGAAGTAAACATGAGAGAAACTGTACTAATTAGGACCTGGGTATAAGGACAAACAGTCCGAGTGGTATAGAAATCCTGTATGCATGTCAAACATAGGTATCCAAACAATATGCAGCATATAAATGCAGCAAACACAAACACAAGCAATAAATGCATCATGTATATGATGCCAATGATGCGTCCTGGTCACCCCTGACACCAGTCAACCATCTCACACACAATAGTAAGGTCGAGTGGGTAGGGCTGTGACAACCGTGCACTCTGTCATCACTGCTCCTGATGAGTAACCGAGTGGACGGGATGCTGTCGGAGTACATCTATCCTCCTACCCCAAATCATAAATGGGGGAACGCAATGCTCTCAACTCTCGGTACACGATGACGGGGAGGAATCCCTGCCGGCTACCACGTTGTGTCACACTACCCATGAGCGGACCAACGGAGACAAACAAAGTGCCTGCTGCAACACACTCTGCCTGAATCGACCACTAACCCATGAGTGGTGGTGTGTGCAGATCCATGTAACTGGCGATGTGCTCAACAATAATGGAGCGGACTATCGCACAGCATGCAATCATGCAAATGGTGCATGTCAACAACCACAAAATATCCTGAACTAATCCATATACATACATAAGGTGCACCATAAGTCAATGAATCAAACAATGGTACATAGATCAGATAAGGTATACAACCTAGGTCCTGAACATGGTGAAGCATGGTATGCCACTACCCCCTATAATCATGTATAAGTAGGTAAGGAATACATGAGATGCAAAACAAGTAATCAACCAAGCATGTAATAAGTATTGGGTAGTGACTAACCGAAACAAATGAGAAACATAATTATTGTAATTTGTTAAAATCACTACTATGTATATCAAACGACATAAAGTCAGAAGTACCCACCTCCAATAGGAATGTCCAAATCCGACATCGAGATACTCGTCTCACGTCAAAGTCCTGTATCCAATAGATATACGATTATTTAGCTAAACTCTTATAAATAGCTAAATAAACTCTTTAACCCTAAATTAGGGCAAAACCCTAATTCAAAAACACATAAACATAATCAACATACACATGATCGTCTAACCAAATCCTCCAATTCGGAACATGATCTACAACAAGTATTCAAATACACCTAATCCTTACCCTAATTCACAATCCAAGTGATTGCGTTGAAAGGTTACTTGCTGCTGAAATTTGAACAAGCAATTGTTTGTTGATCCACAGCACACAAAAACCCATTGTAATTCTTCCTTCAATTAACAGCCCTCACTTCTGTGGACTAAGGTCTTCTGTTGCTGATCAAATAACGCCATAGCCCCACTTCCTCACCAATCCGTGACCTAGATTAGTAGCAAGGAGAAGATCACGATCAAGATTGGAGATTCCTGCTAAGAATTAACCTAATTCCAACTAACTTACCTCCCAAGATCGACTAGGGCACGCGACTGGTGGCTAGAACAGAGGTTGTTGGAGGAGAACCAGTGTAGAGAAATGACTACCCTCGGTTGGCTCTCATTGGCCGGTGAAGATAGCATCGACAGAAGAGAGGAGAAGAGAGTCTTCGGCATGAACGGCTGTGAACCCAAAACTAGGGCAGGGAAATCAGCCGGATAGGGCGGCGATGGTGGAGACGACTAGGAGGCGATCGGCGGCTTCACAGAGGTGCAGCCTCAAGTGGCGGCAGCGACGTCACAAAGGAGTTGAAGTTTGGCCGGCGGTGTGCAGCGATTGTGCGGCTCGGAAGTGAAAGAAGGAGAGGCAAGGGGGAATCAGGTTCAGCGAGGAAGAAGATGCAGAGAGGGGAGAAGAAACCGCAGTGGCGGTTAGGGCAGGGATCGGCGTCGGGCGCGCGGAGAAGAAAAAGGGAACGACACAGTAATGGGGAGGAAAAGAAAATAAATAAGAAAAAGGGAAAAGAAATAAATAAATAAATCTTTTCCTCACTTAAACGGGTAGCCTAAACAGACTTTCCCGAGGCCTCGTTTTTATCCCCGTAAATTCGTCCATACGAGTTCCGAAAAATTCCCAAAAAATCTCCAAAAATTTCGGAAAATTCCCTTACTAATATTCGCCTATTTTCGGTATTTTACATTCTTCCTCACTAATAAAAATTTGGTCCCCAAATTTCGTTATCTACCATCAGCAAATACTAACAACAGATATAGAGTATAAATGTTGAACGGTAAATTAACTCACATACCTCAAGTGAAAAGATGGGGGTATCAAGCTTGGATCAAAAATAGATTACAACATTGTCAACAAGGACAATGGAAACCGATCCAAACAACCTAGAAATACCGAAATCATCGAGTCCATGAAAAACATCTAGGGCTTTGTAAGCCTAAATTGTAAAACCTAGAACTCATAATGCCCGTACAATAGACATTCTCAACTATAAATTCCCGACAACAAGTCTGAAATCTGATCACTAGCTACAAACCACTAGAGAAATAGATCATCGAATGTGAGAGCAACGCTCCATCACAAGAAATACTACATATGTGGGAGCAACGCTCTACCACAATAATCCATAAATACTGCTAGAGCATTGGTAAGCCTAAATGGCATTACCAAAAAAACTCATAATGGCCGGAATGTGGCCACCCTCGTCTAGCAATCAACAGTGGCATGATATGCGGACAAACAATCTATGCCAAGATTAATATCAAGGTAGACCATTTCCAATACTAACAGATCTATCGTAAGTATCATGTTGCCAAAATCTAACGGCAACTCTGACCTCCTAGTGACGTCCAATGTATCACCGGACGGTAGAGAGACGATCATTCGCTGGGGTCTGAAAGTGGGTAGTCTATCAATCTCCCTCATAGATGCACGAATAAGCACCAAGATGGAAGTGGCAGAAAAGAAAACAAAGGATGAAGAATTATGGATTCCAATTAATTTGAAAAATCCAGTGCTTGCCATAGATGAGGTGAAGTCATTCATTTCGGTAATGTCTGAAGTCCCTTGCAATCATTAGATCAGTAGCTGGTTGCAGACCATTCAGTGAGTTTGCAGGAAGAAACGTTGGGCCCAAATTGTGAGCAACAACCATCTATGCAAATAGCATAGTATAGGCCGATATACTGAATGAATAAAGAAGAAGAATAATTGGATGAGATTTGAGGAAGTAAAAGAAGACAGATCAAGCAGAGAACTTCAATTGCCTGATTGTATTCAGAAAGCAATTGGACAGACACAAGGAAAGTGAAAACACCAAGATGGAAACAACAGAACGGATGCTAGGCTGAAGAATTGGATTCTAGCTGGTTTTCAAAAATCTGAACCTGATGGTCATCATAGAGGTGATATCATAGCAGTTGCACACCTCAAGAGCCTTGCAATCATCAGATCACCAGATCATGTTGCAAGTAAATAAGAGCAACGGTTGTCACTACTAGTTCAGAGTCTAGTGCAGATTAGTTACTAGTGACCTCTGCAATGACTCCACATCAAGCAAAAGACAACTTGGAGGAAGGCCTCAGCCTCCAAGTAAGTATGCAATTGTGGACCACACCAGACAGCATTTCAAATATTTACCAAAGGCTTCATATAGTTTGGTGCCGCATCCAAGTTCAGTACCTAAACCTTGCCCAAAACTTACTGGAAAATTCAATTCCAAGTTTACAACAACACGATCAGTTCAGGGAAGGTTACCCATCCTTGCTTCTAAATCTTTTTACTAGTTTTTAAGTAGTGAAATGGCTAAAAAAAAATATGTAGATCAAATGTAAACGCTGTGACCATTTCTATGATAGTACAATTCAAATATTTAATCAGAGGGTTGATCTTAAAGCATAAGAGCACAGGAGTTCCTAAGTACCCTATCCTGGAAATATTTAATTAGACATGCACTAAACAACAGTGTACATGTCTAAATTTCTTATGAACCACATTAACTAAATGGACCTACCTTCACAAGCTAAATGTATCTCAAATTAATCTGAGTTGCATCTATTGTTCAAATGACACAACTAGAACCTTTTAAGACCGTATTCCTACACTTAACTCAAAATATTACTACAAGTATTAATCATAAAATAAACATCATACATATTTACTGTCTGGAGATGTTCCATCGCTGTCCAGTCCCCCAATTAACCTCAAAATTCTGAACGAGAAAATCGCCGAAAATCCATATAAATCAGAAACGGAAGTCTGAAACATAACATAACAGAAATCCGTACAAACCGAAGTAGATATCCAAATCTCCAGAACACCAAAAGTAGGTGTCATAACCCGCTCTGATACCAAAAAATTGGTATTAGATAAATCTCGAAATCCGTAACACGATAAACAACAAGTATCGCCAACTTGGCGCTCTGATACCACTAAATTGTCACGCCCCGGAGGAGTCCCTATCCGAAGAAATTTCGGCAGCATCTCCCCTGTAAGGCAGACAATCTGAAACTTTTCTACATCCTCATATACCTCAGCCACATGCGGCTGGAATAAAAATAATAATAAAATACAACCACACAAACATCCACGCAGTTTATATAAAGTAAACAAAACAGTAATACCATGACTCGAAAACAACCCTACTCCACTACACCCATAAAACACAAATCCGACAAACTCACCTCTTCTGCCGTCCAGGCAGGCATGTAGTAGAACAAATCCAAACCATACGAAAATTCATCAATCATAAGAATCCATACAATATCCAAGTATCAAACAAACCAAGTCTAAACATAGTCAAATAAGAAGAAAAACAAAAAACAAAAAGTCAACAAGTCCTCGTAGTCTGCAGGAGACCAGCAACTGGAACTCTCTCCTGAGAGCATCAACCTGAAAAATAACAACAATGGAGGCGGGGTGAGTCCAACACTCAGCAGGTACAACTGATATACAAAGTAGGGAAATAACACCTAGCACTAATCATGCGTACAGTCTCCTGATATAAGAAAAATAAAAATGCAACTGAAGTAAACAGGAGAGAAATTGTACTAACCAGGACTTGGGTATAAGGACAAACAATCCGAGTGGTATAGAAATCCTGTATGCATGTCAAATATAGGTATCCAAATAATATGCAGCATATAAATGCAGCAAACACAAACACAAACAATAAATGCATCATGTATATGATGCCAATGATGTGTCCTGGTCACCCCTGACACCAGTCAACCATCTCACACACAATAGTAAGGTCGAGTGGGTAGGGCTGTGACAACCGTGCACTCTGTTGTCACTGCTCCTGATGAGTGACCGAGTGGACGGGATATTGTCGGAGTACATCTATCCTCCTACCCCAAATCATAAATGGGGGAGCACAATGCTCTCAACTCCCGGTACACGATGACGGGGAGGAATCCCTGCCGGCTACCACGTTGTGTCACACTACCCATGAGCGGACCAACGGAGCCAAACAAAGTGCCTGCTGCAACACACTCTGCCTGAATCGACCACTAACCCATGAGTGGTGGTGTGTGCAGATCCATGTAACTGGCGATGTGCTCAACAATAATGGAGCGGACTATCGCACAGCATGCAATCATGCAAATGGTGCATGTCAACAACCACAAAATATCCTGACTAATCCATATACATACATAAGGTGCACCATAAGTCAATGAATCAAACAACGGTACATAGATCAGATAAGGTATACAACTTAGGTCATGAACATGGTGAAGCATGGTATGTCACTACCCCCTATAAGCATGTATAAGCAGGTAAGGAATACATGAGATGCAAAACAAGCAATCAACCAAGCATGTAATAAGTATTGGGTAGTGACTAACTGAAACAAATGAGAAACATAATTATTGCAATTTGTTAAAATCACTACTATGTATATCAAACGACATAAAGTCAGAAGTACCCGCCTTCAATAGGAATGTCCAAATCCGACATCGAGATACTCGTCTCGCGTCAAAGTCCTGTATCCAATAGATATACGATTATTTAGCTAAACTCTTATAAATAGCTAAATAAACTCTTTAACCCTAAATTAGGGCAAAACCCTAATTCAAAAACACATAAATATAATCAACATACACATGATCATCTAACCAAATCCTCCAATTCGGAACATGATCTACAACAAGTATTCAAATACACCTAATCCTTACCCTAATTCACAATCCAAGTGATTGCGGTGAAAGGTTACTTGCTGATGAAATTTGAACAAGCAATTATTTGTTTATCCACAGCACACAAAAACCCGCTGTAATTCTTCCTTCAATTCACAGCCCTCACTTCTGTGGACTAAGGTCTTCTGTTGCTGATCAAATAACGCCACAACCCCACTTCCTCACCAATCCGTGACCTAGATTAGTAGCAAGGAGAAGATCACGATCAAGATTGGAGATTCCTGCCAAGAATTAACCTAATTCCAACTAACTTACCTCCCAAGATCGACTAGGGCACACGACTGGTGGCTAGAACAGAGGTTGTTGGAGGAGAACCAGTGTAGAGAAACGACTACCCTCGGTTGGCTCTCGTCGGCCGGTGAAGATAGCATCGACAGAAGAGAGGAGAAGAGAGTCTTCGGCGTGAACGACTGTGAACCCAAAACTAGGGCACGGAAATCTTCCGGATGGGGCGGCGATGGTGGAGACGACTAGGAGGCGATCGACGGCTTCATAGAGGTGCGGCCTCAAGTGGCGGTAGCGACGTCACAGAGGAGTTGAAGTTTGGCCAGCGGTGTGCAGCGATTGTGCGGCTCGGAAGTGAACGAAGGAGAGGCAAGGGGGAATCGGGTTCGGCGAGGAAGAAGATGAGGAGAGGGGAGAAGAAACCGCAGTGGCAGTTAGGGCAGGGATCGATGTTGGGCGCGCGGAGAAGAAAAAGGGAACGACACAGTAATGGGGAGGAAAAGAAAATAAATAAGAAAAAGGGAAAAGAAATAAATAAATAAATCTTTTCCTCACTTAAATGGGTAGCCTAAACAGGCTTTCCCGGGGCCCCGTTTTTATCCCCATAAACTCGTTCATACGAGTTCCGAAAAATTCCCAAAAAATCTCCAAAAATTCCAAAAAATTCCCTTACTAATATTCGCCTACTTTCTGTATTTCACATGAATTCCATTTATCATTGAATTCAAAATTCAATGAATATCATCATTAAGCCTCACTTGAGTCAAACTCAAGTGAGTCTAACTCAATCATGTATTACTCAATTAATCTAGTTTGGATTACTCTTAATCCAATTCGGTTCATCACATGAACCTAATCCTCTTGGTTCATCATATGAACCGAATCTCCATCTAATTGTCCTTTGTGTGTGACCCTATTATTCTTGTAACGTTGGCAATTTTCCTAAACTCATTTAGAAGCATAGGTAATGAGCAGTATCTAGCAACACATCATTACTACCCAAGTTATAAGAATGTTGAGATCCAACATCACCTTGTGACTACTAATTGTGACTCTTCATAATATATGACAATGTCCTTCTATCCTTGACATCTAGATTGATCAATATGAGGCATAGACCGTGTCATTCTCTAATCAATCTAAATCTTGAACTCCAAGTAGAATCACTCTAATCAAATGAGCTCAATATCTTATATTGACTCATTTGGGCATGGCCATGCACTTAGTGGTCTCACTCTATAAAGATTAATGATGTCACTCTAGTCATATAGGAGGGATATATCCCATTTACATCATTCACATCACTCCGCATAATTTGTAACATACCCAGTAATCGCCTTTATAGTCCACCCAGTTACGGGTGACGTTTGACGAAGCTAAAGTATGCAACTCCTTATGTTGGGAACCATGGTGACTTCAGATTCAAGGGCTAATAGTCATACTAATAGCCACATGAGAAAGTATATGACACTCATATAACGATCTATGATACTTTCTTATGGCGGGTCATTCAGTATACATTCTCTAATGTATACCCATGTGTCAACTTGATATCTCTATATCCATGACTTGTGAGATCAAGTCATCGTGTTGACCTACATGCTAGTCTCATTGCATTAACATTGTCCCTGAATGTTAATACTTGACTAGGAATAATTAAGTGTAGCGTTCCCTATATCATCTCATTATCGATTCAGCCAATCAATTGATATAGATAAGAACCTTCTACTCAAGGACGTTATTATACTTAGTTATTTGGCACCAATACAAGTAAGTATAATAACCAAAACAAAAGCCTTTATATATATAGGAATATGATACAATGAGTCCATACAATAATCATCATATGATTGGCTCAGGGCTCTAACTAACAGAAAGAAGCAATGTCAGAAGGAGAAGAAGTGAAGTTCGATGCTCGGTTGGTAGCAAAGGGGTATTCACAGAGAAAGGAGATTAACTATGAAGAAATTTTCTTTTTGGTGGTAAGACATATGTCAATTAGAGCAGTGTTGGCTTTAGTGACACATCACGATTTGCAGCTTGAGCAAATGGATGTGAAGACAATATTTCTTCATGGAAATTTGTAAGAGTAGATTTTTATGTCACAACCCGAGGGATTTAGTTAGCCCGGACAAGAGCGGTTGATTTGTAAGTTGAAGGAATCGCTTTATGGATTGAAACAATCTCCTAGACAATGGTACAAATATTTTGATTGATTCATGATTCAAAATGGATATAGGAGATGTGAATATGACTGCTGCATATATGTGAAGAGTCATGAAGATGAATCACTGGTTTTCTTACTACTATACGTAGATGACATGCTTATTGTTGCGAAGAAGATGAAAGAGGTTGACAAATTGAAGAGACTACTGAGCAAGGAATTTAACATGAAAGATTTGGGAGAGGCCAAGAAGAGTCTTGGGATGGAGATTCACAGGGATAGAGCTGCATGGAGATTATGGTTGTCTCAACGTAGCTATGTGGAGAAGGTGTTGGATAGGTTCAACATGAAGAATGCAAAGTTGGTGAGCACACCCCTGGCGTATCACTTTAAGTTATCTAGTACACAGTGTCCAAAGATGGATAATGAGATCCAAGAGATGTCAAAGGCTCTTTATGCCAATGCAGTTGGTTGTCTGATTATGCCATGGTTTGCACGAGACCAGATTTGGCGCAAGCAGTTAGTATAATGAGCAAGCTTCTCTCAAATCTTGATCGAAAGGGGATTGACTATGAAGAAATTTTCTCTTCGGTGGTAAGACATATTTCAATTAGAGCAGTGTTGGCTTTAGTGGCACATCACGATTTGCAACTTGAGCAAATGGATGTGAAGACAACATTTCTTCATGGAAATTTGGAAGAGTATATTTTTATGTCACAACCACTACAAAAAAAATATCCGTATAGGAGTGGTTTATTAGGAGTGATTTTAACACCACTCTTGAAAATCAAACAATAGAAACAGTTTGAACTAAATCGTTTCTAATGCCTTACCTTTTTAAAATGATTTTGCAACCGCTCTTGTTGAATAGTTTTAACACCGATTTGAATAAACCGTTACTGAAACCACTCTTAATGATTCAACTATTAAAAGCAATCTTGAAACTACTGATATTGGATATATTTAGCAGCGGTTCTATATTAAACGCTGCTAATAACTGTTTCTATTGCTTTAATTTCTAATAACAGTTATAAAATAGTATATTTTTAGCAGTCATTCTATAAACCACTCTTATCGAAATAAAATTGATCAATATTTTTTAAAAAAAATAAAAATTAAAGTGTACAATTTACTTAATGTAATTTTATTTTGTACATCTCAAATTTAAATTTATTTATTTAATATAAATATTTATTAGTCAAACAAATTATTCTTTAAATAACTTATAAAATCTTAATTTTATTTATATCGGTTTTCAATCTTTTCTTATTTTTATTTTCTTAAAAGAAAATTCTTAATTTTATATATACCAATTTTCTTTCTTTTCTTATATGTATTTTCCTTAATATTTTTTTTCCCTAAACACATAAGTTTCATTCCCGACATCGCATGCAACCTCCACACCTTCATCTTCCTCTATCTATCTCCGAAATTCTAAATCTCATGTCAAAATTTTTTCCTCTTTTTCTATTCAACTCCGAACCTAAATCTCACGCCAAAAACTTTTCTTCTTCCTCTATTCAACTCCAAAATCCTAAATCTCACTCTGAAAAACCTTTCTCTTTCTTTATTCGATTTTATCCATCCTCCAATTCGCACAACTAGAATATAACTTTGATATTTTGTTATAAATATTTTATAATGACATTTATTAAAAATTATTTATTTTGAAATTAAAAAATAATATTAGATTATTTATGATAAGAATATTATTAAATATTATTATTATTTATATAGAACCATTATTTTAAAAACATATTAACCTTATTATTTTTTTCTCTTAAATTTTTGCTTTTATTAGCCTCTAATAGCAAGTAAAGCTAACCTAAATTTTTTCCGTTCCACTTTTCAGCATCAACTAGAACCAAAGTCCTTTCTATAGATCATCTTAGTCTCATATTCCCATAGGTAATCAAAATCATTTACTAAACCTGACATTGTTGGACTTATCAAGAATAAATATATAGTAAAAGGATATTATTAATTAATTAATTAATAATTAACTAGCATATAAAATTATCTATCAGTAAGCGATTATAAATTAATAAATAAATGAATAAATATGGATCTTTATCTTCTCCTAATTACTAAGAATAACAATATTATTAGGACCTTCGGATGCGGCTAGAGAGGGGGGGGGGTGTGAATAGCCGACCCCAATTTTTCTTTTCTTTCTACGAATTAGGTTAGCGCAGCGGAAATAAAATAATAGAAACGAGGACGAGAAGATCAAACCTTAGACGCAGCGATGTAACAAGGTTCGGAAATGATACTCCTACTCCTCGGACGAAGCCTATCAATCCGTCGGCGGATGAAACCCCGGATAACCGGCTAATATGAACTCCTTCTGGGTGGAGAAACCTCACCACAAAGTCTTTGCAACAGCAAAACAGAGGAGTACAACAATAGAGGAAACAAACAAGAACAATAGAAATTGTAAACACTTTTGCTTGCCTTCTCGTCGGAGTCCGTTGATGAAGCAGCAGCTTCAGGGCTCCAGCAGCTAGAAAACCAGCATGAAACTCACGCGAAGCTTCAGCAAACCGAGAGCTCAGCAAAGCTCAAGAGGAAGAAGAAGAATTAGCAGAAGCAGCTCTTCCAGTGTATTTTTCGTTCTTCACTGTAGAGGCCTTATATCATCTGGTATCTCCCTACAACCTGCGAAGAAGAACAGACGAAAACAGACGAAGCAGAGATAGCCGTTGTGTCGCAACGGCTATGCCTGGACCGATCACTTGATCGGTCCAGGAGATCCCTGATCGGTCCACAGACCGATCAGGCTAAGCCTGGACCGATCAGACCATATCCTGATCGGTCCAGGAGGGATCTGATCGGTCCTTGGACCGATCAGTCCTTTCTCTCCTTTTCCTCTGTGTTGCTTCCTGATCGGTCTCCAGACCGATCAGATAACTCACAGTACCACACTGATTGGTTACTGATCGGTCTGCAGACCGATCAGCCGTATCATTGGATCGATCACCAGACCGATCCAGGTTTAGAGCTCCCAGCCCTAAATCCTAACTGGTCCTGAGAACGAGCTACCGAGCCCTCTCTGACCTAGTCCGGAGAACGAGCTACCGAGCCCTCTCCGACTTCGTCCGGTCCAGAGAACGAGCTACCGAGCCCTCTCTGACCTAGTCCGGAGAACGAGCTCCCAAGCCCTCTCTGACCTAGTCTGGAGAACGAGCTCCCAAGCACTCTCTGACCTAGTCCGGAGAACGAGCTGCCGAGCCCTCTCCGACTTCCCATGCCAAGCTTCCATACTTGGACTTCTCCCGTGCCAAGCTCCCTGCTTGGACTTTTCCGTGCCAAGTCTCCATACTTGGACTTTTCTCGTGCCAAGCTCCCTGCTTGGACTTTTCCGTGCCAAGTCTCCATACTTGGACTTTTCCGTGCCAAGTCTCCATACTTGGACTTTTCCCGTGCCACGCTCCCTGCTTGTACTTTTCCGTGCCAAGTCTTCATACTTGGACTTTTCTCGTGCCAAGCTCCCTGCTTGGACTTTTCACCAGATGTCTGGTCAACCTTGACCTATCTGGATTTCCCTTACCTGGCTTCACTCACCAGGACTTTCCCTTGCCTGGCTTCACTCACCAGGACTTTCACCTGGCTTCACTCACCAGGATTTCCCGAATCAGGTCGACTCACCTCGGGTCAACCAGGTCAACCTTGACCAAAGATTGCACCCACAATCTCCCAAGTTTGTATTCTGTCAAACATCAGAATACAACTTTTCTATTCTCGTCAAACATCAAAATAGAACTTTTCTATTCTCGTCAAATATCAAAATACAACTCGAGTCAGGTCAACTCTAGTCAGGTCAACCAGGTCAACCTTGACCTAATGTTGCACCAACAATCTCCCCCTTTTTGATGTTTGACAAAAACCATAATCAAGTTAGGTTAACCCGATAACCTAACTTAGGTTTTCCAATGTTCTTCCTTGAACATTCTCCCCAAACTCTAATGTTCTTCCTTGAACATTCTTTGGACATTCTCCCATTCTCCCCCTTTTTGACAAACATCAAAAAGAGTGAATCAAGGTCAAGAGTTTCTTCCTAATGAAAGTCTCATACCTTTCATTGAAACCCTTAAATTCCCCCTTGATACTAAAGTCAACAATCAACTTAGTGATAATCCCATATCACTCAAGTCTTTAGAGTAAAAACTCCCCCTAAAAGTCAACTCCCCCTTGACTAATAGGTAAAACTCCCCCTAAAGGTCAACTCCCCCTTGACCATTGCACCAACAATGTCTTGGAGAGTTTCAAACCTTTAGAAATCCAAAACACAAACTGTGTTTTAACTTTCAGCTGAAATTTCAGACAACACAGTCAAAAATCAGCATTTTGGCACGCCCGATCGGTCACCAGACCGATCAGGAGCTCCCTGGATCGGTCCAGTGACCGATCCAGCATCCCCTGGACCAATCAGGGAACCTCCTGATCGGTCACACATCTGATTTCTGAATTTCTTCCTCCCGAAATTCAGAAACCCCTACAAAATTACAGAAAATTCCAAAAATTATAAAATTTTGAGGATACATTCCTCATAACATATACTATCATGGAAAAATAGTTTTCTATGAAAATAACTTCCATTTTCAAATCTTGATACAAAGTTTAAAAACTTTGAAATAGTTCAAGTTTACCTCAACTTTGTATCAACTTGCTCAATGATGAATGTTATCACTAGAAAAGCTTCATCAAGGTTTTTCAAATCAATTTTGAAATGATTTTAAACCATTCAATTTAGGACCACAATCTTAGGGCTAAGTGTACATGACTTGTACGCAAGCTTTCCCTATGATCCTCCATTTTGAATTAGGCTCATCTAGGTACAATAACTATGCACCTTGATCCTAACTCATGATCCTAATATCTCACACATATCTAAGGTGTATCAAACACATCCAAGTCAGTTTTTGATGTGAGATATGGTTTAGGTCATCTTAATCTAAGTTCTCATGTATTTTCTAAACAACAATTTGATCTCCATATCAAATTGTGTTTTCATCCTTAAATCAATTTAATTGATCATACATGCAAGAGATGATGACATGGCATAAAATAATATCATAAGTGGAAACATGTGTCAATGTCATGATGTCATGGCATAAAGTATGAAACTTAAATAAGGCATGACATATAACTAACCTAAGCATTATCATGACATTTCAAATGATAATAAATTAAATATGATGTCATGACATGACATATGACAAACAATACATGGCAAATAATATATAAAGGTATAGAAAATACCTAATTCTAGCCTTAGTTGCCATTTTTGATAATTTTGATCATTTTGCCATAAATTCCATATTCCTAAGTGTAATAGACCTAAAATCATATACTAAAGATTTTTAGATCACCATGTGCCAATTAGATTGACCCTAGAGAATTCCTCGAATATGGTTGGCACATGCTAATCACCTTAGGAATAATTTTCCATTTCATTTTCAAGGCTTGATTACACCTTGAAAATTCCTAAAGTGCCACCTTTTGCCATGATTAGGCTAACTACCTATTCAATTAAGGTTGGCACACTCTAATCCATCTAGCGTGACGGAATCATGCTCTTAGGAACCCAATACCTATTGGAGCTCATTGGGTTCACTAAATATTCACTAGGGATGACTTCCCTAGCAACCCTCCTAATGACCCTCCTAGGCTTTAAAGCCTTGGTCATTTGGGACTCATCAAGATCAACTCTAGGGGTGACTCCCCTTGTGACCTTGGTGATGGTCTTTCTAGCCCTAGGTCTTGTTCCATAATCGAATGGAACATTATGATAAGTGGGCTTGACCACTTGAGACTTAGGTTTGTGACTCAAACCTCTCATGTCCTTGGGCTTTTGCTTTTGACCCTTAGGCCCTAAAGATGATTTCTCCAAATTCTTAAGGGTCATTTCTAAAGTGTCAAGTCTTGACCTCAAGACTTGATTTTCCTTTTCTAATACCTCAAGTTTTAATTTGTCATTTTTCTTTGAGGTATACCTAGGCATATGTCTAGTTGTTTTGGGATTCCTACCTAGGTTTTCCTTAACCTTAGATGAGTTAATTCTAGGGTTGGTTTTTCTAGTATTGTCCTTATCTAGGCTAACATGTTTGGCACCTAAGCACGTGTATCGGTTACTATAGTTATCATGCTTATCATCATTGGCAATTGCAATAAAGCTACTAGCATGTTTCTTATTAGAATTGCAATAATGTGCCTTAAAGGGTACCTTAGGGTTTGCCTTAGCTCCCCCTATAGATGTGCTTGGTCTCTTGTCCTTGTGAGGTTGCCTCCCCCTTGGACATTGGATCCTATAATGTCCCCTTCGCTTGCATTGGAAGCACACCACGTGCTCCTTGCTCTTGCGTTTCGGGACTCCGGCTTCCTTGACCTTTGGTGCCGGTGGAGTCTTCTTAATCCCCTTTGGACATTTACTCTTGTAATGCCCATATTCCCTACACTCAAAGCACATTATATGTAATTTACTTGAAATTAAATCGCTTGAGTTACCTAGGGTTGAGGATGGATGTAAGCTCTCTTCTTCATCCCTTCCGGAGGTAGAAGCTTCTTCTTGCACCAATCTTGAAGAAGAACTCTCCTCCTCTTCTTCCATAGATGTTGAGTAGCCCTCAACTTCTAATTCCTTACCTCCATGATGTGAGCTACTTGGCTCACTTGACTCCTCTTCATGACTTGAATTGGAGCTCTCCTCATGGAACTTAGCCAAGTTGTTCCACAACTCCTTGACATTGTTGTATCCACCTATCTTACACAAGATATCACTAGGTAATGAAAATTCAAGGATTTTCGTTACCTCGTCGTTGATTGTGGATTGGTGGATTTGTTCTTTCGTCCACTTCTTTTTATTGAGAAGTTCTCCCTCTCTATCCACCGGAGGAATAAAACCTACTTGTACACAATTCCAATTTGCTAGGTTAGTCATAAGAAAATACTTCATTCTTACCTTCCAATACGCGAAATCACAGCACTCGTAGAAGGGTGAAATCGTGATGTCTTCTCCGAGTCGATCCATTCTCTAGCTTGTGCTCCCCCAGGTGTTAATCCGACGAAGAGCAACCTTGCTCTGATACCACTTGTTAGGACCTTCGGATGCGGCTAGAGAGGGGGGGTGTGAATAGCCGACCCCAATTTTTCTTTTCTTTCTACGAATTAGGTTAGCGCAGCGGAAATAAAATAATAGAAACGAGAACGAGAAGATCAAACCTTAGACGCAGCGATGTAATGAGGTTCGGAGATGATACTCCTACTCCTCGGACGAAGCCTATCAATCCGTCGGTGGATGAAACCCCGGATAACCGGCTAATATGAACTCCTTCTGGGTGGAGAAACCTCACTACAAAGTCTTTGCAACAGCAAAACAGAGGAGTACAACAATAGAGGAAACAAACAAGAACAATAGAAATTGTAAACACACTTGCTTGCCTTCTCGTCGGAGTCCGTTGATGAAGCAGCAGCTTCATGGCTCCAGCAGCTAGAAAACCAGCACGAAGCTCACGCGAAGCTTCAGCAAACCAAGAGCTCAGCAAAGCTCAAGAGGAAGAAGAAGAATTAGCAGAAGCAGCTCTTCCAGTGTATTTTTCGTTCTTCACTGTAGAGGCCTTATATCATCTGGTATCTCCCTGCAACCTGCGAAGAAGAACAGACGAAAACAGACGAAGCAGAGATAGCCGTTGTGTCGCAACGGCTATGCCTGGACCGATCACCTGATCGGTCCAGGAGATCCCTGATCGGTCCACAGACCGATCAGGCTAAGCCTGGACCGATCAGACCATATCCTGATCGGTCCAGGAGGGATCTGATCGGTCCCTGGACTGATCAGTCCTTTCTCTCCTTTTCCTCTGTGTTGCTTCCTGATCGGTCTCCAGACCGATCAGATAACTCACAGTACCACACTGATTGGTTACTGATCGGTATGCAGACCGATCAGCCGTATCATTGGATCGGTCACCAGACCGATCCAGGTTTAGAGCTCCCAGCCCTAAACCCTACCTGGTCCTGAGAACGAGCTACCGAGCCCTCTCTGACCTAGTCCGGAGAACGAGCTATCGAGCCCTCTCCGACTTCGTCCGGTCCAGAGAACGAGCTACCGAGCCCTCTCTGACCTAGTTCGGAGAACGAGCTCCCAAGCCCTCTCTGACCTAGTCCGGAGAACGAGCTGCCGAGCCCTCTCCGACTTCCCATGCCAAGCTTCCATACTTGGACTTCTCCCGTGCCAAGCTCCCTGCTTGGACTTTTCCGTGCCAAGTCTCCATACTTGGACTTTTCTTGTGCCAAGCTCCCTGCTTGGACTTTTCCGTGCCAAGTCTCCATACTTGGACTTTTCCCGTGCCAAGTCTCCATACTTGGACTTTTCCGTGCCAAGTCTCCATACTTGGACTTTTCCCGTGCCAAGCTCCCTGCTTGGACTTTTCTGTGCCAAGTCTCCATACTTGGACTTTTCTCGTGCCAAGCTCCCTGCTTGGACTTTTCACCAGATGTCTGGTCAACCTTGACCTATCTGGATTTCCCTTACCTGGCTTCACTCACCAGGACTTTCCCTTGCCTGGCTTCACTCACCAGGACTTTCCCTTGCCTGGCTTCACTCACCAGGACTTTCACCTGGCTTTACTCACCAGGATTTCCCGAATCAGGTCGACTCACCTCGGGTCAACCAGGTCAACCTTGACCAAAGATTGCACCCACAATCTCCCAAGTTTGTATTCTGTCAAACATCAGAATACAACTTTTCTACTCTCGTCAAACATCAGAATAGAACTTTTCTATTCTCGTCAAACATCAAAATAGAACTTTTCTATTCTCGTCAAACATCAAAATACAACTCGAGTCAGGTCAACTCGAGTCACGTCAACCAGGTCAACCTTAACCTAAGGTTGCACCAACAAATATAACAAAAGAAACTATTGACTAGTTATTAAATAATTTACTAACACATAAAAATATTAATAGCTATAGTCTAATTGATTAGGATATTAGGTTATAATTTAGGAGACCTAGGTTCGAATCGAAGTAACAACTAATTTCTTTTTCAACTTTAAAAGAAAATAAAAATAAAAATAAAAATAGGGTCAACGGGTACTTGACCCATTGACCCGGTTAAGAGACTGAGGTCGGCGAGTCTACCTGTAGTATTAGTGCTTCTATAATCATGACATTTAGGCATTTTGAAATCGCTCCTATATCCATGGTGTGTAAGAGTGGTTTAAAATCATTCTAACACTTAAAGAGTTTTAGAGAGGTTTGAACCGCTCCTGAATATATAGCTATAGAAGTGATTTGAAATCGTTGTTATATGTATAACGTGTAAGATCGGTTTCAAACCATATCTATAAAGTATAATAGGAGCGGTTTACGAAAATCGCTTCGATAGGATATAGGGACGGCGACAAGAGGAGTGGTTTTCAAACCGTTGGTAAAAGTGTATGAGTGGTTGAAAGCTGCTCTTAAAAGTTAAAAAAACCGTCCCTATATGGGTGTTTTTTTTGTAGTGAACCTGAGGGATTTAGTCAGCCCGGACAAGAGCGGTTGGTTTGCAAGTTGAAGGAATCACTCTATGAATTGAAATAATCTCCTAGGCAATGGTACAAATATTTTGATTCATACATGATTCAAAATGGATATAGGAGATGTGAATATGACTGCTGCATATATGTGAAGAGCCTTGAAGATGAATCACTGGTTTTCTTACTACTATACGTAGATGACATGCTCATTGTTGTGAAGAAGATGAAAAAGGTTGACAAATTGAAGAGACTACTGAGCAAGGAATTTGACATGAAATATTTGGGAGATTCACAGGGATAGAGCTGCATGGAGATTATGATTGTCTCAACGTAGCTATATGGAGAAGGTGTTGGATAGGTTCAACATCAAGAATGCAAAGTTGGTGAGCACACCCCTGGCGTATCACTTTAAGTTATCTAGTACACAGTGTCCAAAGATGGATAATGAGATCCAAGAGATGTCAAAGGCTCTTTATGCCAGTGCAGTTGGTTGTCTGATGTATGCCATGGTTTGCACGAGACCAGATTTGGCGCAAGCAGTTAGTATGATGAGCAAGTTTCTCTCAAATCTTGATCGAAAGGGGATTGACTATGAAGAAATTTTCTCTTCGGTGGTAAGACATATGTCAATTAGAGCAGTGCTGGCTTTAGTGGCACATCACGATTTGCAACTTGAGCAAATGGATGTGAAGACAACATTTCTTCATGGAAATTTGGAAGAGTAAATTTTTATGTCACAACCCGAGGAATTTAGTCAGCCCGGATAAAAGCGGTTGGTTTGCAAGTTGAAAGAATCGCTCTATGGATTGAAACAATCTCCTAGACAATGGTACAAATATTTTGATTCATACATAATTCAAAATGGATATAGGAGATGTGAATATAACTGCTGCATATATGCGAAGAGCCTTGAAGATGAATCACTGGTTTTCTTACTATTATATGTAGATGACATGCTCATTATTGCGAAGAAGATGAAAGAGGTTGACAAATTGAAGAGACTACTGAGCAAGGAATTTGACATGAAAGATTTGGGAGAGGCTAAGAAGAGTCTTGGGATGGAGATTCACAGGGATAGAGTTGCATGGAGATTATGGTTGTCTCAACGTAGCTATGTGAAGAAGGTGCTGCTGTATAGGTTCAACATGAAGAATGCAAAGTTGGTGAGTACACCCCTGGCGTATGACTTTAAGTAGATATCTAGTACACAGTGTCCAAAGATGGATAATGAGATCCAAGAGATGTTAAAGGCTCTTTATGCCAGTGCTGTTGGTTGTCTGATGTATGCCATGATTTGTACGAGACCATATTTGGCGCAAGTAGTTAGTATGATGAGCAAGTTTCTCTCAAATTTTGATCGACCACATTGGGATGCAGTGAAATGAATTTTCAGATACTTGAGAAATAAACTGATTATGACATCATGTTCAGTAGACAACGGAAAAATCCTTCAGTTGCTGGATACGCAGATGCAGACTATGCAGGAGATTTAGATAACAGGAGGTCTACTACAGGATACATATTCACTGTGGCAGGAGGACCTATTTGTTGGAAATCTATGATATAATCTATTATTGCATTGTCTACTACGGAGTCCGAGTACATGGCAGCAGCTGAAGCAGTGAAGGAAGTTTTATGGCTTATTGGGTTGGTCAGAGAACTGGGTGTTCAGCAAGGTGTAGTCAAGTTGTTATGCGATAGTCAGATTGCTATCTATTTAGCAAATAATCAAGTGTATCATGCGAGAACCAAACACATTGATATGAGGTTTCACAAGAGCAGAGAGTTGATTGCTTATGAGGAAATTCAACTTGAGAAGGTTCATACTGCAGATATGCTGACAAAGCCAGTGACCACAGAGAAGTTTAAGCATTACTTGAACCTGATCCATATCTCTAGATGCTAGAGGAAGGAAGCCCAGACCCAGAGATCCAAATAGAGTTTTGTTCAGATACTCGTGTTCTTCGAAGGGGTGAATATTCGTCAAGGTGGAGATTGTTAACGGGTGACTCATATTTGGATGAAGGTTAATATGAGGGATGTTACGAAAAAAAATCTGTTAAGATTTTTCGTAATAAAATTCTGTTAATATTTTATATAACAGAATTTTGTTGTGATTTTTCATAACAAAATTTTGTTACGATTTTACCAGGTCTGAGGTTTAGTATTATTTATAGGGATCATTGTAAATCTATTGTACAACAACAAACACAAGAATCATTAGATGTGATTCTCTTATGTAGAGAGAATTCTAATAAAACTTCGGTCATTTTTATGGAGTAGGCACGTCGCCGAACCATGATAACTCTTCTTCTTTCTCTTCTTCTTCTCTTTTCTCGTGTTTGCTCTCCTTTGTACGTCTTTGTCTTGTTACTCCACGTGATCTCTTTTCTCTCTTCCTCTTCTTCCGCGTTTTAGACGTTGAGAGGTGTTGTCCTCTCTTTACGCAACACAAACATACCAAAATATTCAAATTTTAAAGATGTGATGTAACAACTAATATAGACAACAAGGCATGCCAACTTATTCCAGTGGTATAAGGAGCATCCTCTATGCAAACATAGACTTGCAATTCATCAAATTTCTTCCAAAAAATCACATTAAAATGTAGGGAAATAAATGGAGAAATTTAAATAACCATACCATGTAATAGAATCAATTAAACTGTCAAAACAGAACAACTTATCTGCATTTTTAGTAAAAAAAAATTCTGGAAAAATGTGCACATGAAGGGGAAAAGGATTATCTGGTGGAAGGTTTTCATCAAAGACCTAAAGAAATATATAATATAACCGCTATTAGCATGATAAAACCTAATTTCTTATGTAACTAGAGATGAGCATCGTCCATATAGGTTGTGTTAGCCCCATCAATACATATTTATATTTCTATATGAGAGAGGGAGAGAAGGGTAAAAAGTGTAGGGGGAGATCAAAGGAAGTTTAGCCAATAAAAAATAATTTGAATAATATTACTGACATAGTTTTGCACAGGTAGATAAGGTGTATGTAGTCAATCTCAAAAGTTGGCACAAACACAATTTGATAACTATGAAATATACTTGATGTAAAAAACTTACTGAACTATCAATATCAATTATGTCATCTTGCAAATTGATGACAATTTCTAAAAGCTTCCTGCCATTGCTCTGCTCTGTTCCTAATTGCTTCTGAGTCATCCTCACTTTAAGCTCTTTAAGTTACTTTGCTGACCAGAAGAAGATGATGAAGCTTCAATACCTTGATGTCTCTGCTTATCTAGTGGCTGGAATAAATCGTCCAAGCAGGCATCTTTTGGAATGTCACTAAACCCACTGAGTCCACCTCCTCCATTGACATTGGAGTTCATCCCGTTCGAAAGTCGAACAGACGGAAAGTTGGGGATGTGGTATTCGCTGATCTCCTATAGACTCCGTTCGAGCCTGCAACACAAACTATATTAGTGCCGAGTCAGGGAAGGGGTCTCCGGTGTTGGTCCTCCGACGCTCAAGTCAGTCACCGACGATGAAAAATAAGACGGTGCAACAAGAAGACTATAGCACAAACAGTAAATATTAAATACCTCCGTCGATGCTTGGACCCCCCTTTATATAGAGCTCCGGTTGCGCGCGTGCATGCTTCCCAAGGTGAGCACGCTTCTCAAAGTTTTCCCTGAAAAGACTTATCAGTAAAGTGTCTCTGACATAGTGCCTTAACGGGTCGAGCATATCTCTGAAGTGACAATGGAAGCTTCTGCCATATGATCTTTTGGATGCCCATGCTCGGTGTCGGCTGCACCAACTCCCAAGAGGATATCATTGGATATCATCAGGAGTGTACTGCTAGGCTGAGCGGGTTGGGCGCTCAGTCGGAATTTCACTGCCCTGGTGCCCCGTCTGGTCGGCCAGGACCTCGTTGTTCCTCAGTGTGTGTTTGCTCGACCGAAGGTCCACTTTGTCATTGCCAAAGCCTGCTGCAAGGCCGAGCGAGGTCGCCGCTTGGTCGAAGTTGAACTCTGCCCACATTAAACTATGTTGTTTGGCCGAGCGAGGTAGCCGCTCGGCTCGACATCTGCACATCGTCTCCCTTGAGCGTCGATTGTTTGACTTCTCTTCATAGCGAAGGCTATGGAGGGTCAGAGCCCTCTCCCCGGTCGGGGCATGCTTCGCCCGACCGGTCGATGTCATCTACACGTTGACCACCTTGACTTTGACCTCCATCGTGGCAATGGGGTTGGGCCCCTCATTATCACCGCATCACATGTCTCCCACTCAAGTCTAGTCGAAGGAGGCTGCCAGTCCAACTGACTGGTCAAAATTGTCTGTATTGCTTTCCACCCAATTGGTCTTCAACACTATGTGGTTTCTGATCAGGATGCGACCGCTCCTTGCCGATCGGCCTGTTGAAACTTATCGTACAACCGTAGGTATGCTCCCTCAATTCGATTGGCACAACGAAGGTTTGTACTCGTGAAATCTTTTCTTAGACTGTCTTGGGCGAGCGCGAGCCAGACTTACGTCACCCATATTTTTGAGAAATCATGCAAATCTCTACATATTAAGGCTAAGAGCGCCCCATGCCTTCATTAAATGCTGATCCGTGACGATGCACCACGTGTCCTGCCTACTGTCGCCACATGCTTGACGTGACAGGAAGATATCCGTTGTGATGTGATGTTTGGTGGTTCAAATTCAACGGTCATATCTTAGCCTGGGATTCTATGACCTAGATTGGACGGCTCAAGTCGACCGACACCAAGGTTTATAATCCCGTATGCGTCGTCGATTCTTCCTTCATATCTTCATCTTCAGATTCTTCGGCGCTAACTCCTCCGTGTTCCGGCGACATTCTTCCCTTACTGCTCCTCCGATGTGTAACGCTCGCCCTCCCTGCTAACCCTAAGGGACGGGGCTACGATACTCTATGTACAAATTTTTCTCTTTTTTTTTTAAAAAACAGCAGAAGATTTAAAATAATTCTCTTAGTTTAATAAAAACTTTTCTTTTGTTTTCCCTTTCATCAAATCCGAACTACACTACCATGACCTCAATAACATGATATCAAAATTAGTAGAAACATAACATCAAGTCACACATACGGTACTACAATTCATGATACCAAAGCATAGTTCTTTAAAAGTTTTTTTTTTAAAAAAGCAGGTTCTTATTTGGTTGCCTAGCCACTGTCACACACATCTCCTTGCCTCTCCTGCTGCTCCTCTAGCTCATCCAGCTTTTTCCTTTATATGCGGTACAAGCACAGTAAGCTGTGAGCACTCATGGCTCAGTAAGTTCCTTTCCTACTCACTAAAACCGAAAATCATAGTATAATCAAAGAATGTCTCAACATGGCATCATTTCAACTAGTCATGACATAATGTAACATACTCTTTAAGCATATCATGCAACATGAAGAAATCATAACTAGTCATGGCATATCATAGCGTAAAGCATAGCATGAAGCATAACATAATCGTATCTAATCATGGCATATCGTCATAAGGAGTCATGGCATATCCTACACATGGACATATCATGGAACATAACATAATCATATCTAACCATGGCATATCATAAATCATCATAAGGTATATGCAATATGATTTAGAAAAACATGTATCCGAAAAACATGTGTATGTCTCATGATCTTTAAAACAATTTCTTCTTACATATATACTTGAACATAATCTCAACTTAAAGGGGATCCCGGCTATGTACCACTTACATATTGCGCGCAACCTATGTAGGTCCAAGGTAGCAAGTCTTGAACCCTACAAGGCAACATACTAGGTCCGAGTCTTACTCCATCGACCTAGGGGCACTTAGGAGCCCATCCCTAATGAGGCCCGAGTCTTATTCCATCGACCCCGGGGCGCTTATGGAGCCCACCCTTGGTACAAGCCATATAAAGTAAAGTACATGTCATACTTATACATATCATACATCATAAAAGCATGCATCACTTAGGCACACATCCTATCATAAAAGTATGCATCACTTAGGCATACATCATGTCATAAAAGTATGCATCACTTAGGCATACATCATGTCATAAAGGTATGCATCTCTTAGGCATACATCATACCATAAAAGTATGCATCACTTAGGCATACATCATATCATAACAATATGCATCACTTAGGCATAGATCATAAAAACATGCATATCTTAAGCATAAAGCATATCATCAAGCATGCATAATTTAACCACATAGCATATCATGAAAGCATGCATATTTTAAGCACTAAACATAGCATCAAAGCATGCATAATTTAACCACATATCATAACATAAGCATGCATATTTTCAGCTCATATCATATCATCAAAGCATGTAAAATTTACCCACATATCATAACATAAAGCATGCATATTTTGAACTCATAACATATCGTAGAAATTCTCATCTTGTATAGCTCACAAGCATACATGTCTAAGCATAAAAGTGTATCATGTGCTCATCCAATCATAAGGAACAATGTAACATGATTAATTTGGGTACTAAGCTTCCTAATCCTTTGGGTTCTTATCTTGGCCGAAACCCTCTTAGGTGCCAATTCAGGTTTTAAACAACATCCAAGCATGTAGAACCTAATTCATCCACATATCATTTTCATAGGAAGTATTATAAACAAGATTTACTTGGACTCTAAGTTCTCCAAGTCCTTAAACCTCATTCGGCCGAACCTTAACAAGTGTGAAACAAGGTTCTAAATGACATAAAGCATGGAAACCTTAACCATATTTATAGCATTTATTTCGAGGAATATGGTAAGCACAATTGAGTTAGTTCCTAAATCCTTTAAGCCCTTAAAATTATGTCATGGCCGAAACATACAAGTACTCATTTAGGTTTTCAAGCAAGCATACAAGCATGTGAACTTACTCTAACATCATGTATAAATTTATAAATGGCATCATACAAGTGGTCATGGCCGAAACTTCCCTTAGCATCAATTTAGGTCACTAACAACATATAGCATGTGAATTTTTTTAGCTTTCTATATTTCATATTCCATGGAGAGTGAGTGACATGAGCATGTTCAATGTAAGTTCTAGGGTTTCTAAGGCATGTATCCCTTCATGGACGAGACTTTAAGGTGTCCATTTGAATCATAGTTAAATATATAAGCATGTGAACACAATCAACATGTTATCTCAATTTCATAAGAAGCATCTTTAACACATGAGGTCTAAATTTTAAGGTTTCTAGGTCTTTAAACCCTACATGGCCGAACCTCATCAAGCATGGAATTTGTTCAAATGGCATAAAAGCATAGAAAGTCATAATACATTTCATAACATGTATAAAAGTCAAGCACTATAAGCATACATTTAAATTGTGTCTTAGGTTTCCTAGGTTTTTCCTTTCTTTATCTCATAGCATATGTTTGGCCGAAACCTTCCAAGTCTTTAAACTAGGTTTTAGGTGGCCTAAAGTATGGAAAACCTAAACAAGTTTTATGGCAAAAACATCAAAGGAACTATACATATAAGTTTGGTTCCCAAACAAGCTAGGACCCTTGTGGTCATAATTATCATATATTATGCAAACAATTTTCCTATACTCTAATTAAGCATGGGAGCATCAAACAACTTTCATATCTTATTGTCATGGAGGTTTTGAGCATGTTAAAAAAAATCTGTTTAAGCTATTCTAAATCATCCACCTTACCATGGCCGAAACATTAAAAGTGATGTTCATGAGTTTCTATCAACATACAAGCATGCAACTCTTTAAGAAACTCTATATTCTATCATATAAACATGGTGAGTTTAAATTCAAAGTCTTCCTAACCCTAAACCCTTCCTTGGCCGAAACTTGTGAGTCGGGTACTTTTGGTTCCAAGTAACCTTCAAGTATGAAAACAATAATGGATCCTTAACCATTTATTTAGAGGGTTTTATGCAAGTTAGGTAAACAAATAAATTCCCTAGCCCTTATAAAACCTTTTTAGCCGAAACTCTAGGGTTAGGTACATCTCTAATCCAGCATCACATATATATAAAAATATGAGAGAAAACCTTCTTACAAAGCATAGAAAAATTATCATGAATCAAGGCTTATATTAAACATTCCTAGGATCAACAAGTCCTTTCTTTGGCCGAATTTTCACAACTTTGTTTCTAGGTTTTAAAATCCTCATAAAATCCAAAAACACATTAAAACCACTTGTACCACAGGTGAGGGGATACTTACTTCCTTTTCTCTTGTGGTTCTAAAGTGTGGTGATGGAAGAAAGGGCCTCTTCTTCTTGTTCTCCTCCTTTTATTTCCCTTGGTAGCCTTCCTTGTATCCTAGGAGGAACCTTGTTTTGGGGGCCGAAAATGGAGGAGAGGGGGCTGAGGCTCTCGGTGGTGGAGAGGAGAGAATGAGAGAAATGAGAGAAAAATAAAATCTTCTCTTTACATGCTCCCTTTTATGTTAAGGGGGAAGAGGTAGCAAAATTGGTTTTTTCTTTCCTTCTCCCTTAGCCCCTTTTTTTTTCTTTTTATTTTATTGGTTAAGGAGAGAACGGAAAAGGGCTAACGATTTGGCGAGCAAAGTCGTTCGGCTTGAAACGATGATCAAGCAGCGAGAGAAGGAGCTCAAAACGGCGAACACTCGGAAGCAACAGGCCATCAATGATATGGACCATATGAAGGTGGAGATCAGGGGGTTGAAACAACGCATCAAAGACTTGGACGCCCTGCTGGCCACCGAGAAGGAGGGCCGCTCGGCGGATCTCCAAAGATTCGACGGAGATTTGGCAGAGCTCCAAGCCGCCAGCGATGCCGCCCACGCTGCGCTCAAGAAATATCAAGAGGGGGAGTCGGCCCGCTTTGACGAAGTGAGGAAAGCGTTCCTTTGCTCGGAGGGCTTCGGAGAGAAGTTTACCGACAAGATATCTCTCACATTCGAGGAGGCGATTAAGGCGGCGGTGGGATATCTAAAGACCAAAGGTCACCTGCCTGCCGAGCTGACCATCCCCCCCGAGGATTTAGCGAGCGTGATGGACACCATTCCCGACGCTCTTTTTGATTTTGATGTGTGAGGAGCGTTTTTATAAACTTTTTTGTATTCCCGCCGTTCGGCCCAGGCTATCTCTGTAATGACTTTTTTGGCTTGCGTAATAGATGATCTTCTATTCCTTTCACCTTTTATTGTGGCAAGAACTTACTAAGTATTCTTTATAACCATCCCGCTCGGCACCTCGCTATGCCAGGTGATCCCGTCCGGAGGCTGAGTCGGACAGAGGCCGGTCGCAGTGGACTGGGCGTTGACGGGAAGTCGCGGGCGATGCAGGCTCCCCACGGGTGGCTGACGCCGCTATAGGACCCCTGCGCACACTCAGACGATCTCCCCTTCACGTTAGAGACCGAAACCCAGGGAAAAAGTCCCCGGATCAGGCCCTCCGACGCTCAAGTCAGGTCCTTTTTCCCCAGAAAGAACAGAGAGAAGCAGAAGGAAAAACAGTTGTGGAAAAAAGTGACGAGAGAGTGTCCGCGTGTACCTGCGTACGAGGGATTTCTCCCCTTTTATGCGTCCTCCTGCCAGAACCTGCCCTCCTGTCAGAAAATGTTAGACGCCCGGCTTTGTCCGCTAGTCCAGGACACCTGTCGCGTTGCTATTTGTTGTAAGAGCATCTTTCTGTTAGGAACCTCCGCCTTCGCACTTGGGTTTTGTCCTGTAATGAGGGACAGCTGGCAGGCTACTACTGGCTATGTGGGCATCTTTTCGTTTCAGGAACCTTCGCCTTCACCCGCATTGTTGGTATGTAATGATTACCCCTGACAGGCCGTTGAGATTCTCCGCTCCCTTATCACTTAGCTCCTTCGATTCATTGTGTCCGCGCACCAGCCTGCACCAGTGGTTCGCATTTCCAGGCCTCCAACTCGCAAACCTGCAGCCCTAACTGTCTAGACCTAGCTACGCTGATCTTCACCCTGCATCCTGCGCTTTGTACTTTCTGGCCCTCAACCGCAGGTCTGTAGCTCGGGCTGCTTCTGATCAGCTCTGCCGCTCCCGGCTCATTGGCTTATACTTCCAGTTCTTGGCCTCTGCTTAGCTCTGCCGACCTTGACTTGCGTCCTGCACTTTGTACTTCCTGGCCCTCCGCCGCAGGTCTGTAGCTCGGGCTGACTTCGCTCAGCTCTGCCAACCCTGACTCGTTGGCCTATACCTCCAGCTCTTGGCCTCTGCTTAGCTCTGCCAACCTCGACTTGCGTCCTGCTCTTTGCACTTCCTGGCCCTCCGCCGCAGGTCTGTAGCTCGGGCTGACTCCGCTCAGCTCTGCCGATCCCAACCCGCTTCCGCCTATGCTGAGCCCTGACTGCCCTGTCAGCCTGCCCTTTTTGAACGCCAAGTCGCCATGACTATTGACCGTCACCTCCTCGTGACTTTTGACCGCCACATAGCCTAGACTTTTCTAATCCTTTCCTCTTGGGCCCCTCCATCACTAACCGTATCACAAGCCTCCCCCACAAGTCTAGTCGAAGGAGGACGACAGTCTGACTGACTAGACCTCTGCACATTTCTGTGACTTCGGCCTATCTTTGTGACTTCAGCAGATCTCTGTGTATCTACCTCAGCGTATCTCTATGATCTCAGCATATCTCTGCGCACCCTGCTTCCTGCGTCACGCATCAGCTTTTGTGTCGCGTTGCTTGGGATACCATGCCTTCTTCATTATGTCGCCAGTCGCTTGGGGTGTCGCGCCCATGCCTTTGCTTTGACTTGGCCCCCCGCCTTCTTTATAAAGAGCCTCACGGTCACTTCTTTGCTCTATCCTTCTTCATTCCTGCTTCCCTACTATCTCTTGCTCACCCGCGCTTTACCTGCTTCTTTCCTCCGAAATGCATTCTCCTTCTTTTGACGAAGTTACTCAACTACCTTCCCAAATGCGGATAGATCAGCTCACCTCGCAACTTGCCGAGAAAGAACGCGAACTGGAGCGCCTGTCCAGGGATCGGGCTCGTCTGTTGGCTGCCTTGCATAACATGGACGCCCTGTATCGTCTCACAAAATCTCGCGTGCATGCAGAAAAGGCGATGAAAGACGAATACCAGTTTGATCTGCAGCACCAAATTAGCCGCCAAGACCGTTTGCAACGAGAGCATGAGACAGAGTTATCTCTCCTCCGTTCGGGCCTTGAGGATAAGCAACGTACTATCACTCAGCAGCAAGCTGTCATCAGCTCTTTGCGCGCGGAGCTGGCTCAAGCTGTGAACGCCCCCGAATCTCCAGACAGGTCTTCACGCGGAAGTGCTCATTCCCCAGGGCCCATCTTTTCCCCGAGTTCAAGCTGGCCTGGGGAATAGTTGTCGCGGTGGCTCCTTTGCCAAATGACGCTTCTGCTTGTGACCTAGGCTGTATCCATCCCTTACTGAACGGTGTTGCTGCGCTCGTCGATCCGTCCCCTTTTGGCCCAGTTTCTCCTGCTCAATTTTCATCTAGCAAACACGTTTTTAGAAATTGGCCCTTGTGTAGGAGCCTAGAGTCGCTTCATGATTTCTTTTCAAGCATGTGCTTTAGATGATAAAGTCAATGTAGTGCTTGAAAATTGCAACTGTGATGAACGTGTAAAACCTGATTTCGTAATCAATATTGGCGCTGTAGGAGTAGGGTAGATGGCCTTTCACGCCCCTTGCCCTTTGTATTTGCTGCATATTTGCAATTTGCATAAAATAAATCCAGATACAGCTGACCTGATTACGGAAAACGTTCTGCTCAAGGTGAGGCGCATCTCTCGGAAAGGTAGTTAGGCATATGCACCGAGTTCGCTTATGGTTTTCGCAGAGGGGCTGAGTTTTGGTTCCCGCATGGGGCCGACCTGAAAGGTCGTTGGGCGTGAGAGCAGAGCTCACTTATAACTCGCACTGGGGCGAGAGCCTGGGATTACCGACCTAAAAGGTCGTTGGGCGTGAGCACAGGGCTCACTTTTAATTCTCGCATGGGAGCCGACCTAAAAAGGTCGTTGGGCGTGAGAGCAGAGCTCACTTATAACTCGCACTGGGGCGAGAGTCTGGGATTACCGACCTAAAAGGTCGTTGGGCGTGAGCACAGGGCTCACTTTTAATTCTCGCATGGGAGCCGACCTAAAAGGTCGTTGGGCGTGAGCACAGGGCTCACTTTTAATTCTCGCATGGGAGCCGACCTAAAAGGTCGTTGGGCGTGAGAGCAGAGCTCACTTATAACTCGCACTGAGGCGAGAGTCTGGGACTACCGACCTAAAAGGTCGTTGGGCGTGAGCACAGGGCTCACTTTTAATTCTCGCATGGGAGCCGACCTAAAAAGGTCGTTGGGCGTGAGAGCAGAGCTCACTTATAACTCGCACTGGGGCGAGAGTCTGGGACTACCGACCTAAAAGGTCGTTGGGCGTGAGCACAGGGCTCACTTTTGAATCTCGCATGGGAGACGACGGAAAAGGGTCGTTGGGCGAGAGCTGAGTACTCCTCCAGACCGGGGCGAGAGTCTGGGTACTCCGGTCCGAGACCGGTGGCGATGGCGCTGGTCCGGGACCAGTAATGATACTCCGGTCCGAGACCGGTGGCGATGGCGCTAGTCCGAGACCCGCTGGACCCTCCTCGCCAGTAACACAGATGTGATGCTCTCTTCATCCTCCATCTGCCCCATCCGAACCGCCTTAATTGCTTTTACCAGGCCGGGTGTTATTCGCCAGTTTTGCGCTCGCTCTGCCGTGTCCCTCGTCTTCCTACAAGCATATCACGCATAGTATAGGATGTGGGCGGGAGAGAGGGAACATGAACCTTATTCGGCCCTGGGTATGCGACGCTCTTCTAGCTTGTGGGAGCTTCGCGTGCCTTTGCATGCTGGTGTGGTTAACGAACCGGCCCGGGGGCTGTCTCCACCGAGATGCTTGCCTAGCTACTTCGAGTAAGCAGCTCTCCTGATTGCCAACCCGTGCCTTCCTAACTTTCGCTGATCAGCCCTGTTCCCTGCGCGACCTCTACTGGATTACCTGGCTCTTGCAGCTCTGTAAAATATCCCGCTTGACGCTACCGAGGGATGCCTCTTTTTTAGAGCCACACCTTGTCATGATTACCCCGCCGCGCTCATCTTTAATAGGCTTATCCTTATGCTGACACCTGTCCGTTGCATTTATGGTCTACGCTTCCTGACGTCAGTTTCCATACCTTTTTCGTACGCCTCCGTGCTTACTTCTCCTTAGACGGCGCGGGGCGGGTTACCCAAAAAGATACTCGGCCCGATTCTCGATGCTTCCTAGGCCTGAATAGGCTTTATAAACCCTAAAGGTCATCTGCCGCTTCATTTCCAACGCTTCGTTCTCCCCCTCTCCTCCTCCGTGCTCGTCCTTGTTAGTGCAACTTGCCATCTTCCGGCCTGAGCTCGCGACCCCTCTGCCCTTCTGATCGTTCCTGGCCTGTGATCCTTCTCGCCTCAACCCTTCTTGCTTGCTTCTTCCCCGCGATGATGGATGGTAAGGACCTCCCCTGGTATTCATGCTATCTTTCGGATTTAGACCCCCATGACCTGTCGGTAGTACAATCCCTTCTGCGATTGGATTCCTCCTATGAGCTTCGACTCCCATCACCTAATGAACATCCTTCGTCCCCTCCTGAAGGCTGTATCACTGTCTTTAAAGATCAGATTATGGGCGGTCTTCGCTTTCCTTTGCATCCCTTTATTTCAGACTTGTGCCAGTATTGTGGCATCGGCGTCTCCCAATTTGCTCCCAATGTATTTCGAGTTATCTGTGGAACCGTCATCTTATGCCGTATCTATCGGATTCCCTTGACGCCTCACCTATTCCAGCACTTCTATTCTTTCCGGCGAGCCGAGGCGGGGATATTCAACGTTCAGGCCAAGCCAGGCTTTAAGTTCTTTGACGGCCTACCTTCTTCCAATAAGGGCTGGAGGTCCCGCTTTTTCTTTCTTAAATCGCCTTCCCCCTTAGCCGGGCCTTCTTAGTGGCGCCTCCTCCCGGCTTTTCCCCCACATGTTCATGAATCTGCCTGCTTTACAGCTGCAGACAAGTTGACCGGTGTTCTGGTTCGCTTGTCTGTGTTGATGCTGGAAGGCATCTTATAAACCTTCGGTCTTAGTCCCGTCCCTGCAGAAATCGGCGCTCCCTTTGGTAAGTTGTCTATTCTTGCACGCCGCTCTTCGCTAACTGAGGTGCCTTTTCTTTTTTATTCGTGTAGCGGCCGCTATCCTCAGTTCCTTCGCCTACCAAGAGACGCCCGCAGTTGCTGTCCTTGAAGCCCTGCATCAGGAGCTGACACCAGGCCTACCTTCTGATCCAGCTGCTGCCCTCGGTCCTCAACTTCCAGCACCCCCGACCTCTGATGTTGTGATTGTCCCGCCGCTCTCAGTGCTACCTTCCCCCAGCGCTGCAGACCCAGCATTGTCCCACACCTCCGATCAACCGGCGACTGCTTCCTCGCCCACTAGACAGGCTCCTCCTCTCCATCCTACTCTGCGGCTGCGTGTGACGCGCAATAGCAAACGGATGGCCCCGGTCCCCGCCACTTCTCCTCCACCTTCACAGCACCAACGCGTGGTGGTTCTTTCTTCCCCCTCCAAGTCTTCGGGCACGAGCTCGGCTCAGGAGCCAAGTTTGGACCAGGAACAGGCCTATGACTTAGAGGTGGTAGGCCCGCCATCAGACCGACTTACTGCGGCGCCACTCCAGAGCGTGCTACCTACCCCGCCTTCACCTTCTGGTGGCCAACCCCTGGATTCGCTGACTCCTCCAGCCTCCTCTCCTATGATGCCGACGAGCTTGGCCGTGCCCATTTCTGAATCGCACTCCCCGGACTGGGCCTTTGGGCCCTCTGGAAGCTTCCTTCGGCGACTGACCCGGCGAACGTGCCGGCTGCCACCTCATCCCCTTTTTTTGGCAGGGTCGACTTCCACGGGGCCTTGGCCAACTCCTGGCAATCGGCTCATCGACAGTTCTGGGAAAGCGAATACCCTCTGGAAGAGCTCGATCAGGTTGCTTGCTCTCTGGTCGTGGTGAGTCCCTTCTTCCCTCCTTTCCTTTTTCTGGGCGTGCGTGTGTGTTTCCATAACCTCCTTTCCCCTCCTATGGGCACTTGCAGACCTGCTCGGCGAGTCTGAGCGTAGTCCAACGAGCGGTCGAGCTAGAACGGGAGAATGCGGCACTTAAGGCCCGTCTCCGGGAACTGGAACCCCCCTCATCTTTCACAGCTCCTTCTGAGCCCTCCCTGGAAGGCCTGGACTCCTGTCTGCATGCCGCTAGGGAATCAGCGGCCTCCGCCCGAGCCCTTTCTGACGCCGCAATCAACAAACTGCGGGCATTGGAGGTGGCCTTAAAGGCGAGTGAGTCCTCTCTGGCCTCTGAAGTGGAATGCCGTCAGGCGGCGACCTCTGAACTGAAAAACCGAGAGGCAGAGTTGCTTGCCCAGTCCAGGGAATTGGCTCTGCTGAAGCAAGGTCGGGAGCTCCTACAGATGGGGCTGGCTGAAGCCCAAACCGTGTCCAGTGCTGCTGTGGGTCGGGAAACCACCCTGCGAGCTCAGTGGGAAGCTTGCCAGGCCCAGCTTCAATCTTTGCAGGCGGAGCTTTCGCGGGCGCAGGAGGCAGTGTCTCAGGGTCAGAGTGACCTGGCTGCAGCTCGCGCGGAGGCTACCCAGGACAAGGACGCCCTGGCAGAGTACCTGGCGGGAGAGCTCGGGCGGCTGAAGGCCTACCGCTTGGCCTATGTTCGTTCTTCCTTTTTCCTGCAGAAACTGGGGCACTGGATGGTCCTGCTGCTGAGTTACGGGGCTGCTGGCGGGGTGAGACAAGCTTTCGAGCAAGGTTATTTGCGCGCAGCGCCCCCCGCCACTTTCTTGGATACTGCTCGCCTGGCCCGGGAATTGCCGCAGGACACCTTCCCCTCCTTTGAGGCGTATGACGGGCTCTTCTTCCAGGCTGCTCCTCCTCCTACTGCCGCTCCAACCCCCGTAGAGGTGTCTCCCCAGGGTCTTCCTGCCGCCCTCCCCGAAGCTTCTGAAGCCCTTGCCCCTCCTCCTGCTGAACCAACCGACCCGGCTTCTCCTCGGTCGGCTCCTGATAACTTGTCTCCTCCTTCTCCGAATGTAGTGTAACTAAAACTATGTTATGCCGCTTGCCTTTTGATGCGTGGCTACTGACTCTTCTTTGGTGGTATTTGTGTAATCGTACTGACCTCGGTCTGCTTATCTCCGATTTCCCCTGCGATCCTACAACTGTGCTGCGTCCCCTTCGCGTGCTCGTAGCTTGTTTTCTGTGGTCAGTCGTTCGTTGATTTCGGCCGAGCTCTGATGATCAGATTTCCCTTGTCTATTTTCCTTCGCTACGTAGCCTCTCCCCCCATCGCTGCCCTTCTACTGAGCTGGCCCGGGCAAAAGGCTACCTCGCGTGTCCGTGCAGCTCGCTGGTTTTGACTTATCCGCCTTCTGGTGAACCCTCCGTACACTTCTGTCCCGTTTGGAACAACTTCCTAGGGAGGCGCTTCGTATATCGAGCCCTTGTCGTTCCCTTAATGCCCCTTGTTTATCTTCTCGAAGCTCATCACAGAGCGTTCCTCGTCTGCTTCAAACCCTGTATCTACCGTCCGTTGCTGACTTACGAAAATGTCCTGCACCCACCATACCTATAAGTATCGTCTGACTCTTTCTTTCACCCTCACAGTAGAGCACTCAAACGTCGCCGCCACCGACTAATTTCCTCCGAGACCTTGCTGTAATCCGTCCCTTCTCCTTCGGCGTCCCTTTGCGATTGTCCTCTCCACCCTCTAAGGTGTTATCTTCCTCCATGGCCTCTCCTTCCTGGGCCTCTCTGTTGGCGGAGCATTTCCCAGGCGTTTCAAACTTCGCCGAGTTAGATTGGGATGACCTATGGTACACTTATGAAATCCCGGCAAGCTTCTGCCCTATCATCCCCACTGTCGCAAACCTTTACTTCGATCCTCCGCCGGGTTCGTGTACTTTCTTCACTGAGCAATTTGTCTCTGGCCTTCGTCTACCTCCACATCCTTTCCTATCTGGAGTGTGCCGCTACTTCAACATCCCCTTAGGTCAGTTAACTCCCGACTCCATAAAGATTTTATGCGGCTTCGTGATACTCTGTGAGGTTTGCGAAGTTTCTTGGTCTGCTCCCCTCTTTCATTGCTTCTTTGCCCACGCTCGGCGTGCCGATGGTCTTTTTGAATTTCAAGCTCGCAGTCAAACTGCCTTTTTCTCCCGTCTTCCTCCTCCTCACGCCAACTGGAGGAAAAAAATTCTTTTTTCTCCGGTTTCCTGAAGAGACAGGCTGGCCTATGTGTTGGCGACCCGAACTTCCTCCGCCCCCGGCGTTGGAAGAGTATCATATGGACCTCTCCTATGCTGCAGCGGCGACAAGAATGGAGCTTTGGCGCCTGGATCTGACGAGACTGTTATCTGAAGACATGCTTTCTTTTTTCCCTCTGAATCCCTCCTTCTCTGGGGCGCCGCGCTCATTGGGTAAATCCACGCTTGGCTCTTCTCTCCTGTTTACGCTTGTTTTATCTGCAAAGATAACCTTCCGTGTCGACGCCTACAGCGGAGGCCCTGTATCATGCCTCCGAGGTTCTGCCCCTGCCCCTAGACGATCTGGAGATAATGCGGCGTGGCCGAGTAATCTTGGAGAGGAAGCTACTCCCTTATCCCGGCCCTGTTTCCCCTGGGGTAGCAGTCCAACCCGTTTCCGCCCCCACTGCGCATGAAGCTCCTCCTCCACAGGTCGCCCCGAGCGGGAATCAGGGTCACGCTCGGGCTAGCTATCGAGCTAGGCGGGTCTTCCGAGGAGCTCCCCGGGCCTCCCGAAGGGGTCGCGCGACTCTTCATCGTGCGGGTCGAAACTTGTCTGGTCATGACGTTGCGGGTGGCAATGCCACGGCCCCCTCTCAGGGCTTACCGCGTTCTGACGACTCTGGCTCTGATGATCAGCCCCAACTTCAAAGACGGCGCCGAAGACCAGGTCTGACTTCTTGCAGACTCGATGCTGTTTCCTTATCACTGCGGCGTTCCCTGCCGTCATCATGGCTGGTTCTAACATCATTTCCTCTTGTTATTGTTGTGTTATTTCCATGGTAGCCTCCCCCAACCCCTACAGGGGAAGACCCTCTGCATCTCGTTCCACCCCCATTCCTCAGGAGGAGGACAGCCCCGGTGAGCGACGTAGCCCGGCATCAGGCGAGCCCACTCCCGAGTCGCCTCCTGCTCCTCCCGGCTCGGACGCAGGCCCTTCTCAACCCACCGGCCCTTCTCAACCTGCCCGCCATTGTTATAGGACCACTATCCCCTCTGAAGCAGCTCAGGCTCGACGACATAATGTCTCTACTAGCGTCTTGGCGATGAAAGGCTGCCTTGGCAGCTTGTTCCTTTTCCTGAACGCGAGTTTGTTTTAACTGAGGGTCATTATTCGTGGTCCAGACTCACGCAGAGTCCCTGGTGTTGAACCAATCCTTCCACACCCTCCATCATGAGAGCAAAGATCTCCGGGACAAAGTCTCTGAACTAGAGCTAACTGCATGATCCTAATCAAGCCAGCCACGCCCTACGAGCCGAGATTCGAGCTCTAACCAATCAGACTGAGCGGCAAAAAAGGTCTCTGACGCAGGTCAGAGATGAACTCCGAGCTGCGTGTAAAGAAAGAGCTGCACAAGAGGTGGGATATCAGCAACAGCTAGCCCACCAGGTTGGGGAGATTCAGTCCAGAGATACCCTGCTTCGGGAGAAGGACAATAAGCTGGAGGCTCAGGCAGTTACGTTGGCAGCCCAGGAAGCAGAGCTGCAGGCCTTAAGGGAGGAACTGTCCCAGTCTCGGGCGACTCTGGCGGGAGTGTCTACTGCCTTGTCAGCCTATCAAGAGGGAGAAGAAGCTCGTTGCCTGCGAATTCGAATGTCGTATCTGACTTCTCCTGAATTTCTATCCCAGGCTGGGGCACGCTTTGCCATGACCGTGCCATACACGACGGTGGGAGTTATCAGGCAACTGAACGCGCAGGGCTTCTTGAGCTCCATCCCCGCGGCAGATTTCTTGAATCACAACCTAATCATTCAAGGCCTTCCGGATGAGATTTTTGCTCATTTCAAATGATCTGTACTAGCCACTTAAACTGGGAAATCGTTACATGTACATATGTCTTTTCGAGTTTTCACTTGAATATCTTACTGCTTCTACGCCCCTCGTTTGATCCAACCTACGTCCACAAAGTCCGCCCCTTCAAACTTGATAGGGCCGCAGGTAATTAGCACTCCAAGGTCGATCCAACTTCCTTCCTTGAGCGTCTTGTAAATAATAGGCTCCTGATGCCAATCTCTTGATAACCTTGTACGGTCCATCCCATTGAGGAGCCAACTTCGTCACTTCCCCTAAGGGCTTTATCTGCTTCCAGACCAGATCACCTTCTCCGAAGAACCGAGGGATCACCTTCCTATTATAGTTCTGTCTCATCCTCTGTCTGTAGGCTTCCAACCTGGCAGCTGTTTGCTCACGAATTTCGCTGATGAAATCCAGTTCAGCCAGCCGTCGCTCGGTGTTCTCTTCGTCGTACATCATCCTTCTCACAGACGGTATCCCGACTTCCAGAGGAACCACCGCTTCATTACCGTAGACCAGATGGAATGGTGTCAGACCTGTGCTCTCTCGGGGCGTCGTACGGTAGGCCCACAAAATGCCTGGGAGCTCATCTACCCAGCTGCCTCCCACGTGATCCAGCTTGACTTTAAGCCCACGTACTATCTCCCGATTGACCACCTCGGTCTGACCATTACTTTGAGGATGAGCCACTGAGGTGAAGGCCTGAGTTATGCCGAACCCCTTGCACCAATTCTGTATCCTGTGTCCCTGAAATTGTCGGCCATTATCCGACACTAACTTATGGGGTAAGCCAAATCTGCAAAAGATATTTTTCCATAGGAACTGGATCACCGTATCTTCAATGATTCTGGCTAAAGCTTCTGCTTCTACCCACTTAGAGAAGTAGTCTACTGCTACCAACAAGAAGCGCCTCTGCCCGGTAGCCATCGGGAAAGGCCCCACGATATCCATGTCCCATTGGTCGAAAGGGCAGGATACTGTAGAAGTTCTCAGCAGCTCTGTAGGCCTGTGCGTCAGACTCTGGTACTTCTGGCATGAAAGACAAGTATTCACCAACCTCTGTGCGTCCTTCTGCAAGGTAGGCCAGAAATAACCAGCCAGCAATACCTTCCGAGCCAGCGTTCTTCCCCCAGCGTGATTACCATAGCACCCCGAATGTATCTCTCGCAAGGCCTGGTCCGCTTCCTCCATATTCAGGCACTTGAGTAGAGGTCTGGAGAAAGACTTTTTGTACAGCTGATCCCCAATCATTGCATAAGAGTGATGACTCGGCTCGCCCCCACATGCCGAGCTGCTTGCAGGCCTGTTAGTAGAGCTTCATATTCTGCCTCATTGTTGGTGGCTCTGAAATTTAACCGCACGACCAACTGCATGATATCTCCCTGTGGGGATATGAGCAGTGCCCCTACGCCACTCCCCCGATGGGTAGCCGACCCGTCCACATAGATTTTCCAGACCTCTTCTGAGTCCACTGGGTATACTTCTGTCAGGAAATCTGCCAGAGCCTGTGCCTTGATTGCGGTCCAAGGCTGATATTGTATGTCATACTCCCCTAGCTCAGTTGCCCACTTGATAAGCCGACCCGCCACTTCCACCTTGGTGAGAGCTCGGCCCATTGTACTGTTCGTCAAGACGGTAATGGGGTGCGCTAAGAAATACGGTCGGAGACGCCGAGCCATGAGAACAAGTCCATAAACCAACTTTTCCAGGGCCGTATACCGAGACTCGGCCCCCTTCAATAAATGATTGAAAAAATACACCGGTCGTTGTACATTATCCTGCTCCTTAACTAGCACGGCCCCCACGGCCTCGGGGGTGGCTGACAAATAGACCCAAAGGGGCTCTCCCACAACAGGTTTGAACAGTGATGGCAAAGACTCCAAGTACTGCTTCAGCTCTTCAAAGGCCTGTGTGCATTCTTCCGTCCACTGAAACTTGGCCGCTTTGAAGAAGGGCGCCGCTCTATCTGCAGATCTGGAGATAAATCGGGACAGGGCTGTTATCCTGCCGACCAGCTTCTGTGTCTCCTTCAGATTCTGAGGGCTCTGCATGTTCCGAAGCGCTTGCACCTTCTCAGGGTTGGCCTCTATCCCTCGTTCGGTCACCAGATAGCCCAGAAACTTCCCTCCTTTGGCCCCGAACAGACATTTCAAGGGATTCAGCTTCACCCCATATTGCCTCAGAGTCCCACAGGTTTCTTCTACATCTTTTATCAGACTGGACGCCAGAGGGGACTTGATCAGGATGTCATCAACATAAACCTCTACGTTCCGCCCGATCTGAGCCCGAAAGACTTTGTCCATCATCCTTTGGTAGGTAGCTCCAGCGTTCCTGAGTCCGAATGGCATGACGGTATAGCAGAAAGTACCGTCAGCCGTTATGAAGCTGACCTTCTCCTGGTCTTCCCGAGCTAAGGGTATTTGATGATATCCCTGATAAGCGTCCATCATGCATATCCTTTCACAACCAGCCGTTGAGTCCACCACCTGATCGATACGCGGGAGAGGATAACAGTCTTTGGGAGTGGCTTTGTTGAGGTCGCAAAAGTCTATGCACACCCTCCACTTGTTGTTTGGCTTCTTTACCAACACGACGTTAGAGAGCCAAGATGGGAATTGCACCTCCCGGACGTGTCCAGCCTTCAGGAGCTGCTCTACTTCAGCTCGGATAATTTTATTCTGCTCGGCAGGGAAGTTTCTCTTCTTCTGCTTGACTGGCTTAGCGTCGGGTATAATATGCAATTTGTGTTCGGCTACTTCTGGTCTGACCCCGGGCAACTCCTCTGGCGACCAAGCAAAGACGTCTCGGTTGCGGCTCAGACACTGTATCAGCTCCGCTTTAAGCTCCAGAGGTAAGTCTCTGGCGATGCGAGTGATGCTCTCTGATTTGTCGGGGTGTAGCTGGACCTCCTCCCAAGAGATCGGTTCTTCAGTAATATGTAGCGGTTCCTCTTGGATAGCGTGTACTCCCCCATCTTGCGTCCTCCGGTTTTTGCGCGCCTCTACTCGGACCATGTCTATGTAGCAGCTACGAGACACTTTCTGCTCCCCTTTGACCTCCCCTACCTGCTCGCCGACCGGGAACTTGATCTTCTGGTGAAAGGTGGAAACGGCAGCCCGGAACTCATGCAGGGCTGGCCTTCCCAGGATGACGTTGTAGGAGGAAGGCGAATCCACCACAATGAAAGTGCTCCTCCGCGTGCGCACCAATGGCTCAGTGCCCATGGAAATGGCCAGCTTGATCTGACCCATGAGTTTGACTTCATTACCTGTGAATCCGTACAAGGAAGTGGTTACAGGCTGGAGCTCAGCGGCGTTGATCTGCATCTCCTCAAACGCAGCCCTGAATAAAATGTTGACCGAGCTCCCGGTATCCACAAAGACCCGAGCCACTCGGCTATTAGCAATAATGGCCCTGATTATGAGGGCGTCATCATGGGGCAGCTCTAAACCCTCCAAGTCTTGGGGCCCGAAGCTGAGGACAGGATCAGATGCCTGCTCGTAGCTGCATCCTACGGCCCCCACATATAGTCGCCGGCTATGTGCTTTACGAGCCCAGCCTGAGTCCCCGTCAGTGGGCCCTCCTGAGATCATACCGATCTCTCGCACAGCCACGTTGCCCCGATTATCCAGTTCTCCGGCTTCTCTTCGGTCTTCGCCGGGGCCAGCTTGGCTAGATGGGCCGGCTAGGTCGGGTCGGGCCTGCCGAGCACGTCCAGCTGCAGCCCGTTCTTCCTCCATTCTCTGTATTTGAGGCGCCAGCTCCGGGGGAGGCAAGCCTTGCTCCGCAGCTCGCCTGGAATCCCGGGCGAATTGGAAGCAGTTGCTGAGATCATGCATCCTGGACCGATTATATGTGCAATATGGTGCTCCCCTTGGTCCAGGCCTGGGCGCTTGTATAGCGGCGACTCGCGGAGCTGGCCTGGCTCCCTGAACAGGCTGGGGGGCAGGCCTGGGTTGAATGCGCTGGAAGGGCTGGGCTGGCTGTGGTGCTCTTCTTTCAGGTCGGTTGCCTGGTGCCACCGTCTTCTCGGCTTTCCGCCTGGCGGCCTGCGCTTCTTCCACTTTGATGTAGCACGAAGCTTTCTCTACCATATCGTCAAAACTCCGGGCGGGGTTTTTGATGAGATCCCTGAAGAATTCCCCTTCTCGCAATCCGTGGGAGAAGGCGCTCATCAGTATCTCAGAGGTGGCAGAGGGGACGTCGTTGGCCACTTGACTGAATCGATTGATGTAGCTTCGCAGGGGCTCTGTTGACTCCTGCTTAAGAGCAAAAAGACAGTGGTCGGTTTTCTGGTACTTACGACTACTAGCGAAACGGCGCAGGAAGGCCGTTTTGAAGTCCCTGAAGCGGCTGATGGATTCTGGGGGCAATCCATCGAACCATTGAAGTCCCTGAAGCTTTCCGCAACTGAGGCTGGCGGCTCCTCCTTCTTTGGACTACGCCCGCGAGGTCCGGCCCGATGATAATCGCGGCGAGGCTCTCTGAATGAGGCACATGGAAGTTCTTCCGGCTGCTTCCTCTTTGAGCTCCTGTCGGAAGCGGGAGCTAGTTCTTTGGACGCCTCAGGGGCTAGGCGGGGTCGTGAAACTGTGCCTTGTCTTTCGGAGGTGGCTTGCTTCCTAACCTCCTTGAAAAGCTCGTATTCCCCCGCAGTCATAGTCACGTTGATCCTCCGGCTAGAGCTTCGACCGGAGTCCTCCATCTTCACGCTCCGGAACAGGTTCTTGTGTTCCCACAGACGGCGCCAAATTTGATCCCATCCGGAGGCTGAGTCGGACAGAGGCCGGTCGCGGTGGACTGGGCGTTGACGGGAAGTCGCGGGCGATGCAGGCTCCCCACGGGTGGCTGACGCCGCTATAGGACCCCTGCGCACACTCAGACGATCTCCCCTTCACGTTAGAGACCGAAACCCAGGGAAAAAGTCCCCGGATCAGGCCCTCCGACGCTCAAGTCAGGTCCTTTTTCCCCAGAAAGAACAGAGAGAAGCAGAAGGAAAAACAGTTGTGGAAAAAAGTGACGAGAGAGTGTCTGCGCGTACCTGCGTACGAGGGATTTCTCCCCTTTTATGCGTCCTCCTGCCAGAACCTGCCCTCCTGTCAGAAAACGTTAGACGCCCGGCTTTGTCCGCTAGTCCAGGACACCTGTCGCGTTGCTATTTGTTGTGAGAGCATCTTTCTGTTAGGAACCTCCGCCTTCGCACTTGGGTTTTGTCCTGTAATGAGGGACAGCTGGCAGGCTACTACTGGCTATAAGGGCATCTTTTCGTTTCAGGAACCTTCGCCTTCACCCGCATTGTTGGTATGTAATGATTACCCCTGACGGGCCGTTGAGATTCTCCGCTCCCTTATCACTTAGCTCCTCCGATTCATTGTGTCCGCGCACCAGCCTGCACCAGTGGTTCGCATTTCCAGGCCTCCAACTCGCAAACCTGCAGCCCTAACTGTCTAGACCTAGCTACGCTGATCTTCACCCTGCATCCTGCGCTTTGTACTTTCTGGCCCTCAACCGCAGGTCTGTAGCTCGGGCTGCTTCTGATCAGCTCTGCCGCTCCCGGCCCATTGGCTTATACTTCCAGTTCTTGGCCTCTGCTTAGCTCTGCCGACCTCGACTTGCGTCCTGCACTTTGTACTTCCTGGCCCTCCGCCACAGGTCTGTAGCTCGGGCTGACTCCGCTCAGCTCTGCCGACCTTGACTCGTTGGCCTATACCTCCAGCTCTTGGCCTCTGCTTAGCTCTGCCAACCTCGACTTGCGTCCTGCTCTTTGCACTTCCTGGCCCTCCGCCGCTAGTCTGTAGCTCGGGCTGACTCCGCTCAGCTCTGCCGATCCCAACCCGCTTCCGCCTATGCTGAGCCCTGACTGCCCTATCAGCCTGCCCTTTTTGAACGCCAAGTCGCCATGACTATTGACCGTCACCTCCTCGTGACTTTTGACCGCCACATAGCCTGGACTTTTCTAATCCTTTCCTCTTGGGCCCCTCCATCACTAACCGTATCACCAGGCAAGCGAATTATCTTTAATGTCTCATTACGCGCCTGATTAGCCGCTCAGCGCGCAAACTTGTTTGCCTCTTTAATTCCGATTAACCATCCTTTGCTTCGCGCCTTACCTCAAAGGGGTTTTCGCTGGATAAGAGCCGCTCGGCCGACGGCTCGTCTCTCGATATTTAACGTCGGTGCTCGACGGCGCGGATATTTATAGCCGGTCGGCGCGGCTCTCGATTTTTAATGACGGGGCTCGTCGGCTTTCCGCTCGGACGTTTATAGACGCCGGCACGTCTCTTGATATTTAACGTCGGTGCTCGACGGCGCGGATATTTATAGCCGGTAGGCGCGGCTCTCGATTTTTAACGACGGGGCTCGTCGGCTTTCCGCTCGGACGTTTATAGACGCCGGCACGTCTCTCGATATTTAACGTCGGTGCTCGACGGCGCGGATATTTATAGCCGGTCGGCGCGGCTCGCGATTTTTAACAACGAGGCTCGTCGGCTTTCCGCTCGGACGTTTATAGACGCCGGCACTTCTCTCGATATTTAACGTCGGTGCTCGACGGCGCGGATATTTATAGCCGGTCGGCGCGGCTCTCGATTTTTAACGACGGGGCTCGTCGGCTTTCCGCTCGGACGTTTATAGATGCCGGCACGTCTCTCGATATTTAACGTCGGTGCTCGACGGCGTGGATATTTATAGGCGGTCGGCGTGGCTCTACGGTTTAACGTCTGGGCTAGACGGCTTTTAAGCCTAATTTGGGCAGCGTTTACCTGGCCGAACGGCACAGGGTCTTCGGAATTGAGCTTTTGGCTCGTACAATATACCTCCGGCTGAGCAGCTCGGGGCCTTCATCTTCGAGCTCCCAGCTCGGATATAAACCTCCCGGCCGATCAGCTTGGGGGCCTTCGGAATCTGTGTTGATGCTTGGGTATCGTACGCCCGGCCGAATGGCATGGGGTCTTCAGCATTGAGCATTTTGACTCGGATAATTTACCTCCGTCCGAATGGTACGGGGCCTTCGATCCTTGTTGACGATGCCTTATATTTGTTTTCTTGATTTTTCATTTCTGCATTTCAAGTATTCAGTCGAAAAAAGTACACAGGATGATTTACATAGGCACACCTTTCACCCTGCCCGGTAAGGCTGGAGGTGGTTCGCGCTCCATGGCCTATCTAGCTGCCGACCTTCCTCATCCTCCAAATAATACGCACCCGAGCGGAGCTTCTCGATGATTTTGAAGGGACCTGCCCACGGAGCTTCAAGCTTGCCGACGTCGCCGACCGGCTTGACTTTCTTCCAAACAAGATCGCCAACCTGGAATGATCTGGGAATGACGCGCCGGTTGTAGTTTTGCTTCATCCGCTGACGGTATGCCATCAGCCGAACGGACGCCTTTGCCCTCTCCTCTTCTACCAAATCCAGCTCCATGTTCCTCCGTTCGGCGTTGTCATCATCGTAGATCTGGATCCGGGCGGACTCAACGCCGACTTCAACCGGAATGACGGCCTCGCCGCCATATACCAAATGGAACGGTGTGACTCCTGTCCCTTCTTTTGGCGTCGTTCGGATGGCCCACAAGACGCTCGGCACTTCATCCGGCCAACTTCCTCCCAAATGGTCGAGCCGAGCGCGCAGAATACGGAGAATTTCCCGACTTGACCGTTGCTCTGAGGATAGGCCACGGACGTGAAATGTTGCTCAATGCCGTAGCTTTTGCACCAATCCTCTAACATCTTCCCTGTGAACTGCCACCCGTTGTCGGACACTAGTCGGCGAGGGATGCCGAACCGACAAATGATGTGTTGCCAGATGAATTTTTTAACCATTTGTTCAGTGATCTTTGCCAGCGGCTCGGCCTCCACCTACTTGGAGAAATAATCGACCGCCACTAGTAAGAATTTCCTCTGCCCGGCCGCCATCGGAAATGGACCGACAATATCCATTCCCCATTGGTCGAACGGGCATGAAACGCTTGACGCCTTCATTTCTTCGGCTGGTCGGTGGGAGAAGTTGCGATACTTCTGGCATGAAAGGCAGGTAGATACTGTCCGAGCGGCATCTGTTTGTAAAGTTGGCCAAAAGTATCCGGCCAAGAGGATCTTCTTGGCCAACGAGCGGCCGCCCGGATGCCCCCCGCATGATCCTTGATGCACTTCCTGGAGGATGTAAGCTGAGTCCTCCGAGCTCACACATTTCAGCAACGGGCGCGAGAAAGCTTTATTGTAAAGCTGATATCCGATGAGTGTAAACCGACCGGCTCTTCTTCTGAGGAGCCGGGCTGCATATTCATCGGATGGTGTGGTGCCCGAACGGAGGAATTCTATGATAGGTGTCCTCCAGTCGCTTGGAAACGTGAGGCCTTGCATCCGGTCGACGTGCGCCACCAGCAGTATTTTTTCAATTGGTTGCAGAATGGCGACCGACGTTATTGAGCTTGCGAGTTTGGCTAACTCATCGGCCGCCTGGTTCTCCGTTCGGGGAATCTTCTGAATAAGCACCTCTCGGAAAGTAGCTTTGAGTTTTTCAAAGGCCTCAGCGTACAGTTTAAGCCGAACGCTGTTGATTTCAAAGGTGTCGGAAAGTTGCTGAGCGGCCAACTGTGAATCCGAATAAAGTGTCACCCGACCGGCTCCCACATGCCGTGCTGCCTGCAATCCGGCTATAAGGGCCTTATACTCTGCTTCATTGTTGGTAGCTTTGTAATCTAGCCGGACGGATAGGTGCATCTTTTCTTCTTGAGGTGAGAGTAGTAATATTCCGATCCCACTTCCGAGCCGAGTGGAAGACCCATCCACATATATTCTCCACGTAGCTTCTGGCTCTGGCCTTTGCACTTCGGTCACAAAATCAGCCAAGGATTGCGCTTTGATCGCCGAGCGGGGCTGATATTGGATGTCAAATTCACTTAGTTCTGCCGTCCACTTGATGAGCCGTCCGGACGCTTCTGGATTCAACAGTACTCTTCCTAGTGGACTGTTCGTCCGGACAATGATGGTGTGAGCCAAGAAATATGGTCGAAGGCGCCGAGCGGCTAGAACCAAAGCAAAGGCCAACTTCTCGAGCCCGGTGTAACGAGATTCAGCATCTTTTAAAATATGGCTCAGAAAATACACCGACTGCTCCTCGCCGCTGGACCTTACAAGTGCCGAGCCTATAGCATGCTCGGTTGAAGACAGATAAACATAAAGTGACTCACCCCCGATCGGCTTGGCTAGTATAGGCAGGGAATTAAGATACATCTTCAATTCTTCGAACGCCCGGTCGCACTCCTCGTCCCAGTGAAATTTAGTGGCCTTGCGCAAAATTTTGAAGAAAGGGAGGCTCCGGTCGGCAGTTTTGGAGATGAATCTGGACAATGCAGTTATCCGACCGGTCAACCGTTGTACTTCCCTTGTATTTCTTGGAGGCGTCATGTCTTGTAGAGCTTTCACCTTGCTAGGATTTGCTTCGATTCCCCGCTCGGTCACTATATATCCCAAGAAGCGCCCTCCTTTTGCTCCGAACAGGCACTTCTGGGGATTTAGTTTGACTCCGTATTTGCGTAGCGCTCGGAAGGTTTCTTCCATGTCCTTGAAGAGATCGGCCGCTCGGATGGATTTGATAAGAATGTCGTCCACATAGACTTCCAGATTCCGCCCGATCTGCTCCCTGAACACTTTGTTCATCAAGCGCTGATAGGTGGCCCCGACGTTCTTCAATCCGAATGGCATCACATTATAGCAATATGTGCCGTCAGCCGTTACGAAGCTTACTTTTTCTTGATCTTCCCGGGCGAGCGGCACTTGATGATATCCTTGGTAGGCGTCGAGCATGCAAATTAATTCGCAGCCGGCCGTAGAGTCCACCAGCTGATCTATCCGGGGCAGGGGATAAAAATCTTTGGGGCATGCTTTGTTTAAGTCCCGAAAGTCGATGCAGACTCTCCACTTGCCGCCCGGCTTGGAAACTAATACTACGTTAGCCAACCAGCTCGGGAACTGCACCTCGCGTATATGGCCTGCCTCCAAAAGCTTCTCGACTTCCGCCCGGATGATGGAGTTCTGCTCGGCACTGAAATCTCTTTTTCTCTGCTTTACCGGCCGAGCGTCCGGTCGGACATGTAACTCATGCTGCGCTATGCTCGGTGAAATTCCGGGCAACTCATGTGTCGACCAGACGAATACATCATGATTCCATCGGAGGCATTGGATCAGACCCTCTTTCTGCTTCTCCTCCAGATCGGGCGCAATCAAGGTGGTGGCCTCCGATCGGATTGGATGAATCTGCACTTCTTCTTTTTCCTCATAAATTAAAGTGGGTGGCTTTTCGGTGATGGCGTTTACCTCGATCCGAGGCGTTTTCCGAGCAGAATTAGCTTCTGCTCTGACCATTTCGATGTAACATCGCCGAGCTGCTAGCTGGTCTCCTCGTACTTCTCCCACTTTGTCCTCCACGGGGAACTTGATCTTCTGATGGAAGGTTGAGACGACCGCTCGGAATTCGCTGAGCGCCGGTCGTCCCAAAATGACGTTGTAGGATGAGGGAGAGTCGACCACCACGAAATTTATGGTCCTGGTCCTCCTGAGCGGCTCCTCTCCCAGCGAAGTAGCCAGCCCAATATGTCCGACCGGCTGAACTTCGTTGCCCGTAAACCCATAGAGCGGGGTTGTCATGGGTAGCAGCTCGGCTCGATCAATTTGCAGCTGATCGAACGCCTTCTTGAATATGATGTTGACCGAGCTCCCTATGTCAATGAATATGCGGTGAATAGTGTAATTTGTTATTACCGCTTTAATGAGCAGAGCATCGTCGTGGGGCACTTCAACTCCTTCTAAGTCCCCGGGTCCGAAAGTGATTTCCGGTCCACTTGCCCGCTCCTGGCTGCAACCGACCGCGTGGATCTGGAGCTGCCGGACGCCCGCCTTTCTGGCTCGGTTGGAGTCTCCTTCGGTCGGCCCACCAGCAATAACGTTGATCTTGCCTCGGGAAGTATTGCTTCTATTTTCCTCTTCCCGAGCGGACGGCCGGGATCGTTCTCTTGACGCTCGGCGATTCTCCTGCCTTGGAGATCGGTGCCGATCGGGCGTCTGTTGATGTCGCCTCTCGGTACGAGTCCGGTCGGCTTCATGGGTCCTTTGTCTCCTGTCGCTGGGAGGAGACCATCGTTCGTCATTCCTAGGAACGGGGTTAGCCACGAAGGGAAGACTTCGACAATCCCTCGTGTTGTGCGTATCCGTCCGGTGGAAGGAGCAGAACATAGGGGTCCATCTCTTCTTTGGCTTGGGCCGAGCGGCAACTACCTCTTGTACGTGTGATCTGGCATGGGGGGCTCGGATTGCTTCGGTCTTTGGTCCTCTGGGCGGCTGTTGAGCGGCGTGCTGTTTCCGTTCGGCATGCATAGGTGCCCGCTCGGTTGGAGTTTCCTTTTTCCGGGCGGCTTGCGCTTCTTCCACGTTTATGTATTCGTTAGCCCGATGTAGCATGTGATCATAATCTCGAGGCGACTTTCGGATGAGCGACCGGAAGAAGTCCCCATCCACAAGGCCTTGCGTGAAGGCATTCATCATCGTCTCTGATGTGGCCGTTGGAATATCCATCGCCACTTGGTTGAATCGCTGGATGTAAGCTCGAAGCGATTCTCTCGGCTCTTGCTTGATGGCGAACAAGCTGACGCTTGTCTTCTGATAACGCCGACTGCTGGCGAAGTGGTGGAGGAAGGCCGTTCGGAAGTCCTTGAAGCTAGTGATGGATCCGTCTGGCAGCCTCCGAAACCATCGTTGAGCCGATCCCGAGAGAGTGGTAAGAAAGACTCGGCACTTTACTCCATCTGTATATTGATGGAGCGTAGCTGTGTTATCGAACTTACCCAGATGATCATCTGGGTCTGTTGTTCCATTGTACTCGCCGATCGTCGGAGGCACGTAGTGCTTGGGCAGAGGGTCTCGTAGAATAGCCTCCGAAAATTGGCGATTGATCCGCTCGGGAGATGAGTCCGCTCGGGGAGCTTTCCCCTTTCTGTCGTCTCGCCTAGGCATTTTCTCGGAAGAAGATCCTCTATCTCTTCGAGTCGGTACAGCTTCAGGGGTGCGAAATAAGGCCCGATGGAATGCGACGGTGACTGGAGGTGCTTCCGCTCGGCCACCCGACGCAGATGTTGCTTGTTGCTCCGGCCGCTCGGCCGCTGCTTTCTGTTTTTGCTCCACAAGTTTGGCGGCCCTCATCTCGACCAGAGCGTCGAGTTCTTCTATTAAAAGCGCCACCGTGTGTTGTCATCCAGCCTCATCCATCATTTTCGTTCGGATACAGGTGCGTTCCCACAGACGGCGCCAATTTGATCCTGTCCGAATCAGGAGTCAACGGACACTGGGCACTTGGCGCTCCCTGCTGGATCCTCGAGTGCTCCGGCGAACCTGCAGCAAAACCGAGCCGGGAGGGGTGTCCCGGCGACGGCCCTCCGACGCTCAAGTCAGGCAAGCAAATAATGCAAAAGGTGGCTCCAGAGATGATGTTTTTCGCGTACCTGCGGCGAAGTAAGAGGCTCTATATATATAGAGCGAGGAGAGAACTAATGCACGTTCACCGAGGTACAGACGTGTCAGCAACCCACACCTCAGTATGCACTTGTCAGAGAGCTTACCTGACACCATACTGCTATAGTCCGAGCATGTCCTCGATGGGACAACAGGACACCCCGTTGCCAGACTAGGAGTAGGGCGTAGCCATACGACTTGACGGCTGTCAGAGGGTGTTCCCTTCCTTTACCCACCTCCCGGCCGGGACGTCTGTCCGGCCGACCGGGCGGAGAACGTCGTCCGGACGGCCTTAATTCCCTGCGTCGGCCGGGCGGCCAGTCCCTCCGCTCGGTTATTATGTACTGTTTCATTGAGCGTCGGAACCCTGGTCTCAACCAGGGTGCCTTTTACTACTAGATGTCCCTTTCTACTAAATCCGATCGGCTCGTCCTTCTCTGGTGGGCCGCTGGGCCCTTTGACCTCCCCGCTGTGTTGACCCCTCGTTATGGGGTTCCGGATTCTTACCACCGGATCAATAGGTATAAATGAACACATCACCTATCATAGAAAAACATAATCATGCATGGAATCATTAAATAACATCTCTTAATTCATAACGTAGCATGTGAGGCACATCTAGGCTTCTAATCCCATCATGGCCGAAAGTTCAAAGAGTATGAACTTAAACTCTAAACAACATACAAGCATAACAATCTCATGTTAACTTCATATCATATCATAAGGAAAGTCATAAGCATGTTAACCCAATTTTTAAGCTTCCCTAGGTCTCTAATTCTTTCATGGTTGAAAGTCCATGAAGAAGGGAATTAAGCTCTAACAACATACAAGCATAAGAATCTCATGTTAACTTCATATCATATTATAAGGAAGGTCATAAGCATGTTAATCCAATTTTTAAGTTTTCCTAGGTCTTGATCCTTATCATGGCCGAAAGTTCATGAAGTAGGAAAATAAAGTCTAAGCAACATACAAGCATAAATATCAAGCTAACTTCATATCATATCATAAGGGAATTCATGAGCATGCTAGATTTAATTTTAAGCTTCCTTGGACCCTAAATTTGATAATGGCCGAAAGTTCATGAAGAAGAAAATCAAGCTCTAAACAACATACAAGCATGAATATCTAGCTAACTCCATATCATATCATAAAGGAAATCATGAGCATGCTAGATTTAGTTTAAAGCTTCCTTAGACACTAAAATTCACCATGGCCGAACCATAAGGAAACATGTGTCTAGATTTCAAGCAACATCAAAACATGATAACCCTAAGTTAGCTTTATATCATATCCTAAGGAGAGTCATGAACATGTTAGACTAAGTTTTAAGCTCTCCTAGGTCTTTCATTCACCTCATGACCGAAACCCTATAGTGTAATACCACTAGGTTCCAACAACATACAAGCATGCAAACACTTAGAATCTTTCATACCATTTCATAAAGAAGGTCATGAGCATGATAACCTAAATTTTTAACCTCTCCTAATCCATTATTCAAGTCTTGGCCGAACACCTTATGAGTATGACATTAAGTTTTAAGCAACATACAAGCATAAGAACACCAAACCAATCTCTTATCATAGCATACATATCATAAGGACATAGTGAACATGGTTAGTTTAGGTCTTAAGCTTTCCTAGGTCTTTCATCTACACTTGGCCGAAAGTTCAAAATCATAGATCTAGGTTTTAAGTAAGCATACAACATAAGAACATTAACTAGCTTCCTACACTAGGGTACTTATCATAAGAACATAATGAACATGCTTATTTAGGTCTTAAACTTCCTTAAACCTTTTATTCATGTCTTGGCCGAACACCTTAGGAGCATGAAATTAAGTTTTAAGCAACATACAAGCATAAGAACGCCAAACCAATCTCCTATCATAGCATACATATCATAGGGACATAGTGAACATGGTTAGTTTAGGTCTTAAGCTTTCCTAGGTCTTTCATCTACACTTGGCCGAAAGTTCAACATTGTGACCCTAGGTTTCAAGCATTCTAATCTTATGGAAAACATAAACAACTTGTACCACAGGTGAGGGGATACTTACATCCTTTCGCTTGTTGTTCCTAAAGAAAGTGGTACCCTTGTGAGGAAGAAGAAGGAGCTTCTCTTCCTAGTTCTCCCTTTTGTTTTCTCTTTCTTGTAAGGAGTAAACCTTGAGACTCCTTCTTAGGAATTAGTTTTCTTAGAGAGAAAACCTTAGCTTGGATTTTGGAAATGAGGGAGAGAGAGCTCTATGTCTCGGTGGAGAAGGAAGAAGGAGAAAGAAGGAGGAGGAAGAAGTGTTAGCTAGAGCCCTAGAGCCAATCATTTGATGATTGTATTTTGGACTTATTCTATCATATTCTATATAAATAAAGGCATTTGGATTTTGGTTATTATACTTACTTGTATTGGTGCCAAATAAACTAAGTATAATAATGTCCTTGAGTAGACGGTTCTCACTATATCAATCGGTTAGTTGAACTGATAGTGAGATGATATAGGGAACACTACTCTTAATCATTCCTAGTCGAGTATTAACATTCAGGGACAATGTTAATGCAATAAGACTAGCATGTAGGTCAACTCGATGACTTGATCTCACAAGTCATGGACATAGAGATATCAAGTTGACACATGGGTATACATTAAAGAATGTATACTGAATGACCCGCTATGAGAAAGTATTATGGATCGTTATATGAGTGTCATATATTTTCTCATGTGGCTATTAGTATGACTAATAGTCCTTAGACCTGAATTCACCATAGATCCCTACATAAGGAGTTATGTACTTTGGTTTCGTCAAACGTCACCCGTAACTGGGTGGACTATAAAAGTGATTACTGGGTATATAACAAATTATGCAGAGGGATGTGAGTGATGTAGATGGGATCTATCCCTCCTATATGATGGGAGAGACATCGGTATTCTTGATAGAGTGAGACCACGAAGTGCATGGCCATGCCCAAATGAGTCAATATAGGATATTGAGCTCATTTGATTTAGTGAGTCTACTTGGAGTTCAAGATTTAGATTGGTCAGAGGATGACACGGTCTATGCCTCACATTGACCAATCTAGATGTCTAGGATAGAAGGACACTTGTCATATATTGTGAGGAGTCACAATTAGTAGTCACAATGTGATGTTGGATCTCAACATTCTTGTAACTTGGGTAGGAATGATGTGTTGCTAGATATCGCTCATTACTTATGTTCCTAAATGAGTTTAGGGCATTGCCAACGTTACAAGAACCTATAGGGTCACACACTAAGGACAATTAGATGGAGATTAGGTTCATATGATGAACCAAGAGGATTAGATTCATTTGATGAATCAAATTGGATTAAGAGTAATCCTAATTGGGCTAACTTGAGTTGGACTCAAGTGGATTCATGTATTCAATGAGTCTAATTTAGATTATGACTCATTAAATCAACTTAATTTAATGAATTAGATTCATTATATTAAGTTGGCTTGAATCAAATGATTAGATTAGATCAACCATGGAAGAGATTTGGTCAAGTTTGACTTGACTTGAGAGGAAGATTAAAAGTCAAGTTTGACTTGACTTTATGCCACCTCATTGTGAGTTGGCATTGATGTGGATCAATGATGTTACTCCACATCATCATGGGTGTCACCTCATGGAAGTTACAAAGTCATTTTCTTTAATAGCTTCACATTAATTGCAGTTAATGTAATTTTTTGGGAGTTACACAACTTGAAAGTGGCCGGCCACTTTTGAATGGGAATCAAATTGATTTTCCTCATTCAAGTGCATTATTCCTTCTTCTTCCTCTTGGAGCTCTCTTCCTCTCCCTCTCCTCTTCTTGCCGTGACCTATCAAGGTGCTAGCACACCTTTGTTTAGGTCTTCTCCACCTAAGTTGTCCGTGTGGATACTTCTAGAGGAGTATCTATCTTGATACTCTTGAGATCCGGCACCGTTTGGACGAGCGGGAACGCGAAGGGCTTCGCTTCAAAGGTATAACTCTTTTCATGTAGATCTAGTAGTAGATCTAAGGAGAAACTCGTACTCGTAATTTTGTTTTAAATCTTTTCTTCGCACGAGATCCGTTGGCTAGGGTGATTCGGGGTTTCCGCGACGTGAAGACGCGGTTTTCGCGGCCCGAAAAACCCAACAGTGGTATCAGAGCCACGTGTGAAGCGAGTACGAGTTTAGATTCATATTTTTATGAAAAATATAGATCTGTAAAATTTCTGTAAATTCATGTTTTTTATAGTTTTAATGGGTAATTTTCTCGTAGAAGCGAAGCACAAGTGCTTCGGCACTTGTAGGCTTCGACTACCGAGAAGTTTTTCCAAAACGGTAATGTTTCGACCCAAAATCTTTTGGGACAGCGGGCAAAGACGCTCTTGGATCGCTTAGGAGTAACTCGCGATGGTTAGATCGCGGGTAGGGGTACTAACCCTAACCCCGCAAGGGGATTTGCTCCGTGATTGCGCCCAAAATCGCTAATCGGGACCGCCGGGAAAAATTTACTTATAAAATCTGTAAAATTATGAAAAATTACAGAAAATTATGAAAAATAAATAATTTTGAATTATATATTATTTTTGTGATAGTCATGGCCCAAAAACCCAATTCGATTGGACAATTGTGTTGTAATTCATAATACGGCCTGCGTGCCGTTATGTGATGTGCGTGCTTGTATTTTATTTTTATTTTATTTTCGCGACCTGCGCGTCGTGCCTTTCTCTTATATTCTGGTTGTAAATTAGATTTAGACTCGAATGTAACTCGAGTTTCAAAATTGTAATGTAATTTTGAAGCGGTGGAAGGTCCACACGAGACGGAGTTACGAGGAGGGCGCGAGCAACACAAGGTGGTCAAAGGAAGAAGCTTGAGAAGCTGTTGACCTTAGGTTGACCATCCGATCTTCTCATTGGCTTGAGAAGATCGTAGTAGGGCCATGACTAAATCACAAATTAATTTAATTAATTACTTTTGTGTGTATGTGATGCATGCTAGTTAATTAAGTAATTAATTAGTGCCTAACGATTAGATTAGATCTAAGTCGTGCACATGATGCACCCTTCGATTAGATTAGATCTATCGAGTATATGATATGCATCATCGTTTAGATTATATCTAAATCACGTCAACTCGTAATGCCTACCATGCAGTGATACCTACCATGCAGTGATACCTACCACTACCTCGATCGCATGTAGTTGTTGAATCTGCCAAAGCAGAGCAACACATACTATCTTGGTAGGGTACGGAGGGACAATCTTGGTCCCGCCTATCAACGCATGGGTGACTACAACTAATTAGATTGAGTATTCCTAGTTAACTCGGTTGGATCGAGTATAACTATAGGCATTCTTCCAACGGTTGGAAAGTTAGGTCAAAATCACATATATATTAACTCTCGGGCGTATTAGCCAAAGCTAACTCGAGTTTTAATATAAATGCGGATTTTGATTCTATAAACAAGAGTTGCATAGAGATGTAATTGGTAATCGTTACCTACCGATCATACTAAGTCTTGGGCGTATTAGCCAAAGCTAACTCAAGGGTTAGTATTATGTGGATCTTGTCCCGCATGAATTATAGAATTCAGTGGGAGCATCATTTAGTTAAAGGTCTAATTAAATGATTAAGAATATGATATTTATTTCTGCTTTTATTTCTGTTGTAGATTACCATGACGTCGAATATGAACACTTTCTCCCTGCGATCTGTCCTTGAGAAGGACAAGCTCAACGGAGCAAACTTCCTGGACTGGTACAGGAACTTGAGAATAGTTCTCACTCAGGAACGTAAACTGTACATTCTGGAGCAGCCCATTCCGGAGGCTCCTCCTGCTAATGCCCCGCGAGCAGACAAAGATGCTTACAAGAAGCATCAAGATGACGCATTAGATGTGTCTTGTCTAATGCTCGCGAACATGAACTCTGAGCTTCAGAAGCAACACGAGTTAATGGGCGCTTACGATATGATTGAACATCTTCGTCAACTGTATCAAGGTCAAGCGAGGCATGAGAGATTTGAGATCTCAAGGGCACTATTTCAGTGCAAGATGTCAGACGGGGCTCCTGTAGGCCCATATGTACTCAAAATGATTGGGTACATAGAGAACCTACAAAGGTTGGGGTTCCCACTAGGACAAGAGCTAGCCACTGATCCGATCTTGCAATCCTTGCCGGATAGCTATAGTCAGTTCGTTCTAAACTACAATATGAACGAGATTGACAAGCCACTGCCCGAGCTGCTTAGCATGTTAAGAACTGCTGAGCTAAACCTTAAGAAGGCTAAGCCCAACACTGTTCTGATGGTTCAGAAACATAAGGGCAAGGGCAAGCCCAAAGGCAAGGGAAAGTCCCAAGCCAAGGGCAAAGGCAAGGCACTGAAGCCTAAAGGAGGGGTTGCCAAGGATACTACCTGCTTCCACTGCGGTCAGACCGGGCACTGGAAGAGGAACTGCAAGGTATACTTGGAGGATCTTAAGAAGAAGCGAAGTGAGACTTCCACTTCAGGTATATATGTTATAGAAGTCAATCTATCTATTTCTACATCATGGGTATTAGATACTGGATGTGCTTCTCACATTTGTACTGATGTGCAGGCGCTGAGAAATAGCAGGGCATTGACAAAGGGCGAGGTGGACCTGCTGTTGCTGTAGGGACTTACTTTCTATCTCTGCCCTCTGGGCTTGTACTAGAGTTAGTCGATTGTTGTTATGTGCCTGCATTAACTAAGAACATTATATCAGTTTCTTGTTTGGACAAGAAACGTTTCTCGTTTACTATAAAGAACAAATGTTGTTCCGTCTATTTAAACGATATGTTCTATTGTAGTGCACCTCTGATAAACGGACAATATATTCTAGACCTTGAGAGCCCTATCTATAACGTAAATACCAAGAGGTTCAAGTTAAATGATATGAACCAAACCTACCTCTGGCACTGTCGCTTAGGTCATATAAATGGCAAGCGTTTATCCCAGCTCCATAAGGATGGTTTGTTGGACTCATTTGATTTTGAATCATATGAGATATGCGAGTCATGCCTACGAGGCAAGATGACCAAGACTCCCTTTAGTGGGCACAGCGAGAGAGCAACTGATTTGTTAGGACTCATACATAGTGATGTATGTGGCCCTTTCAATGTTGCTTCTAGAGGCGGTTATAGACACTTCATCACATTTACTGATGACTTCAGTAGATATGGTTATGTGTACTTGATGACACATAAGTCTGAATCCTTTGAAAAGTTCAAAAAATTCAAGAATGAAGTGCAGAACCAGCTTGGCAAGAGTATTAAGATACTTCGATCCGATCGAGGTGGAGAATACCTTAGCCATGAGTTTAGTGACTATCTAGCAGAGTGTGTGATCCTATCCCAACTCACTCCTCCTGGAACACCACAGTGGAATGGTGTATCCGAAAAGAGGAATCGTATCCTATTAGATATGGTGCGATCTATGATGAGTCACACAGATCTTCCGACATACCTTTGGGGCTATGCTCTAGACACGGCAGCTTTTATACTCAACTGAGTTCCATCCAAGGCCGTGATAAAGACACCATATAGGATATTGACTGGGAGAGATGCCCAGGTGTCTTTTATGAGGATTTGGGGTTGTGAGGCTTACGTTCGACGTCAAGTCTCAGACAAATTATGACCCAAATCTGACAAGTGCTTTTTCATTAGATATCCCAAGGAAACTAAGGGATATTACTTCTACATTCCCAGTCAACACAAGGTAGTTGTGGCAAAGACTGGGGTCTTTCTAGAAAGGGACTTTGTTTCTAGAAAGACTAGTGGGAGCGCGTTCGATCTTGAAGAAGTTCAAGATACGAATAATAGCACTGATGCCTCGATGGAAATTGAACTGGAACCACAAAGTGTTGTGGATGATGTTGTTCCACAAGGAGTTGAGGAACAACAACCAGTTCAAGTAGACATACCTCTTCGCAGGTCTGATAGGGTACGTCGTCAGCCTGAGAGATACTCATTTCTCTTGTCTGACCATGATGACGTTATGCTCATAGAGGATGAGCCTACCACCTATCAGGAAGCTGTGATGTGACCAGATTCCGAGAAATGGCTAGAAGCCATGAGATCCGAAATGGAATCCATGTACACCAACCATGTATGGACTTTGGTTGATCCACCTGAAGGGGTAAAACCCATTGGGTGTAAGTGGGTCTTTAAGAGAAATACTGACATGGATGGACTTATCTATAAGGGTCGTTTGGTAACTAAAGGTTTCAAGCAGATTCATGGTATTGACTATGATGAAACCTTTTCTCCAGTAGCGATGTTTAAGTCCATTCGGATCATGCTTGCTATTGCAGCGTACCATGACTATGAGATATGGCAGATGGATGTCAAAACTGTGTTTCTGAATGGAAACCTGCTCGATGATGTGTGCATGACACAACCTGAGGGTTTTGTAGATTCACAGCATACTAGCAGAGTATGCAAGCTGCATAGGTCCATTTATGGACTAAAGCAAGCTTCTCGGAGCTGGAATCTTTGATTCGATGATACAATCAAACAGTTTGGTTTCATCAAGAACGAAGATGAGCCTTGTGTCTACAAGAAGGTTGTAGGGGATATAGTTGTCTTCCTCATATTGTATGTGTTAGTTAGAGCCCTAGAGCCAATCATTTGATGATTGTATGGACTCATTGTATCATATTCTTGTATATTAATAAAGGCATTTGTTTGGTTATTATACTTATTTGTATTAGTTCCAAATAGACTAAGTATAATAGCGTCCTTGAGTAGAACGTTCATACCTATATCAATCGATTAGTTGAATCGATAGTGAGATGATATAGGGAACACTACTCTAAATCATTCCTAGTCGAGTATTAACATTCAGGGACAATGTTAATACAATAAGACTAGCATGTAGGTCAGCTCGATGACTTGATCTCACAAGTCATGGATATAGAGATATCAAGCTGACACATGGGTATGCATTAGAGAATGTATACTGAATGACCCGCCATGAGAAAGTATCATGGATCGTTATATGAGTGTCATATACTTTCTCATGTGGCTATTAGTATGACTATTAGTCCTTTGACCTGAAGTCACCATGGATCCCTACATAAGGAGTTATGTACTTTGGTTTCGTCAAACGTCACCCGTAACATGGTGGACTATAAAGGCGATTACTGGGTATATAACGAATTATGCAGAGGGATGTGAGTGATGTAGATGGGATCTATCCCTCCCATATGACGGGAGCGACATCGCTATTCTTGATAGAGTGAGACCACTAAGTGCATGGCCATGCCCAAATGAGTCAACATTAGATGTTGAGCTCATTTGATCGAGTGAGTCTACTTGGAGTTCAAGATTTAGATTGATTAGAGGATGACACGGTCTATGCCTCATATTGATCAATCTAGATGTTTAGGATAGAAGGACAATGTCACATGTTGTGAGGAGTCACAATTAGTAGTCACAAGGTGATGTCGGATCTCGACATTCTTGTAACTTGGGTGGTAATGATGTGTTGCTAGATACCGCTCATTACTTATGCTCCTAAATGGGTTTAGGGGCATTGCCAACGTTACAAGAACCTATAGGGTCACACACTAAGGGCAAATAGATGGAGACTAGGTTCATTTGATGAACCTAAATGATTAGGTTCATATGATGAACCAAATTGGATTATGAGTAATCCAAAGTAGGATAATTGAGTTGGACTCAAGTTGATTCATGTGTTAAGTGAGTCTAATTTGGACTTAGACTCATTTAATTAATTTAATTCAATGAATAGAGATTCATTAAATTAAAATTGGCTTGAACCAATGGTTAGATTAGATCAACCAAGGGATAGAAGTGGTCAAGTTTGACTTGACTTAAGTAGGAAGATGAAGAGTCATGTTTTTGACTTGACTTTGACTTGACCAATGCCACATCATCAAGGCCTCTTCATTTGGTCAAGTTTGACTTGACCAAATGCCACCTCATGGGAGTTACCAAGAGTTGTGACTCTTGATATTCCATGGGGGTTACAAGGTTTAATGTGGAAAAATGAATGTTTTATTTTTCATTCAAGGCTAATTGATTTTCATCTTCTTCCTTTTGCTCACAATTCTTCTCTCCCTCTTCTCCTTCTTGCCGAGACCTTGCTTGAGTGCTAGCACACTCTAAGGTTTCTTCTCCATCTCTTGCTTGTGTGGATACAAATAGAGAAGTGTCTACTTTGACACTTTTGAGATCCGGCGAACCAAGGACAAGCGGGATTGCGAAGGGCTTCGCTACAAAGGTATAAATGGTTTATCCTTATGTAGATCTACTGTAGATTAAAGTTTTCAAACTCGTACTCGTATTTTCGTTCAGTTTTACCTTGCACGAGATCCGTGGCTTGGGCGATTCGGGGTTTCCGCGAAGCGAAAAGTGGTTTTCGCGGCCCGAAAAACCCAACAGTATGTGGATGACATACTACTCATTGGGAAGGACATCCCTATGCTTCAGTCTGTCAAGACCTGGCTAGGGAGTTGCTTCTCAATGAAGGACTTAGGTGAGGCATCCCGCATTCTAGGGATCCAGATCTATAGAGATAGATCTAAGAGATTGCTTGGCCTAAGTCAGAGTACATACATTGACAAGGTACTCCTTTGGTTTGCCATGCAGAACTCCAAGAAGGGATTTCTGCCGATGTCACATGGTGTGAGTCTTTCGAAGACTCAAGGTCCCTCTTCTAGAGAGGAGAGAGACCGCATGGATCAGATCCCTTATGCCTCAGCCATAGGATCGATCATGTACGCCATGCTATGTACTCGACCTGATGTCTCGTATGCTTTGAGCATGACGAGCAGATACTAGTCAGATCCAGGTGAAAGTCACTGGATAGCGGTCAAGAATATTCTTAATTACTTAAGGACTAAAGAATATTTCTTGATATATGGAGGCAATGATGAGCTAGTTGTAAAGGGTTACAGTGATGCTAGCTTCCAGACCGACCAGGATGACTATAGATCGCAGTCGGGGTTCATTTTTGCATTAATGGTGGTGTTGTGAGCTGGAAGAGTTCGAAGCAGGACACAGTAGCAGATTCTACGACAGAGGCTGAGTATATTGCTGCATCAGAGGCAGCAAAGGAGGCAGTTTGGATTCGCAAGTTCATCACTGAACTTGGGGTGGTTCCTAGCATTGCTGACCCTATTGAGCTCTATTGTGACAACAATGGAGCTATAGCACAGGCGAAGGAACCTCGCTCACACCAGCAGACCAAACATATACTACGGCGCTTCCATCTCATTCGAGAGATCATCGAGAGAGGAGACGTGAAGATTTGCAGAGTACCTACAGAGGCTAACATCGCAGATCCCTTGACCAAGGCTTTGGCACAGAAGAAGCATGATGGTCACACTAGGTCATTTGGGCTTAGAGCCTACACTAATTGGCACTAGTGCTAGTTGGAGATTGTTAGCTAGAGCCCTAGAGCCAATCATTTGATGATTGTATTTTGGACTTATTGTATCATATTCTATATAAATAAAGGCATTTGGATTTTGGTTATTATACTTACTTGTATTGGTGCCAAATAAACTAAGTATAATAATGTCCTTGAGTAGACGGTTCTCACCTATATCAATCGGTTAGTTGAACCAGCAGGGATCTCCTGGTTGTCAAATTGCGGACCAGGGGATGGTCCACTGATCTGGACCTTTGATTTGAATGGACCCCATCTTTAAATAAGTGGGGTTTATTCAAATCAAAGGTCCACATGTAGTGGACCATCCCCTGGTCCGCAATTTGCGGACCAGGAGATCTGCTCCCTAGTTGAACCGATAGTGAGATGATATAGGGAACACTACTCTTAATCATTTCTAGTCGAATATTAACATTCAGGGACAATGTTAATGCAATAAGACAAGCATGTAGGTCAACTCAATAACTTGATCTCACAAGTCATGGATATAGAGATATCAAGTTGACACATGGGTATATATTAGAGAATGTATACTGAATGACCCGCCATGAGAAAGTATCATGGATCGTTATATGTGTGTCATATATTTTCTCATGTGGCTATTAGTATGACTACTAGTCCTTAGACCTGAAGTCACCATAGATCCCTACATAAGGAGTTATGTACTTTGGTTTCGTCAAACGTCACCCGTAATTGGGTGGACTATAAAGGCGATTACTAGGTATATAACAAATTATGCAGAGGGATGTGAGTGATGTAGATGAGATCTATCCCTCCTATATGACGGGAGAGACATCGGTATTCTTGATAGAGTGAGACCACGAAGTGCATGGCCATGCCCAAATGAGTCAATATAGGATATTGAGCTCATTTGATTTAGTGAGTCTACTTGGAGTTCAAGATTTAGATTGGTCAGAGGATGACACGGTCTATGCCTCACATTGACCAATCTAAATGTCTAGGATAGAAGGACACTTGTCACATATTGTGAGGAGTCACAATTAGTAGTCACAAGGTGATGTTGGATCTCAACATTCTTGTAACTTGGGTAGTAATGATGTGTTGCTAGATACCGCTCATTACTTATGCTCCTAAATGAGTTTAGGGCATTGCCAACGTTACAAGAACCTATAGGGTCACACACTAAGGACAATTAGATGGAGATTATGTTCATATGATGAACCAAGAGGATTAGATTCATTTGATGAATCAAATTGGATTAAGAGTAATCCTAATTGGGCTAACTTGAGTTGGACTCAAGTGGATTCATGTATTCAATGAGTTTAATTTAGATTATGACTCATTAAATCAACTTAATTTAATGAATTAGATTCATTATATTAAGTTGGCTTGAATCAAATGGTTAGATTAGATCAACCATGGAAGAGATTTGGTCAAGTTTAACTTGACTTGAGAGGAAGATTAAAAGTCAAGTTTGACTTGACTTTATGCCACCTCATTGTGAGTTGGCATTGATGTGGACTAATGATGTTACTCCACATCATCATGGGTGCCACCTCATGGAAGTTACAAAGCCATTTTCTTTAATAGCTTCACATTAATTGCAGTTAATGCAATTTTTTGGGAGTTACACAACTTGAAAGTGGCCGGCCACTTTTGAATGGGAATCAAATTGATTTTCCTCATTCAAGTGCATTATTCCTTCTTCTTCCTCTTGGAGCTCTCTTCCTCTCCCTCTCCTCTTCTTGCCGTGACCTATCAAGGTGCTAGCACACCTTTGTTTAGGTCTTCTCCACCTAAGTTGTCCGTGTGGATACTTCTAGAGGAGTATCTATCTTGATACTCTTGAGATCCGGCACCGTTTGGACGAGCGGGAACGCGAAGGGCTTCGCTTCAAAGGTATAACTCTTTTCATGTAGATCTAGTAGTAGATCTAAGGAGAAACTCATACTCGTAATTTTGTTTTAAATCTTTTCTTCGCACGAGATCCGTTGGCTAGGGTGATTCGGGGTTTCCGCGATGCGAAAACGCGATTTTCGCGGCCCGAAAAACCCAACAAGAAGAAGGAGGAAAAATTAACAAAACTTTTCTTTCCCTTCTCTTCACTCATTCTTATTTATTCCTAATGAGGAAAAAGTGTCCCAATTCATCCCCTTGTCTTCTCCATCTTCTCCCCTCTTCATTCCCACGAAAATAGCAAAGGGAGGAGAAAGAAAACTTGTCTTTCTCTTTTCCTTGCTTCTTTTCTTAACCAAGAGAAAGAGGAGAATAGCTACTTGACTTTCTCTTGTTCACTTACTTAATCATACTCTCACTTTTAACTACAATTCTCACTCTTTACAAATCATAAGTCATTCATGGTTCTAGTGGTTATCATGTACTAATTTAGCATTATCTATTGTGAGAGGTTCAAGGTTCAAATTTTAACTTCTCTTTCTTTTTTTTTTTATTTCTTTTTGGTTCTATTTCCATTTTCCTTTTATAAAGAATTTACCCATATGTATAGCTTATCATTTCGTGGGTGTTACAGCCGAAACTTGTTAAGCATGTCTCTAGGTTACAAGCAACATAAAAGCATGTAAACCCTAAACCAATTTCATATCATATACCATAAGGAACATCATGAGCATATTTAGTTTAGGTTCTAAGCTTCCTGGGTCCTTTAACTTGTTGTGGCCGAAACTTGTTAAGCATGTCTCTAGGTTACAAGCAACATAAAAGCATGTAAACCCTAAACCAATTTCATATCATATATCATAAGGAACATCATGAGCATATTTAGTTTAGGTTCTAAGCTTCCTAGGTCCTTTAATTGGTTGTGGCCGAAACTTTAAGGAGCATGAAACTAAGTCTAAGCAACCTACAAGCATAAGAACATCAACCTAACTTCATATCATATCATAAGAAAAATCATGAGCATGTTAGATTTGGTTTCAAGCTTTCTTAGGCCCTTAAATTCTATCATGGCCGAAACCCTAAGTGGAGGGCATCTAGGTTTTAAGCAACATGCAAGCATAAGAACATCAAGCTAACTTCATATCATATCATAAAGAAAACCATGAACATATTAGATTTGGTTTTAAGCTTTCCTAAGCCTTTAATCTTACCATGGCCAAAACCCTAAGTGGAGGTATCTAGGTTTTAACAACATGTAAGCATAAGAACTTCATATCATATCATAAAGAAAACCATGAGCAAATTATATTTGGTTTTAAGCTTTCCTAAGCCTTTAATCTTGTCATGGCCGAAACCCTAAGTGGAGGCATCTAGGTTTTAACAACATGTAAGCATAAGAACTTCATATCATATCATAAAGAAAAACCATGAGCATATTAGATTTGGTTTTAAGCTTTCCTAAGCCTTTAATCTTACCATGGCCGAAACCCTAAGTGGAGGCATCTAGATTTTAACAACATGTAAGCATAAGAACTTCATATCATATCATAAAGAAAACCATGAGCATATTAGATTTGATTTTAAGCTTTCCCAAGCCTTTAATCTTATCATGGCCGAACCCTAAGTGGAGGCATCTAGGTTTTAACAACATGTAAGCATAAGAACTTCATATCATATCATAAAGAAAACCATGAGCATACTAGATTTGATTTCAAGTTTTTTTCTTAAGTTTTCTTTCATGCTTTAGTGGTTGAAAGTTTCAAGAAGAAACCTTAAGTTTTTTTTTACACAATCTAAACTCATGGAAGACATATGAACAACTTGTACCACAGGTGAGGGGATACTCACAACTTCTTGCTTAGTTTTTCTTAAAAGAAAGTACTCTTGTGAAGAGGAAGAAGAAGCTTCTCTTCCTAGTTCTCCCTTTTTCTTCTCTTGCTTGTAAGGAGTAGATCTTGAGGACTCCTTCTTGTGAATTAGTTTTCTTAGGAAGAAAACCTTAGCTTGGATTTCGTAAATGAGAGAGGGGAGAGCTTTAGGTCTCGGTGGAGGAGGAAGAAGGAGAAAGAAGGAGGAAGAAGTAGCCAACATTTCTTTCCCTTCTCTTCTCTTATTCCTATTTATCCTTAATGAGGAAGAAAAAAAAAGGAGAATGTCTCAATTCATCCCCTTGACTCCTCTATTCCCTCACCCTCTTCATTTCCACGAAGATGGTAAGAGGAAGAAGAAAAAGGAAATTTGTCCTTTTGCTTGCTTCTTCTCTTAACCAAGAGGAAGAGGAGGAAAGCTACTTGATTTTCTCTTGCTCCCTTACTTAATCATACTCTTGCTTTTAACTACAATTTCCATTCTTGGCTATTCATATATCATTCATGTCTCTAGTGGTTATCATACACCAATTTAGCTTTATCTATTGTGAGAGGTTCAAGGTTCAAACCTTAACTCCTTTCTCTTTTTATTTCTTTTTGGTTCTATTTCTATTTCCCTTTTATTCTAAAATAGAATACCCATATGTATAGCTTAAATATTTCGTGGGTGTTACACGACGAACCTTGGACGAGCGGGATTGCGAAGGGCTTCGCATCAAGGGTAACCTTGTTCTTTTGTAGATCTAATGTAGATCTAGGCTTAGAAAACTCATACGTGAAAGTTTTTACGAAATTTTAATCTTCGCACGGATCCGGTGGCATGGGAATTTCAAGGTTTCCGCAACGCAAAAAGCGGTTTTTGCGGTCCGAAAAACCCAACAGTGGTATTAGAGCCACGTGCGAAGTGTGTATGAGTTTTAAATTTAAATTTTATGAAATTCTACAGATCTGTAAGTTTCTGTATTTTTATGATTTTTATAGTTTTTATGGGTATTTTTCTCATAGAAGCGACGCACAAGTGTTTTGACACTTGTAGGCTTCGACTACCGAGAAATTATTTCTGAAACGGCAAGGTTTCACCCCAAATCGTTTTGGGACAGCGGACTAAGGCACTGTAGGATCGCTTAGGAACACTCGTGATGGTTATATTGCGGGTAGGGGCGCTGTCCCTGACCCCGCAAGGGGCTTCGTTCCGCGATTGCGCCCGAAAATCACTAAACGAGACCGTCGGGAATTTTACTCATAAAAATTATAAGAAAAATTACAGAAATTTATAGAAATTATATAATTTAGAATTATGTATTATTTTGTGATGATTATGGCCCAAAAGACCCAATTAGATTGGAAAATTTGTGTTGTAATTCATATTATGGCCTGCGTGCCATTTTCTGTGATGTGCGTGTTGTATGTGATACGCGACCTGCGCGTCGTGCCTTTCCTATTTTTATTTCCTGTTGTAAATTAGTTTATACTCGAATGTAACTCGAGTTTCACTTTTGTAATGTACAAAATGGAGCGGTGGAAGGTCCACTCGAGACGGAGTTACGAGGAGGGCGCGAGCAACACAAGGTGGTCAAAGGAAGGATCTTGAGAAGCTGTTGACCTTAGGTTGACCATCCGATCTTCTCATTGGCTTGTGAAGATCGTAGTAGGGCCATGACTAATCACAAAATATTTAATTAATTGCTTGTGTGTGTGTATATGTGATGCATGCTAGAATAGTAATTAATTAGCTCCTTGACGATTAGATTAGATCTAAATCGCGTACATGATGCACCCTAATGATTAGATTAGATCTAAATCGCGTATATGATACACCTCATGGATTAGATTAGATCTCAATCAGGTCAACTTGAAATGCCTACCATCCCGTGATACCCATCACTACCTCGATCACATGTTGTTGTTGAATCTGCCAAAGCAGAGCAACGCATACTATCTTGGTAGGGTGCGGAGGGACAATCTTGGTCCCGCCTATCAACGCATGGGTGAGTACAACTCAATTAGATTGAGTAACTAGTTAACTCAATTGGATCGAGTTTAACTATAGGCATTTTCCAATTGTTGGTGGATAGGACAAAATCACATTTATATTAACTCTTGGGTGTATTAGCCAAAGCTAACTCAAGTTTTAATATAAATGCGGATCTTGATCCTATAAACAAGAGTTACATAGAGATGTAATTGGTAATTATTTACCTACCGATCATATTAAGTCTTCGGCGATTTAGCCAAGCTAACTCAGGGCATAGTATGATGTGGATCTTGTCCCACATGAATTATAGAATTCAGTGGGAGCATCATTTAATTAAAAGGCCTAATTAAATGATTAATAGAATATGATATTTATTTATTTTTCTATATTTTTCTGCATTTTTCTGTTGTAGATAACCATGACATCAAATACTAATTCTTTCTCCCTGCGTTCTGTCCTTAAAAAGGACAAGCTCAATGGAGCTAATTTCTTGGACTGGTACGGGAATCTGAGAATTGTTCTCACACAGGAACGTAAACTGTACATTCTGGAGCAGCCCATTCCGGAGGCACCTCCTGCCATTGCCACGCAAACTGACCGAGATGCTTACAAGAAGCATCAAGATGACGCATTAGATGTGTCATGTCTCATGCTCGCAACCATGAACTCTGAGCTTCAGAAGCAACACGAGTTGATGGGTGCTTATAATATGGTTGAACATTTTCGTCAACTGTATCAAGGACAAGCAGGGCACTGGAAGAGGAACTGCACAGGATACCTAGAAGATCTTAAGAAGAAGAGAAATAAGATTTCTACTTCGAGTATAAATGTTATAGAAGTCAATCTATCTATTTCTTCATCATGGGTATTGGATACCGGATGTGCTTCTCACATTTGTACTAATGTGCAGGCGCTGAGAAATGGCAGGGCATTGACAAAGGGCGAGGTGGACCTATGAGTAGGCAATGGAGCACGAGTTGTTGCTATTGCTGTTGGGATTTATTTTCTATCTCTGCCCTCTGGGCTTATACTATAGTTGGATGATTGTTGTTATGTGCCTGCTTTAACTAAGAACATAATTTCAGTTTCTTGTTTGGACAAGAAAGGTTTTTCATTTATTATAAAGAACAAATGATGTTCAGTTTATTTAAATGAAATGTTCTATTGTAGTGCACATCTGATAAACGGACTCTATATTCTAGACCTTGAGAACCCTATCTATAACATTAGTACCAAGAGGTTCAAGTCAAATGACATGAACCAAACCTATCTCTGGCACTGTCGCTTAGGTCATATAAATGACAAACGCTTATCCCAGCTCCATAAAGATGGTTTGCTGGACTCATTTGATTTTGAATCATATGAGACATGCGAGTCATGCCTTCTAGGCAAGATGACCAAGACTCCCTTTAGTGGACATAGTGAGAGAGCGATTGACTTGTTAGGTCTTATACATAGTGATGTATGTGGCCCTTTCAATGTCACTACTAGAGGAGGTTATAGGTACTTCATTACATTTACTGATGACTTCAGTAGATATGACTATGTGTATTTGATGATACATAAGTCAGAATCCTTTGAAAATTTCAAAGAATTCAAGAATGAAGTACAAAACCAGCTTGGCAAGAGTATTAAGATACTTCGATCAGATCGAGGTGGTGAATACCTTAGTCATGAGTTTCATGACTATCTAGCTGAGTGTGGGATTCTATCTCAACTTACTCCTCCTAGATCACCACAGTGGAATGTTGTATCTAAAAGGAGGAATCGTACCTTATTAGATATGGTACGATCTATGATGAGTCACACAGATCTTCCTATGTATCTTTGGGCCTATGCTCTAGACATAGTAGCCTTCATTCTCAACCAAGTTCCATCTGTTAGTTAGAGCCCTAGAGCCAATCATTTGATGATTGTATTATGGACTTATTGTGTCATATTCTTATATAAATAAATGCATTTGTTTTGGTTATTATACTTACTTGTATTGGTGCCAAATAAACTAAGTATAATAGTGTCCTTGAGTAGAGGGTTCTTACCTATATCAATCGGTTAGTTGAACCGATAGTGAGATGATATAGGGAACACTACTCTTAATCATTCCTAGTTGAGTATTAACATTCAGGGACAATGTTAATACAATAAGACTAGCATGTAGGTCATCTCGATGACTTGATCTCACAAGTCATGGATATAGAGATATCAAGTTGACACATGGGTATGCATTAGAGAATGTATACTGAATGAGCCGCCATGAGAAAGTATCATGGATCGTTATATGAGTTTCATATACTTTCTCATGTGGCTATTAGTATGACTACTAGTCCTTAGACCTGAAGTCACCATGAATCCCTACATAAGGAGTTATGTACTTTGGTTTCGTCAAACGTCACCCGTAACTGGGTGGACTATAAAGGCGATTACTAGGTATGTAACGAATTATGCAGAGGGATTTGAGTGATGTAGATGGGATCTATCCTTCCTATATGACGGGAGCGACATCGATATTTTTGATAGAGTGAGACCACGAAGTGCATGGCCATGCCCAAATGAGTCAATATGAGATATTGAGCTCATTTGATTTAGTGAGTCTACTTGGAGTTCAAGATTTAGATTGATTAGAGGATGACACGGTCTATGCCTCACATTGATCAATCTAGATGTCTTGGATAGAAGGACACTTGTCATATATTGTGAGGAGTCACAATTAGTAGTCACAAGGTGATGTTGGATCTCAACATTCTTATAACTTGGGTAGTAGTGATGTGTTGCTAGATACCGCTCATTACTTATGCTTCTAAATGGGTTTAGGAGCATTGCCAACATTATAAGAACCTATATGGTCACACATAAAGGGCAATTAGATGGAGATTAGGTTCATTTGATGAACCTAAAGAATTAGGTTCATGTGATGAACCAAATTGGATTAAGAGTAATCCAAATTATGCTAATTGAGTTGGACTCAATTTGGTTCATGTGTTAAGTGAGTCTAATTTGGACTTAGACTCATTGAATCAATTTAATTCAATGAATAGATATTCATTAAATTAAAATTGACTTGAACCAATGGTTAGATTTGATCAACTATGGGAGAGAAGTGGTCAAGTTTGACTTGACTTGAGAGAAAGATGAAGAGTCAAGTTTGACTTGACTTTATGCCACCTCATTGGTGAGTTGGCATTGAGTGGGCCAATGATGATGCTCCACATCATCATGGTTACTTAAGTGAGATGCCACCTCATGGGAGTTACCAAGAGTTGTGACTCTTGGTATCCCATGGAGGTTACAACCTCCACTAAAGTGGCCGGCCACTTTTTTTTTTTTTTTTGATATGGTGAGTTTCATTTTTTTGTGGTAACTCCCATCTTCTTCCTCTCTAGCTTTCTTCTTGCTCTCCCTCTCCTCCATTACTGATCTCTAAGGTTGCTAGCACATCCTTAGAGATTTTTCTCCATCTCTTGCTTGTGTGGATACACATAGAGAAGTGTTTACTTTGACACTTTCGAGATCCGGTGAACCGAGGACGAGCGGGATTGCGAAGGGCTTCGCATCAAGGGTATAACCTTCCTTATTTATAGATCTACTGTAGATCGAGGTTTAGAAACTCGTCCTCATAAGTTTTTCGAAAGTTTTATCTTTGCACGGATCCGGTGGCGGGGGTTTCGGGGTTTCCGCGACGCGAAAAAGCGGTTTTCGTGGCCCGAAAAATCCAGCAGTGGTATTAGAGCCACGTACGAAGACATGTACGAGTTTATTTTTTATTTTTATGAAAAATATAGATTCTGTGATTTTCTGTAAATTTAAGTTTTTATGGATTTTTATGAGTAATTTTCTCGTAGAAGCGAAGCACAAGTGTTTCGGCACTTGTAGGCTTCGGCTACCGGGAAGATTTTTCCAAAACGGCTTGGTTTCGCCCCAAATCTTTTTGGGACAGCGGGCTAAGGCGCTATAGGATCGCTAAGGAACCCTCGCGATGGTTAGATCGCGATTAGGGGTGCTGCCCCTGGCCCCGCAAGGGGATTCGTTCCGCGATTGCGCCTGAAAACCGCTAAACGGGACCGCCGGGAAATTTTACTCGTAAAAATTGTAAAAATTAGTATTAAAATTAGAGAAAATTATGGAAATTACATAATTTAGAATTATGTATAATTTGTGATAGTCATGGCCCAAAAGACCCAATTGGATTGGAATAAATGTGTTGTAATTCATAATACTGCCTGCGTGCCGTGATGTGATGTGCGTGTTGTATTTTTATTCGCGACCTGCGCGTTGTACCTTTCTCTATTTTATATTCTTGTTGTAAATTAGTTTAGACTCGAATGTAACTCGAGTTTCAAAAATTGTAATGTACAAAATTGAAGCCGTGGAAGGTCCACTCGAGACGGAGTTACGAGGAGGGCGCAAGCAACACAAGGTGGTCAAAGGGAGGAGCTTGAGAAGCTGTTGACCCTAGGTTGACCATCCGATCTTCTCATTGGATTGAGAAGATCGTAGTAGGGCCATGACTAATCTCAAATTAATTTAATTAATTGCTTGTGTATATGTGATGCATGATTAAGTAATTAATTAGTGCATAACGATTAGATTAGATCTAAGTCGTGCACATGATGCACCCTTTCGATTAGATTAGATCTATCGAGTATATGATACGCATCATCGTTTAGATTAGATCTAAATCACGTCAACTCAAAATGTCTACCGTGCCGTGATACCTACTACTACCTCGATCACATGTCGTTGTTGAATCTGTCAAAGCAGAGCAACACATATTATCTTGGTAGGCTACAGAGGGACAATCTTGTGTTGGATCGAGAAACGCTAGAGGGGGGGGGGGGAGAATAGCGCTCGTGGCTATTTCGTTCGATTATCGGAAAACTATCGGAGTTAAAACGTGCAGCGGAATAAGCGGAAATAAAATAAAGAGACAACACAAAGAGACAGGTCGATTTTACTTCGTTCGGAGCCTAAGTCGACTTCTACTCGAAGGCCCGCGATCCTTGATCGCTTCCGGTGGGCAACAACTATAAGCTCGTTAAAAGATTACAATTAAGAGTACAAATAAAAGCTATCAAAAATTATACCGACAACAAGAAATGCTAATTCTGAAGCTTCGGGTCGTCGGGCACTTGTAGTAGCACTTCGGAGCGTCTTTTGGAGCAGTGTGTTGATGAAAGATCACTTAGAATTCATTGTCCTTTGAAGCTGCACCTCAACCCTCCTTTTATATGCGGTTCCGGGCGCCTGGATCCCTTCCGGGCGCCTGGAGTGTGACGTGGCCAACCAACCAGGATGCTCCACGTGGCGAAGTCGCGGCAGGGATAAAGTTTGGTCCCGGGCGCCTGGACAACCTTTTTCTAGCAGGCTCCTCACCTACAAACAAAGGTTAGTCCGAGCAAAATACCCTGCAAGACAGTGTTAGAATATGATAAAACACAGTAAGTAATAATTGACAGTCTTCGGACTGTCCGAGTCTGACTTTGGATTTCCAGCCGGAAGCCCTAGGTCGACCCGACGCCTACTGTTCCCTCTGCGGGGAACGCGTCCTCACCTACTCCACTCAGGAGATTTACTTGTTGCCAGTCGATCCTCCAGATCGACTGGACTTTTGCTCAGCACTCGATGCTTCCGGACTTTCTGCTGGACATCCGCTTCCCCGGCTAGTCCAGTCTTTCACCTGGTTCGCGACACCAGGACTTTCCACCTAGGGTTACCACCCCCTAGGACTTTTGCTTGAAGCCATCGACCTGCCAAGACTTTTCGCATAGGGTTACCACCCCCTATGACCTAGGGTTACCACCCCCTAGGGTTTTCCCTTTGCCTAACCGCAGCTAGGACTTTTCTCCACCTAGGGTTACCACCCCCTAGGACCTAGGGTTACCACCCCCTAGGGTTTTCACATGCCTAACCGCAGTTAGGACTTTCCTGAAACACTCATTCAACATATTAGATAACAGAGAATCTTAACTTTGAATCCCTTTGCCATTATCAAAACTTAGGTTCGATCGTCGGATGCTTCCTGCACCAACATCTTGGTCCCGTTTATCAACGCATGGGCGAATACAAACTCAATTAGATTGAGTATTCCTAGTTAACCCGGTTGGATCGAGTACAACTATAGGCATTCTTCCAATGGTTGGAAAGATAGGACATAAATCACATTTATATTAATTCTTGGGCGTATTAGCCAAAGCTAACTCAAGTTTTAATATAACTGCGGATAATGATCCTATGAACAATGCATAGAGATGTAATTCGTAAATCGTTACCTACCGATCATACTAAGTCTTGGGCGTATTAGCCAAAGCTAACTCAAGGGTTAGTATGATGTGGATCTTGTCCCACATGAATTATAGAATTCAGTGCGAGCATCATTTAGTTAAAGACCTAATTAAATGATTTAAAGAATATGATATTTATTTTCTGCATTTTTCTGTTGTAGATAACCATGACGTCGAATACGAACACCTTCTCTCTACGTTCTGTCCTTGAGAAGGACAAGCTCAACGGAGTAAATTTCTTGGACTGGTACAGGAACTTGAGAATAGTTCTCACCCAGGAACGTAAACTGTGCGTTCTGGAGCAGCCCATTCCGGAGGCTCCTCCTGCCAATTCCCCGCGAGCTGACAAAGATGCTTACAAGAAGCATCAAGATGACGCATTAGATGTGTCCTGTCTAATGCTCGTGACCATGAACTCTGAGCTTCAGAAGCAACACGAGTTAATGGGCGCTTACGATATGGTTGAATATCTTCGTCAACTGTATCAAGGACAAGCGCGGCATGAGAGATTTGAGATCTCAAGGGCACTGTTTCAGTGCAAGATGTCAGATGGGGCTCCCGTAGGCCCATATGTACTCAAAATGATTGGGTACATAGAAAACCTACAGAGATTGGGATTCCCGCTTGGCCAAGAGCTGGCCATTGACCTGATCTTGCAATCCTTGCCGGATAGCTATAGTCAGTTCGTTCTCAATATGAACGAAATTGACAAACCACTGCCCGAGCTGCTTAGCATGTTAAGAATTGCTGAGCTGAACCTTAAGAAGGCTAAGCCCCACTCTGTTCTGATGGTTCAGAAACACAAGGGCAAGGGCAAGCCCAAAGGCAAGGGAAAGTCCCAAGCCAAGGGCAAAGGCAAGTCACTGAAGTCTAAAGGAGGGGTCGCCAAGGATGCTACCTTCTTCCACTACGGTCAGACCGGGCACTGGAAGAGGAACTGCAAGGTGTACTTGGAAGATCTTAAGAAGAAGCGAAGTGAGACTTCCACTTCAGGTATATATGTTATAGAAGTCAATCTATCTATTTCTTCATCATGGGTATTAGATACTGGATGTGCATCTCATATTTGTACTAATGTGCAGGCACTGAGAAATAGCAGGGCATTGGCGAAGGGCGAGATAGACCTACGAGTAGGCAATGGAGCACGAGTTGCTACTGTTGCTGTAAGAACTAACTATCTATCTCTATCCTCTGGGATTGTACTAGAATTAGATTATTGTTGTTATGTGCCTGCATTAACTAAGAACATAATTTCAGTTTATTATTTGGACAAGAAAGGTTTTTCTTTTATAATAAAGGACAAATATTGTTCTGTTTATTTAAAAGATATGTTCTATTGTAGTGCACCTTTGATGAACGGACTCTACATTCTAGACCTTGAAAGCCTTATCTATAACATAAATACCAAGAGGTTCAAGTCAAATGACCTGAACCAAACCTATCTCTGGCACTTTCGCTTAGGTCATATAAATGACAAGTGCTTATCCCAGCTCCATAAGGATGGTTTGCTAGACTCATTTGATTTTGAATCTTATGAGACGTGTGAGTCTTGCCTACTAGGCAAGATGACCAAGACTCCCTTTAGTGGGCACAGCGAAAGAGCGACTGATTTGTTAGGACTCATACATAGTGATGTATGTGGCCCTTTCAATGTCGCTGCTAGAGGCGGTTATAGGTACTTCATCACATTTACTGATGACTTTAGTAGATATGTTTATGTGTACTTGATGACGCATAAGTCAGAATCCTTTGAAAAGTTCAAAGAATTCAAGAATGAAGTACAGAACCAGCTTGGCAAGAGTATTAAGATACTTCGATCAGATCTTGACTATCTAACTGAGTGTGGGATTCTATCCCAACTCACTCCTCCTGGAACACTACAGTGGAATGGTGTATCAGAAAGGAATAATCTTACCCTATTAGATATGGTACGATCTATGATGAGTCACACAGATCTTCCGACATACCTTTGGGGCTATGCTCTAGACACGACAGCTTTTATACTCAACCGAGTTCCATCCAAGGCCGTGATAAAGACACCATATAGGATATGGACTTGGAGAGATGCCCAGGTGTCTTTCATGAGGATTTGGGGTTGTGAGGCTTACGTTCGACGTCAAGTCTCAGACAAGTTAAGACCCAAATCCGACAAGTGCTATTTCATTGGATATCCCAAGGAAACTAAGGGATATTACTTCTACATTCCCAGTCAGCACAAGGTAGTTGTGGCAAAGACTGGGGTCTTTCTAGAAAGGGACTTTGTTTTTAGAAAGACTAGTGGGAGCACGTTAGATCTTGAAGAAGTTCAAGATGCGAACAATAGCACTGAAGCCTCGATGGAAGTTGAACTGGAACCACAAAGTGTTGTGGATGATCTTGTTCCACAAGGAGTTGAGGAACAACAACCAGTTCAAGTAGACATACCTCTTCGCAGGTCTGATAGGGTACGTCATTAGCTTGAGAGATACAAATTTCTCTTGTCTGACCATGATGACGTTATGCTCATAGATGATGAGCCTACCACCTATCATGAAGCTGTGATGAGACCAGATTCTGAGAAATGGCTAGAGGCCAAGAGATCCGAGATAGAATCCATATACACCAACCAAGTATGGACTGTGGTTGATCCACCTGAAGGGGTAAAACCCATTGGGTGTAAGTGGGTCTTTAAGAGAAAGACTGACATGGGTGGACTTATCTATAAGGGTCACTTGGTAGATAAAGGTTTCATGCAGATTCATGGTATTCACTATGATGAAACCTTTTCTCCAGTAGCGATGTTTAAGTCCATTCGGATCATGCTTGCTATTGCAGCTTACCATGACTATGAGATATGGTAGATGGATGTCAAAACCGCGTTTCTGAATGAAAACTTACTTATGGATGTGTACATGACACAACCTGATAGTTTTGTAGATCCACAGCATACTAGCAGAGTATGCAAGTTGTATAGGTCTATTTATGGACTAAAGCAAGCTTCTCGGAGCTGGAATCTTCGATTCGATGATGCAATCAAACAGTTTGGTTTCATCAAGAACGAAGATGAGCCTTGTGTCTACAAGAAGGTTGTAGGGGATATAGTTGTCTTCCTCATATTGTATGTGGATGACATACTACTCATTGGGAAGGACATCCCTTTGCTTCAGTCTGTCAAGACCTGGCTAGGAAGTTGCTTCTCAATAAAGGACTTAGGTGAGGCATCCCATATTCTAGGGATACAGATCTATAGAGATAGATCTAAGAGATTGCTTGGCCTAAGTCAGAATACATATATTGACAAGGTACTCCTTCGGTTTTCCATGCAGAACTCCAAGAAGGGATTTCTGCCGATGTCACATGGCGTGAGTCTTTCGAAGACTCAAGGTCCCTCTTCTAGAGAGGAGAGAGACCGCATGGATCAGATCCCTTATGCCTCAGCCATAGGATCTATCATGTACGCCATGCTATGTACTCGACCTGATGTCTCATATGCTTTGAGCATGACGAGCAAATACCAGTCAGATCCAGGTGAAAGTCACTGGATAGCGGTCAAGAATATTCTTAAGTACTTAAGAAGGACTAAAGAATATTTCTTGATATATGGAGGCAATGGTGAGCTAGCTATAACGGGTTACAGTGATGCTAGCTTCCAGACCGACCAGGATGATTATCGATCGCAGTCAGGGTTCGTATTTTGCATTAATGGTGGTGCTGTGAGCTGGAAGAGTTCGAAGCAGGACATAGTAGCTAATTCTACGACAGAGGCCGAGTACATTGCTGCATCAGATGCAGCAAATGAGGTAGTTTGGATCCGTAAGTTTGTCACTGAACTTGGGGTAGTTCCCAGTATCGCTGACCCTATTAAGCTCTATTGTGACAACAATAGAGCTATAGCACAGGCGAAGGAACCTCGCTCACACCAGTGGACCAAACACATACTACGGCGCTTCCATCTCATTCGAGAGATTATCAAGAGAGGAGATGTGAAGATATGCAGAGTACCTACGGAGGCTAACATCGCAGATCCCTTGACCAAGGCTTTGACACAGAGGAAGCATGATGGTCACACTAGGTCATTGGGGCTTAGAGCCTACACTGATTGGCACTAGTGCTAGTGGGAGATTGTTAGTTAAAGCCCTAGAGCCAATCATTTGATGATTGTATTATAGACTTATTGTATCATATTCTTATATAAATAAAGTCATTTGTTTTGGTTATTATACTTACTTGTATTGGTGCCAAATAAACTAAGTATAATAGCGTCCTTGAGTAGAGGGTTCTTACCTATATCAATCGGTTAGTTGAACCGATTGTGAGATAATATAGGGAACACTACTCTTAATCATTCCTAGTCGATTATTAACATTCAGGGACAATATTAATGCAATAAGACTAGCATGTAGGTCAACTCGATAACTTGATCTCACAAGTCATGGATATAGAGATATCAAGTTGACACATGGGTATGCATTAGAGAATGTATACTGAATGACCCGCCATGAGAAAGTATCATGGATCGTTATATGAGTGTCATATACTTTCTCATGTGGCTATTAGTATGACTACTAGTCCTTAGACCTGAAGTCACCATGGATCCCTACATAAGGAGTTATGTATTTTGGTTTCGTCAAACGTCACTCGTAACTCGGTGGACTATAAAGGCGATTACTGGATATGTAACGAATTATGCAGAGGGATGTGAGTGATGTAGATGGGATCTATCCCTCCTATATGACGGGAGCAACATCGATATTCTTGATAGAGTGAGACCACGAAGTGCATGGCCATGCCCAAATGAGTCAATATGAGATATTGAGCTCATTTGATTTAGTGAGTCTACTTGGAGTTCAATATTTAGATTGATTAGAGGATGACACGATCTATGCCTCACATTGATCAATCTAGATGTCTTGGATAGAAGGACACTTGTCATATATTGTGAGGAGTCATAATTAGTAGTCACAAGGTGATGTTGGATCTCAACATTCTTATAACTTTGGTAGTAATGATGTGTTGCTAGATACCGCTCATTTCTTATGCTTCTAAATGGGTTTAGGAACATTGCCAACGTTATAAGAACCTATAGGGTCACACACAAAGTACAATTAGATGGAGATTAGGTTCATTTGATGAACCTAAAGGATTAGGTTCATGTGATAAACCAAATTGGATTAAGAGTAATCCAAATTATGCTAATTGAGTTGGACTCAATTTGGTTCATGTGTTAAGTGAGTCTAATTTGGACTTAGACTCATTGAATCAATTTAATTCAATGAATAGAGATTAATTAAATTAAAATTAACTTGAACCAATGGTTAGATTTGATCAATCATGGGAGAGAAGTGGTCAAGTTTGACTTGACTTGAGAGGAAGATGAAGAGTCAAGTTTGACTTGACTTGAGAGGAAGATGAAGAGTCAAGTTTGACTTGACTTTATGCCACCTCATTGGTGAGTTGGCATTGAGTGGGCCAATGATGATGCTCCACATCATCATGGTTACTTAAGTGAGATGCCACCTCATGGGAGTTACTAAGAGTTGTGACTCTTGGTATCCCATGGAGGTTACAACCTCCACTAAAGTGGCCGACCACTTTTTTTTTTTTTATGTGGTGAGTTTCATTTTTTTATGGTAACTCCCATCTTCTTCCTCTCTAGCTTTCTTCTTGCTCTCCCTCTCCTCCATTACTGATCTCTAAGGTTGCTAGCACATCCTTAGAGATTTTTCTCCATCTCTTGCTTGTGTGGATACACATAGAGAAGTGTCTACTTTGACACTTTCGAGATCCGGCGAACCGAGGACGAGCGGGATTGCGAAGGGCTTCGCATCAAGGGTGTAACCTTTCTTCTTTGTAGATCTACTGTAGATCGAGGTTTAGAAACTTGTACTCGTAATTTTTTCGAAAGTTTTATCTTCGTACGGATTCGGTGGCAGGGGTTTCGGGGTTTTCACGACGCGAAAAAGCGGTTTTCGTGGCCCGAAAAACCCAACACCATCTAAGGCTGTAATAAAGACACTATATAGGATATGGACTGAGAGAGATGCCCAGGTGTCTTTTATGAAGATTTAGGGTTGTGAGGCATACGTTAGACATCAAGTCTCAGACAAATTGGGACCCAAATCCGACAAGTGCTATTTTATTGGATATCCCAAGGAAACTAAGGGATATTACTACTACATTCCCAGTCAACACAAGGTAGTTGTGGCTAAGACTGGGTATTTCTAGAAAGGGATTTTGTTTTTAGAAAGACTAGTGGGAGTATGTTCGATCTTGAAGAAGTTCAAGATGCGAACAATAGCACTGAAGCCTCGATGGAACTTGAATTAGAACCACAAAGTGTTGTGGATGATGTTGTTCCATAAGGAATTGAGGAACAACAACCAGTTCAAGTAGACATACCTCTTCGCAGGTCTGATAGGGTATGTCGTCAGCCTGAGAGATACTCATTTCTCTTGTCTGACCATGATGACGTTGTGCTCATAGAAGATGAGCCCACCTCCTATCAGGAAGCTGTGATGAGACCAAATTCTGAGAAATGGCTAGAGGCCATGAGATCCGAGATGGAGTCCATGTACACCAACCAAGTATGGACTTTGGTTGATCCACCTGAAGGGGTAAAACCCATTGGGTGTAAGTGGGTCTTTAAGAGAAAGACTGACATGGATGGACTTATCTATAAGGGTCGCTTGGTAGCTAAAGGTTTCAAGCAAATTCATGGTATTGACTATGATGAAACCTTTTCTCCAGTAGCGATGTTTAAGTCCATTCAGATCATGCTTGCCATTGCAGCATACCATGACTATGAGATCTGGCAGATAGATGTCAAAACTGCGTTTCTGAATGGAAACCTGCTCGAGGATGTGTACATGACACAACCTGAGGGTTTTGTAGATCCACAACATACTAGTAGAGTATGCAAGCTGCATAGATCCATTTATGGACTAAAGCAAGCTTCTCGGAGCTGAAATCTTCGATTCGATGATGCAATCAAACAGTTTGGCTTCATCAAGAATGAAGATGAACCTTGTGTCTACAAGAAGGTTGTAGGAAACACAGTTGTCTTCCTTATATCGTATGTGTATGACATACTACTCATCGGGAAAGACATCCCTTTGCTGCAGTCTGTCAAGACTTGGCTAGGGACTTGTTTCTCAATGAAGGACTTAGGTGAAGCATCCCGCATTCTAGGCATACAGATCTATAGAGATAGATCTAAGAGGTTGCTTGGCCTAAGTCAGAGTACATATATTGACAAGGTACTCCTATGGTTTGCCATGTAGAACTCCAAGAAGGGATTTCTGTCGATGTCACATGGCGTGAGTCTTTCAAAGACTCAAGGTCCTTCTTCTTGAGAGGAGAGAGACCGCATGGATCAGATCCCTTATGCCTCAGCTATAGGATCTATCATATACGTCATGCTATGTACTCGTCCTGATGTCTCATATGCTTTGAGCATGACGAGTAGATACGAGTCAGATCCAGGTGAAAGTCACTGGATAGCAGTCAAGAATATTCTTAAGTACTTAAGAAGGACTAAAGAATATTTCTTGATATATGGAGGCGATGACGAGCTAGCTGTAAAGGGTTACAGTGATGCCAGCTTCCAGACCGATCAGAATGATTATCGATCGCAGTCAGGGTTCGTGTTTTGCATAAATGGTGGTACTGTGAGCTGGAAGAGTTTGAAGTAGGACACAGTCGCTGATTCTACTACAGAGGCCGAGTATATTCCTGCATCAGAAGCAGCAAAGGAAGCAGTTTGGATCCGCAAGTTCATTACTGAGCTTGGTGTGGTTCCTAGCATAGCTGATCCCATAGAGCTCCATTGTGACAACAATGGAGCAATAGCACAGGCTAAGGAACCTTGCTCACACCAGCAGACCAAACACATACTACGGCGCTTCCATCTCATTCGAGAGATTATCGATAGAGGAGATGTGAAGATTTGCAGAGTACCCACAGAGGCTAGCATCGTAGATCCCTTGACCAAGGCTTTGGCACAGAGAAAGCATGATGGTCACACTAGGTCATTAGGCCTTAGAGCCTACATTGATTGGCACTAGTGCTAGTGGGAGATTATTAGTTAGAGCCCTAGAGTCAATCATTTGATGATTGTTGTATGGACTCGTTGTATCATATTCTTGTATATAAATAAAGACATTTGTTTTTGGTTATTATACTTACTTATATTGGTGCCAAATAACTAAGTATAATAGTGTCCTTGAGTAGAAGGTTCTTACCTATATCAATCGATTGGTTGATCGATAGTGAGATGATATAGGGAACACTACTCTCAATAATTCCTAGTCAAGTATTAACATTCAGGGACAATGTTAATGCGACGAGACTAGCATGTAGGTCAACTCGATGACTTGATCTCACAAGTCATGGATATGGAGATATCAAGTTGACACATGGGTATGCATTGGAGAATGTATACTGAATGACCCGCCATGAGAAAGTATCATGGATCATTATATGAGTGTCATATACTTTCTCATGTGGCTATTAGTATGACTACTAGTACTTGGACCTGAAGTCACCATGGTTCCCTACATAAGGAGTTACATACTTTGGCTTCGTCAAACGTCACCCATAACTGGGTGGACTATAAAGGCGATTACTGGGTATGTAACAAATTATGTGGAGAGATGTGAGTGATGTAGATGGGATCTATCCCTCCTATATGACGGGAGTGACATCGATATTCTTGATAGAGTGAGACCACTAAGTGCATGGCCATGCCCAAATGAGTCAATATGAGATGTTGAGCTCATTTGATTGAGTGAGTCTACTTGGGATTCAAGATTTAGATTGATTAGAGGATGACACGGTCTATGCCTCACATTGATCAATCTAGATGTCTAGGATAGAAGGACACTTGTCATATATTGTGAAGAGTCACAATTAGTAGTCACAAGGTGATGTTGGATCTCAACATTCTTATAGCTTGGGTAGTAATGATGTGTTGCTAGATACCGCTCATTACTTATACTTCTAAATGGGTTTAGGAGCATTGCCAACGTTATAAGAACCTATAGAGTCACACATAAAGGGCAATTAGATGGAGATTAGGTTCATTTAATGAACCTAAAGGATTAGGTTCATGTGATGAACCAAATTGGATTAAGAGTAATCCAAATTAGGCTAATTGAGTTGGACTCAATTTGGTTCATGTATTAAATGAGTCTAATTTGGACTTAGACTCATTGAATCAATTTAATTCAATGAATAGGGATTCATTAAATTAAAATTGACTTGAACCAATGGTTAGATTTGATCAACCATGGGAGAGAAGTGGTCAAGTTTGACTTAACTTGAGAGGAAGATGAAGAGTCAAGTTTGACTTGACCATTTGCCACCTCATTGGTGAGTTAGCAAGAAGTGGACCAATGATGATGCTCCACATCATCATGGTTGCTTAAGTGAGATGCCACCTCATGGGAGTTACCAAGAGTTGTGACTCTTGGCATTCCCATGGAGGTTACAATCTCTCTTAAAGTGGCCGGCCACTTTAGATGAGGGAGTTAGTGCATTTTGTGTACTTGGTGAGTAACTCCTTCTTCTCTCTCAAGCTCTTCTCTCCCTCTCCTCCACCATTACTGATCTTCTAAGGTTTCTAGCACATCCTTAGAGGTTCTCTCCATCGAGTTATTCGTGTGGATACACATAGAGGAGTATCTACTTTGATACTCTCGAGATCCGGTGACGAACCTTGGACGAGCGGGATTGCGAAGGGCTTTGCATCAAGGGTAACCTTTTTCTTTTGTAGATCTAATGTAGATCTAGGCTTAGAAAACTCGTACTTGAAAGTTTTTACGAAATTTTAATCTTCGCATGGATCCGGTGGCATGGGAATTTCGAGGTTTCGGCGACACAAAAAACGGTTTTTGCGGCTCGAAAAACCCAACACTTGATACACATCGAGCATGTTGATCAGCTCGCAGCCCATCATCGAGTCCACCTTTTGATCTATCCTTGGCAGCGGATAGAAGTACTTTGGGCAGGCCTTGTTGAGATTGCGGAAGTCGATGTAGCCCGCCATTTGTTGCCCGACTTAGAGACTAGCACAAATTAGCTAGCCAACTCGGGAATTGGACTTCCTTGATATGGCCGACCTCCAGTAGCTTCTCTATCTCCGCCCGGATGATCACGTTCTGCTCCATGATAAAATATCTCTTCCTTTGCTTGACCAGTCGAGTGTTCGGTTGGACGTGAAGCTCGTGTTGAGCCATGCTCAAGGAGATGCCAGGCAGCTCATGTGTCGACCAAGCAAACACATCGTGATTCTACTTGAGGCAGGCCATCAACTCTGCCTTCTTCTCCTCCTCCAGGTCGACAGCGACGAAGGTCATGACTTCTAACATGCTTGGGTGGATCTGCACCTCCTCCTTTTCTTCATATACAAAGGTGGAAGGTTTTTCAGTAATAGCATTTACCTCTAGCTGTGGAGTCTTCCGAGCTGCTTTGGCCTCGGTTTTGACCATCTCCACATAACAGCGCCAAGCAGCCAGTTGATCACCCTTGAACTCACCCACCTGATCGTCCACCGGGAACTTCACCTTTTGGCAGTAGGTCAACGCTACTGCCCAAAACTCGTTGAGGGTCGGTCGATCCAAAATGATGTTGTAAGCTGATGGCGCATCCACTACTATGAAGTTAGTAGCCCGGGTCCTCCTCAATGGCTCTTCTCCCAACTAGATGGCCAATCTTGCTTGGTCAATCGGTAAAACTTCGTTGCATGTGAATCTATAAAGCGGGTTGCCATAGGCAACAGCTCGCTGTGATCGATCTATAGCTGATTGAATGCCTTCTTGAAAATGATGTTCATCGAACTCCCTGTGTCGACGAAGGTCCGATGAATGGTGTAGTTGGCGATCACCACTCGAATGATCAAAGCATCATCATGAGGGATTTCGACACCCTCCAAATTGCTGGGGCCGAAGCTGATCTGAGACCCTTCGGCCTTCTCCTTGCTGCACCCCACGGCATGGATCTCCAACCGCCCAGCGTATGACTTCCTAGCTAGGTTGGAGTTTCCACCGGTCGGTCCTCCTGCAATCATGCCTATCTCTTCCCAGGAAATGTTATTCCAGTTTTCCTCTTTCCGGGCAGATGGCCTATTTTGCTCGGTTGGGATCCTAGAGGGATTAGTTTCCTCCCTTCACTGATGGCGATGGAGCACGTGCTCCCTTCTTTCTTCCTCTCGTCGCTCAGTCAAGCAGTAATGATCTAATCGCTCAGGAGATGGGGAGTGGCAGTGATATCCTCTAGGGGTTGGTCAGTTGACGATTGGCGTCATTTTTTGACAGTCCCGTGTGTTGTGCGTCGCCGACTGGTGGAATGAATAAAACATAGACATCCATACCTTACTTTTTGCCGCCTTGGGCCGACCAGATGCCACATGTTGTACGGTGTGTGCCTTGGTCTCCTGGTGTGGTCGTGCTCCTTCAGCCCTTTCCCCTTTGGCGGCAGATGGTTGCAATTGCTAGCCGGTCGGCACTCGGTCGACACCAAATGCTCGGTCAGCACCTCCTTTCTTCTGGCCGCTTGGGCTTCTTCCATGTTGATGTACTTGTTGGCCTTCTTGAGCATGTTGTCGAAGTCTTTGGGTGGCTTCCTAATGAGTGACCAGAAAAAATCTCCCTCGGCGAGCCCCTAGGTGAAAGCGTTCATCATGGTCTCGGTGAGCCCCTAGGGGATGTCCATGGCAACTTGGTTGAAGTGCTGAATGTATGCTCGGAGCGTTTGCTTGGGTCCTTACTTCAGGGGTGAAGAGGCTGACGCTCGTCGTCTGGTAGCATCGACTGTTGGCGAAGTGGTATTGGAAGGCAGCTCAGAAGTCTTTGAAGCTTTGTACCAAGCCGTCTGGCAGTCTTCTGAACAAGCACTGTGCTGATCCGGAGAGAGTCATGAGAAATACTCTACACTTCACTCCGTCCGTGTACTGGTGTAGCGTAGCCTCATTGTCTAACCGATCTAGATGATCATTTGGGTCAGTCGACCCATTATACGTTTTGATCGCCAATAGGGTGTAGTATCGGGGTGGAGGGTCTTGTAAGATCTCCTCTGAGAACTATTTGTTGATCCATTCGGGAGACGTGTTGCCCCTTTGCGCATTTCCCTTTCGTGCGTCCCGAATGGGAGCATTGTTTGAAGACGATTCTCGCTCTTGATGCGCTTGGGCTATCTCCGAGGGGATTTGGAATAGAGCTCGATGGAAGGGGATTGGCACGGGCGGCGCTTCCCTTTGGGTGTCGCCAGCCTTCGTTCTGTTCCCATACGGAGAGTTGCTCCGCTCAGTCTTCTTGCCCCACTCACCTATTGACTGCCGATGTTGCAGGATGTGGCTCTAGCCGATCGGCTAGCGCATATTGTTGTTGTTGTTCTATCATTTTTGCTGCTCGTGCCTGCACGAGTATCTCCAGCTCCTCTGGAGTGAGCATCACGGTGGTTAGCCGTCCAACATCTTCCATCTTCTCAGCTTAGATTTAGGTGACATTCCGACAGACGATGCCAAATGTGATCCTGTCCAAATGTTGATGGGATGGATGCTGGGAACATGGCGCTCCTGCTGACCTCCTGTGGACTCCGCTCCCACCTACAACACAAGCAGCGTTAGTGCCGAGCCAGGGAAGGCGTCCCCGGCAATGACCCTCCGATGCTTAAGTCAGTCTCCAGCGATGCAAGAAGAAGCAAAGAGAACTGTAGCGCAACAGTAGAAATCACGTGTAAAAAAATATCGTCGTTGATGCTTGGAGCCCCTTTATATAGAGCCTTGGAAGCGCGCGTGCATGCTTCCCAAGGTGAGCACGCATCTCAAAGTTTTTTTTGAAAAGACGTGTCAGTAAAGTGTCCCTGACACAATACCTTAACAGGTCAAGCATATCTCTAAAGTGATAGTGGAAGCTTCCACTGTATGATTTTCTGTCTGACCATGCCGCCTGTCAGCGGTACTAGCTCCCAAAAGGATGTCGAAAGATATCCTGCTGTGTCTGTTGCATGGCCGAGTGAAATGGTCACTTTACCAGAATTCTACTATCCCTGCGCTGTCTGCTGTCACGCCGAGCGGGATAGTCGCTCGGCTGAAAGTCCACTGTCGCCCCGAGTGGGATAGTTGCTCGAATGAAAGTCCATTTCCTAAGTGACGTCCATTGCTGGGTCGAGTGGGATAGGCATTCAGCCGGAAGCCCACTGTCCACATGCTCGATTGTTGAGCCCAGGGGGATAGCCGCTCGACGGGTAGTTTAGTGTTAGCGTGCTCAGCTGGTGTCGAGTCTGATGCTAGGCCGAGCGGAGGAGCCGCTCAGCTCGGCTTCTGCGCGTCCCTTGAGCGTCGGTTTGATTACTCCCAGTGCCAAAGACGGTAGGTCGGTGCTTAATCCCCGATCGGCGTATGACTCGCTCGACCATCCAACACCATCCATCCGTTGACCATCTTGACTTTGACCTCCTTTAACCTCCACCGTGGCACAGGGTGGGGCCCCTCATCATCACCACATCAAGCCTATTCGTGCAAGTTTGGCTCTTGTAATTTTTTTTGAAGTATTAATGAATGATCATTCATCTGGCGATCCCTTATTTTTTGTCCCTTTCTTGCCATTTGGCATTCTCGGTTTCGACTTGCATTTAGTTCACGCGTTACCACGCAAACCAAAGTGAAATTGAGTTGCGTATGCCCCCAAGTGTGGTTTCATGATCTTCTGATTGGCCACGGTCTATCTGATTTCATAGTTGATCGATCACTTCCGAGTTGAAGGTCGTCGCTCGACCATTGATAGCGACAAGGGTTTAAGGTCGTCGCTCGACCATTTGATGAAAATTGGGATTTAAGATCGCCGCTCGACAGTTGATGGAGATAAGGGTTTAAGGTCGCCGCTCGATCGTTGGTCAAGGCTGGGGTTTAAGGTCGCCGCTCGACCGTTGACAGAGAAGGATTTAAGGTCGTCGCTCGACCGTTGATGGAGACAAGGGTTTAAGGTCGTTGCTCGACTATTGACGGAGACAATGGTTTAAGGTCGTTGCTCGACCATTGACGGAGATAAGGGTTTAAGGTCGCGGCTCGACCGTTGATGGAGACAAAGATTTATAGTCGCCGCTTGACTTTTAACTTGGCCAATCAACTCAAGAATCTGGAAAACTTATTTTTTATTCATGTCTGTCCTACATCCAGAAGGCGTATACACAAATACATCTATATTTACTTACACACCTCTCATCCGACCCTATAGGGTTAGAGATGATTCACACTCCATGGTCGCTCGAGCCACCTTCCGTCTTCGTCCTCCAAGTAGTAGGCCCCCTGAGCATAGTTTCTGTACGACCTTGTAAGGTCCTCGCCATGGTGCCTCTAGTTTGGTGATATCGCTGACTGACTTGATTTTCTTACATGCCAGATCTCCAACCTGGAAAGACCTCGGGATCACCCTTCAGTTGTAGTTCTGCGTCATCCGCTATCAGTATGACATTAGCCGGATGATGGCTTTATCCCGCGATTCATCCACCAAGTCAAGCTCCATTAACCTCTGCTCGGTATTTCCCTCGTCATAGAGTTGCACCCGGTCGAATTTTACTCAACCTCCACGAGGACCACTACTTTCCCTCTATACACCAGCTGGAATGGTGTTACGCCAGTTGCTTCTTTTGGAGTCATGCGAAGTGCCCATAAGATACTTGGGAGCTCATCGACCTAGTTGCCTCTTACATGGTCGAGCCGAGCTTGTAAGCCTCGGAGGATCTCCCGGTTTGTGACTTTCGCTTAGCTGTTGCTCTAGGGGTAGCCTACTAAGGTGAAGGCCTACTGGATGCCATAGCTTTCGCACCACTCTTTGAGTTACCAACCCGCGAATTGCCTCCCATTATCTGAGATGAGCCGGTGGAGGATGTCGAATCAACACAAGATGTTTTGTCAGATGAATTTGATGATAATTTGCTCACATATCCTTTCTAGTGGCTCGGCCTCCACCTACTTTAAGAAGTAGTCTACCGCGACGAGTAGGAACCTCCGCTAACCGGTCACCATGGGAAACGGTCCCATGATGTACATGCCCCATTGGTCGAACGGGCAAGACACCATGGATATCTTCTTCTCCTCGGTCGATCGGTTCGGGATGTTGTGATACTATCTGAGCGGCATCCTCTTAGAGAGTCGGCCAAAAGTATTCGGCCAAGAGAACCTTTCGAGTTAGCGAACAACCACCTGGATGGTTTCCACAGGAGCCTTGGTGCACTCCCTGCAGGATGTACTATGAGTCCTCTGATCCAACGTATTTGAGCAGGGGCCTAGAGAATACTCTCTTATACAGATGATCTCCGACCAATGTGAACTATCTAACCCTCTTTCTTAATAGTAGCACTACTCCTAGTCGGCCGCCGTGCTACCCGATCAGACGAACTCAATTAGCGGTGTTCTCCAGTCGATCGAAAAGACCACTCTCTCTATCCGGTCGATGTGTACCACCAATGAGACCTATTTGATCGGCTGGCTGATCATAACTGGTTATAATGAACTAGCTAACTTAGCCAGTTCATCTGCTACTTGATTTTCCAATAAGGGGATCATCTATATAGTGGGGACCTCTTAAAAATTTGCCTTCAGTTTCTCGAAAGCTTTTACATATAACTTGAGTCGGGAGCTGCTAATCTCGAATGTCCTTGATAGCTGTTAGGCGGCCAGCTGAGAGTCTGAGTGAATGAGGACTTTTATTGCTCCTACATGTCGGACTGCCTGTAAGCCGGCTATCAAAGCTTCATACTCAGCTTTGTTATTGGTGGCCCGATAATCCAACTGAATAGAAAGTTGCATCCGATCTTCCCGTGGTGAAATGAGCAGAATGCTGATCCCGCTGTCTTGTCGAGTGGATGAACCATCGACATATATTCTCCAAGTTGCTGTCAGCTCAGTGTTCTGGACCTCTGTAACAAAATCAGCCAAGGCCTGAGATTTAATTGCCATTCTGGGATGATATTGGATAGAAAACTCACTTAGTTCAGTTATCCATTTGATTAGCCGCTTGGATGCCTTTGGGTTGAGGAGGACTCTTCCCAAGGTATTGTTGGTCATGACGATGATCGGATGAGCGAAGAAATGCAAGCACCAAAGCGTAAGCTAATTTTTCTAGACCAGTGTAGGGAGATTCGACATCATTCAATATATAGCTTAAAAAATACACGGGTTGTTGTTCATAACCGTTCTGCTTGACTAATGTCGAACCGACCACATACTCGGTGGACTGCAAATAGATCCAAAGCGGCTCCCCAACGCTCGACTTACCTAACACAGACAATGAGTTAAGATGCTCCTTGAGCTCTTCTAACGCTCGGTCGCACTCCGCGTCCCACTGGAATTTTATCGCTCGGCGCAACATCTTGAAGAACGATAGGTTCCGGTCGGATGACTTTGATATGAATCTAGACAATGCTGTAATCCGCCTGGTCAGCCGTTGGGCCTCCTTTAAGTGCGTGGCAGAGGCATGTCTTGTAGTGCCTTTACCTTGCTCGGATTTGCCTCAATACCCCGTTCAATGACGATATATCTGAGGAAGCATCCACTCTTGGCGTCGAACAGACACTTGCTCGGGTTTAGCTTCATCTCATATGTCCTCAAGGTTTGGCATGTCTCTTCGATATCTGCACACAGATTAGTATCTTGGACAGACTTTATTAATATGTCATCGACGTATACCTCCAAGTTGCGGCCAATCTGCTTCCGAAACACCTTGTTCATGAGCCTTTGGTAGGTGGCGCCGGTATTCTTTAGTCTGAACGGCATGACATTGTAGCAAAATGTTCCATCAACCATGATAAAGCTCACTTTTTCTTGATCTTCTTTGGTGAGCGGCACTTGGTGGCAGGCTTGATATGCATCGAGCATGCAGATCAGCTCGCATCTCGCCATAGAGTCCACCATCTAGTCTATCCGAGGCATTGGATAGAAATCCTTTCGGCGTGCCTTATTCAAGTCGCGGAAGTCGATGCACACCGGCCATTTGTTGCCTGGCTTGGAGACCAGCACGACATTAGAGAGTCAACTCGGAAACTGGACTTTCCGGATGTGGTCGACCTCTAGTAATTTCTCTATTTCTGCCCGGATGATCAAGTTCTGCTCCGTGCTGAAGTCCCTTTTCCTCTGCTTCACAAGTCGAGCGTTTGGTCAGATATGAAGCTCGTGTTGGGTGACACTCGACGAGATTCCGGGGAGCTCGTGGGTTGACAAGGCGAACACGTCATGATTCCGCCTGAGGTAGGTGGACAGCTCCACCTTTTTCTCGCTCTCCAGATCGGCGACAATGAAGGTTGCCCCTTTTGACCGATTCAGGTGAATTTGGACTTCTTCTTTTTCTTCATAAACCATCAAAGGGGGGTTCTCAATGATGACGTTTACCTCCAAGTGTGGGTTTTTCCGATCGGTCCTTGCTTTTGATCTGACCATCTTGATGTAACATCGTCGAGCGACCAATTGTTCACCTTTGACTTCTCCTACTTTGTCGTCCACTGGGAACTTAATCTTCTGGCAGTAGGTGGACACCACCACTCGAAACTCGTTTAGGGGTGGTCGACCTAATATAACATTGTATGTTGACGGGGGCGTCTACCACAAAAAAATTTGTGGTCCTTGTCCTCTTCAGGGGCTCCTTGCCAAGTGAAATGGCTAGCCTGGTCTGGTCGATCGGCAACACTTCATTGCCTATGAAATCGTAGAGCGGGATTATCATCGACAGCAGTTCACTCCAGTCGATTTGCAACTGATTGAATGCCTTTTTGTATTGATCTTCACCGAGCTCCCTGTATCAACAAAAGTTTGATGGATTGTATAATTGGTAATTACCACTCAGATGATCAGTGCATCATCGTGAGGGATATCTATTCCTTCCAAGTCTTTGGGGTCGAAGTTGATTTCGGGTCCTTCAACTTTTTCCTTGCTGCAACCAATAGCGTGTATCTCGAGTTGCCAAGCATGCAACTTCCTTACTCAGTTAGAATCTCCGTCGGTCAGCCCTCCTGTGATCATACCTATTTCCCCCCATACGATGTTACTCTGGTTCTCTTCCTTCCATGCCAGCGGTTCATTCTGCTCGGTGAAGCCTCGAGCGAGACTTCGAATGTTCCGACGCTAAGGCTGATGGTGGCGTGGTTCGAGCATTGTCCTTGTTGAACCCCGTGGTTATTTTGATGTAATCAACCAAATTAGGTTAGGTCCTGTTTTTGTTTGATCTTTGTGTCTAAGTGTGCAGGAGTTTAGGAGTACAGGAAGTCGAACGGAAGACGCAGTTAGCGAGAATGATGACACGGGAAGAGAGTCGACAGGCTCGGTGCATCCGAGGGACGAAGTACTACAGAAGAGTACACCGGTGGAGGAGAAGAACGTATGCGACGTTTGAGGGATGAGAAGCCAAAGCGAAAGCCTGCTCGAGGAGAAGGCCGGAAATTGGGTTCGGGTGAATCCTATTTCGATAGGTCGCAATCACCCAGGTGATCGGAGTAGCTCAAGACCATATGGAGGCTGAAGAATCTGCTGAAGGTGCCTTCTAAAGGAATAGAAGGCGCTTCCAAGGCGCCCCATGCGCCTTCGCTTCCTTCAAGTGGAGGGAGCATTCCAAGGGCATGGAAGGCGCCCTCCATAGCAAGGGAGGCACTTCCTTGCCTATAGAAGGTGCCCTCGACCTGGCCAAAGTAGCCGTTGGCAGCGGATAAACCTTAATCTACTGATGCCTCACTGGAGGTGCCCTCCATTCCCCTTGGAGGTGCCCTCAAGTTACGGATAGGATTTCCAGGAGTTATAAAAAGGCTCTTAGAGCTAGGAAATAGAATATCAACTCGTATATTAACTTGTTAGCAACTGTTTGAGCTTTCATTGTGTGTAAAAGACTTCTCTGCCTTCAGAGAAGGAGATTCTTAGTAAGCTTTGCAACCGCCTTGGATTAACAATCACCTAGGTTGTAACCAAGTAAATCCTGAGTCTCTTCCTTATTTTTTTGTGACTTTTATTTTATTATTATTGTTGCATTTTAAATAGAGTTGAAAGAACGAGAAGAGTATTTTAGTATTTCAGGCGATTCAATCCTCTCTTGCGGGCCCCACTGCGTCAACAAGTGGTATCAAAGTCCAACCGCCTCAGAAGGACTAATCGCCGACTAAAGCATCAAGATCAAGACGATGGCCGGTGCAAGCATTCACCCCCCAAAATTGGACGGAGACTTTGCACAATGGAAATGTCGAATGGAGGTATTCTTCAAAACAGATTTCCAAATTCTGTTAATAATGAAATACGGTTTTGTAGCACCTATGGATCAGCATGGAGCCAAGAAAGAAAAATATCAGTGGACGAAGAAGGAGCAAGCGGACTTCATAGCGAACGATAAAGCAGAATTCCATCTACTCAGCGTCCTTCTGCCTCAGGAGGTCAATTAAATCGGTAGCTATGACTTTGCCAAAGATCTCTGGGAGAAGTTTCTAGAACTTCACAAAGGTACCTTGGAAGCAAAGTTTGTAAGGCGAGACATTCTCCGAACCCAACTAACAAACCTAAGGATGAACAATGGAGAAAAGGTAGCGCAACTCTAAGCACAAATCAAGGAACTGATTACTCAGTTAAATAATCTTGGAGAATCGGTAACAAATCGAGATTCAATCCAGTATGCGCTCAACGCCTTCCCGAGAACTTCAGAATGGACGTCCTTAGTAGATGCATACTACATCTCTAAGGATCTTAAGGTAAGTACGCTAGAGAATTTGTTTTCCACTTTTAAACTTCTTGAATCTCGAATTGCATATCCTAAAGAAATAGAAAAGACAAATCTCAATGTTGCCCTAAAAGCACAGACGGAAGATCAAGACTCCGAAGCATCCATCGTTGAAGTCGAAGCGGCTCTTATGGTAAGAAAGTTCAATAAATTTATTAAATCTAATAAATTTAAATTGTAGACGAGAAAGTATCTTCAAAATAGAAGGATTGTCCGATGCTACAATTGCAATGAAGAAGGGCACATCAAAGATGACTGCTTGAAACTGAAGAACAAAGACAAGGAAAAGAAGAAGAATCCAGCTCGGCCCAAACATAATCTCAAAGCCACATGGGACGAGTCATCATCCTTCGAATCTGAAATCGAAGCATATGTCGGACTAGCCCTAACGACAATCCATCAAGAAGAAGATGAGAACATCTCAGAGATGAGCATAGATGAAGGGGAAGGATCATCAGAAGAAAGTAACGATGAAGGGGGAGCATAAGAACTTAAGGTAAGTGAGGTATGTGCTCTATCTCCCAAGCAGTCCTTTCAGTTTATTAAAATTCTTACCAAAGATTTGGCAAAATTAGAAAAAGAGAACGATGATTTAAAAGGACAATTAAACAATTTAAAGGTTGAAAATGATAACTTGAAAATGCAAATCGATAGTTTAAAAAAAGGTGCATGCTCAGAATTAAATAACTTTAAAAAAATTAAAACTTAGAATTTATGGCAGGTTAAACTGGTATATTAGACATCACCAAGGCTAAATTAGAAAAATTTTAAAAAATTATATACCCCCTAAATTCTTGATTAATCTAGTAGGAAGGAACCTATATTGAGTTCCAAAATCTTATTTAGATTAAATATTTGTTTTTGGCTTTCAGAAAAATTAAATATTTAAATTCTTTAAAATGTTTTGTCTAGAAGTGGTTGATGATCCAATAACCACGAAGGCCTAGTGTCTTGTCATAGCCTAGAAGTCAATTACTAAATTAAATATTTAATTGACAAACTGATAAGCTTGCCAAATTAGATAAATAATGCTATTAATATTTGTCAATTATTTGAAAATTTCAGACTTAGAAATTGGTTAACTACCAAGATTTTTTTTTTTTTACTAAGGTGCCCCCAAAGATTTAATTTCAAAATTTTTTTTCCTAGTATTTTTTTGATCTGATAAAAGGGGGAGGAAAGATACAAGTTTAGGGGGAGTTAGGGGGAGTGAGGATTTTTTTTAATTTGAAAATTTCTAACTCAAATGGAATTATACTTGTTTTTGCAATTTAATATTTAAAATGTTTTGCAAATTTTTTATCCTAACTTGAACGTGGATTGATGCACATCAAAAAGGGGGAGATTGTTGAACCCCATGGTTGTTTTGATGTGATCAACCAAGTTAGGTTAGGTCCTGTTTTAGTTTAATCTCTGTGTCTAAGTGTGCAGGAGCTTAGCAGCATAGGAAGTCGAGCGGAAGACGTAGCTAGTGAGAAGGATGGCATGGGAAGAGAGCCGACGGGCTCGGTGCATCCGAGGGATGAAGTACTACGGAAGAGTACATCGGTGGACAAGAAGAACGTATGCAACGTTTGAGGGACGAGAAGCCGGAGCGGAAGCTTGCTCGAGGAGAAGATTGAAAATTGGGTTCGGGAGAGCCCTATTTCGGTAGGCCGCAATCACGCGGGCGGTTGAAGCAGGTCAAGACTATATGGAGGCTGGAGAATCTGCTGAAGGCGCCTTCGAAGCGCCCCATGAACCTTTGCTTCCATCAAGCGGAAGGCGCCTTCCATGGGCATGGAAGGCACCCTCTATAAGCAAGGGAGGTGCTTTCCATGCCTATGGAAGGCTCCCTCGACCTGGCCAAAGTAGCCGTTGGTAGCGGATAAACCTTTATCTATTGCTGCCTCACTGGAGGCACCCTCCATTCCCCTTGGAGGCACCCTCAAGTTACATATAGGATTTCCAAGAGCTATAAAAAGGCCCCTGGAGTTAAGAAATAGAATATCAACTCTTGTATTAACTTTCTAGCAACTGTTTGAGCTTTCATTGTGTGTAAAAGGTTTCTCCGCCTTCAGAGAAGGAGATTCTTAGTAAGCTTTGCAACCTCCTTGGATTAACAACCACCTAGGTTATAACTAAGTAATTCTTGAGTCACTTTTTTATTTTTTTTATCAATTTTATTTTATTATTATTCTTGTATTTTAAATAGAGTTGAAAGAATGAGAAGGGTATTTTAGTATTTCAGGCGATTCAACCCTCTCTTGTCGGCCCCGTTGCGCCAATAGTCCTTTCTTCCTCCCTTCGAACGGTTGATCGACACCTTTTGTCGCCGATCAAGTGATGGTGATCGACGATGATATCACCGTAGGGTTAGCCTGCTGGCTGCCAGGTCATAGTAATCCCGGGTGTTGTGTGTCGTCGATTGGTGGAAGGAGTAGAACATCGGTGTCCATACCTTACCTCTTGCAGTCTTTGGACGAGCGACCACCACATGCTATACGGCATGTGTCCTGGGTTCGTGTGGAAGGGCTCCTGATCGAGGCCCCTTGAGAGGTTGATGGCTGCTCGGCTGATGTCGTTTAGATACTCCTATGGGCTCGACATGTATCTCTTTCTTCCTTGCCGCCTGAGCTTCTTCCACTTTGATGTATTCATTAGCCTTTTTTTGTAAGTGGCCAAAGTCCTTTGGCGATCTCCGTATGAGCAAATAGAAGAACTCTCCTTCGGTGATCCCTTGGGTGAAGGCATTTACTAACACATCCGAGGAGACCGTCGGGATTGTTGGAGCAATCCCAATGGTCCGTGGGACCATGTGTTTTGGTGTTTGGGCAAAGGGCTTAAGTTAGGTTCACCCTTGTATTTGATATGTGTACTTGAGTTGTACAGGACTGCAGGATACACATGTGACTCAGGTTGATGGCTTCGGGTCCGATGAAGGATGGAGCATCTAAGGGATCGTGGACAAGGCAGCAAGAACAAGGACCGAGGGAAGCGACTTCGAGACATACACGAAGGATGGCATTGGGGACGAGCCGCAGGCTTTGTATGCATTCGAGGGACGAGAGCCAAAGAGGAATAGGCTTGAAGGAAAAAGGTCAAAGCTGCGAAGAAAGCGTCAAATGAGTCGTAAGGGTGAGGGTCCGAGTGCTGTGAGAGAATGTACTCAGTACCAATCGACTGCATGTTTCATCAGTCGACTGGGAGCGAACAGAATGCTTCTGTTCGCTCAGCCAGTGTGGAGCAGTCAAATGCTAGTTTTAGTAGTTGACTAGTATCAAGCCGTTGGGATGTAACAGTCGAATTTCCACAGAGGACAATTGACTGCATGTTTTGGCAGTCGACTGGTAGGCGGGGTTTTCAACCTACGACCTATATAACCAAGGCTTGGAAGCTTGGTTATCCCTGACGAAATTAGTGGTGGTAAACCCTAATTAGTAGTCTACTAGTCTCAAGAGTCTTGGTTGGTGTTGTGGTGAGGTTTCTTCACCCACAAAGAGCGACTTGAGATAGTCGGAATCTGCCGGGGGCTAATCCACTGACGGATAGGGATCATCCACCTTACGGGCACGCTGTGGAGTAGAAGCAAGTTATCTCCGAACCACGTAAATGAACGTGTTAGCGTTTTGCTTTCTTGCTCTTTCCTTTAGTCTTTAGCTTGTTTGTTTTATTTGTATTATTCCGCTGTGTAAGCTAACATAGTGTAGGAAGTAATCGATTTGGGGGTGCCGTCTATCCAACCCCCCCTTCAAGCTGACCACCGATCCCTCACAAGTGATATCAGAGCAAGGTTCGCACTTCACTGGACTAACCGCCGGGAAGAGCAACTACAAGAAGAATGACCGGCTTGATTAAACCTCCAAAGTTGGAAGGAGGAAGCCTTGGGGACATCATATTTTAGATGATGAAGATGGAAGTCTTCTTCGACTCGGATTGGGACACCATGATGGTGATCAAGGACCCGTTCGAAGTCCCAAAGGACAAGAAAGGGAAGAAGCTTCGCCCAAGACACTGGATGGAGGAGCAAACCTCACGGTCAAAGGCAAACGAAAAGATAATATCTATATTAATTGATATTTTGCCTAATGGCGTGATAAGTCGTGTAGGTAAATACGAGAATGCCCACGATTTGTGGAACAAGATAAAGAAGTTCAATGGGAAGAACCTAAACCTACACAAGAAGAAGAAGAACCTAAGGAGATGGGTTTAATTGCTCAAGTTGAGGAGGAGCAAATGGAAGTTGAGTCACGCTCAACATCCGAGGAGGAAAAGGAAGATGAGGTAACATCTACATCGTAAATGGTTGAAGAATCCAAGACAAGTGAAGAGAATGAAGAAGAGGTCTTGGAAGTGGTCAACCTAACAAGCACCTCCACCGAAGCAAAGTCAAAAGACAACATCATTTGCTTCAGGTGCAATGAGAAGGGGCACTACAAGAATAGATGTCCATTGGGTAAGAAAGAGGTATCTCCTAAGCTCAATTCAATTCATTTTGAATCTAATGTGGGTTGTAGGAATGATGGTGCCAATAAGAAGAAGAAGAAGAAACGGCACATAGTGTGCTTCACGTGTGGTGAGCGGGATCATTACCACACCAAATGCCCAAAGAAGAAAGAAATCAAAAAGTTGGCGCATTTGAAGAAGGAGGAGAAGAAGTGGAGGAAGAATGGAGGCTCATGTCAAGGGGGAGCTCTAAAGGTAAAGGGTAAGGTAAACCCTAGTTTAAATTTGAAGTCAAATTTAAATTCCTCCATACATGCTAGGAAAAATAATGATTATCATTATGTAGCAATGAAAAATTTCGGATTTAGATATCATGATAGAAGTAGGGTAAATGTAGATCATAACCCTAGGAAATCTATGCATGATAAATTTAGAAATGGTAGACCTAAAGAGACCCAAGGCATTAATCCCAAGAAGGGGAGACATATGCCTAGAAAAATAGGTAGGTCTAGGAATGTCCATTGTGGACATGTTAATTCTAGGGTTAGGAACCTAGAAAGGGAAAATCAAGCTTTGAAGGCAAAGTTTGATAAATTGGAGAAAACCCTAGAAAGATTCAATGTTGGATTTAAGGGTTTAGTATGGTGTTGGGTAGCCAAAGACCCAACAATGATAGATCGGGTTTGGGATACCGATATAGTGGCTCCAATGCTAAGGGAAAGTCTTATGCTAGGGTTGCATATGACTATAGCAAGGAGAAGCCAATAAATGGCAAAGGAAAGTCATTTAATGGTAAGGTTAAATTAACCAAGGACAAGGTGTCCAAGGTTAAAAAGGTTAAGTTTGTAGGCCAAGTATCACCGGAGGTGTACCGATGTGGCCTAGCGATTGTGGATGAGTCACCTAGGGAGGTGGCTAAGGTTAAGAGCTCTAGGGGGAGCTCAAAGAGTCAAGTTAGGATCCATGGCCAATGGATCTCAGGTGGGCTTTACTTGGGAGTCTAGATGAGCCATGGAATGTGCCAAGTGGTTTGGAGACGGACTTGAGTCTTAAACCTAGGGTTTTGACACAATTGGGTTGTGTTTCATGCAAGAAATATGACATTGAGGTCATATAGCATGATATTTAGTTTTGGATGTATCGATGCTATATAAACCAATGCTAGGGATGCATTATGAGTTATTATGAGCAAATACATCAAGAGGAAGCCAAAACTAGGACTTTAGGTCAAGGTTCAATTGAACCATTTAGCTAGTTTTGAGTTTTGTGTCAATCTTGGGATTGGTGATAGATACATTTTTGAATGTATTTTTCCCAAGTAGACATAGGTAAAACAGACTTCTCCACAAAATTTGGAATTTTTTGGATGTCTGTGAAATATTTGGTGCATTTTTTAATTTGGGTCAGAAATGTTGAAAAGGGTCGAAACAGTGTGCCAGTCGACTGGTACAGTTACTAGTTGACTGGTACAGTTACCAGTCGACTGGTAACAGTGAAAATCGAACACAGAATAGTTATGTGTGCTGTTTTGATGAGGCCAGTCGACTGATACCAGGTTGATTCTGCTTTCAGCTTTGGTTTGGGACCGGGTCAACTCATATATGTGTATGAGATCCATGGAGGATGAATACACGAGTTTAGGGTCAATTTGGATGACAAGTTTTCAACAATTGGGATATTGTTAGAGAACTTTTTGGATATTAGGCAAAGGGGGAGAAGTAAGGTTTAGTTAGGAAAACCTTAGTGCCTTTGCGTAGGGGGAGCCTTGTAGGTTCTTAAAAAGCCCTGCGGGAAAATCCTAGCTCAATGGGGAGTTGATGTGTAGGGTTAAAAAGCCCTGTTGGAAAATCCTAGCTCAATGGGGAGCATAGGTGTAGGGGGAGCCTTGGATAGGTTCCAATGCATGGTGCATTGATTCGGCGGTGTAAGTCCAAGTGTGTAGGCTTGGAAACATAAGTCCATTCAGCGGTGTAAGTCCAAGTGTGTAGGCTTGGCAACGTAAGTCCATTCAGCGGTGTAAGTCCAAGTGTGTAGGCTTAACAACGTAAGCCCATTCGGCGGTGTAAGTCCAAGTTAGCCTTGGCATCGTAAGTCCATTGTTTTTAGCATGTTTTTTTGCTATTTGTTTTCCCTAACTTAAACGTATTGTTAAACACCAAAAAAGGGGAGATTGTTGGAGCAATCCCAATGGTCCGTGGGACCATGTGTTTTGGTGTTTGGGCAAAGGGTTTAAGTTAAGTTCACCCTTGTATTTGATATGTGCACTTGAGTTGTGCAGGACTGCAGGATACACATGTGACTCAGGTTGATGGCTTCGGGTCCGGTGAAGGATGGGGCATCCGAGGGACCATGGACAAGGCAGCAAGCACAAGGGCCGAGAGAAACGACTTCAAGGCATACGCGAAGGATGACATTGGGGACGAGCCGCGAGCTTGTATGCATCCGAGGGATGAGAGCCAAAGAGGAAGTAGGCTTGAAGGCAAAAGGTCAAGGCTGCGAAGGAAGCGTCAAATGAGTCATAAGGGTGAGAGTCCGAGTGCTGTGAGAGAATATACTCGGTACCAATCGACTGCATGTTTCATCAGTCGACTGGTGAAGTCGACTGGTGCAGTGGACTGGGAGCGAACAGAATGCTTCTGTTCGCTCAGCCAGTGTGGAGCAGTCGACTGCTAGTTTTAGCAGTCAACTGGTATCGAGCCGTGATGTGCGTAGATTATATATACTTTTATACATTGACGCACATCTACTTGTACTTCATGCGCATAATCTATGTTTATTACACCCTATTTTATTATAATATCATACTTCCATTATATTTTGTTCGGAAATCTACTCTTTGCTTGTTTTAATTGATAGGACATGATTTGGAGCAAAAATGGAGTTTAAATGAAGTCGAGAGCTTCCAGAGTGACATGGGCATGTAAACTAAGTTTTCTTCATGTTTTGGCCGTGTGGCACCCACATGGCCGTGTCAAGGCCGTGTGGGGGGCGTGTTGAGGTCGTGTGAACATCACACGGCCGTGTGTAGGCCGTGTGAGATTTCCAGCACTGCAGACCAAAAGTAAAATAGCCATAACTTTGTGCTCGGTTGGAGCTTTGGGCAGTTCGTTATACCGATTTGTAGATAACTTCAAGATCTATAACATTGATGAAGACTTCAACTAGAGAAACCCCATCGTGATGGTGTAAAAGACGCTGAAATGAAAAATTTCCATTTAGAGCTATGACAAGGTCCATGACAAGGGGTGTGCAAGGGCCAAAAAAGGGGGTGTGAGCTCCACATGGCCGTGTGAGCTACATGACCGTGTAATGTTTCCAGAGGATAAGAATGACACGGTCGTGCAGGAGTACCAGAACTGGAGGCAGTGCAAGCCGTGTAGATTTACACGATCGTGCAAGGATGGCAGAGGCAGAGCATGTCATGGCCATGTACACCACACGGCCGTGTGAGATAGACAGAGAAGGGAGTGAACCAGACCGTGTCCCACACACGGCCAGCTCCTGGGGCCGTGTGGTGCCCGAATTTCCCCCTCTATATAAGGGTTTCTTCCTCATTTAAAAGGGCATCTTCTCCCTTTTGGGGGGAACAAGATTTGGGGCATTCCTCACCATTCTTGGAGGGATTTCTGGTGATCTAAGAGTGGATCTTCACCGAATCGACTCCGAGAAAGCAAGGATTGGATTCAAAGTCGTTCTTCTTTGTAGATAAGTTTTATTTCTCTCTTTTCTTAGATTGGAGGGGATCAAGAATGCTTGTAATCTTCTTTTCTTCGGATTTCTTTCCTTGTTTTATGGAGTAGATTTCTTGTTCTAGGATGGAGGGAGTAATTGTAAAGATGATTTGATGTAAAACTCTTATGGGTGTGTCAATTTCCTATTTCTATGATTTTGCCCTGTTTGTATCTATTCTTTCTTGTGTGGATTGTTGTGATTAGGGCTTAATTACCATGCTTGATTGAATGTTTTGATATCTTGTGGATCTTGTAGAGGTAATTCCCCATTCGATTTTCCGAGGGACGTTCGTGACAGGAACATGCCCGTGTAAGGACGTTTGAGGGGTAATCTTGAAGGGGAAATTAGGTATTTCAAGAGGGTAGGATAGATTGTATGTGTTTATATATTATATCTTAATGCGGTTGAGGAGTGATGGATTCTATGTTGATTATCCGAGGGACACACGTGACAGGCAAGCCCGTGTAAGGACAACATAGGTTCATTCCTAATTGATCACATTTAGGTATAGATTTCAATCCTAGGCCGGTTGTCTATTGCAAGAGAGAACCGGCAACCTTCTACAAATGATAGACAACTGAGGAATAAGATTTGATAGATCATTTACATTGAACAATCCTTACAAAGACACCAAAACTCCTAGAACATACCCTTTATCGTCGCCCTTATTCTTGTTTCTTATTCTTTCATTTCTTTGTTTACATTTCATAGTCATACTTAGCTTTTGAAAATCATTTGATTAGTTGTTTAGCTAATTCACATTGAGACAACTTTAGTGCTTATTCCAATCCCTGTGGATTCGATATCTTTTATTATTATTTACGACATTTCCGTACACTTGCGGAGGTCAACAAGCCGTTGGGATATAACGGTCGAATTTCCACAGAGGGCAGTCGACTGCATGTTTTGGCAGTCGACTGGTAGGCAGGGTTTTCAACCCGCGGCCTATATAACCAAGGCTTGGAAGCTTGGTTATCCCTGACGAAATTAGTGGTGGTAAATCCTAATTAGTAGTCTACTAGTCTCAAGAGTCTTGGTTTGTGTTGTGGTGAGGTTTCTCCACCCACAAGGAGTGACTTGAGATAACCAGAGTTTGTCGGGGGCTAATCCACCGACGGATAGGGATCGTCCACCTTACAGACACATCGTAGAGTAGGAGCAAGTTATCTCTGAACCACGTAAACGAACGTGTTAGCGGTTTGCTTTCTTGTTCTTTCCTTTAGTCATTAGCTTGTTTGTTTTATTTGTATTATTCCGCTGTGCAAGCTAACATAGTGTAGGAAGCAATCAATTTGGGGGTGTCGTCTATCCAACCCCCCTTCAAGCCTGCCACCGATCCCTCACAGGGATGTCCATCGCCATTTGATTGAAGCGCTGGATATAGACCCTTAATGGCTCTTGAGGCCCCTGCTTCAACGATAATAGATTCACGCTCGTCATCTAGTGGCGGCGACTGCTAGCGAAGTGGTGTAGGAACACCGCTGGGAAGTCCTTGAAGTTGTGGATCGAGTCGTCGCTCGGCAACCGTTTGAACCAACATTTGTTAGTTAGAGCCCTACAGCCAAACATTTGATGATTGTATTATGGACTTGTTGTATCATATTCTTATATAAATAAAGGAATTTGTTTTGGTTATTATACTTACTTGTATTGGTGTTAAATAAACTAAGTATAATAGCGTCCTTGAGTAGAGGGTTCTTACCTATATCAATCGATTGGTTGAATCGATAGTGAGATGATATAGGGAACACTACTCTTAATCATTCCTAGTCGAGTATTAACATTCAGGGATAATTTTAATGCGACGAGACTAGCATGAAGGTCAACTCGATGACTTGATCTCACAAGTCATGGATATAGAGATATCAAGTTGACACATGGGTATGCATTGGAGAATGTATATTGAATGACCCGCCATGAGAAAGTATCATGGATCGTTGTATGAGTGTCATATACTTTCTCATGTGGCTATTAGTATGACTACTAGTTCTTAGACCTGAAGTCACCATGGATCCCTACATAAGGAGTTATGTACTTTGGTTTCGTCAAACGTCACCCGTAACTGGGTGGACTATAAAGGCGATTACTAGGTATGTAACGAAATATGCAGAGAGATGTGAGTGATGTAGATGGGATCTATCCCTCCTATATGACGGGAGAGACATCGATATTCTTGATAGAGTGAGACCACGAAGTGCATGACCATGCCCAAATGAGTCAATATAAGATATTGAGCTCATTTGATTGAGTGAGTCTACTTGGAGTTCAAGATTTAGATTGATTAGAGGATGACACGGTCTATGCCTCACATTGATCAATCTAGATGTCTAGGATAGAAGGACACTTGTCATATTTTGTGAGGAGTCACAATTAGTAGTCACAAGGTGATGTTGGATCTCAACATTCTTGTAACTTGGGTAGTAATGATGTGTTGCTAGATACCGCTCATTACTTATGCTCCTAAATCGATTTAGGGGCATTGCCAACGTTACAAGAACCTATAGGGTCACACACAAAGGACAATTAGATGGAGATTAGGTTCATATGATGAACCAAAAGGATTAGATTCATTTGATGAATCAAATTGGATTAAGAGTAATCCTAATTGGGCTAATTGAGTTGGACTCAAGTTGATTCATGTGTTCAATGAGTCTAATTTAGATTATGACTCATTGAATCAATTTAATTAAATGAATTAGATTCATTATATTAAATTGGCTTGAATTAAATGGTTGGATTAGATCAACCATGAGAGAGATTAAGTCAAGTTTGACTTGACTGAAGAGGAAGAGTCAAGTTTGACTTGACTATTTGCCACCTCATTTGTGAGTTGACATTAGGAGGACTAATGATGATGTGCCACATCATCATAACTAGCACATGTGTGTGCCACATCATGGAGGTTACAAACCTCTTTCCCATTTAATGTGGTCGGCCACATTAATTGTAAAGGAGTTACAATTGTGGCCGGCCACACAAAATAAATGGGGAATGAATTTTTCATTCAATTGATTCATTCAACTCTTCTTCCTCCTTGAGTTCCGTCTTCTCTCCCTCTCCTCTCCATTGCCGAGACCTTCTTGGAGTGCTAGCACACTCTAAGGTTCTCCCTCTATCGATTTGTTCGTGTGGATACTTCTATAGGGTTGTCTTTGACAATCTTGAGATCCGACACCTTGGACGAGTGGGATTCACGAAAGGCACGCATCAAGAGTAAAACTTGTACTCTAATGTAGATCTAGAGTTTGTAAACTCTTACTCGTAGGTTTTTCGAAATTTTATTCTTCGCACGGATCCGGTGGCGGGGGTTTCGGGGTTTCCGCGATGCGAAAAAGCGGTTTTCGCGGCCCGAAAGACCCAACAGTGGTATCAGAGCCACGTGCGAAGCGAGTACGAATTTAATTTGATTTTTTATGAAAAATATAGGTTCTGTAACTTTCTGTAATTTTATGGGTTTTATGGTTTTTATGTGTATTTTTCTCATAGAAGCGAAGCACAAGTGTTTCGACACTTGTAGGCTTCGACTACCGAGAAGATTTTTCCGAAACGGGAAGGTTTCGCACCAAAAATTTTTAGGACAGCGGGCTAAGGTACAGTAGGATCGCTTAGGGACACTCGCAATGGTTAGATCGCGGGTAGGGGCGCTGCCCCTAGCCCCGCAAGGGGATTCGTTCCGCGATTGCGTCCGAAAATCGCTAAACGGAACCGCCGGGAATTTTTACTCGTAAAAAATTGTAAAAATTATAAAATAAAAATACAGAAAATTATAGAAAATACATAATTTAGAATTATGTATTATTTGTATTATTTTATGATAGTCATGGCCCAAAAAGACCCAATCTGATTGGAAATGTGTTGTAATTCATATTACGGCCTGCGCGCCGTCATTTGTATTGTGTGTGTTGTATATTTGATACGTGACCAGCGCGTCGTGCCTTTCTCCATTTATTCTTGTTGTAAATTAGTTTAGACTCGAATGTAACTCGAGTTTCAAAATTGTAATGTACAAAATTGGAGCGGTGGAAGGTCCACTCGAGACGGAGTTACGAGGAGGGCGCGAGCAACACAAGGTGGTCAAAGGGAGGAGCTTCAGAAGCTGTTGACCTTAGGTTGACCATCCGATCTTCTCATTGCCTTGAGAAGATCATAGTAGGGTCATGACTAATCACAAATAATTTAATTAATTGCTTGAGTGTATGTGATGCATAATTAGTAATTAATTAGTGCCTAACGATTAGATTAGATCTAAATCGTGTACAAGATGTACCCTCTTGATTAGATTAGATCTCAATCGCGTCAACTCAAATGCCTACCGTGCCGTGATACCTATCACTACCTCGATCACATGTGTTGTTGAATCTGCCAAAGCAGAGCAACACATATTATCTTGGTAGGGTACGGAGGGACAATCTTGGTCCCGCCTATCAACGCATGGGTGAGTAGAGACTCAATTTGATTGAGTACAACTAGTTAAATCGAGTTTAACTGTAGACATTCTTCCAACGGTTGGAAAGATAGGACATAAATCACATTTATATTAATTCTTGGGCATATTAGCCAAAGCTAACTCAAGTTTTAATATAACTGCGGATAATGATCCTATAAACAGGAGTTGTATAGAGATGTAATTGGTAAACCATTACCTACCGATCATACTAAATCTTGGGCGTATAAGTCAAAGCTAACTCAAGGGTTAGTATGATGTGGATCTTGTCCCACATGAATTATAGAATTCAATGGGAGCATCATTTAGTTAAAGGCCTAATTAAATGATTTAAAAGAATATGATATTTATTTTCTGTATTTTTCTATTGTAGATAACCATGACGTCGAATACGAACTCTTTCTCCCTGCGTTCTGTCCTTGAGAAGGACAAGCTCAACGGAGCAAATTTCCTGGACTGGTATAGGAACTTGAGAATAGTTCTCACTCAGGAACGTAAACTGTACGTTCTGGAGCAGCCCATTCCGGAGGCTCCTCCTGCCACTGCCACGCGAGCTGACGGAGATGCTTACAAGAAGCATCAAGATAACGCATTAGATGTGTCCTGTCTAATGCTCGCAACCATGAACTCTGATCTTCAGAAGCAACACGAGTTGATGGGCGCTTACGATATGGTTGAACATCTTCGTCAACTGTATCAAGGACAAGCGAGGCACGAGAGATTTGAGATCTGAAGGGCACTATTTCAGTGCAAGATGTCAGGCGGGGCTCCCGTAGGCCCATATGTACTCAAAATGATTGGGTACATAGAAAACCTATCGAGGTTGGGATTTCCACTTGGCCAAGAGCTGGCCACTGACCTGATCTTGCAATCCTTGCCGGATAGCTATAGTCAATTCGTTCTAAACTACAATATGAACGAAATTGACAAGCCACTGCCCGAGCTGCTTAGCATGTTAAGAACTGCTGAGCTGAACTTAAGAAAGCTAAGCCCCACTCTGTTCTGATGGTTCAGAAACACAAGGATAAGGGCAAGCCCAAAGGCAAAGGAAAGTCACAAGCCAAGGGAAAAGGCAAGGCACTGAAGCCTAAAGGAGGGGTCGCCAAGGATGCTACCTGCTTCCACTGCGGTCAGAGCGGGCACTAGAAGAGGAACTGCAAGGTGTACCTGGAAGATCTTAAGAAGAAGCGAAGTGAGACTTCCACTTCAGGTATATATGTTATAGAAGTCAATCTATGTATTTCTTCATCATGGGTATTAGATACCGGATGTGCTTCTCACATTTGTACTAATGTGCAGGCGCTGAGAAATAGCAGGGCATTAGCGAAGGGCGAGGTGGACCTACGAGTAGGCAATGGAGCACGGGTTGCTGCTGTTACTGTAGGAACTTATCATCTATCTCTGCCCTCTGGGCTTGTATTAGAATTAGATGAATGTTGTTATGTGCCTGTTTAACTAAGAACATAATTTCAGTTTCTTGTTTGGACAAGAAAGGTTTCTCTTTTATTATTAAGGACAAATGTTGTTCTGTTTATTTAAAAGATATGTTCTATTGTAGTGCACCTCTGATGAACAGACTCTATATTCTATACCTTGAAAGCCCTATCTATAACATAAATACCAAGAGGTTCAAGTCAAATGACTTGAACCAAACCTATCTCTGGCACTATCGCTTAGGTCATATAAATGACAAGCGCTTATCCCAGCTCCATAAGGATGGTTTGCTGGACTCATTTGATTTTGAATCATATGAGACGTGCGAGTCATGCCTACTAGGCAAGATGACCAAGACTCCCTTTAGTGGGAACAATGAAAGAGCGACTGATTTGTTAGGACTTATACATAGTGATGTATGTGGCCCTTTCAATGTCGCTGCTAGAGGCGGTTATAGGTAATTCATCACATTTACTGATGACTTCAGTAGATATGGTTATGTGTACTTGATGACACATAAGTCAGAATCCTTTGAAAAGTTCAAAGAATTCAAGAATGAAGTACAGAACCAGCTTGGCAAGAGTATTAAGAATTTCAATCAGATCGAGGTGGAGAATACCTTAGCCATGAGTTTCGTGACTATCTAGTTGAGTGTGGGATTCTATCCCAACTCACTCCTCCTGGAACACCACAGTGGAATGGTGTATTCGAAAGGAGGAATCGTATCCTATTAGATATGGTACGATCTATGATGAGTCACACAGATCTTCCGATATTCCTTTGGGGCTATGGTCTAGATACGGCAGCTTTTATACTCAACTGAGTTCCATCCAAGGCCGTGATAAAGACACCATATAGGATATGGACTGGGAGAGATGGCCAGGTGTCTTTTATGAGGATTTGGGGTTGTGAGGCTTACGTACGACGTCAAGTCTCGGACAAATTGGGACCCAAATCCGACAAGTGTTATTTTATTAGATATCCCAAGGAAACTAAGGGATATTACTTCTACGTTTCCAGTCAGCACAAGGTAGTTGTGGCAAAGACTAGGGTCTTTCTAGAAAGGGACTTTGTTTCTAGAAAGACTAGTGGGAGTACGTTCGATCTTGAAGAAGTTCAAGATGTGGGCCATAGCACTGAGGCCTCGATGGAAGTTGAACTGGAACCACAAAGAGTTGTGGATGATGTTGTTCCACAAAGAGTTAAGGAACAACAACCAGTTCAAGTAGACATACCTCTTCGCAGGTCTGATAGGGTACGTCGTTAGCCTGAGAGATACTCATTTCTCTTGTCTGACCATGATGACGTTGTGCTCATAGATGATGAGCCTACCACCTATAAGGAAGCTGTGATGAGAACAGATTCTGAGAAATGGATAGAGGCCATGAGATCCGAAATGGAATCTATGTACACCAACCAAGTATGGACTTTAGTTGATCCACCTGAAGGGGTAAAACCCATTTGGTGTAAGTGGGTCTTTAAGAGAAAGACTGACATGGATGGACTTATCTATAAGGGTAGCTAAAGGTTTCAAGCAAATTCATAGTATTGACTATGATGAAACTTTTTCTCCAGTAGTGATGTTTAAGTCCATTCGGATCATGCTTGCTATTGCAGCATACCATGACTATGAGATATGGCAGATGGATGTCAAAATCACGTTTTTGAATGGAAACCTGCTCGAGGATGTGTACATGACACAACCTAAGGTTTTTGTAGATCCACAACATACTAGCAGAGTATGCAAGCTACATAGGTCCATTTATGGACTAAAGCAAGCTTCTCGGAGCTGGAATCTTCGATTTGATGATGCAATCAAATAGTTTGGTTTCATCAAGAATGAAGATGAACCTTGTGTCTACAAGAAGGTTGTAGGGGACATAGTTGTATTCCTCATATTGTATGTGGATGACATACTACTCATTGGGAAAGACATCCCTTTGCTTCAGTCTGTCAAGACCTGGCTAGGGAGTTGTTTCTCAATGGAGGACTTAGGTGAAGTATCTCGCATTCTAGGCATACAGATCTATAGAGATAGATCTAAGAGATTGCTTGGCCTAAGTCAGAGTACATATATTGACAAGGTACTCCTACGGTTTGCCATGCAGAACTCCAAGAAAGAATTTCTGCCAATGTCACATGGCGTGAGTCTTTCGAAGACTCAAGGTCCCTCTTCTAGAGAGGAGAGAGACCGCATGGATTAGATCCCTTATGCCTCAGCCATAGGATCTATCATGTACGCCATGCTATGTACTCGACCTGATGTCTCGTATGCTTTGAGCATGACGAGCAGATACCAGTCAAATCCAGGTGAAATTCACTGGATAGCAGTCAAGAATATTCTTAAGTACTTAAGAAGAACTAAAGAATATTTCTTGATATATGGAGGCGATGACAAGCTAACTGTAAAGGGTTACAGTGATGCTAGGTTCCAGACCGACTAGGATGATTATTGATCGCAGTCAGGGTTCGTGTTTTGCATTAATGGTGGTGCTATGAGCTGGAAGAGTTCGAAGCAGGACACAATCGCTAATTCTATGATAGAGGCCGAGTACATTGCTGCATCACAGGCAGCAAATGAGGCAGTTTGGATCCGCAAGTTCATCACTGAACTTGGGGTGGTTCCTAGTATCATTGACCCTATTGAGCTCTATTGTGACAACAATGGAGCCATAGCACAGGCGAAGGAACCTCGCTCACACCAGCGGACCAAACAAATACTGCGGCGCTTCCATCTCATTCGAGAGATTATTGAGAGAGGAGATGTGAAGATTTGCAAAGTACCTACAGAGGCTAACATCGCAGATCCCTTGACCAAGGCTTTGGCACAGAGGAAGCATGATGGTCACACTAGGTCATTGGGGCTTAGAGCCTACACTGATTGGCACTAGTGCTAGTGGGTGATTGTTAGTTAGAGCCCTAGAGCCAATGATTTGATAATTGTATTATGGACTTGTTGTATCATATTCTTAAATAAATAAAGGCATTTTTTTTGTTATTATACTTACTTGTATTGGTGCCAAATAAACTAAGTATAATAGCGTCCTTGAGTAGAAGGTTCTTACCTATATCAATCGATTGGTTGAATCGATAGTGAGATGATATAGGGAACACTACTCTTAATCATTCCTAGTCGAGTATTAACATTCAGGGACAATGTTAATGTGACGAGACTAGCATGTAGGTCAACTCGATGACTTGATCTCACAAGTCATGGATATAGAGATATCAAGTTGACACATGGGTATGCATTGGAGAATGTATATTGAATGACCCGCCATGAGAAAGTATCATGGATCGTTATATGAGTGTCATATACTTTCTCATGTGGCTATTAGTATGACTACTAGTCCTTAGACCTGAAGTCACCATGGATCACTACATAAGGAGTTATGTACTTTGGTTTCATCAAACGTCACCCGTAACTGGGTGGACTATAAAGGCGATTACTGGGTATGTACCGAATTATGCAGAGGGATGTGAGTGATGTAGATGGGATATATCCCTCCTATATGACGAGAGAGACATCGATATTCTTGATAGAGTGAGATCACGAAGTGCATGGCCATGCCCAAATGAGTCAATATGAGATATTGAGCTCATTTGATTGAGTGAGTCTACTTGGAGTTCAAGATTTAGATTGATTAGAGCATGACACGGTCTATGCCTCACATTGATCAATCTAGATGTCTAGGATAGAAGGACACTTGTCATATTTTGTGAGGAGTCACAATTAGTAGTCACAAGGTGATGTTGGATCTCAACATTCTTGTAACTTGGGTAGTAATGATGTGTTGCTAGATACCGCTCATTACTTATGCTCCTAAATCGGTTTAGGGGCATTGCCAATATTACAAGAACCTATAGGGTTACACACAAAGGATAATTAGATGGAGATTAAGTTCATATGATGAACCAAGAGGATTAGATTTATTTGATGAAGCAAATTGGATTAAGAGTAATCCTAATTGGGCTAATTGAGTTGGACTCAAGTTGATTCATATGTTCAATGAGTCTAATTTAGATTATGACTCATTGAATCAATTTAATTAAATGAATTAGATTCATTATATTAAATTGACTTGAATTAAATGGTTGGATTAGATCAACCATGAGAGAGATTAAGTCAAGTTTGACTTGACTTGAGAGGAAGAGGAAGAATCAAGTTTGACTTGACTATTTGCCACCTCATTTGTCAGTTGGCATTAGGAGGACTAATGATGATGTGCCACATCATCATAACTAGCACATGTGTGTGTCACATCATGGAGGTTACAAACCTCTTTCCCATTTAATGTGGCTGGCCACATTAATTGTAAAGTAGTTACAATTGTGGCCGGCCACACAAAATGAATGGGGAATGAATTTTTCATTCAATTGATTCATTCAACTCTTCTTCCTCCTTGAGTTCCTTCTTCTCTCCCTCTCCTCTCCATTGCCGAGACTTTCTTGGAGTGCTAGCACACTCTAAGGTTCTCCCTCCATCGATTTGTTCGTGTGGATACTTCTAGAGGGTTGTCTACTTTGACAATCTTGAGATCCGGCATCTTGGACGAGCGGGATTCGTGAAAGGCACGCATCAAGGGTAAAACTCGTACTCTAATGTAGATCTAGAGTTTGTAAACTCGTACTCGTAGGTTTTTCAAAATTTTATTCTTCGCACGGATCCAGTGGCAGGGGTTTCGGGGTTTTCGCGACGCGAAAAAGTTGTTTTCGCGGCCCGAAAGACCCAACAACATTGTGCCGATCCAAATAGTGTGGTAAGAAAGAGTCGGCATTTACCCCATCTGTGTACTAGTGAAGTGTGACCGTGTTATTAAACTTGGCCAAGTGGTCATCGAGGTCTGTCGCTCCATTATATTCCTTGATCGTCAGTAGATTGTAATGCTTCGACAGAGGGTTATTTAGAATCCCCTCTGAAAACTGTTGATTGACCCATTTGGGTGAATCATCCTCTTGGGGTGCCTTCGCTTTCCTTCCGTCTCGAACATATGCCTCATTCAAGGATGATCCCCGATCTCTTTCCGCTCGGCCCCTTTCTTCTGCTAGGGGCCATAACGACGCTTGGTGGAATGGGACCGGCGCATGAGGGGTTTCCCTATAGGTGTCGATCGACCTCTTGTTTTGTTCCCGAATGTCTCAGTCATCTCGCTCAGTCTGGTGGCATACCGTGGAGTTTGCAGGCTCCTGCGCTTGACGCTCGGATAATGTCAGTTGGCGCTCAACCAATGCCTATTGTTGTTGTTGTTCCACTATCTTTGTTGCTCGAGATTGTATCAACATGTTGAGTTCCTCTTGAGTCAGCATCACCGTTGTCATTTTTCCAACGTCTTCCATCTTCTCATTCGGATGCAGGCCACTTTCCCATAGACAGTGCCAAAATGATCCTGTCTGAAGGCACGAAGCTGGAAAGCTGGGGAGGTGGCAGTTCCGCTGACTAAATGAAGACCTCGCTCCTCTCTGCAAAATAAAACCAAAACTAGGGAAGGGGTCCCTGACGTTGGCCCTCCGACGCTCAAGTTAGAAATAGAAGAAGAGAGTGAAAGTACTAGGGACAGAGATTCCAGTTACCTTTCTTCATACTTATCATATTCTTTTATACCTATTTTAGTGACCCTTCATATGCCCTATTTAATGATATTGATTGCAGACAGAAGATATTTTTATCTTGGCTTCTCCACATTCAATGATAGATAGAGTGCTCTCTTTTATTTTTTCTCTTCCCCTTATAAAGTATCCATTTTTTCCTCTTTTGTTATATCGGTTCATTTTTTCACTGTCAATCGTATACTCCGAGCCAGACGGGTGGCCCGCTCGGCTCGCTCTTATGCCGATCTGGCTGAGCAAACGTTGTTTCCTCCCGTTAGTCGACCGGACAGCGGTTCCTCCGATCGGCCTATATAGACTCGTCTCACTCAGGCAATGCGATTGCACCTCTAAGCCCTGTCATTGATCGTTTTGACTTTGGCCTCCACCGTGGCCATTGACCCATGCCAGGTGGGCTCCTCCTCATCGCCAGATCAGTGCCGTTAATGATTATTATTCGCCGAGTAGTGAAACACCCACTGTTTCACTCATTATCACTCAGCCATTTTGATTATATATTAATCTCGAATTTAATGCATCCATTACACTGCAACAAAAGACTTACGTGGTAAAATGTTGGTTGTTCCACCTCGGCAAATTTTGCCCCAATCGGTCCAGCATTCGACGTGTGCAGGTCATGCCTGCATATGAGTTAACATGGTTCAATGCAATCCAGGCCCTGGATTTACACCCCCCTGCACACCCATGCGTGAGGGAGAGCCTCTCTCCATGCATTTGTTCACATCATCAAAGCATGTGAATCAATATAAACCAACCAATATGCCAAGAAACTCCCAATGTGGGACTAAAGTCTCATTCACAATGGAGCTTTTATCCTTTTCACCTCTTCTCCATTCACACATGTTCAACAATCCCCCACATGAATGGAGATAGGGTATGTGATAACATTCAGCAGTTGAGTCAAGTATAGGATAAGTAGGTTTTACCCTTTGAACCTTTCCTTATGCAGATCTGGTTGCTTACTGGCTGATAGTAGACACGATGTCCTTGAACTATACTGCTGTCTGTGTAAGCAGTGACAAATCTCACCCAAGACTCTCCCTGATACAACTCAGCTCTCATGAGTGTGTTCATTTTTGGCCATGAATATGCCTAGTTCTGTGAGAAGCTCTAAGAATTGTGCCTCTAATTCTCTTTGAAGCGGTTCCACTTCTTTCTCACATAGGTGATCCCTCAAGAGTTGTCATCTACTCTTCTTGATCATTAAAAGCCCATGACTTACCCTGGCCTAGTCACTATTTCATTGGGTTATCCCCCCATAGTGTGTCTAGTCAGTACAAATTAGTTGTTCCTTTGAACCTAGTTCTTGGGATCTCCAGTCAGCATAGGTTGGATGTCCTCTGCAATGATCGCTGATAATGACATCAAGTCCATTCCCCATGATGAGCTTGCAACTAACTCTCGATTTAACCCTTTAGTTAGCGGATCTGCTAGGTTATCCTTTGACTTCACATAGTCAACTGTGATAACTCCCATTGAGAGTAGTTGTCTAATGGTATTATGTCTACGACGTATATGTCTAGACTTACCATTATACAGATGGCTCTATGCCTGACCGATTGTTGATTGACTATCATAATATATGCAAATTGTCGACACAGGTTTCGGCCATCTAGGAATATCTTCTAAGAATTGTCATAGCCATTCAGCCTCTTTACCACATTTTTCAAGAACTACAAACTCAGATTCCATCGTGGATTTAGTTATTACGGTTTGTTTAGAAGATTTCTAGAAAATGCTTGCACTTGCTAGAGTGAATACATATCCACTCGTAAACTTAGAGTCTTTTATATCAGATATCCAACTCGCATAGTTGTATTCTTTGATCACAACAGTATAGTGCAGTCCATATTCATGAGTATACCTCAAGTACCTTAGTACTCTTGTTATCCCTTTCCAGTGCACAACACCGGGATTACTCATGTATCTACTTAGTTTACTTACTGCGTAGGCTAAGTCTAGTCATGTACAACTCATCAGGTACATCAGACTTCCAATCACTCAAGAGTACTCTATCTGCGAGATACTTTTACCTCAATTTTTTGATAGATGTTGATTCATATCTATCGGTGTTTATGCCAACGCAGTATCACCCTTGGTGAATTTCTCAAGAATCTTGTCCATGTAATGAGACTGACTAAGAACAAGTCCTTCTATTGTTCTAAGAATTTTGATTTCTAGAATCACATCAGCTATACCCATGTATTTCACGTCAAATCTTGAGTTCAACATATTTTTAGTGGATTTGATTATCTTATCATTACTCCCAATGATAAGTTTGTCATCTACATATAGGCACAAAATGATATAGTCATTCTCTATGGTTTTCATGTAAATATATTTAGCACATTCATTAATCTTGAATCCACATTCCTTCATGGCATTATCAAATTTCTCATGACACTGCTTTGGTGCTTGTTTCATGCCATATAATGACTTCACCAATCTACATACCTTATTTTTTTGCCCTGGCACAAAAAACCCCTCAAGTTGCTCCATATAGATTTCTTCTTCTAAATCCTCGTTTAGAAAGTCAGTCTTTACATCCATCTGATGTCTTTCGAGATTCCATAGAGCGACAATAGTCAAAAATACTCTAATGGAAGTTATCCTCGACACCGGAGAATACATATCAAAGTAATCAAGGTCTTCTCATTATCGGTATTCTTTGATTACCAATCTGGCCTTATACTTATCAATTGTGTCATCTGACTTCATTTTCTTCTTGAAGTTCCACTTGCAACCTAGTGGTTTACTTCCAGGAGGAAGATCTCCAAGTTCCCAAGTGTGATTTTGCAAAATAGAGTCTATCTCAAATGCAATTACCTCTTTCTAGTGACGTCCATTAGAAGACTTACAACTTCTGAGTAACTTTAGGGCTCACTTTCCAACATGAAAGAGATAAAAATCTGATATATAGAATTTTTCTACCCGAGGTCTTTTGCTCCATCTAAGCTCAATCTCCACTGATTCCTCATCATTATCTTCACCTTGTATTTCATATGCCCGCTTTAAGGAGCTAACATCCTCTCGGGTCTTATACAAAAACACATGTTCGAAAAATGAGACATTTCTCGATTCTATTATCGAGTTCTTGTGTATCTCCGATATTTGTGATTCATACACAACAAACCTATACACACTATTGTTCTGTGCATATCTAATAAATATGCAATCAACAGTCTTTGGTCATATCTTAATCCTTTTTGAATCAGGCAGCAACACTTTGGCAAGATACCCCCACATTCATAAATATTTGTAGGAAGGTTGTCTTCCATTCCACAACTTATAAGGGCTCTTATCTATTTTCTTTTGGGGCACCTTATTTAAAAGGTAATTAGCTATTAATATAACTTCCCCCCACATGAACTCTGGCAATCCAAAGCTCAATAGAAGAGCATTCATCATCTCCTTTAGAGTTTGATTCTTTTGCTCAGCGACTTCATTTTGCTAGGGAGTATAAGGAGATGTTATCTCGTGTCTGATCTCATGTTTAGCACACAACTCAGCGAATAGTGATACGTATTCACCACCTCGGTCACTTCAAACCACCTTAATCTTTTTATTAAGTTGGTTTTCAACCTCATTTTTATAGAGAGCAAATTTCTCTATAGCTTCATCCTTACTTTTGAGAAGATACACATAACAGTATCTTGTGTTATCATCTACAAAAGTGATGAAGTATTTATTCCCACCACGTGTTGGTGTACCTTTGGGGTCGTACATGTTAGTGTGAATTAGCCCGAGTGGTTCGTTACTTCTTTCAATATGTTGAAAGGATGACCTTGTCATTTTCGCTTCAACAAAAATCTCACACTTGTGTTTTGGGTCAAGTTGGAATGTAGGCATAGTTTGCATATTTATTAATCTACGCAACACATCATAGTTAACATGTCCTAGTCTACCATGCCACAAACATGAAGACTCAAGCATATAAGTGGAAGAGCTTTCATTTTTATTTATCTTAAGCATAATCACCATTACATTGAGTTTAAACAACCTATCAGATACACAGTTGTTTCTTACAAACATTCCATTCTTGGATAATATAACTCTGCCTGATTCAAAAATAATGCGAAAGCCATGCTTGCTTAACAATGATCCGGACACTAGATTCTTTCGAATATCCGGAACATACAACACATTGTTCAAAGTGAGGTTCTTTCCTGAGGTCATCTTCAACACCACTTTTCCTTGGCCCATGATGTCCGAGGTTGCTAAGTTTCTCATGAACGGTTTGTCTCCAATGACTTCTTCGAAGTTGTGGAGCAACTTCTTGTTGCACCACACATGTCTAGTGGCTCCAGTATTGATCCACCATTGTCGCGAGTTTGAACTAACCAGGTTCAATTCTGAGACCATTGCGTAAAGGTCGTCTATTTTTGGACCCTCGTTTAGGTTGACCTCCTACTTCTTCTTTCGCTTCTTGCACTCCAAATATTTGTGACCCACTTGGTCATAGTTGAAGCATTTCCTAGAGAACTTCTTCTTGTTGATGCCTCCTCTGGGTCCCATCTTGGAAGATTTGGGATTCTTCCGTTTTGAGCTTTGACCGTGCTCGACCATTTTGGCTTTCACAATAACATGAGAGAACAACTTTCTCTCTGAACTCTTGTTATCTTCTTCGATGAGAAGTCGAACAATGAGTTCCTCCACATTCATCTCCTTCCGCTTGTGCTTCAGGTAGTTCAGGGACTCCCATAGCTCCTTAGTCATTCTCTTCATGCTATACACACCGTACAGCGAGTCGGTAAGACAGTTGAGGATGTAGTTTCGGCAAAGGAACTCAGAATGAGTCCATGCCTCCACTGCACTGATGGTTTGCGCATCAGCATTCTCAACACGCTTGGGTCCTTAGTTAAGAACCGAGCCAGGTCAAGTGTGGTCAAGTAGAAGAGCATCTTCAGCTGCCACCTCTTGAAGTTCAATTCACTGAACTTCTCTGACTTTTCCCATGATTGATTGGCATAGTTTCAATCGGGGTGGAGGGGGCCTACACGTGTTGAATCTATTGTACCTTAACATTCTATTCTGTGGTCATCTCAACAGAATTGAGTCTGTTTCAAGGTTGTTGGAAGAAATTGTTAGCGCTACTCAGAATTCCGTTATGTTTCCCCTGTACAAAAATTTATACAAGTACAAAACTTTTCCTAGCAACCCATGTGTTTTTCAAAAGTTAAACTTGGATTGCAAACAAAACTTAACATTATTAATTTGAGTTCAACCCATGTGTTCATCAGAAGTTAAACTATATTATAAAAGTTGATTAAATATCTATTTCAAGGATTAGCTTCCAGGTCCTTGGCGAGGCACTTGACCTTCTTGGGTATGGGATGATCCACCACTTCCTAGTCAAAGTCTTTCAAAGAAATTGAATATTTAAACTCCTTACAGTAAACCCTAGGTTAAACTATAGAGACCTCAATCAAAGCACAAGATCGCTAGCCTCTTGTGTTGGTACTTCAGGATCTATACAAAGGAAATATAAACTAATACACAGCGGAAACAATTAACTAGTTATACCTTTCTTTGTAACTTAAAGACCTCTTGATCTTCTGCTGTATTCCTCTCCTCCTCTTGGACGTCGTGTGGGCGACGATCTACCAAGACGTAAAAACCACCCAAGTCCTTCTTTCTTCCAAGACTTTCGGCCACCAAAGGATCAAAGCTAGGAACACCACCTCTTGTTCTTCTTTCTTCCTTGCAACCCGCCGGCCACAAGATGGTTGAAGCCTCTTGATGCCGCCGGCCTTAGGTGAGAAAGCAAGGGGAGAATAAGAATATGAGGGGGCCGGCCACAAGGAGAATAGAAGAGGAATAGACATTGTGTAGATGATTATTTTTCTAAGGCACCATCTATCCTCTTTTATAATCCTTGGTAATGGCTAAAAAGGAAAGATTTTAACAACAATTAAAATCTCTCTTTTAAATTTCCTATTGTGGATTACTACAAAATAAAAGTTTTAAAATTAAAAATCCCTCTTTTAAATATTGTAGATGGCTACAAAAAGAATGATTTTTAAAATTAAAACCTCTCTTTTAAATCATGGTTACAAAAAAGGAAAGTTTTAACAAAAATAAAATCTCTCTTTTAAACCATTGTAGATGGTTATAAAAGGAAAGATTTTTTAAATTTTAAACTCTCTTTTAAAACCATGTGGATGGCTTCAAAAAAGGACAAGTAATTTCATGCTACTAAAGATAGAGAAAGAAAATACACCAAACATACTAACACTATCTTGACAACACATGAACTAAGAAAATGTTAGTCATTTTGCTATCGGACAAGTAGCAAAAAAAATAGAAGGTTTGATGTTCTCAAATATGCCTCAAAACTATGAAACTAATAAAATGAGATGTAAATAGAAATATGAAACTAATAAAAGGAGAATAAACAAAGCAGACTAATAAAATATGCAAAACAGAAAAATAAAATATGCAAAAAGAAAAGAAAACTTGACTCAACTCAGGTTGTGCAGACACAACACCCCCCCAGACATAGACTTTTCATCGTCCCGATGAAATCAATACGGTGGCGAAGGTAGGGATAAGGGGGTCCTCGATGTGTGCCAGGGGGAAATCTAGGCATACCAGGAAGATGACCAATGTGTTGATGATATTGATAAAGGGAATCTACTTGTTGTCTAGTAATATCCATATCATCTATAAAATTACTCATTCTTTCTTGGTCAACCTCATAGTCCTGAACGAACCCTATCACTTGACTATGGAAGTCCCTAGTAAACTGAAAATGATCCTTGTAACGCCCGAAAATTTCCAAATTAATTAGTAGAAATATTCTATTATTTTCCTAGAATTTTAGGATATTTTTATGGAATTTTTAGAGTAGCGGTAGTAGCAAAAACAAATAGAAACGTAAAATGGTCTAGGCAGGAATTGAACCCGAGACCTATGGGCCCTATGCCTTATAGAGGACTCTAGTAACCAAGTGAACCCAGCAGGGCCGTGCTGAAAGAAGAGGGAACCAATTATATTTATATTTAAGTTGGCCGAATTAAACACTTAATATAAATAGGAGACTTAAGTGGGGATTGATTAATTTTAATCGTTAAATTCCTCTCCTCAAACCCTCACACGCCGCCGACTCCTCTCTCCCTCACCCTCTCGGCGCCCAAGTCCAAGGAACCAAGGGTTCCATTCCAAGGGTCATAGGAGCACCTTCCAGCGACGACTTCAGCACGAGAACGTTCCTCTCCGCGAGAAGGGCACGTAAACGCGAGGAGATCAACGAAGGGATCTTCTCCACCGGAAACCTAGCGTTTAGATTTGTTAGAAACTTCGAGAAGGAGGTAAGAAACCCCTCACCTACAGTATAAGTAGCTAATCGTGTGTTTTATGCATTAGTTTAGTAGTATACAGATTTTCAGTACGTAGGGTGTGTAATAGTGCACACCAAGTGCTTGATATAATGTTTAGCTTAGTAAAATGCTACAATAAGCATTTTAATAGTTCAGTAAATGCAGTAGAAACATTTAGAATAGCATATTTAGTCTTGCTACAGCTTATATGGGACTACGGTCCAATGGGTGGGCTCCCACAGTCGCCTCTAGGTTCAGACAACCTAGCTCTAGGTTCAGATAACCTAGAAATAGCAAGATAAGAAAAATTCAGCTATAACCAGTATTTTATTTTCAGTAGTGGCACTGTACTGGACTAGATGTCCAATGGGTTGGGCTCCCATAGTCGTCCCTAGGTTTAGATAACCTAGTAAACCCTACTAGATTCAGAATTTGCAACCCCGAGTTTAGTTAGGGATGCACGCACAACAAGTACAGTTACCGGGCCCATCAGCAGCATGATTATGTATTTTCATCTATTTATGATAAATAGCTATCAAAACTTCGCAACATAGTTATGTGAACACCGAGCGGCTTAGCACCAGTTAGCTAGTAGTGTAGCTTAGCTTTTATTTCAGCTTAGTTCTTATGGATCCACATGATGGTTTTATGCTCAGCTATGATTGCCATGTATCGTATTTGATTATGCCATATTTTAGAATCCATGTTTAGCAATGTCAACATATATTTCAAATAGCATGTTTTAAAAGCATGAATTGCATCGTATGCATGTTTTGTGAGGTAGATGGTTTCTTACTAAGCTCCCAAGCTTACAGATACTTCTTTCCTTATACTGCAGATAAAGGTAAAGGAAGGATGGATTAGAGGAGGCTGGAGGACAATGCAATGAAGTTTTTGTGTGGATGGAACTTAGAATAAAGATCTTGGAGAAACTAGCAAAATTAGAAACCTTTAGCATTTTCTTAAGTTATTACGTTTCCGCACTTCTAGTTATTTTAATGTTTGAATCATGAAAGACCTGTTTAGATTGTTAGTGATCATGCTCAGAATGTCAGTTAATTGCTATTGGTATATTTATAGCCATGTTAGAACTTATGTGTGTGAATTTGGCACGAAACAGTGCTGAAATCAGACTCCTGACACAAAATCAGAAACCCCAATCGATCAGCCGATCGATTGGGGGTCTTCAGTCGATCAGTTGATCGATTGAGGAGTTTGTAACGCGAATAGTAAGCTCGGGGATCGATCCGCCGATCAATCCGGACGCGTTCTGTCGCAAACAGAAAGCCCTGGAATCGATCACTGGATCGATTAGCAAGTCTGGATCGATCAGTCGATCGATCCAGAATATTACCCCGCGCACAGTAGTGCGCTGAATCGATCAATGGATCGATTAGTCAGGACGGATCGATCAACCGATCGATCCAGAATCTTGTCCATGCACAGTAGCATGCTGAATAGATCAGCGGATCGATCAGATGACTCCAATCGATCAGCTGATCGATTGGAGTGTCTGATTTCAGCTGGAAGGGTCTCATTTCAGTCTTTCGATCAAATCGAAAGTTCGGGTTCCTTCCCTAGTGTATGCATGTCAATGGAAAGGTCTTTGAATCTAGTCCTACCGACTGTAATAGCTATTAGCAGAGTAAGATTTTAATTAGTACGGTTTTTCGCACCGTTTAGCTTAGCACAGCATAATGTGACGGTCCGACCTCGCAGCCTAGTTTAGTAGGAGGCGGGTCGTTACAGAGTGGTATCAGAGCAAAGTTCCATACTTCCTACACACACAGCAGCATTGAACTTTCAGCTTCCAAGTGAGAACATCTCTCACTTCATTTATGTTTTGCTTTCATGTTTATAGATAATTAAAGCATGCTTATGTATGATAGCCTCTAGTGTGATTATGGTAGCTAATTAAACATGATAACAATAGTTATGCAATACGATCCTGTTAGTTATGTATGTCCTCTATTTCTTTAGAAAATGGTACGAGGACGCCCAGCTAGAAAGGCACCAGCTACTGAGCCCCAGCATGAGGCAGGCAGCTCAGTGCCTCCCCCAGACCTTACCGCAGTAGTGGCTCAATTACAGAAGAAGCTAGCTGAACAACAGCAGGAGATAGCCACCTTAAGGGCTAGTCAGCAGAACACTCCCACTGTCACTCCGGAACCTAACCTGACAACCCCAGCAGTAATAGCGGTTCCACCAGTCCAACCTACAGCACCAGTAGCCCGAGCAGCAAGGGCAAGGAGGGAAGCTTATCTGATCCAGTGGCAGAAAATTAAGCCAGAGAACTTCTCAGGCACTAGTGAACCATGGGATGCTCAAGCCTGGTTCAAAACACTGGAGAGTACGATGGAGCTTCTGGACTGGCCAGAACACGAGAAGGTGAAATGTGCCTCCTTCTGCCTGTCAGGGGACGCACGTATGTGGTGGGAAAGAATTAAGGTGAAGCGCCCGGTGAACCAGATGACATGGGCTGACTTCGAGAGAGAATTCTTTGAAGAGTTCTTTCACATGCAGGTTATAAACCGCCACTACGACGAGTTCACTGAATTTCTCTAGGGCAACCTTTCAGTGGAGGAAGCCGTGAAGAAATTCAACAGATTGGCTCGTCTATGCCCTGAACTAGTCAGCACTGAAAAAGAACGAGTCCGGTTGATGCTCAAGATGCTAAGGCCGGAAATAGCAATGAACGTGACCAGCGGCGTCCATAGGCCACAAACCACTGAAGAACTAGTAAGCAGTGCTTTGACCACCGAGCACTACCAGAACAATATCAAACAACAGAATCAAGTCCTCTCAGAGTCCAAAGGTCAGGGAGGCTCAGGTACTCAGAAACACCAGGGCCACAGCTCCCACGGCTCTAACTAGAAAGGGAACTCCAGCAACAAACGCAAACCAGGGAGTTACCCAAAAGGAGGACCAGCCAACAAACAACCTAGTTATCCCAAGTGTTCTACTTGTGGGAGATTCCACCCAGGAGTTTGTCGCAAGGGCACACGGGGATGCTTCGAATGTGGACAAGAGGGGCATATGGCTAAGCAGTGTCCGAACAAGACCGGTATTCCTCAACCACAGCCAATTCAGTATGGAGGCCAGCCAGCCCAGTTACACCAGATGCAGGCTACTTTAGACGGCCCATCCATCAGCCAGGGCAGACTAGAAGCCCCCTCAGCCACGACGAACGCGAGGATCTATTCACTCACCAGAGAGGATGTAGCGAATGCCTCGACAGTTGTTACAGGTCAAATCAGTATTTTACAGCAAAGTGCAACTGTCTTATTCGATACTGGGGCAACCCATTCTTATATATCCAGGGCATTCACCGAAAAGTTAGTAGTACCCCCAGAGGTATTCAGTGATCAGTTTCTGACAAACACTACCTTTGGGAGAAATTATGGCATCCAAGCACTGGCTCAGAGCAGTGCCAATCATTATAGTAGACAGAGAACTCTTTTGTGATCTGATAGTGCTAGATATGACTGATTACGATGTCATCATGGGAATAGACTTTCTGATGAAGTACGGCGCCTCTATAGAGTGCCGTAAACAGAGAATTGTATTCCAACCCGAAGCAGGAGTGCAGTTTTGGTTCGTCGGAGAACCAAAGAGAAAGGCCAAGAAGTTTCTCTCAGCTCTGAAGGCACAGAAACAACTAGATTTAGGATGTACGGGATTCTTAGCACATGTAGTCAGTAGCAGTCAGGACAAGGACCGAAAGCTAGAGGAGGTCTGAGTCGTATGTGACTACCCAGCAGTCTTTCTTGAGGAGTTACCAGGCCTAGCACCAGACAGGGAGATAGAATTTGAGATAGAACTTATTCCCGGTACAAATCCCATCTCCAAAGCACCCTACCGCATGGCTCCAGCAGAACTGAAGGAACTTTAGGAGCAACTACAGGAGCTGCTTGACAAGGGCTTCATACATCCTAGTCACTCACCATGGGGAGCGCCTATACTGTTCGTGAAGAAGAAGGACGGGAGAATGCGCCTGTGTATAGATTATAGAGCACTAAACCAAGTCACGATCAGGAACAGGTATCCTCTTCCCAGAATAGATGACCTGTTTGATCAGCTAAAGGGAGCAGCAGTGTTCTCTAAGATAGATCTCAGATCGGGATATCACCAAGTGAGGGTTAAAGAAGGTGATATACCCAAGACAACCTTCAGGACCAGATACGGACACTATGAGTTCGTAGTCATGCCCTTCGGCGTGACAAATGCTCCAGCTACTTTCATGGACCTCATGAACAGGGTATTCAGAGAACACTTAGATAAGTTCGTTATCGTATTCATCGATGACATCCTTATCTATTCCAAAACTCAGGAAGAACATGCAGAGCACCTGAAGACAGTACTACAGATCCTTCGGCAGAACCAGCTGTATGCCAAGTTCACGAAGTGTGAATTCTGGCTCGATCAGGTGTCCTTTCTGGGTCACATCATCTCCAAGGATGGTGTCATGGTAGACCCCAGCAAGATAGAGGCTGTGAGTAACTGGAAAAGACCTAAGAACGCCAGTGAGATCAGAAGCTTTCTAGGACTAGCGGGCTATTACAGAAAATTCGTAGAGGACTTCTCCAGGATAGTCTCCCCACTGACAGCTCTTACCAGAAAGAACAGAAAATTTCAGTGGACAGAGGACTGTGAGAACAGCTTCAGCGAGCTAAAGAGGAGATTGACGAGTGCTCCCATTCTGGCTCTACCAGAAAACACAGACAGTTTTGATATTTATAGTGATGCCTCTAAATTGGGACTAGGAGCAGTACTGATGCAAGAAGGTAAGGTGATCACCTATGCTTCCAGACAACTCAAGGATTATGAGAGGAACTACCCTACTCATGACCTCGAGCTTGCAGCAGTCGTGTTCGCTCTCAAAATTTGGAGACATTACCTGTATGGAGCTCAGTGTAGAGTATATACAGATCATCAAAGTCTGAAGTACTTCTTTACTCAGAAGGATCTGAATATGCGACAGCGTAGATGGCTCGAACTGGTCAAGGATTATGATGTAGACATCCTCTACCATCCAGGAAAAGCCAATAAGGTAGCAGACGCACTTAGCAGGAAGTCCAGCGCCACCTTACTATCACTAGCAGCCATGTCACCGCCCCTACAGAAGGAGATCACAGATTTCAGCCTCGAACTTATAGTGGGACAACTCTCTACTATGACATTAGAATCCACCTTGCTTGGTGATATCCAGACAGCTCAGGGACAGGATCCTGAAATTCAGAAAATCAAGCAAGGGCTAGCAGGATCAGAAAGTGGAGAGTTCAGAGTATCAAATAGTGGGGCATTATATTTTGGTGATAGACTTTGTGTTCCAGATCAGGAGGAACTACGGAGGAAGATCTTAGACGAGGCTCACGGAACTCCTTATGCGATGCATCCTGGTTCCACCAAGATGTACCAGGACCTAAAGAAACATTTTTGGTGGCCTGGGATGAAAAGAGACATCGCTAGATATGTTAGCACCTGTCTGACCTGCCAGAGAGTCAAGGCAGAACACCAGAGACCAGGAGGAGTTCTGCAGCTTATCCAGATCCCAGAATGGAAGTGGGAAGACATTTCTACGGATTTCATAGTGGGACTACCCAGAACCACGAATGATTTTGATACCATCTGGGTAATAGTTGACAGGTTAACTAAATCAGCCCACTTCTTAGCTATCAGGATATCCTACTCCATGGAACAGCTAGCTCAGTTGTATCTCAGGGAGATCGTTAGACTGCATGGAGTCCCACAGACCATTATTTCAGACAGAGACAATAGATTCACATCACACTTTTGGGAGTGTGTATAGTCAGCATTGGGCACCAAGTTAAAATTTAGCACAGCTTTCCATCCTCAGACAGATGGTCAGATGGAGCGAGTAAATCAGGTACTCGAAGATATGCTCCGAGCATGTGCCCTAGACTTCAAGGGAAGTTGGTACAAATATCTGAGTTTAGCAAAATTTGCATACAACAACAGCTATCAGGCCACTATCGGTATGGCACCTTACGAGGCTCTCTATGGGCGGAGGTGTAGATCTCCAATCTACTGGTATGAGAGTGGTGAACAGAAGGAACTAGAACTTCAGACAGATCTAGTAGCAGACACCACGGCAGCTATACAGCAGATCCGCCAGAGGATAGAGACAGCTCAGAGCCGCCAGAAAAGCTATGCTGATACACGGCGCAGACCCTTAGAATTTTCAGTTGGGGATACAGTATTCCTCAGGGTAGCTCCCATGAAGGGAGTAATGCTTTTTGGGAAGAAGGGCAAATTAAGTCCCAGATATGTGGGACCATACCTTATCACTAGAAGAGTGGGCAAGGTAGCATATGAGCTAGAGCTACCCCAGGAGATGTCAGCTATCCACAATGTATTTCATGTCTCTATGCTGAAGAAGCATATCCCAGATGCCACTCAAGTGATTGAGCCCCAGTCGGTACAAGTCCGCGAAGACCTCAGCTCTAGGTTCAGATAACCTAAAAATAGCAAGATAAGAAAAATTCAGCTATAACCAGTATTTTGTTTTCAGCAGTGGCGCTGTACTGGACTAGATGTCCATTGGGTTGGGCTCCCATAGTCGTCCCTAGGTTTAGATAACCTAGTAAACCCTACTAGATTCAGAATTTGCAACCCCGGGTTTAGTTAGGGATGCGTGCACAGCAAGTACAGTTGTCGGGCCCATCAGCAGCATGATTATGTATTTTCATCTATTTATGATAAATAGCTTTCAAAACTTTGCAACATAGTTATGTGAACACCGAGCGGCTTAGCACCAGTTAACAGTAGTGTAGCTTAGCTTTTATTTCAGTTTAGTTCTTATGGATCCACATGATGGTTTTATGCTCAGCTATGATTGCCATGTATCGTATGTGATTATGCCATGTTTTAGAATCCATGTTTAGCAATGTCAGCATATATTTTAAATAGCATGTTTTAAAAGCATGAATTGCATCGTATGCATGTTTTGTGAGGTAGATGGTTTCTTACTAAGCTCCCAAGCTTACAGATACTTCTTTCCTTATACTGCAGATAAAGGTAAAGGAAGGATGGATTAGCGGAGGCTGGAGGACAATGCAATGAAGTTGTGTGTGGATGGAACTTAGAATAAAGATCTTGGAGAAACTAGCAAAATTAGAAACCTTTAGCATTTTCTTAAGTTATTACGTTTCTGCACTTCTAGTTATTTTAATGTTTGAATCATGAAAGACTTGTTTAGATTGTTAGTGATCATGCTCAGAATGTCAGTTAATTGCTATTGGTATGTTTATAGCCATGTTAGAACTTATGTGTGTGAATTTGGCACGAAACAGTGCTGAAATCATACTCCTGACACAAAATCAGAAACCCCGATCGATCAGCCGATCGATTGGGGGTCTTCAGTCGATCAGTTGATCGATTGAGGAGTTTGTAACGCGAACAGTAAGCTCTGGGATCGATCCGTCGATCGATCCGGACGCATTCTATCGCAAACAAAAAGCCCTGGAATCGATCACTGGATCGATTAGCAAGTCTGGATCGATCAGTCGATCGATCCAGAATATTACCCCGCGCATAGTAGCGTGCTGAATCGATCAATGGATCGATTAGTCAGGATAGATCGATCAGCCGATCGATCCAGAATCTTGTTCGTGCACAGTAGCATGCTGAATCGATCAGCGGATCGATCAGATGACTCCAATCGATCAGCTAATCGATTGGAGTGTCTGATTTCAGTTGGAAGGGTCTCATTTCAGTCTTTCGATCAAATCGAAAGTTTGGGTTCCTTCCCTAGTGTATTCATGTCAATGGAAAGGTCTTTGAATCTAGTCCTACCGACTGTAATAGTCATTAGCATAGTAAGATTTTAATTAGTACGGTTTTCCGCACCGTTTAGCTTAGCACAGCATAATGTGACGGTCCGGCCTCGCAACCTAGTTTAGTAGGTAGCGGGTCATTACAATCCTGTACCTCCTTAAACTGGTCGTCAGATAACTTGAAACGACCCTCCAACAATCATTGTTGGGTATTTTGCTTCTCATGAAGGGAGTCTAAGGAGGCACAGAAATCAAAGAAATCAAATCTAGAAGGTCCCGTACCATAGGCAAAAGAGTGCCTAGGAGGTTCCGGATATCCGGAAGGGTGCGTGAATCCTAATGACGAGGGCTCCTAGTGGTACTCAGTTTCTTCTATAATGAAGGGGGCAGTTTCGGGGATTAAGTCAATAATCACCCAGTTCGCGGGGTTGCGAACTGAAGTGCGCTCGGGGCAAGGAAGAGGTAATGGAAAATCATTGTTCCTAGGGAAGGCAAACTCATTCCCATCCCGACAAATCATCTTCATTGCAAGACAAGAATCCATGTCGATCTTATCATTACCATGAATGATCTCTAATCCATCAAGCTCACAACCCAGATTGAATGTAATTTGGGTGATCAATCAACCAAACACTATCATCCCCAAAGATGCTTACACTGCTCTCAACAAATTATATAAAAAATGAAATCCGGAATTAAAATCCACTTTGTTCAACATCTCCCAAAAAGAATAAAGCTCTACCTTTTTAACCACCCCATCACTTTCTCCTCGACCAAAGATCATTTTGCTCATCACTCGGTGGAGGTATCTAAAGGTCGGGTTTTGCATACGGGATGCCTTAGCTCCAGAGGGTTCGTAAGGTTCCTTTGATCCGGCTATTGACGTCCAAAATTTATTCCATTTAATTTCATCATCAAATCTACGGGCACCACCAGTAGGTAAACCAAAACAATTATTAAAATAACTAAAAGTCCACCGAACTTCTTTATTCGTCATCCTAAAAGTTATGACCCCTACGTAGTCATCCTCAAATGAAAATTTAACATCAATTAAGCTCAAAAATTCAAGGACTAGGTGGGGGTAAGTCGGTAAATGAGCATACATAATATCATTCCAGTCTAAAGAACTAATCATCCAATGTACATCATCCCTAATTCCTAACATATCCAAAGTAGTGGGATCCATGTATCTAGCGCATATAATTTTTCTAGCAACAAGGATATCATATCTAGTTTTGTGTTCATGATTTCTAAAAATAATATTAAATTAGTTTTCGTTACCTTTGTCGCGTGCCATCCTTTTTCCTTTTCCTTTTGAAGAAGAAGCCTTCCCTTTGCCTTTGTCGCCTCCCGGTGCATCTCCTTCGCCAGATCCATCGCTTCCTCAACGAAGTCTCTTCAAGATCTGCGACATGCCGTCCAAGGCTTTGAGGAATTTCTTGTGGAGATGGATCCTGAAGATGGGAGAGGAGGAGAAGGAAGGAAAATAGGGGAGTTGCTTCTCTCTTTCCAAATTTATGGCTTGAAGAAGTGTTAGATCTAGATGTAGATCTAAGCAAAGATGAACTCTAGAGGTGGGGATTAGGGTTTGATGAGGTGTAGTGGGGAGGAGAAAACTTTTGGGAGAGAAGAAGATGGAAATAGGGCTTTTTTGGAGAGGTGGACGGTGCACATGGGTAGGGGAGCAATCGTGTCTTATAGACACGGTCGAGTTAGGTATGGTTTCTGCACGGCCGTACCAATTGGCACGGCCCCCTCTCTTCTCCCTTCAACCAAAGTCGCACAGCCGTGCCGATTGTCACGGCCCGTGCCTTCTTCTTCTCTGCATTGATCGCACGATTGTGCCAATTGGCACGATCGATGTCGCTTTCTCCATTGGTCCTCTTGCACGGCTGTGCCAATTGGCATGGCCGGTGTCTTTCTCTTCTCTGCACAAGCTACATGGTCGTGCAAAGTTGCACGGCCTTTGTCCCTCTGTCGACTTCGCATGGCCGTGTGGGGTCACACGGCCGACTCCTTTAAGCGCACGGTGACTCACCTTTCACCATTTTGGTTCCTCTGACACCTCCACGCCCATGAAACGCTCACAGCCAGCTCATGGAGGCTCTGCACATTCTGAAAATGAATACCCAAAAATAAAGAAATAATAAAAGTACTCGAAAATAAACGGAATGATGAACAAAAATGAAAAACCCTTGGGTTTCCTCCCAAGAAGCCTTTGTTTTAGGTCTTTAGCTCGACCCCATTTCAGTTAGTGTGGACTAAACCCATGGAAGCATGGCTCTCCTCCTAGGGTTAATGCTCCAGTCTGCACCTTTAGTTTCGCTCGTGCAGGACAAATGTACTTCTTTTTGCTCGCTGGAGGGGACCTCTCTTGGAATCTGCACTCCTCGACTCTATGTATGTTCATCTTGCTAGTATTTTCCTAAGAAGAGGGGTCGCAGATAGAAGAATCAGTAAATCAAATTTAATCCTTTCTTTGTCGATCTCCAAGGATAACTTGTGACTTTTCACATCAATGAGGGCCCCAACTGTGGCAAGGAATGGTCTTCCAAGAATGATCAGTATCTTGGGATCCTCCTCCATATCTAGGATAATGAAATCTATGGGGATGACGCATCTGCCTACTTCTACTTGCACATCTTCCACTATTCCCATTGGGTATCTACATGAATGGTCAGCTAATTGCAATGTCATAGTAGTCAGTTTAATATTCTGGAGTCCTAGCTTCTTACATAACGAGTAGAGAAGTAGGCTAACATTGGCTCCCAAGTCACAGAAAACTTTCTGTATAAGTTCAGACTCAATTTTACAAAGTATGGAAAAACTCCATGGATCCTGAAGTTTCTATGGAATATTTTCCATAAGTAGAGCGCTGAAATTTTCTGTTAATGCTACAGCCTCGAAGTCGCTTTCCTTAATCTTCTTCACGAATTAGTTGAACTCTTCATCCTTTTGGGATGTTATCAGTTTCTGAGGGAATGGAATTGTCTGACTTTGTGGGAAAATTTGAAGAGTTCCTTCAAATTTCTTGGTGATCTCCTCTTTATCCTTGTTTTGGATCTGATTGGGCATCAGGGGAGAGGGCTCTTCCTCTGAGTCAGGTCCTTTCTGAGTAGTGGTCTGGGGGTCTCCCAAAGTTCGTCTGCTCCTCAGCTCGATGCGGTTGCAGTGTTCTACTAGGTTTATATCGGGCTTTCCTTGAAATGTTCCCTGTGCTCTTGAGAAAGACTGAGCTATCTAGGCTATCTAGCTGTCTTACATCTTCTGATATTTTTCTGAATTTTCTAGTCTTTGAGTCAATTGCTTGATCTCATTCTTTATCTCTTTTTTCTCTGAGAGAGCTTCTTCAAGCATTTTTTCGATTTTGGATAGTTGTGAAGGTTGCTGTTGTTGATACGTCTGTTGTCCAGATGGGTAGCTCTGTTGCCCAGGTTGATAGCTTTGTTTTGTTGGTCCATGGTCCTGATTATTCTGATATGAGAAATTTGGGTGGTTCCTCCATCCAGGGTTGTATGTGTTGGAGTACGGATTATTTTGCTTTTGGTTGTAATTGATTATCGCATCGCATTGCTCAAGTTGGTTTATTTATGCTTGTATTGGCCCTAGGGGGCAAGTATCTTGAGCGTGATTCGTACTTCTGCAAGTTTCGGAAACACAAACTATTGTATTGACTGTGTTGTTTCCCATGGCCTCAAGCTTCTTGGTCAGAGCGTCCAGCTTTGCAGACATGAGCGTGACTGCATTTACGTCAAATTTTCCTAACGCCTTTATTGGATTCCCTAAGAAAGAACCACCAGATCTTTTGGTTGCCCACTGATGGTGGTTCTGTGTCACATTCTCTATGATCTCTTCAGCTTCATCAAGGCTCTTGTTCATTAGTGCTCCTCCTGCTGCAAAATCGAGGGATACCTTCGTGTGATAGTTGATTCCATTGTAGAATGTGTGTAGAACCAACCATTTCTCAAGGTCATGATGAGGGCACTATCTCAGCATACTTTTGAACCTGCCCCAAGCTTCAAATAATGATTTTGACTCTATCTATTTGAAGCTTGCGATCAAATTCCTCTTGTGGGCAGTTTTGCTTCGCGGGTAGAATTTGTCCAGAAATTTCTGCTCACACTGCTCCCGAGATGTTATGCTATTTACTGGAAGGGAATTTAGCCACTGCTTGGCTCTGTCTTTCAGGGAGAATCCAAAGAGAAGTAGTCTTGCTAATTCTGGAGGGACCCCATTCACTTTCATAGTACCGCAAATTTCGTAGAAAAGCTCTAAGTGATGGTTTGGATCATTGTGTGGTCCTCCTCCAAATTGATTCTGCTGAAACATGTGGATCACTGCATGCTTGATTTCAAAATTGTTGGCTTTGATTGGCCGTCGAGTAATGCTAGACCGAACCCCTCGTGCATAAGGTGTTGCTGTTGGGTTTTTCGGGCCGCGAAAACCGCTTTTCACGTCGCGGAAACCCCGAATCACCCAAAGCCGTAGATTCGTGCAAGGAAAACCGAACGAAAATTACGAGTACGAGTTTTAAATATCTAGATCTACTCCTAGATCTATGTGTTGAGAAGTATACCTTGAAGCGTGCCCTTTCGCGTTCCCGCTCGTCCAAGCAATTGCCGGATCTCTAGACCGTCAAGCGTCGGTCCTCTAGAAGTATCCACACGGACACGTAGGTGGAGAAAACCTCACACAAAGGTGTGCTAGCACCTTGGTAAGATTCGGCCAAGCAAGGAGGAGAGGGAGAGGGAGAGCTTGAGAGGAAGAAAGAAGAAGATACACACTTGAATGAAAAAATGAATTCCCATTCAAAACCAAAAGTGGTCGGCCACTTCCCATAGTGTAACTCCCCATTAAATGCAATTAATGTGAAGTTATTAAGAAAATGGCTTTGTAACTTCCATGAGGTGGCACCCATGATGATGTGGAGTAACATCATTGGTCCATTTCAATGCCAACTCACCAATGAGGTGGCATAAAGTCAAGTCTAACTTGACTTTTAATCTTCCTCTCAAGTCAAGTCAAACTTGACCAAATCTCTTCCATAGTTGATCGAATCCAACCATTTGATTCAAGCCAACTTAATATAATGAATCTAATTCATTTAATTAAATTGATTCAATGAGTCAAAATCTAAATTAGACTCATTGAACACATGAATCAACTTGAGTCAAACACAAGTTAGCCCAATTAGGATTACTCTTAATCCAATTTGATTCATCAAATGAATCTAATCCTCTTGGTTCATCATATGAACCTAATCTCCATCTAATTGTCCTAAGTGTGTGACCCTATAGGTTCTTGTAACGTTGGCAATGCCCTAAACCCATTTAGGAGCATAAGTAATGAGCGGTATCTAGCAACACATCATTACTACCCAAGTTACAAGAATATCGAGATCCGACATCACCTTGTGACTACTAATTGTGACTCCTCACAATATATGACAAGTGTCATTCTATCCTAGACATCTAGATTGATCAATGTAAGGCATAGACCGTGTCATCCTCTGACCAATCTAAATCTTGAACTCCAAGTAGACTCACTAAATCAAATGAGCTCAATATCCCATATTGACTCATTTGGGCATCGCCATGCACTTCGAGGTCTCACTCTATCAAGAATACTGATGTCTCTCCCGTCATATAGGAGGGATAAATCCCATCTACATCACTCACATCCCTCTGCATAATTTGTTATATACCCAGTAATCGCCTTTATAGTCCACCCAGTTACGGGTGACGTTTGACGAAACCAAAGTGCATAACTCCTTATGTAGGGATCTATGGTGAATTCAGGTCTAAGGACTAGTAGTCATACTAATAGCCACATGAGAAAGTATATGACACTCATATAACGATCCATGATACTTTCTCATGGCGGGTCATTCAATATACATTCTCTAATGTATACCCATGTGTCAACTTGATATCTCTATATCCATGACTTGTGAGATCAAGTCATCGAGTTGACCAACATGCTAGTCTTATTGCATTAACATTGTCCCTGAATGTTAATACTCGACTATGAATGATTAAGAGTAGTGTTCCCTATATCATCTCACTATCGGTTCAACTAACAGATTGATATAGGTGAGAACCATCTACTCAAGGACATTATTATACTTAGTTTATTTGGCACCAATACAAGTAAGTATAATAACCAAAATTCAAATGCCTTTATTAATATACAAGAATATGATACAATGAGTCCATACAATCATCAAATGATTGGCTTTAGGGCTCTAACTAATAGTTGCATAATCCTCAACAGTTTATCAGCCATTTCTGAAGATTCTTGTATTGCTTGAAATGCTTTTTGTAGGTTTCTTCTTCTCAGGAAAGTCCTATCGATCTCTGAATCGAACGGTAGAAGTTGTCATGAAAGATTAGCTCTTCGCATGCAAAGACAAGATACAAAATATAGTAAAGAAGAGAGTGAAATAATATTATATTTTTATTTTTTTTAGGCGTTTTAATAAAAAATGTAGAAAATAAAGAAAAGTAAAAATAAAATTATTTATCTCTAAATTGCAAAATATTAGAAAAAGGAAAGATAAAGGAAAAAGAAACTAAGTCTAGTCTGATCCAATATGACTTTCGCTGATGTTATAGACGCAGTCCCTGGTAATGTCGCCAAAAACTTATTACGCTTCAGCAAGTGCACGGATTCGTCGACAGTAATAAAGATTATCGATCCCACGAGTACTGGTTATAAGCACTAGCAATGGTTCACTTAGGATTAGTTAAACTATCGATGGTTATAAGTTATCTAAAGAAAAGAAATTGGGAAGCAGAAATTGAGAACTAGCAAAGAAGAAGTAATTAACTTGGTTTATGAATAGTTCTAGGAGCTCGATTTCATTGTGGTGGTATTGGTGTATCATATTCTATGCTTTACTCATTGTCCATCAACATGCATTCGCTGGAAGTTGAAGCATCTATCCTTAAGTACCAAATAAAAAAGATCCCTATGAAATCCTGTTATGGTTAACCCCTGTCACGAGGGCGCCTCGGTAGATCATAAGAACACAACTCTAATTGGTGTCATTAAGGATAGAAATAAGGAGCTTAGTTTGCTCTCTTACTTCCTTGTGGAGAAGTTGCTTCTCCTTTCAAGGAAGTACCCTAGATGTCCGTGAATGGGTTACCCTTGTCACTAGGGCCCCTCAGGTGTACGATCTAAGATACTCTCTCTACGATGTTAGCAATTCCTATACAATCAATTAATACGCAATAAGGATGCATAATAGTTGAAACAAAGCAAGGGAAATCATCCAATGAATAAAGGCATAAATATGAGTCTTATATCAAAACTAATCCACAACTACTCCCTAATCCTAGAACAAGGAATTGACTCCATAAACGCCGGAGAAAAACCCGAAGACATAATGTAATTAAGCATACAATCCTCAAACAAGAAGAGAGAAAGAAGAAATATACTTATCCAACAACGACGAGTTATCTTTGGATCCAATCCTTTGCATCTGGAGTTGATGTGGTGATAAAAGATCATTGGACAGAGGTCCTGGATGGTGTGGAATGGCACCAAGGTGATTCTCCTGCTGACGGCTCGCTTGTCGGCTCTCCTCCTTGGAGAAGGGCTAAAAACCCTATTTATAGGCTAGGGTACGGCTGCGGCGGCAAGGCCGTGCAGATGTGGCACGGTCGTGCCTTCTTCTGCTTCTGGCTGTGCTACATGGCCGTGCAGATGTGACACGGTCGTGCCTTCTTTTGCCTCTGGTCATGCTGCACGGTCGTACCAATTGGCACGACCGTGTGGATCTGGGGCTCATCTCCTAGGGCACGGACGTGCAGGATTGCACGGTCGTTCCTTCCTTGGCTGCTGGTCATGGGGGGGCACGATCGTGCAGGATTGCACGACCATGCAAAGATCTATCTCTGGTTGCCCGCACGGCCATGCAAGAGTTGCACGGCCATGCACTTCTCTTCTGCTGTTTGGCCACACGGTAGTGCGAGGTTGTACGACCGTGTTCTTTGGCTCGTTCCGGTGTGTCGACAATCGCTGTTTTTGCTCCGAAAGTTGTCCTTGTCATCACATAACTAAACAAAGAGAAAATATTTGAACAAAAGAGTATATATGATGAGTATGCGATAAAAGAGATGATCATGCAAAGAATATATACGTATAAAGCAAGTGAATGTGCGTTAAAACATGCATAAACGATCATAATATTTACGCAAATCAGTTATTATATCGGGATTAAAAGTGCGCACATCCATAATAACAGAGGTTCTGTTCTTTTATGCAGTCAGTATAAAAGGAACAACCTCAAATGGTCCTGCTCAATACACACATAGTGTACTAGTATAATTTTATAGTCAAGATAAACTAATACCAAATTACACTACAACCATTCCAATGGTTTGTCCCAATCCATCTTGGTTGTGAGCTACTATTTATAATTTATAAGGAACTGATAACATGATCTTCTGTGTGACACCACACACCATGTTATCAACAATATAAATTAAATGGACAACTGCATTTAACTAAATGCAAACATTTGACCAATGTGATTCTCATTTCAAAATAAATGTTTATACAAAAAGCTAGGCTTTTAGTATACATCCTAACAATCTCCCACTTATACTAAAAGACTATACTGCCATATATGCTGTCATACATCTGATCACCATCCCCTTAACATGCCTATCAATCTCTCACCGGAAAGGCCTTAGTGAAAGGATCTGCCAGGTTATCTTCTGATACAATCTTGGCGACAACAACTTCTCCTCGTTTTACAATGTCTCGTATCAGGTGGTACTTGCGCTCAATGTGTTTACTTTCCTTATGGGCTCATGGTTCCTTCGAGTTTGCTACTGCACCACTATTATCACAATAAATTGTAATAATTTTGGACAAATCAGGAATCACATCTAAGTCCATCAAGAAGTTTCTGAGCCATACAGCTTTTTTGGCTGCCTTAGAGGCTGCCACATACTCAGCTTTCATTGTGGAGTCTGAAATGGATTTTTGCTTAACACTCCTCCATGCTATGGCTCCACCTCCCAAAGTAAACACATATCCTGAGGTCGACTTACTATTGTCCCTATCTGATTGGAAGTTCGAATCTGTGTAACCCACAAGGAGCAAATCATCTGCCTGGTAAACTAGCATATAATCTCTAGTCCTTTTCAGGTACTTCAATATATACTTTACGGTAGTCCAATGTCCTTGTCCTGGGTTACTTTGATATCTGCTAACCATGCCCACGATAAATAGATATCCGGTCTCGTACATAGCATCACATACATTAGGCTTCCTACAGCCGAAGCATAAGGAACTGCCTTCATGTCCTCTATTTCCTTTGATGTTTTAGGAGACATCTCTTTAGATAAAGGTACTCCATGCCGAAAAGGTAGAAAACCTTTCTTGGAGTTTTGCATGCTAAAACGAGCTAGAATAGTATCAATTTATGAAGCTTGGGATAAGCACAATATTCTTTTCTTACGATCCCTTATTATTTTGATCCCAAGAATATGCCCACATTCTTCCAAATACTTCATATCAAACTACTTGGACAACCATACCCTTACGTCTGACAGCACTTTAACATTATTACCAATGAGCAAAATATCATCTACATATAGTATAAGAAATACCACCATGTTTTCGTCACTGTTCTTGTATACACAAGACTCATCTGGACACTGAATAAATCTAGAAGACTAGATCACTTCATTAAACCAGATGTTCCAAGATCTCGAAGCTTGCTTCAGTCCATAGATAGACCGATTGAGCTTACATACAATATGCTCTTTGCCCTTCGCAATAAATCCCTCTAGTTGCGTCATATGGATATTTTCTTCAAGACTTACATTAAGGAAAGTTGTCTTGACATCCATTTGCCAAATCTCATAATCCATATGAGCGGCAATAGATAAAAAAATCCGGATAGACTTAAGCATGTCTACCGGTGAAAAGGTTTCCTCATAATTGATTCCCCTCTTTCTGAGTATACCCTTTTGCAATAATCCTTGCTTTGACGGTTTCCACCTTTCTGTTTGTCCCTCTTTTTCTTTTGTAGACTCATTTACATCCAATGGCTTTTACACCATTTGGTGGTTCTATAAGCTCTCAGACCTGATTAGAGTACATAGATTCTATTTCAGATGCTGCATCTTTATCTTTGAGTGCTTCATCATATGTCCAAGGATTAGGTTCATGTTCACCAGGGATCAAGTCCGAAGATTCTCCCAAAAACATGAATCTATCAGGTTGCCTAATAACCCTCCCACTATGATGAGGCACTACTTGTAATTGTGCATCATTTGTGACACGTGTTGCAGTTTCTTGTGGTATCTCATCTTGTACCGTTGGTACTAAAGTAGACGTGTCTTCTCTTATTTCCTCAAGAATAATTTTACTCATTGACTTGTGGTTCATTACATAGTGCTCTTCTAAAAATCGGGCATTGGTGCTAACAATGACCTTCTGATCTTTAAGGACTATAAAATAAACCACCTTTTATTCTTTTTGGATAACTCACAAACAAGTGAACTTCTGTACGTGATTCCAACTTATCAGCGTTTTCCTTCAACACATATGCTGGACTACCCCAAATCTGAATATGTTTCAGACTAGGCTTACGCTCATTCCATAATTCTGTGGGAGTAGAGGTTACTGACTTAGAAGGTACCAAGTTCAGAATGTACATTATCGTTTCTAGAGCATATCCCCAAAATGAATTTGATAATTCTGAATAACTCATCATTGATCTAACCATTTCCATAAGAGTCTTATTCCTTCATTCTTCTACACCATTCTATTGGGGTGTACCAGGTGCAGACAGTTGGGATTGAATCTCAGCCTCTGATAAGTAACTCCTAAACTCTCCTAAGAGGTACTTGCCACCACGATCAGACCGTAGTGTCTTGATACCTTTACCATAACGTTTCTCCACATCAGCCTTGTATTCTTTGAACTTATCAAAGTACTCAGACTTGTGGCGCATCAAGTAAATGTACCCGTATCTCGAATAGTCATCTATAAAAGAGACAAAATATTTGAAAACACCTCTTGCCTGGATAGTCATAGGTCCACACAAATCAGAATGAACCAATTTCAACACATCTCTGGCTCTATACCCCTTAGCCTTAAAATGTCTCATGGTCATTTTTCCTTCCAAGTAAGATTCGCATGTTGCAAAATTTTCTACCACTAATGAACCCAATGGTCCATCTATAACACCCACGAAATATTTAAGCTATACATATGGGTATTCTCTTTTAGAAAAAAAAAAGGAAATGGAAATAGAACCAAAAAGAAATAAAAAGAAAGAGAAGTTAAAGCATGAACCATGAACCCCTCACAATAGATAAAACTAAATGGGTATGATAACCACTAGAGTCATGAATGATATATGATTAGCAAAGAATGAAAATTATAGATAAAGGTTGTAACACCCCTAGAAAGCCTAGATAAAGTAAGGGCAATGAGAGTACGAATGTAATGAAAAGAATGTGTAGATAGTCTACGTTGAATGTTACGATGGGAAGGATTTAGATGATTAAAAACTTTATGAAAGAAAATAAAGTTGAGAATATAAAGTTCTATACATGATTTATAATGCAAGGAATTAATGTAAACAAAAGAGATATGAGATATTATATATGCATGTATGAAATATTTATGCATAATGCATATACATGAATTATTTTGTACAAAAATATGTTAGGAGAAGGATTTGATCCTTGGTTCTCTTGTGGATGCATGCATGTGTTAACCAAGTGTGATAGGAGTGAATATTGTAAGAGGAGAGATGGGAATTATAATTAAAGGAAAGAGAGGAGAGAAATTAAGAGAAAGAAAAGAGAGAAACTCAAGAAGCATTTCTCTAGCATATTCTTTCTCATTAAGAGAAGTAAATGAGGAGGATGAATCAAGTCAAGTTTTCCTCCCCTCACTTTAGTATAAATAGGCATGGAGGGGGGGGCTTCATCCTCAACTCACTCTCTTCCTCTCCTCCATTTGTGCCGAGCACTCTCCCTCCCTCTTTCCTCTTGTTGCCGAGAGCAACAACTCTCCCCCTTCTTTCTTTCTTTTTGTTGCCGAGCAACACAAGGGGAAGAAGCCTCCTCTTCTTCCTCCTCCTCTCCACCAAAAGACCTAGCCACTTCTTCCTCCATTGGTGCCGAGCAAAGCAAGCAAGGAAGAAAGGTCCACAAGCAAGTTCTCAACTCTAGGAAACTTAAGCAAAGAATGTAAGCTTCTCCTCACCTGCGGTACAAGGCTTTCATGTGATTTTCGGATTCTTTTTCTATGCCTTGAAAGAAAGTTTTCCCCTATGTTTGTATACATATATGATGCATGATCAGAGGTGTATGTAACCCTAGAATTTCAATCAAAAATATTGTAAATAGGTTAGGAAAATTATTGTCTAACCAAACTAGTGCAAGTTTCCCTCTATGAAATGCTAAGGACCTTCCTATGGTTTTCTTGCTTGGAAGTTGATTGGAACCAAAAGAACCCCACTCTCATGTTTCGGCCAAGAAAGAATTTAGGGTTAGGAGGACCTTGAATTTAAAATAACTATGCTTATATGACATGATATAAAGTTCTTAAGAGTTGTATACTTGTATGTTGAAAGAAACTCATGAACCTTACTCTTAATATTTCGGCCATGGTAAGGTGATAGTTTAGAGAAGCTTAAACAAAATTCTAATATGCTCAATGACCTCTGTGATATTATGTTATGAAAGATGATTAATGCTCTCATGTTTAATTGGAATGTAGAAAATTAGTTACATGATTTATGACATGTAAGATCACAAGAGTCCTAGCTTGTTTATGATCCAACCTTGTGTATGATGTTCTTAGTAAATCTTGCTATGAAATTTACTTAGGTTTCCCATGCTTTAGTCCACTTAAAGGAAGTTTATATTCTATGAATTTCGGCCAAGTAAGGTTTAAAGGACCTAGAGGCCTTGGAAATGAAACCTAAGGGGTTAAAAGTACTTCTTATGAAAACTTGATAATGTGTGAATGTGATACATGTTTGTATGACCTAAATGAATCATTATGTGTTCGGCCATGAAGGATAGATGCCCTAGAAACCCTAGAACAAAAATTAAATATGTCTATGCCATCCTGTATGAAAATGATATGATAATAAGTTAGAATGCATGATTGCTTTAGTTACGAAATGATATGCATAATGAAGTTATATTATGAAATATGCCATGATGTGTTATAGCATAGAAAATGCTATACATAATGAAAAGAAATGAAGTTATGTTATGATATGTGATAGCATAGAAAATGCTATACATAATGAAAAGAAATGAAAAAGAATAAATGCATGAAAGATTGTTAAGGACATGATATGATAGTTATGCATGATAAGTTATTTTTATGGTTTGTACCAAGGGTGGGCTCCGTAAACGCCCCGGGGTCGATGGAGTAAGACTCGGGCCTCGTCAGTAATGGGCCTTTGAGTGCCCTAGGTCGATGGAGTAAGACTCGGGCCTAGTATGTATGCATGGTAGGGCTCAAGACTTGCTACCTTGGACCTACGCATTATGTATGTGGTACAAACCGGGATCCCAAATGATGATGATATTAATTTCAAGTACTATTAATGAAAATGATATGATAATAAGTTAGAATGCATGATTGCTTTAGTTACGAAATGATATGCATAATGAAGTTATATTATGAAATATGCCATGATGTGTTATAGCATAGAAAATGCTATACATAATGAAAAGAAATGAAGTTATGTTATGATATGTGATAGCATAGAAAATGCTATACATAATGAAAAGAAATGAAAAAGAATAAATGCATGAAAGATTGTTAAGGACATGATATGATAGTTATGCATGATAAGTTATTTTTATGGTTTGTACCAAGGGTGGGCTCCGTAAACGCCCCGGGGTCGATGGAGTAAGACTCGGGCCTCGTCAGTAATGGGCCTTTGAGTGCCCTAGGTCGATGGAGTAAGACTCGGGCCTAGTATGTATGCATGGTAGGGCTCAAGACTTGCTACCTTGGACCTACGCATTAAGTATGTGGTACAAACCGGGATCCCAAATGATGATGATATTAATTTCAAGTACTATTAAGTATAAGTTTTCAAATTCACGATGCATTGCCTATATTCATATGTGCTTGAATTATATGATGATATGATATAATGTCATGTGATATTATGATATGAATATGATGCCCTTGTATGTCTCATGCTTGTGATTTATTTGTTTTATGATATGATATTCATGCTTCTATGAAATGATATGTGAATAAGAAATATGCATGATATGTTTGAATAGAATGATATGTTATGTTATGATTAGTTGAGACGATGATATGTTGATCCATTCTTGATATACGATGATTCTCGGTTTTAGTGAGTAGGAAAGGAACTTACTAAGCCATGAGTGCTCATAGCTTACTTTCCTTGTACCGCAGATAAAAGAGAAAGCTGGATGTACAACGGAGCAGCAGGAGGAGCAGATAGTGATGTGTGTGGTGGTGGCTCGGCTAGGACGATTCGGACAAATTAATATTTTTAGTTATAAGTTCAATATATGCACATTTGAACAAATCAGAATATGTGATATTATGCTTAATAAATTAAATTCTTTAAAGTTTTTATTCTTCCGCTGTTATAACTAAAGCATGTACGTAAGTAGTATAAGAACGTAGCGCCACCTTTGGTTGGGTAAGAAGGGTGGGCGTTACAAAGGTAAGAGTATGATTAAGTAAGGGAGCAAGAGAATGTCAAGTAGCTTTCCTCCTCTTCCTCTTGGTTAAGAGAAGAAGCAAGCAAAAAGACAAAAGGCAAGTTGCCTTTTTCTTCTTCTTCTTTCTATTTTCGTGGGAATGAAGAGGGTGAGAGAATAGAGGAGTCAAGAGGATGAATTGGGACATTCTTTCCTTTTTCCTCATTGAGAATAAATAGGAATGAGAAAAGAGAAGAGAAAGAAAGTTTGGCTACTTCTTCCTCCTTCTTCTTCCTCCTCCTTCTTTCTCCTTCTTCCTCCTCCACCGAGAACTAGAGCTCTTTCCTCTCCCATTTCCGAATCCAAGTTAAGGTTTTCTCCCTAAGAAAACTAATTCACAAGAAGAAGTCCTCAAGATCTACTCCTTACAAGCAAGAGAAGCGAAAGGGAAAACTAGATGGAGAAGCTTTCTTCTTCCTCTTCACAAGGGTACCTTCTTTTAAGAAAAACCAAGCAAGGGGATGTAAGTATCCCCTCACCTGTGGTACAAGTAGTTCATGTGTATTTCCATGAGTTTAGTTTGCTTAAAAATCTAGGGTTGTTTCTTGAAATGTTCGACCACCAAAGTATAAAAACTTAAGGAAGCTTAAGACCTAAACTAAACATTCTCACTATGTTTCTTATGATATGTACCCTATGATAGAAGATTAGTTTAATGTTCTTATGCTTGTACGTTGTTTAGAACTTAGATTCATGTTCCTTAACCATTCGGCCATGATAAGATTAAAAGACCTAGGAAAGCTTAAGACCTAACTAAACATGCTCACGATGTTCCTTATGATATGTAACTTAGGATATAAGTTTTGTTTAAAATTCTCATGTTTTTTATTTATATTGCTTGTAGCCTAGACCTATGCCTAGAAGGTTTCGGTCATGATAGAAATGAAGGCCTAAGAGAGTTTAAAAATTTAATCTATCATGCTCATGACTTTCCTTATGATATGGTAAAGAGTTCTTATTGTTTTCATGCTTGCATGTTGCTTAGAACCTAGATGCATTCCACTTAGGGTTTCGGCCATGATGAGATTAAAGGTCTAAGAAAGCTTAAAATCAAATCTAATATGCTCATGGTTTTCCTTATGATATGATATAAAGTTAGCTTGATATTCTTATGCCTGTATGTTGCTTAGACTTAGTTTTATGCTCCTTAGACATTCGGTCATAACAAGATTAAAGTACCTAGGAAGCTTAGAACCTAAACTATATATGCTCATGATGTTCTTTATGATAAGTGTTATGAAATTGGTTTAGGGTTCATATGCTTTTATGTTACTTGTAACCTAGGGTTAGACTTTGCAAGTTTCGGCCATAATGGGATTTAAAGACCTAGGAAGCTTAGAACCTAAACTAAACATGCTCATGATGTTTTTTATGATAAGTGTTATGAAATTGGTTTAAGGTTCATATGCTTTTATGTTACTTGTAACCTAGGGTTAGGCTTGGCAATTTCGTCCATAATAGGATTTAAAGACCTAGGAAGCTTAGAACCTAAACTAAACATGCTCATGATGTTCTTTATGATAAGTGTTAAATTGATTTAGGGTTCATTTGCTTTTATGCTACTTGTAACCTAGATTTATGTTTGGCAAGTTTCGGCCATAATAGGATTTAAAGACCTAGAAAACTTAGAACCTAAACTAAACTTGCTCATGATGTTCTTTATGATAAGTGTTATGAAATTGGTTTAGGGTTCATATGTTTTTATGTTACTTGTAACCTAGATTTATGTTTGGCAAGTTTCGGCCATAATGGGATTTAAAGACCTAGGAAGCTTAGAACCTAAACTAAACTTGCTCATGATATTCTTTATGATAAGTGTTATGAAATTGGTTTAGGGTCCATATGCTTTTATGCTACTTGTAACCTAGATTCAATGCCTTGTAAGTTTCGGCCACTTCATGGAATTAGGGATTAGAGCCCTAATTATGATTTACTATGTGTCTCACATGCTATGATATGAATTAGGAGATGTTAGTTAATGTTTTTCCATGCATGATTATGTTTCCCTATGTTATGTTATATGCCCATTTATGTATGCTAATGATTCATGCATGATAATGACTTTTATGATGGGCTATATTCACAAGTATGCATGCTTTATAATATGACAAGTAAGGGCCTAAGAGATGCTTCCCTTTTTGTTGGGACTAAGAGCACTCTTTATGATATGACAAATAAAGGCCTAAGAGTTGCTTCCCCATTAATTGGGACTAAAAGCACTCTTCATGATATGATAAATAAATAAGACATGCTATTTTAATTTTTTATGTGGATTGTTCCGGACCTTAGTGTCCAAAGGGATGGGCTCCTTAGTTCACCCCTAGGTCGACAGACGTAGTACGGACCTAATTCCATAGTAGGTTCTGGATTAGCTACCCCGTCCTAGGGATTGCGCGCATTTATGTTATGTGGTACATAGCCGGGCCTTCATGTTGAGATTATATTTAAGTATTATATGATATTGTTTTTAAAGACATCTTGTATTATGACATGATGCATGTTTTGAAAGACATCTTGCATATACTTTTATGATATGATATGATATGACATGACGCACTTTTATGATATGATATGATATGACATGATGCTTTTATATAAAATGATATGCTATGATATGTTGTGATGCTCTTTTATATAATATGATGTTTTAGATGATTATGTCTCCATGCTATATGCTTATGTGATTATGCTATGATACATGGTTTTTGTGAATAGGAAAGGATCATACTAAGCTTGTGTGCTTATAGTTTACTTTCCTTGTACCGCAGATAAAGGTAAAGGATGGATAAACTAAGAGAGCAGCAGGAGGGGCAAGAGATGTGTGTGGTGGTGGCTTGGCTAAGGAAAAAGACCTACTTATGTTAATTTATGCTTGTTATGACTATGCCTATCTTATGTTAAGGTCTTGCATGATTACTTAATGCTTATTCATGCTTATGTTAGAAATTGATATCATGACTTTTTAAATTTTAAATTATGCTTAACATGCTCATATGATTATAAATGTTTAGATAATTAATTATTGGTGTTTAAAAAGAAAAGTAATTAAAAAACATAAAAGAATATAGAAATAAATATTTTTGCTGCTTAGAAATAGATTAATATGCATGTATGTTCCCCGTAACCCCGCCCTACCAGAGGGGCGGGCGTTACAAGTTGGTATCAGAGCCAGGTTAGCCTTCCCGCTACACACACATCAAGCCTCCATCCTGCCGCTCCAAGTAAGAATCTCTGTACTTACTCTATTTTCTTTATGCATGATAAGAAATACTTTTAGTATGCATGAACATAAGTATAACTGATATGAATTGCCTTTATGTATGATAAGCGATGTTTTAATATGCACGGATATAAGTAGGGATGACCATGGACTTATGCTAGCCTTATTTTCATTTATGAAGATAGATATGGCTAGAAGACGTGGTAACAGGACCGATGAGACAGTGACTCCACCAGATCTGACACAAGTGGTCACAGACCTCCAGCGTCAGATCACAGAACAATAATAAGTAATCACTGCTTTAATGAATCAGCAAGGAAACCCTGTCATCCCACCAGCAAATCAAAATACATTGCCCATCATGCCTACAGCTGCACCAGTACCACCGGTAGCCCCCGCCCTAGTAGTCCGACAGGAGACTTACTTAATATAGTGGCTAAGGCTGAAGCCGGAGAACTTCTCGAGTACTTGTGAGCCATGGGACGCCCAAGCCTGGTTCAAGATGGTGGAAAGTATAGTGGAACTGCTGGACTGACCCGTACCAGAGAAGATCAAATGCGTATCATTTTGCTTTTCTGGAGACGCAAGAATGTGGTGGGAAAGGGTTAACATCAAGAGACAAGTTAATCAGATGAACTTGGCAGACTTGGAAGCGGAATTCTTTGAGGAGTTTTTCCATATTCGGGTAACAAACCGGCATTACGACGAGTTCACCGAGTTCCGGCAAGATGCTCCGACCGAGTTTTTCCATATCAATTAACGAAGCAATAAAGCGCTTCAACCGTCTCGCATGCCTCTGCCCAGAGTTGGTAAGCATGGAAAGAGAAAGGGTCAGATTGATACTGAAGATGCTCCGACCCGAGATAGCTTTGAATGTGGCTGGCGGAATTAATAGACCGCAAACTACAGAAGAGCTAGTCAGCAATGCCCTGATCATCGAACACTATCAGAAGCCGATAAACGAAAGTAAGAATCAAGTACAGACAGAAGGACAGAAACCTCAAGGTACCAGAGAAAGCTGGAAAGGAAACCCTAACGGAAAAAGAAAGCAGTGGAACATCACTAAAGGAGGTCCAGCGAATAAGCAACCTAAGTACCCTCAGTGTACCACTTGTGGGAAGCAGCATTCCGGGGTATGCCACAAGGGTACGAAAAAGTGTTACAGTTGCGGACGGGAAGGACATATGGCCAGAGACTGCCCTATCCAGTTCCAGGCACCATCCCAGCAGTATAACCAGAATAGGAGTGCCCCCTAACAGCTACACCAGATGCAAGCTGCCATAGAAGGGACTCCGATTAGCCAAGGGAGATTGGAAGCCCCGCCAGTTACGACGAATTCCAGGGTTTTCTCTCTCACCAAAGAAGATGTGGCGAGTTCTTCTACAGTTGTCACAGGTCAGCTACCTATTTTTAGTCAGTATGCTAATGTGTTATTTGATACTGGGGTGACACACTCGTTTGTCTCTACACCCTTCATAAAGAAGTTAGGAATGCCACCACAAGCCTTAAATGGCAAATTCTTAACGACCCTGCCTTCGGGAGAAGTAATGTCATCTACTCATATGTTGCAAGCCGCGCCCATCAGAATTGCAGGCAGAGAACTTTACTGTGATCTGATAGTGCTTGACATGCAGGATTATGATAGTATATTGGGCATGGATTTCCTGAGCAAGTACGGTGCTTCGATTGAGTGCCGTAAAGAAAAGTAGTCTTCCGACCTAAAGCTGAACCGATGTTCGAATTTGTTGGAGAACCAAGGAAAGAAACTGAGAGATTCTTATCAGTCATAAAGGCACAAAAGATGTTAGATAAGGGATGTACTGGGTTTCTAGCACATGTGGTCGATACAAGTCAAACCGAGGACCAGAAGCTAGAAGATGTCAGGGTGGTATGCAACTATCCGGAGGTATTTCCCGATGAGCTACCAGGGTTTGCCCCCGATAGAGAAATAGAATTTGAGATCGAATTGATTCCTGGTACTAAACCAATCTCTAAAGCACCTTATCGTATGGCGCCGGCTAAGTTGAAGGAACTTCAGGGACAGCTACTAGAGTTACTCGACAAGGGACTTATTCGCCCTAGTCACTCTCCATGGGGAGCTCCGGTACTGTTTGTAAAAAATAAGGATGGGTCTATGCGAATGTGTATAGACTACCGAGCGCTGAATAATGTGACAATCAAGAACAGGTACCCTCTCCCACGGATCGACGACCTGTTCGACCAGTTAAAGTGTGCAACCGTCTTCTCTAAGATTGACCTAAGGTCCGACTATCCTCAAGTGAAAGTGAAACAGGACGATATACCGAAGACGACATTTCGAACAAGATACGGGCACTATGAGTTCATAGTTATGCCCTTCGGAGTGACAAATGCTCCTGTTGTATTTATGGATCTGATGAATCGGGTGTTTATGGCATATCTCGATAAATTTTTGATCATCTTCATTGATGATATTCTCATATATTCAAGAACCCAAGAAGAGCATGCTGAACACCTGAATACCGTACTACAGATTTTTCGAGAGAAACAACTATATGCAAAGTTCTCCAAATGCGAGTTCTGGCTCGATCGAGTATCTTTCTTGGGTCATATTATCTCTAAGGACGGAGTAATGGTAGATCCGAACAAGATCGAAGTTGTAAGTAACTGGAACAGGCCAAAGAATGCCAGTGAAATCAGAAGTTTTCTCAGGCTAGCAGGCTACTACAGGAAGTTTGTAGAGGACTTCTCTAAAATTGCAGCCCCTATGATAGTTCTCACCAAGAAGAACAAAAAGTATGAATGGACGGATGACTACGAGAAGAGTTTCACAGAATTGAAAAGGAGAGTAACCAGTGCTCCGATCCTTACTGTTCCGGAATGTAACAAAGGCTTCGATATGTACAGCGATGCTTCCATATTAGGACTTGGAGTTGTACTCATGCAAGACGGCAAGGTCATTGCCTACGCCTCTAGACAACTCAAAGAGCATGAAAGGAATTACCCCACTCATGACCTAGAACTAGCAGCCATGGTCTTTGCTCTCAAAACATGGAGACATTATTTATATGGAGCCCAGTGTAAGATTTATACCGACCACCAGAGTCTGAAATATTTATTCACATAAAAAGACCTGAATATGAAACAACGCAGATGGCTCGAGCTAGTCAAAGACTATGACTGCGAGATCTTTTATCATCCAGGAAAAGCGAACAAAGTGACCGATGCACTCAACAGGAAGTCCTGTGCCACCTGATGTCGCTATTTTAAGTTCAAGGACGAACTTTCTATGAGGTATGGGGAACTGTAACACCCACGAAATATTTAAGCTATACATATGGGTATTCTCTTTTAGAATAAAAAGGAAATAGAAATAGAACCAAAAAGAAATAAAAAGAAAGAGAAGTTAAGGCTTGAACCATGAATCCCTCAAAATAGATAAAACTAAATGGGTATGATAACCACTAGAGTCATGAATGATATATGATTAGCAAAGAATGGAAATTATAGTTAAAGGTAAGAGTATGATTAAGTAAGGGAGCAAGAGAATGTCAAGTAGCTTTCCTCCTCTTCCTCTTGGTTAAGAGAAGAAGAAAGCAAAAAGACAAAAGGCAAGTTGCCTTTTTCTTCTTCTTCTTTCTATTTTCATGGGAATGAAGAGGGTGAGAGAATAGAGGAGTCAAGAGGATGAATTGGTACATTCTTTCCTTTTTCCTCATTGAGAATAAATAGGAATGAGAGAAGAGAAGAGAAAGAAAGTTTGTCTACTTCTTCCTCCTTCTTCCTCCTCCTTCTTTCTCCTTCTTCCTCCTCCACCGAGACCTAGAGCTCTTTCCTCTCCCATTTCCGAATCCAAGCTAAGGTTTTCTCCCTAAGAAAACTAATTCACAAGAAGAAGTCCTCAAGATCTACTCCTTACAAGCAAGAGAAGCGAAAGGGATAACTAGAAGGAGAAGCTTTCTTCTTCCTCTTCACAAGGGTAGCTTCTTTTAAGAAAAACCAAGCAAGAGAATGTAAGTATCCCCTCACCTGTGGTACAAGTAGTTCATGTGTATTTCCATGAGTTTAGTTTGCTTAAAAATCTAGGGTTGTTTCTTGAAACGTTCGACCACCAAAGTATAAAAACTTAAGGAAGCTTAAGACCTAAACTAAAAATACTCACTATGTTTCTTATGATATGTACCCTATGATAGAAGATTGGTTTAGTGTTCTTATGCTTGTACATTGTTTAGAACTTAGATTCATGTTCCTTAACCATTCGGCCATGATAAGATTAAAAGACCTAGGAAAGCTTAAGACCTAACTAAACATGCTCTCGATGTTCCTTATGATATGTAACTTAGGATATAAGTTTTGTTTAAAATTCTCATATTTTTTATTTATGTTGCTTGTAGCCTAGACCTATGCCTAGAAGGTTTCGGTCATGATAGAAATGAAGGCCTAGGAGAGTTTAAAAATTTAATCTATCATGCTCATGACTTTCCTTATGATATTGTAAAGAGTTCTTAGTTTTTTCATGCTTGCATGTTGCTTAGAACCTAGATGCATTCCACTTAGGGTTTTGGCCATGATGAGATTAAAGGTCTAAGAAAGCTTAAAATCAAATCTAATATGCTCATGGTTTTCCTTATGATATGATATGAAGTTAGCTTGATATTCTTATGCTTGTATGTAGCTTAGACTTAGTTTTATGCTCCTTAGACATTCGGCCATAACAAGATTAAAGTACCTAGGAAGCTTAGAACCTAAACTAAATATGCTCATGATGTTCTTTATGATAAGTGTTATGAAATTGGTTTAGGGTTCATATGCTTTTATGTTACTTGTAACCTATGGTTAGGCTTGGCAAGTTTTGTCCATAATGGGATTTAAAGACCTACGAAGCTTAGAACCTAAACTAAACATGCTCATGATGTTCTTTATGATAAATGTTATGAAATTGGTTTAAGGTTCATATGCTTTTATGTTACTTGTAACCTAGGGTTAGGCTTGGCAAGTTTCAGCCATAATAGGATTTAAAGACTTAGAAGCTCTCATGATGTTCTTTATGATAAGTACAATGAAATTGGTTTAGGGTTCATATGCTTTTATGTTACTTGTAACCTAGATTTATGTTTGGCAAGTTTCGGCCATAATAGGATTTAAAGACCTAGGAAGCTTAGAACCTAAACTAAACTTGCTCATGATGTTCTTTATGATAAGTGTTATGAAATTGGTTTAGGGTTCATATGCTTTTATGTTACTTGTAACCTAGATTTATGTTTGGCAAGTTTCGGCCATAATAGGATTTAAAGACCTAGGAAGCTTAGAACCTAAACTAAACTTGCTCATGATGTTCTTTATGATAAGTGTTATGAAATTAGTTTAGGGTTCATATGCTTTTATGCTACTTGTAACCTAGATTCAATGCCTTGTAAGTTTCGGCCACTTCATGGAATTAGGGATTAGAGCCCTAATTATGATTTATTATGTGTCTCACTTGCTATGATATGAATTAGGAGATGCTAGTTAATGTTTTTCCATGCATGATTATGTTTCCCTATGTTATGTTTTATGCCCACGTATGTATGCTAATGAATCATGCATGATAATGATTTTTATGATGGGCAATATTCACAAGTATGCATGCTTTATAATATGACAAGTAAGGGCCTAAGAGATACTTCCCTTTTTGTTGGGACTAAGAGTACTCTTTATGATATGACAAGTAAAGGCCTAAGAGTTGCTTCCCTATTAATTGGGACTAAGAGCACTCTTCATGATATGATAAGTAAATAAGACATGCTATTTTACTTTTTTATGTGGCTTGTACCGTACCTTAGTGCCCAAAGGGATGGGCTCCTTAGTTCGCCCCTAGGTCGACGGACGTAGTACGGACCTAGTTCCCTAGTAGGTTCGGGATTAGCTACCCCATCCTAGGGATTGCGCGCATTTATGTTATGTAGTACATAGCCGGGCCCTCATGTTGAGATTATATTTAAGTATTATATGATATTATTTTTAAAGACATCTTGCACATGACATGACGCATATTTTGAAAGACATCTTGCATATACTTTTATGATATGATATGACATGATGCACTTTTATGATATGATATGACATGATACTCTTTTATGATATGATATGACATGATGCTTTTATATAGAATGATATGCTATGATATGTTGTGATGCTCTTTTACATAATATGATGTTTTAGATGATTATATCTCCATGCTATATGCTTATGTTAATTTTGCTTGTTATGAACTATGCCTATCTTATGTTAAGGTCTTGCATGATTACTTAATACTTATTCATGCTTATGTTGGAAATTGATATCATGACTTTTTAAATTTTAAATTATGCTTAACATGCTCATATGATTATAAATGTTTAGATAATTAATTATTGGTGTTTAAAAAGAAAAGTAATTAAAAAACATAAAAGAATATAGAAATAAATACTTCCGCTGCTTAGAAATAGATTAATATGCATGTATGTTCCCCGTAACCCCGCCCTACCAGAGGGGCGGACGTTACAAGTTGGTATCAGAGCCAGGTTAGCCTTCCCGCTACACACACATCAAGCCTCCATCCTGCCGCTCCAAGTAAGAATCTCTGTACTTACTCTATTTTCTTTATGCATGATAAGAAATACTTTTAGTATGCATGAACAAAAGTATAACTGATATGAATTACCTTTATGTATGATAAGCGACGTTTTAATATGCACGGATATAAGTAGGGATGACCATGGACTTATGCTAGCCTTATTTTCATTTATGAAGATAGATATGGCTAGAAGACGTGGTAACAGGGCCGATGAGATAGTGACTCCACCAGATCTGACACAAGTGATCACAGACCTCCAGCGTCAGATCACAGAACAACAACAAGTAATCACTGCTTTAATGAATCAGTAAGGAAACCCTGTCACCCCACCAGCAAATCAAAATACATTGCCCGTCATGCCTACAGCTGCACCAGTACCACCGGTAGCCCCCGCCCCAGTAGTCCGACAGGAGACTTACTTAATATAGTGGCTAAGGCTGAAGCCGGAGAACTTCTCGGGTACTTGTGAACCATGGGACGCCCAAGTCTGGTTCAAGATGGTGGAAAGTATAGTGGAACTGCTGGACTGGCCCATACCAGAGAAGATCAAGTGCGTATCATTTTGTTTTTCTGGAGACGCAAGAATGTGGTGGGAAAGGGTTAGGATCAAGAGACAAGTTAATCAGATGAACTGGGCGGACGTCGAAGCGGCATTCTTCGAGGAGTTTTTCCATATGTGGGTAACAAACCGGCATTACGACGAGTTCACCGAGTTTCGGCAAGATGACTTATCAATTAACGAAGCAATGAAGCGCTTCAACCGTCTCGCACGCCTCTGCCCAGAGTTAGTCAGCACGGAAAGAGAAAGGGTCAGACTGATGCTGAAGACACTCCGACCGGAGATAGCTTTGAATGTGGCTGGCGGAATTAATAGACCGCAGACTATAAAAGAGCTGGTCAGTAATGCCCTGATCACCGAACACTATCAGAAGGCGATGAACGAGAGTAAGAATCAAGTACAGACAGAAGGACAGAAACCTCAAGGTACCAGAGCAAGCTGGAAAGGAAACCCTAACGGAAAAAAGAAAGCAATGGAACAACACTAAAGGAGGTCCAGCAAATAAGTAACCTAAGTACCCTCAGTGTACCACTTGTGGGAAGCAGCATTCCGGGGTATGCCACAAGGGTACAAAAAAGTGTTATAGTTGCAGACGAGAAGGACATATGGCCAGTGACTGCCCTATCCAGTTCCAGGCACCATCCCAGCAGTATAACCAGAACAGGAGTGCCCCCTCACAGCTACACCAGATGCAAGCTGCCATAGAAGGGACTCCGATTAGTCAAGGGAGATTGGAAGCCCCGCCAGTTACGACGAATGCCAGGGTTTTCTCTCTCACCAAAGAAGATGTGGCGAGTTCTTCTACAGTTGTCACAGGTCAGCTACCTATTTTTAGTCAGTATGTTAATGTGTTATTTGATACTGGGGTGACACACTCGTTTGTCTCTACACCCTTCATAAAGAAGTTAGGAATGCCACCACAAGCCTTAAATGGCAAATTCTTAACAACCCTGCCTTCGGGAGAAGTAATGCCATCTACTCATATGTTGTGAGCCGCGCCCATCAGAATTGTTGGCAGAGAACTCTACTGTGATCTGATAGTGCTTGACATGCAGGATTATGATAGTATATTAGGCATGGATTTCCTGAGCAAGTACGGTGCTTCGATCGAGTGCCGTAAAGAAAAGTAGTCTTCCGACCTAAAGCTGAACCGATGTTCGAATTTGTTGGAGAACCAAGGAAAGAAACTGAGAGATTCTCATCAGTCATAAAAGCACAAAAGATGTTAGATAAAGGATGTACTGGTTTTCTAGCACATGTGGTCGATACAAGTCAAACCGAGGACCAGAAGCTAGAAGATGTCAGGGTGGTATGCAACTATCCGGAGGTATTTCCCGATGAGCTACCAGGGTTAGCCCCCGATAGAGAAATAGAATTTGAGATCGAATTGATTCCTGGTACTAAACCAATCTCTAAAGCACCTTATCGTATGGCGTCGACTAAGTTGAAGGAACTTCAGGGACAGCTACTAGAGTTACTCGACAAGGGACATATTCGCCCTAGTCACTCTCCATGGGGAGCTCTAGTACTGTTTGTGAAAAAGAAAGATGGGTCTACGCGAATGTGTATAGACTACCGAGCGCTGAATAATGTGACAATCAAGAATAGGTACCCTCTCCCATGGATCGACGACCTATTCGACCAGTTAAAGGGTGCAACCGTCTTCTCTAAGATTGACATAAGGTCTGACTATCATCAAGTGAAAGTGAAATAGGATGATATACCGAAGACGACATTTCGAACAAGATACGGGCACTATGAGTTCATAGTTATGCCCTTTGGAGTGACAAATGCTCCTGTTGTATTTATAGATCTGATGAATCAGGTGTTTACGGCATATCTCGATAAATTTGTGATCGTCTTCATTGATGATATTCTCATCTATTCAAGAACCCAAGAAGAGCATGCTGAACACCTGAATACCGTACTACAGATTCTTCGAGAGAAACAACTATATGCAAAGTTCTCCAAATACGAGTTCTGGCTCGATCGAGTATCATTCTTGGGTCATATTATCTCTAAGGACGGAGTAATGGTAGATCCGAACAAGATCGAAGCTGTAAGTAACTGGAACAGGCCAAAGAATGCCAGTGAAATCAGAAGTTTTCTCGGGCTAGCAGGCTACTACAGGAAGTTTGCAAGGACTTCTCCAAAATTACAGCCCCTATGACATTTCTCACCAAGAAGAACAAAAAGTATGAATGGACGGATGACTGCGAGAAGAGTTTCACAAAATTGAAAAGGAGACTAACCAGTGCTCCGATCCTTACTCTTTCGGAAAGTAATAAAGGCTTCGATATGTGCAGCGATGCTTCCATATTAGGACTTGGAGCTGTACTCATGCAAGACGGCAAGGTCATTGCCTACGCCTCTAGACAACTCAAAGAGCATGAAAGGAATTACCCCACTCATGACCTAGAACTAGCAGTCGTGGTCTTTGCTCTCAAAACATGGAGACATTATTTATTTGGAGCCCAGTGTAAGATTTATACCGACCACCAGAGTCTGAAATATTTCTTCACACAGAAAGATCTGAATATGAGACAACGCAGATGGCTCGAGCTAGTCAAAGACTATGACTTGCAGATCTTTTATCATCCAGGAAAAGCGAACAAAGTGGCCGATGCACTCAGCAGGAAGTCCTATGCCACCTGATGTCGCTATTTTAAATTCGAGGACAAACTTTCTATGAGGTATGGGGTACTGTAACACCCACGAAATATTTAAGCTATACATATGGGTATTCTCTTTTAGAAAAAAAAGGGAAATAGAAATAGAACCAAAAAGAAATAAAAAGAAAGAGAAGTTAAGGCTTGAACCATGAACCCCTCACAATAGATAAAACTAAATGGGTATGATAACCACTAGAGTCATGAATGATATATGATTAGCAAAGAATGGAAATTACTGTAAAAGGTAAGAGTATGATTAAGTAAGGGAGCAAGAGAATGTCAAGTAGCTTTCCTCCTCTTCCTCTTGGTTAAGAGAAGAAGCAAGCAAAAAGACAAAAGGCAAGTTGCCTTTTTCTTCTTCTTCTTTCTATTTTCATGGGAATGAAGTGGGTGATAGAATAGAGGAGTCAAGAGGATGAATTGGTACATTCTTTCCTTTTTCCTCATTGAGAATAAATAGGAATGATAGAAGAGAAGAGAAAGAAAGTTTATCTACTTCTTCCTCCTTCTTCTTCCTCCTCCTTCTTTCTCCTTCTTCTTTCTCCTTCTTCCTCCTTCACCGAGGCCTAGAGCTCTTTCCTCTCCCATTTCTGAATCCAAGCTAAGGTTTTCTCCCTAAGAAAACTAATTCACAAGAAGAAGTCCTCAAGATCTACTCCTTACAAGCAAGAGAAGCGAAAGGGAGAACTAGAAGGAGAAGTTTTCTTCTTCCTCTTCACAAGCGTACCTTCTTTTAAGAAAAACCAAGCAAGAGGATGTAAGTATCCCTCACCTGCGATACAAGTAGTTCATGTGTATTTCCATGAGTTTGGTTTGCTTAAAAATCTAGGGTTGTTTCTTGAAACGTTCGACCACCAAAGTATAAAAACTTAAGGAAGCTTAAGACCTAAACTAAACATGCTCACTATGTTTCTTATGATATGTACCCTATGATAGAAGATTAGTTTAGTGTTCTTATGCTTGTACATTGTTTAGAACTTAGATTCATGTTCCTTAACCATTTGGCCATGATAAGATTAAAAGACCTAGGAAAGCTTAAGACCTAACTAAACATGCTCACGATGTTCCTTATGATATATAACTTAGGATATAAGTTTTGTTTAAAATTCTCATGTTTTTTATTTATGTTGCTTGTAGCCTAGACCTATGCCTAGAAGGTTTCGGTCATGATAGAAATGAAGGCCTAGGAGAGTTTAAAAATTTAATCTATCATGCTCATGACTTTTCTTATGATATGGTATTGAATTCTTAGTGTTTTCATGCTTGCATGTTTCTTAGAACCTAGATGCATTCCACTTAGGGTTTCATCCATGATGAGATTAAAGGTCTAAGAAAGCTTAAAATCAAATCTAATATGCTCATGGTTTTCCTTATGATATGATATGAAGTTAGCTTGATATTCTTATGCTTGTATGTTGCTTAGACTTAGTTTTATGCTCCTTAGACATTCGGCCATAACAAGATTAAAGTACCTAGGAAGCTTAGAACCTAAACTAAATATGCTCATGATGTTCTTTATGATAAGTGTTATGAAATTGGTTTAGGGTTCATATGCTTTTATGTTACTTGTAACCTAGGGTTAGGCTTGGCAAGTTTTGGCCATAATGGGATTTAAAGACCTAGGAAGCTTAGAACCTAAACTAAACATGCTCATGATATTCTTTATGATAAGTTTTATGAAATAGGTTTAAGGTTCATATGCTTTTATGTTACTTGTAACCTAGGGTTAGGCTTGGCAAGTTTCGGCCATAATAGGATTTAAAGACCTAGGAAGCTTAGAACCTAAACTAAACATGCTCATGATGTTCTTTATGATAAGTGTTATGAAATTGGTTTAGGGTTCATATGCTTTTATGTTACTTGTAACCTAGATTTATGTTCGGCAAGTTTCGGCCATAATAGGATTTAAGGACCTAGGAAGCTTAGAACCTAAACTAAACTTGCTCATGATGTTCTTTATGATAAGTGTTATGAAATTGGTTTAGGGTTCATATGCTTTTATGTTACTTGTAACCTAGATTTATGTTTGGCAAGTTTCGGCCATAATAGGATTTAAAGACCTAGGAAGCTTAAAACCTAAACTAAACTTGCTCATGATATTCTTTATGATAAGTGTTATGAAATTGGTTTAGGGTTCATATGCTTTTATGCTACTTGTAACCTAGATTCAATGCCTTGTAAGTTTCGGCCACTTCATGGAATTAGGGATTAGAGCCCTAATTATGATTTACTATGTGTCTCACATGAAATTATATGAATTAGGAGATGCTAGTTAATGTTTTTCCATGTAGGATTATGTTTCCCTATGTTATGTTTTATGCCCACTTATGTATGCTAATGAATCATGCATGTTAATGACTTTTATGATGGGCTATATTCACAAGTATGCATGCTTTATAATATGACAAGTAAGGGCCTAAGAGATGCTTCCCTTTTTGTTGGGACTAAGTGTACTCTTTATGATATGACAAGTAAAGGCCTAAGAGTTGCTTCCCTATTAATTGGGACTAAGAGCACTCTTCATGATATGATAAGTAAATAAGACATGCTATTTTACTTTTTTATGTGGCTTGTACCGGACCTTAGTGTCCAAAGGGATGGGCTCCTTAGTTCGCCCCTAGGTCGACGGACGTAGTACGAACCTAGTTCCCTAGTAGGTTCGGGATTAGCTACCCCGTCCTAGGGATTGCGCGCATTTATGTTAAGTGGTTCATAGTCGGGCCCTCATGTTGAGATTATATTTAAGTATTATATGATATTGTTTTTAAAGACATCTTGCACATGACATGACGCATGTTTTGAAAGACATCTTGCATATACTTTTATGATATGATATGACATGATGCACTTTTATGATATGATATGACATGATGCTCTTTTATGATATGATATGATATGACATGATGCTTTTATATAGAATGATATGCTATGATATGTTGTGATGCTCTTTTACATAATATGATGTTTTAGATGATTATATCTCCATGCTATATGTTTATGTGATTATGCTATGATACATGGTTTTTGTGAGTAGAAAAGGATCTTACTAAGCGTGTGTGCTTATAGTTTACTTTCCTTGTACCGCAGATAAAGGTAAAGAAAGGATAAACTAAGGGAGCAGCAGGAGGGGCAAGAAATGTGTGTGGTGGTGGCTCGGCTAAGGAAAAAGACCTGCTTATGTTAATTTATGCTTGTTATGAACTATGCCTATCTTATGTTAAGGTCTTGCATGATTACTTAATACTTATTCATGCTTATGTTGGAAATTGATATCATGACTTTTTAAATTTTAAATTAGGCTTAACATGCTCATATGATTATAAATGTTTAGATAATTAATTATTGGTGTTTAAAAAGAAAAGTAATTAAAAAACATAAAAGAATATAGAAATAAATACTTTCGCTGCTTAGAAATAGATTAATATGCATGTATGTTCCCCGTAACCCCGCCCTACCAGAGGGGCGGACGTTACAAGTTGGTATCAGAGCCAGGTTAGCCTTCCCGCTACACACACATCAAGCCTCCATCCTGCCGCTGCAAGTAAGAAATCTCTGTACTTACTCTATTTTCTTTATGCATGATAAGAAATACTTTTAGTATGCATGAACATAAGTATAACTGATATGAATTGCCTTTATGTATGATGAGCGATGTTTTAATATGCACGGATATAAGTAGGGATGACCATGGACTTATGCTAGCCATATTTTCATTTATGAAGATAGATATGGCTAGAAGACGCGGTAACAGGACCGATGAGACAGTGACTCCACCAGATCTGACACAAGTGGTCACAGACCTCCAGCGTCAGATCACAGAACAACAAGTAATCACTGCTTTAATGAATCAGCAAGGAAACCCTGTCACCCCACCAGCAAATAAAAATACATTGCCCGTCATGCCTACAGCTGCACTAGTACCACCGGTAGCCCCCGCCCCAGTAGTCCGACTGGAGACTTACTTAATACAGTGGCTAAGGCTGAAGCCGGAGAACTTCTCGGGTACTTGTGAGCCATGGGACGCCCAAGCCTGGTTCAAGGCGGTGGAAAGTATAGTGGAACTGCTGGACTGGCCCATACCAGAGAAGATCAAGTGCGTATCATTTTTCTTTTCTGGAGACGCAAGAATGTGATGGGAAAGGGTTAAGATCAAGAGGCAAGTTAATCAGATGAACTGGGCGGACTTCGAAGAGGAATTCTTCGAGGAGTTTTTTCATATGCGGGTAACAAATCGGCATTACGACGAGTTCACCGAGTTCCGGCAAGATGACTTATCAGTTAACGAAGCAATGAAGCGCTTCAACCGTCTTGCAGGCCTCTACCCAGAGTTGGTCAGCACGGAAAGAGAAAGGGTCAGACTAATGCTGAAGATGCTCCGACTCGAGATAGCTTTGAATGTGGCTGGCGGAATTATTAGACCGCAGACTACAAAAGAACTGATCAGCAATGCCCTGATCACCGAACACTATCAGAAGGCGATGAACGAGAGTAAGAATCAAGTACATACAGAAGGACAAAAATCTCAAGGTACCAGAGCAAGCTGGAAAGGAAACCCTAACGGAAAAAGAAAGCAATGGAACAACACTAAAGGAGGTCCAGCGAATAAGCAACCTAAGTACCCTCAGTGTACCACTTGTGGGAAGTAGCATTCCGGGGTATGCCACAAGGGTACGAAAAATTGTTACAGTTCCGGACGGGAAGGACATATGGCCAGAGACTGCCCTGTCCAGTTCCAGGCACCATCCCAGCAGTATAACCAGAACAGGAGTGCCCGCTCATAGCTACACCAGATGCAAGCTGCCATAGAAGGGACTCCGATTAGCCAAGGGAGATTGGACGCCCCGCCAGTTACGACGAATGCCAGGGTTTTCTCTCTCACCAAAGAAGATGTGGCGAGTTCTTCTACAGTTGTCACAGGTCAACTACCTATTTTTAGTCAGTATGTTAATGTGTTATTTGATACTGGGGTGACACACTCGTTTGTCTCTACACCCTTCATAAAGAAGTTAGGAATGCCACCACAAGCCTTAAATGGCAAATTCTTAACGACCCTGCCTTCGGGAGAAGTAATGTCATCTACTCATATGTTGCGAGTCGCGTCCATCAGAATCGCAGACAGAGAACTCTACTGTGATCTGATAGTGCTTGACATGCAGGATTATGATAGTATATTGGGCATAGATTTCCTGAGCAAGTACGGTGCTTCGATCGAGTGTCGTAAAGAAAAGTAGTCTTCCGACCTGAAGCTGAACCGATGTTTGAATTTGTTGGAGAACCAAGGAAAGAAACTGAGAGATTCTTATCAGTCATAAAGGCACAAAAGATGTTAGATAAGGGATGTACTGGGTTTCTAGCACACGTGGTCGATACAAGTCAAACCGAGGACCAGAAGCTAGAAGATGTCAGGATGGTATGCAACTATCCGGAGGTATTTCCCGATGAGCTACCAGGGTTAGCCTCGGATAGAGAAATAGAATTTGAGATCGAATTGATTCCTGGTACTAAACCAATCTCTAAAGCACCTGATCGTATGGCGCCGGCTGAGTTGAAGGAACTTCAGGGACAGCTGCTAGAGTTACTCGACAAGGGACTTATTCGCCCTAGTCACTCTCCATGGGGAGCTCCAGTACTATTTGTGAAAAAGAAGGCTGCATCTATGCGAATGTGTATAGACTACCGAGCGCTGAATAATGTGACAATCAAGAACAGGTACCCTCTCCCACGGATCGACGACTTGTTCGACCAGTTAAAGGGTGCAACCGTCTTCTCTAAGTTTGATCTAAGGTCCAGCTATCATCAAGTGAAAGTGAAATAGGATGATATACCAAAGACGGCATTTCGAACAAGATACGGAAACTATGAGTTCATGGTTATGCCCTTCGGAGTGACAAATGCTCCTGCTATATTTATGGATCTGATGAATCGGGTGTTTACGGCATATCTCGATAAATTTGTCATCGTCTTCATTGATGATATTCTCATCTATTCAAGAATCCAAGAAGAGCATGCTGAACACCTGAATATAGTACTACAGATTCTTCGAGAGAAACAACTATATGCAAAGTTCTCCAAATGTGAGTTCTGGCTCGATCGAGTATCATTCTTGGGTCATATTATCTCCAAGGACGGAGTAATGGTAGATCCGAACAAGATCGAAGCTGTAAGTAACTGGAACAGGACAAAGAATGCCAGTGAAATCAGAAGTTTTCTCGGGCTAGCAGGCTACTACAAGAAGTTTGTAGAGGACTTCTCCAAAATTACAGCCACTATGACAGTTCTCACCAAGAAGAACAAAATGTATGAATGGACGGATGAATACGAGAAGAGTTTCACAGAATTGAAAAGGAGAGTAACCAGTGCTCCGATCGTTACTCTTCCGGAAAATAACAAAGGCTTCGATATGTACAGCGATGCTTCCATATTAGGACTTGGAGCTGTACTCATGCAAGACGACAAGGTCATTGCCTACGCCTCTAGAAAACTCAAAGAGCATGAAAGGAATTACCCCCACTCATGACCTAGAACTAGCAGTAGTGGTCTTTGCTCTCAAAACATGGAGACATTATTTATATGGAGCCCAGTGTAAGATTTATACCGACCACCAGAGTCTGAAATATTTCTTCACACAGAAAGACCTGAATATGAGACAACGCAGATGGCTCGAGCTAGTCAAAGACTATGACTGCGAGATCTTTTATCATCCAGGAAAAGCGAACAAAGTGGCCGATGCACTCAGCAGGAAGTCCTGTGCCACCTGATGTTGCTATTTTAAGTTCGAGGACGAACTTTCTATGAGGTATGAGGTACTGTAACACCCATGAAATATTTAAGCTATACATATGGGCATTCTCTTTTAGAAAAAAAAAAAAGGAAATGGAAATAGAACCAAAAAGAAATTAAAAGAAAGAGAAGTTAAGGCTTGAACCATGAACCCCTCACAATAGATAAAGTTAAATGGGTATGATAACCACTAGAGTCATGAATGATATATGATTAGCAAAGAATGGAAATTATAGTTAAAGGTAAGAATATGATTAAGTAAGGGAGCAAGAGAATGTCAAGTAGTTTTCCTCCTCTTCCTCTTGGTTAAGAGAAGAAGCAAGCAAAAAGACAAAAGGCAAGTTGCCTTTTTCTTCTTCTTTCTATTTTCGTGGGAATGAAGAGGGTGAGAGAATAGAGGAGTCAAGAGGATGAATTGGGGCATTCTTTCCTTTTTCCTCATTGAGAATAAATAAGAATGAGAGAAGAGAAGAGAAAGAAAGTATAGCTACTTCTTCCTCCTTCATCTTCCTCCTCCTTCTTTCTCCTTCTTCCTCCTCCACCGAGACCTAGAGCTCTTTCCTCTCCCATTTCCGAATCCAAGCTAAGGTTTTCTCCCTAAGAAAACTAATTCACAAGAAGAAGTCCTCAAGATCTACACCTTACAAGCAAGAGAAGCGAAAGGGAGAACTGGAAGGAGAATCTTTCTTCTTCCTCTTCACAAGGGTACCTTCTTTTAAGAAAAACCAAGCAAGAGGATGTAAGTATCCCCTCATCTGTGGTACAAGTAGTTCATGTGTATTTACATGAGTTTAGTTTGCTTAAAAATCTAGGGTTGTTTCTTGAAACGTTCGACCACCAAAGTATAAAAACTTAAGGAAGCTTAAGACCTAAACTAAACATGCTCACTATGTTTCTTATGATATGTACCCTATGATAGAAGATTAGTTTAGTGTTCTTATTCTTGTACGTTGTTTAGAACTTAGATTCATGTTCCTTAACCATTCGGCCATGATAAGATTAAAAGACCTAGGAAAGCTTAAGACTTAACTAAACATGCTCACGATGTTCCTTATGATATGTAACTTAGGATATAAGTTTTGTTTAAAATTCTCATGTTTTTTATTTATGTTGCTTGTAGCCTAGACCTATGCCTAGAAGGTCTCGGTCATGATAGAAATGAAGGCCTAGGAGAGTTTAAAAATTTAATCTATCATGCTCATGACTTTTCTTATGATATGGTAAAGAGTTCATAGTGTTTTCATGCTTGCATGTTGCTTAGAACCTAGATGCATTCCACTTAGGGTTTCGGCCATGATGAGATTAAAGGTCTAAGAAAGCCTAAAATCAAATCTAATATGCTCATGGTTTTCCTTATGATATGATATGAAGTTAGCTTGATATTCTTATGCTTGTATGTTGCTTAGACTTAGTTTTATGCTCCTTAGACATTCGGCCATAACAAGATTAAAGTACCTAGGAAGCTTAGAACCTAAACTAAATATGCTCATGATGTTCTTTATGATAAGTGTTATGAAATTGGTTTAGGGTTCATATGCTTTTATGTTACTTGTAACCTAGGGTTAGGCTTGGCAAGTTTTGGCCATAATGGGATTTAAAGACCTAGGAAGCTTAGAACCTAAACTAAACATGCTCATGATGTTCTTTATGATAAGTGTTATGAAATTGGTTTAAGGTTCATATGCTTTTATGTTACTTGTAACCTAGGGTTAGGCTTGGCAAGTTTCGGCCATAATAGGATTTAAAGACCTAGGAAGCTTAGAACCTAAACTAAACATGCTCATGATGTTCTTTATGATAAGTGTTATGAAATTGGTTTAGGGTTCATCGTCTTTTATGTTACTTATAACCTAGATTTATGTTTGGCAAGTTTCGGCCATAATAGGATTTAAAGACCTAGGAAGCTTAGAACCTAAATTAAACATGCTCATGATGTTCTTTTTGATAAGTGTTATGAAATTGGTTTAGGGTTCATATGCTTTTATGTTACTTGTAACCTAGATTTATGTTTGGCAAGTTTCAGCCATAATAGGATTTAAAGACCTAGGAAGCTTAGAACCTAAATTAAACTTGCTCATGATGTTTTTTATGGTAAGTGTTATGAAATTGGTTTAGGGTTCATATGCTTTTATGCTACTTGTAACCTAGATTCAATGCCTTGTAAGTTTCGGCCACTTCATGGAATTAGGGATTAGAGCCCTAATTAAGATTTACTGTGATCACATGCTGTGATATGAATTAGGAGATGCTAGTTAATGTTTTTCCATGCATGATTATCTTTCCCTATGTTATGTTATATGCCCACTTATGTTTGCTAATGAATCATGCATGATAATGATTTTTATGATGGGCTATATTCACAAGTATGCATGCTTGATAATATGACAAGTAAGGGCCTAAGAGATGCTTCCCTTTTTGTTGGGACTAAGAGCACTCTTTATGATATGGCAAGTAAAGGCCTAAGAGTTGCTTCCCTATTAATTGGGACTAAGAGCACTCTTCATGATATGATAAGTAAATAAGACATGTTATTTTACATTTTTATGTGGCTTGTACCGAACCTTAGTGTCCAAAGGGATGGGCTCCTTAGTTCGCCCCTAGGTCGACAGACGTAGTACGGACCTAGTTCCCTAGTAGGTTCGGGATTAGCTACCCCGTCCTAGGGATTGCACGCATTTATGTTATGTGGTACATAGACGGGCCCTCATGTTGAGATTATATTTAAGTATTATATGATATTGTTTTTAAAGGCATCTTGTACATGACATGACGCATGTTTTGAAAGACATCTTGCATATACTTTTATGATATGATATGATATGATATGACATGATGCACTTTTATGATATGATATGACATGATGCTCTTTTATGATATGATATGATATGACATGATGCTCTTTTATGATATGATATGACATGATGCTCTTTTAGATATGATATGATATGACATGATGCTTTTATATAGAATGATATGCTATGATATGTTGTGATGCTCTATTACATAATATGATGTTTTAGATGATTATGTCTCCATGCTATATGCTTATGTGATTATGCTATGATACATGTTTTTGTGAGTAGGAAAGGATCTTACTAAGCTTGTGTGCTTATAGTTTACTTTCCTTGTACCACAGATAAAGGTAAAGGATGGATAAACTAAGGGAGCAGCAGGAGGGGCAAGAAATGTGTGTGGTGGTAGCTCGGCTAAGGAAAAAGACCTGTTTATGTTAATTTATGCTTGTTAAGAACTATGCCTATCTTATGTTAAGGTCTTGCATGATTACTTAATACTTATTCATGCTTATGTTGGAAATTGATATCATGACTTTTTAAATTTTAAATTATGCTTAACATGCTCATATGATTATAAATATTTAGATAATTAATTATTGGTGTGTTAAAAAGAAAAGTAATTAAAAAACATAAAAGAATATAGAAATAAATACTTCCGCTACTTAGAAATAGATTAATATGCATGTATGTTCCCCGTAACCCTGCCCTACCAGAGGGGCGGGCGTTACACCATCGGCTATTAGCTTTTGAATCCTACTCAAGTTAATATGACCAAGCCTTAGATGCCAAAGATATGTTTGGTTTATTTCTGAAGGTTGCTTTCTCTTATTAAAATTAGAAGATGTGTTATTAATTTCCATTTGTTGTATCATGGGAGTTATTGGATTTAGAGTACAAATTGTCAACCAACGTACCAGAACAGATAACTACCCTATTTTTCTTGACAACTACTTTGTCATCAAAATAAATAGAATATCCATCCATAAATAGTTTAGAAACTGAAATCAAATTTTTTCACGTAAAGACAATTTCTCAAAATCAATGTTTTATTTCTATCAAAAGATAAATAAACATCTCCCACTACAACATCTGTCACTTTTGTAGCATTTCCCATGTAGACAGTAATCTCCCCTTCATGTAGTCGTCGAGTTTCCTGGAACCCCTGCAATGAATTGCAGACATGATCAGTGGCTCCCGTAACTACACATCAGGTACCGATAGATAACACCACTAAACATGTTTCAACCACTAGAGAATAAGATATATCTTTATTGTTCTCCTTTCTGCGAGGACAGTCCACTTTCCAATGTCTAGACTGCTTGCATGTGAAGCACTTGCCCTT